>NC_134110.1:3612500-4237500 GCF_040939455.1 Microcebus murinus | reverse complement strand
TAGGAAAGCGTCCACGCCTGTACTAAGTGTGTGTGTGTCCCAGCCATCTGTTTTTTTTTGTTTTTGTTTTTTCTTTTTCTTTAGCCAGGGTCTTGCTCTGTAGGCTAGAGAGCACTGGTGTCATCATAGCTCACAGCAACCTCAAACTCCTGGGCTCAAGCAATCCATCTGCCTCAGCCTCCCAATTAGCTGGGACTACAGGCATGCACCCACCACGTCTGACTTAACTTTTCTAGTTTTTGTAGAGATGGGGTCTCTCTCACTTGTTCAGGCTGGTCTCAACTCCTGGCCTCAAGTGATCCTTCTGCCTTGGCCTCCCAGAGTGCCTGATTACAGGCGTGAACTACTGCACCTGCTCCAATATCCTTTTTACTGTTACTCCTTGAATATTTTTTCTTTCTTAAATATTGGATAATCAGATTTTATACTTTAAAAATTTAAAATAATTTGCAAATTAACACATAATCATGTACACTATTCTCTTATATTTCTTCTTCTCTAGATCTGTTGTGATATCTTGTTCTAATTTATTCATTTTTTTCCCCTTTTCTTGATTAATTGCAGAAGTCTGAATGTGGTGCCAGTCATTTGCCTATTTGTCTTCGGGTCCTTTCCAGGTCCTTTCCCTGCTCTGGTCTGCATTGCACGGTGCTGACTCCTGCTCACTGCATTGCCCAGGCTCCCTTGTCAGTGACCTCCAAGTAGACTTGGCCAATGGCACTGGCAGGATATTGGAGGGTGGAAGGAGAGAAACCAGGGGATTTCTCCTCCTTCTCTGTACTTCCTGCAGTCCTCAGCTGTCTCCTCTGCAGTTACAGCATCTTCTTGGCAGCCCCTGCCCCAGGATCCCAGCTGTAGCCAGGCGGGATAACTGTACTCAGCTCTGCCAGGAGGCCCCACTCTGGTCACAGTCACCCACCACCTATTTTTGTCCCTCTGTGACAACTTCCTGCAGTTGCTCATCTGTGGGTGCCCCACCTCTTGTTTCCTCTTTCAGAGATCTCATAACTAAATTCCCTCAACTGAACTACCTGGTATGGGTTCAATCTTCTTGGCCAGAACATGACTAATATACATCTTATCAATATTTTTCAGCAAAGCAGCTTTTAAATCCATGCATCAATTCTACTATTTTCTAAATTACTTTTCTGCTTTTACTTGCTGAAATAGTTTAGCTTAGTAAGAGGCATGTGGCTAATCCAGCTGGGGGAAGCCCTGCTTTGTATCATTTGCCAACTTCTGAGGTGTAAATATTTTCATCATGGCTCATTTCAAGCTACCAATGTGACATACTGAACACAGAGTTGGGAAGAGAGCTACAGAATCGGCTCTCAGGAAAGGAGAAATGATTGAGAAGACTCCAGAAAATGGTAAAGATGATCATGTCTTGAAATTGGAAAATCTAAATTAGACATCTCTAAAATATAACATTATATCAACTTCGTTGTTAAATTAAGTAATCAAAACATTCATTTCATTTAAAAGTTTATGTTAGGTTTTCCTCACTTCAAAATAATTCTCAAGGGCTATGAACTGAATCGTGTCCCCTCAAATTTCTTATGTTTAAGCCTTAATCCCCAATGTGACTGTATTTGGAGACAGGGCCTTAGGAGGTAATTAAAGTTAAATGAGGTCATAAGGGTGGGGTTCTAATCTGATGGGACTGGTGGCTTTATAAGAAGAGTAAGAGGTCTCCATCCCCACCCCACAATCCCAGCACATACAGAGAACAGGTCACATAAGCACAGAGCAAGATGGTGGCACCTACAAACCAAGAGAAGCTTCAGAGTGAAACCTACCTTCCCAGCCTTCAAAACTGTGAGAAATAAATTTGTTTAAGCCACCCAGTCTGTGGCATTTTGTTATGTCAGCCTTAGCTGAGGAATACACCAATCATACCCAAATGATAGCCAAAATATTAGAGCCCATAATGGTTACAGAGTTTCTGTTTGGGATGATAAAAAGGTTTGGAAATAGATAGTGGTAATGGTTGTACAACTTTGTGAATGTAATTAATGCCACTGAATTGCAGACTTAAAAATGGATTAAAATGGTAAGTTTTGTTACGTATATTTTATGGTTTTTAAAAATTAATGTAATATACCAAAAACCATTGAACTGTATACTTTAAATGGGTGAACTGTATGGTATGTGAATTCTATCTAAAGAGAGCACCATGTTTCCCCGAAAATAAGACCTACCCATAAAATAAGCCCTAGCAGGATTTCTAAGCATTTGTGCAATATAAGCCCTACCCAGAAAATAAGACCTAGTGATGAACCTGGCTACGCAGCGCATCTGCACAACCCATGCATTTCGTACAGACCTTCTCATCTGCCCCACGAAAGCTTTATTGCTTGACATGAGAGATTGGGGCCAATGGTTCTAAAGGAAATAGAGTCGCAAGAATTTAGGATGGAATTCGGGGTTTGGAGAGTTATGATGTTCTAGAAGAAGACGACTTAACTATATTTGAATAAATGTAGATTGTACTGTACTTAAAAAAAATAACACATCTCCTAAAAATAAGCCTTAGGGTGTCTTCTTGAGGAAAAATAAATATAAGACCCTATCTTATTTTTGGGGAAACACAGTATTTTTAAACCAATCAAAGGCCAAATTCTGACTAGTAATCAAATCATTTTAAAAGCAAAGCTGCCGAAAATCCTTTAATAAGGCTACAGTGACAATATTTATTTATTCATTCATTCATTCATTTACATAGTCTTGCTCTGTTATCCAGGATAGAGTGCAATGGCATGAACATAGCTCACTACAATCTCACACTCCTGAACTCAAGTGATCCTGTCTCAGTCTCCAAAATAGCTTGTACTACAGGCACTTGCCACCATGCCCAGCTAATTTTTAATTTCTATTTTTAGTTGCCTAGCTAATTTTTTCTATTTTAGTAGAGACGGGGTCTCACTCTTGCTCAGGCTGGTCTTGAACTAAGCTCAAGGGATCCTCCCACCTCAGCCTCCCAGAGTGCTAGGATTATAGGTGTAAGCCATTGCAACTGGCCTCTTATACATTTTTTTATTCTGTAAAAAAGTTCACAAAACATGTTTGCTTTCATTAGCTCTTCTGCTTCTTACTATGGTACAGGGTGGAGAACACAGAGACAAAACACTGGCATTTTACACTTGGGGGAAATGGGGCTCCCAGATCTAATAGTGGCTATCAAATAATTTATTGTGCCACATATTACTTCTGACCCTCCCAACAACCCTGAGAGGTAGTTATCACTACCCTCATTTTACAAATAAGAAAACTGGGGCTAAGAGAGGCTGGTTGACCCGCCTAAGGCCACACAGCTGTAACAGGGACCTGTGGTCACTTGAGTCCTACAACAATCAGTTCCCTTGCTACTACAGCAGCTACTCCTCTTCCTAGAGGCCTGGACAGAAAGATGCTGCTGGTGTCAGTGGGAAGCACGAAGGTCCACCCAGTCCCACACGTGAAGAGAGGCATCACTTGCTGCTGATAACAAAGTCCTTGGTTTGCAGGGGTGCCAGGTGTGGGTGGTGACCAATGGAGCAGTGTCCATGCCGTTTCCATCTAGGAAGATGTGACCTCTGTGCATGAAGAGAGGTTCTGTTCGGTTCCCCATTCTATCCCAAGACGTGACATCATAGACTTGGACTGTTCCATCAAAACCTGAGGAAGAACACAGAAAAGAGAAGATTGACACTGAATTCCTGAAATGACTTTTATTTATTTATTTATTTTTTGAGACAGGGTCTTGTTCTGTTGCTGGCTAGAGTGCAATGATGTCATCACAGCTCATAGCAACCTCAAACTCCTGGGCTCAAGCAATCCTCCTGCCTCAGCCTCCTAAGTAGCTGGGACTACAGGCATGCGCCATGATGCCTGGCTAATTTTTCTATTTTTTGTAGAGTTGAGGTCTTATTATTGCCCAGGCTGGTCTCAAACTCCTGGGCTCAAGTGATCCTCCCACCTTGGACTGCCAAAGTGCTAGGATTAGACGTGAACCACTGCGTCCAACCCTACAATACTTTTTATAATTTGCCCTATGGTACCAAAATAGGATAGAGTACAAGGAATCAAGATACTTAAAGGCCAAGTGGAGGGCATGTAACATCTGCCCTCAATGTTGGCAGCTGACCACTCTGTGTGGCATGTAACCACGAGCATCTGTTGTACACCTAGGCTAATCTTGACACAGATTATACCTTTTAATCCTCACAACTGTATGAAGTGGGTAGTTATTTTCCCCCAGGAAATTGAGGCCTGAGAAACTTTTTCAACTTGCCTCAAATTCTAGTCCCTGCATCTCTGGGCCCTCTCAACAGATGGCCTTGTGCTCTACTGATGGGAGAAACAGAAGCCTTTAGAGGGGCCCATGTCCCTATACAATCTAGCTACATGCACACCCACCCCATCCTGCTGTCTTCCTGTTGCTAAAGAGTCAATCCCTCTGCCCGAGCTTGGTTCTTTTCTTCTGCTTTTTCTTCCTATCCTCCTCTCCTGCTCTCTAATTCTTTCAATCTCTCCTCCTCTCAATGGACCCTCCTCACTGGCTTACCAGATGTCTTCATTAAATACCCCATGTAATTAGAGACCACCAGACCGGACGCAGGAGCCTGCTGAACCAGCTGGCCTGCTACAGTGTGAAAAGCAAGTAGGCTGAGAAGCACCCCTGAGATCCTGCCGCCTCTTCTTCCTGGTACAGCCCCACTGCTGTCCCAGCATCTTACTATCTGCAGGCCTCTCAGCTGACCCTAGACCTGAATCCCTGTAGGCTAAGAGAGGCCCCCTGCCAATGTGTGGAAGTTGAGTCGCCAGGGTGGGGAAGGGCCTGTCACTGAAGCACCCGGAGAGTTAACTTCTCTGGGGGCAGCTTTAACTTCTGGAGCCAGATTTATTATGGGGCTGCAGGCTCCTTCCTGAACACTCAATTAGTCCCCTAGAAGAGAAAGATCAAATAACAGACATAAAATCCTGCTCGGCAGTACCTGAAATGGCCAAACAATTGTCCAGGCCTGGGGCCCAAGTCACTCGCAGCAGCTCTGGGTTAGGGCTAGGTGTGGACACTGGGCACTGGACCGAGCTCACAGGGTGGCAAAGATCCCGGGTGTCCAGGAGGCAGAGCTGCCCATCCGAGCCAAGGCTGGCAATGCGGGCCCCAGGGCCCTGCCCCCTGCCCCCAACTTCTGCACACCATCTCAGTGCGCCGGGCTTGGGGCTGGGGCTGCGAGTCTCCAGTGGTGCCCACTTCTGGCGGGTGTCAACAAGCCCCAGCCGGCCTGAGGCGCAGCAGAAGGCAAAAGTGTCTGCATCCAGGACCTGCAGGCTACTCAGTTCTTCACTGTCACTGACACCTAGAAGACCAAGGGCAAAGGACAAAAGCGGCGGAGTCACATGGATCTGGCAACTTGGCAGGGCTGGCTGGCCACAAGGCCCTTCCCACCAGTCTCAAGCAGAATGAATCCCATCTCCCCTCCCACTCATCGTGCCATTGTCCACTCAGCTGGGCAGGTGCTGGTCCCTGGGACTGCCTCACCCCACCCCAGCCCAGAGCTCTTTGAGGCCAGGGTTTGCCTCTTATTCATCTTGTCTCCCCAACATCTGGCACAGAGGGCTGAACTATCATCAGTGTGGCAGAGCTGGGCTGGGCGGCGCCGGTACGGGGTAAGCGGCTGTACCTGAGGTGTACGTGGTCTTTCGGGATTCCAGATCCACAACCTGTAGACTGCTGAGCCGCACCCCATGGAGGACTCCAGGTGCCACCGAGGAGAAGATGGCCACTCTAGGCCAGAGACTCTTCTCTTTCTCATGTACATCAATGGTACTGACAGCTTTAATGACATCTGAGGGAAAAGGGAAAGAGGCTAAAATCCAGAATGTTAATGCAGGTTTAAAACCTTGTACAGTGAAGGCCGGCCAGCGGTCTTCCCCTATACATTCAGAAGGCCAAGGAAGAAGGGGAGTTGCCAGTTGCCAAGAGAGGATGTTGAGACATAAACACTCTGGGTTATGTTGACATTTTTGAAACTGTCAGAAGCACTTTAATTTCTCTTTATAATTTGTCTTATGAACTGATTTTGCAAATGGGAAAAAATGAATCATAGCAGTCATCTCAAACCCCTACACTGAATGGAACAATGACATACTTGGCCTTGAGTTGAATTTGAGTTTTTTTGGTCTCAGCCCCTGGTTAGCAGATAGGTTCTAGTCTCTGTATTCTACTTTGAGGGTTCTCTTAATAGACAACCATCCATAACAGTTCAGAGGAAGCTGTTTGCTGTACAAACTACTTAAAAGGAAATTCATATTTTCTATTTTACATTTTCTTGTTCCAAGAGGGGACTCACTAGTTGGTTTCCACATTCTCTGAAGAAAATGGAGATCTGTATATATTTTCCATTCTAAAGGAAAGGTGTAAGTCAGATGAGGAAGGAATGGATGTGGAAAGGACACAACACACGAATGGCTCATCAAGCAAGTGTGTGGCAGCAAGTTCCCTTGAGATGGTTCCCACACAAGGAGTGCACAGAGAGACAGGTCTGGCTGGGTTAGAACACAGCGGACCCTTGGGTGCTATTCCCAAAGCCCACAGGACTCTCAGTGCACTTAGTCCAGACTTGCTGAACCTAACTGCTCCCACCACAGGAGCTGCAGAGGTTTGGAGCAGACACAACACCTGACCCTCAGGACCAGTCTGTCCCCAGGGAGTGCCAATGAGGCTGCAATGCAAGCCCACCCAGCAGAGCTTGCCTGACTCTTGTGGGGCTACACCTGAGTGGCTCATTCTTCCCTTTCCATAGACTCTGGGGAGCCTGGAACAGATTCTCCCAGGGCCTGCTGCTCTGAGCCAGGGACTGGCTCTCAGATGTGATTTGTCCCCCGGTAGGAAGAAGACCTATTTCAAAGATTCAGTGGAAAACAAAGGCTTGAGGGCCTCCTATAATTACAGCAGGAAAGAAATCAGGTCTCCCCTTCTCTAGTCAGTGACAAAATGCCCTCCCCTAGGAAATCCACACCAAATCTAAAAAACCAACCCCCAATTACTACAAAATCAAAGCAAAAGCACAGCAAGGCACCTCCATGAGCTTGGAAGTGAAAGAAAGAAGGTTGTCTCGAAAAATCAGACAAACACAGACTGGGCCAGAGCAGAGGCAGGCAAAGGTAACTTAAGCAGCCAGAAGGGCTTCCAGACTCGCAATACTGAGCAAATGCTATATAACATGTCTATAGGAAAGTGGTGTCCGGGGAGCTGAACCAACAGGCTGATTTTTTTTTTTTTTTTTCTTGAGACAGAGAGAGGGTCTTGCTCTGTTGCCCAGGCTAGAGTGCCATGGCATCAGCCTAGCTCCCAGCAACCTCAAACTTCTGGGCTCAAACGATCCTCTTGCCTCAGCCTCCAGAGTAGCAGAACTACAGGCATGTACTACCACACCCAGCTAATTTTTTCTATTTTTAGTTGCCTGGCTAATTTCTTTCTATTTTTAGTAGAGCTGGGGGTCTCGCTCTTGCTGAGGCTGGGCTTGAACTCCTGACCTCAAGCAATCCTCCTGCCTCAGCCTCCCTGAGTGCTAAGATTACAGGCATGAGCCACTGTGCTCAGCCCCCAGGCTGAACTTTTAAGTGGAAGCAGCAAGTGACATTCAGCTGAGACCCTTAGACACTGTATACATCCAACCCAAAGCTGAGAGAAGAGGCCTCAGGCCCAGCCCCTGGGGCGTGGGCAGCAATGCCTTCACAAGTTTCACACTGTGTGCCTAAGATTTCTTACAGAAGAGCAATTTGGAAACCTCTGAGCTGATTCCTCTTATTCTGGTTACCTTTATCACGCAGCCGTTGATTAGGCTGGCTCTTCTGTAGTCATAAGGACCTGGGACATTCCACTTTTAGTGACATTTATTTTTTCATTATAAACTAACAAAATTGCATTGTGGTTTATACAGCTGTCTTGTGAGTCTGGCAAGAGTGTCTGCCCCTATAAACAAATTCCATTTGTTCTAGATGTGTTGACAAAATCAGATTTTTGAGACACTAAGGCTGTGGGTTCATTCCTGGACCTTGGAAAAATCACCAAGATAACACTATGTGTTTAGGCCACTAGGAAAATAGTTGGCCAGTCTCCCCTTAGCTCTGGGATATTCTGCACTACTATCTAGAAGAAGGTGACTCTATCTGACTTTCTTTTTTTTTTTTCTTTTTTTCTTTTTTTAGAGATAGAGTCTCACTTTGTTGCCCAGGCTAGAGTGAGTGCCGTGGCATCAGCCTAGCTCACAGCAACCTCAATCTCCTGGGCTCAAGTGATCCTACTGCCTCAGCCTCCCGAGTAGCTGGGACTACAGGCATGTGCCACCATGCCCGGCTAATTTTTTGTATGTATATTTTTAGTTGATCAATTAATTTCTTTCTATTTTTAGTAGAAACGGGGTCTCACTCTTGCTCAGGCTGGTTTCGAACTCCTTAGCAATCTGCCTACCTCAGCCTCCCAGAGTGCTAGGATTACAGGTGTGAGCCACCACGCCTGGCCTCTATCTGACTTTCTATACCCAGATGAGCGTCAAAGAAAAGCCTCCTTGGACCATTAGCTCCTCCAGGCCTGAGGCTACAGATTCTACGTGACACCCAGTCCCCATGTGCTGTAGGAACCAAAGGAACCCCAAACAGTTAGTAAGATTCTTCCCCCTCTCATCTTTAAACCACTGCTGCCCTCCCTACTCAGCCTGTTTTTGAATAAAGATAAAAAACAACTACAAGTTACTGGAGTAAGGATAGACAAGCAGGTCAACAGAGCAGAAAGGAGAACGCAGAAATCAATCCTTACATTTATGGTCAATTGCTTTTCAACAAAGGCACCAAGGCAAACCAATGGAGAAGGGGCAGGCTTTTTGACAAACTGTGGTGTGACAACTGGATATCCACATGCAAAAAAGATTAGACTTTTACCTCATACCACACACAAAAATTAACTTAAAATGGATCATAGACTCAAATGTTGGAGCTAAAACAATAAAACTTTTGGAAAAAAATTGGAGGAAATCTATGAGTTAGGCAAAGATTTCTTAGATATAACACCTAAAGTGCAGTCCCTAAGAGGAAAAATTGACAAATTGGACTTCAGCAAAAGTTAAAAGTTTTATGCTTCAAAGGACACCATATTAAGAAGATGAAAAGATAAACAACAGACTGGGAGAAAACATTAACGAAACATATTTAATACAGAATTTGTACCCAGAATGTACAGCTCAATAAAGACAAACAACCCAATCAAAAAATGGGCAAAAGATCTTAGTGGACATTTCAGCAAATATACAAATGGTTAACAAGCACATGAAAAGATGCTCAACATTACTACTCACTAGGGAAATGCAAACGAAAGCCACAGTGATATACAATTTCACATCCATTATAATGGCATTAATAAAAAACACACATGATAACAAACGTTGGTGAGGACATAGAAAAATGAGAACCATTATACATTGCTGGCAGGAATGTAAATGAAGCCATTTTGGAAAAGTCTGAAAGTTTTCTAAAAAATAAAACATAAATTTACCATAGACCTAGTAATTCCATTCCTCAGTGTCTACCCAAGAGAGATTAAAACATGTCCACATAAAGATTTGTAAGCCGGGCGTGGTGGCTCACGCCTGTAATCCTAGCACTTTGGGAGGCTGAGGCGGGCGGATTGCTCAAGGTCAGGAGTTCAAAACCAGCCTGAGCGAGACCCCGTCTCTACCAAAAATAGAAATAAATTAATTGACCAACTAAAAATATATATACAAAAAATTAGCTGGGCATGGTGGCGCATGCCTGTAGTCCCAGCTACTCGGGAGGCTGAGGCAGTAGGATTGCTGAGCCCCGGAGTTTGAGGTTGCTGTGAGCCAGGCTGACGCCATGGCACTCACTCTAGCCTGGGTAACAAAGTGAGACTCTGTCTCAAAAAAAAAAAAAAAAAAAAAAAAAAGATTTGTATACTAACATTCTTAGCAACATTATTCATAATAGCCAAAAATTAGATCCGTCAATTGGTGAGCGGATAGACAAAAATGTGCTACGTCCATACAGTGGAATACTATTCCGTCATAAAAAGGAACAGGCTACGCACACAAGCTATGACATGGATGGACCTCAAAAGCATTATGCTAGGTGAAACGAGCTGGACACAAGAGGCCCAAGAGGCCACATACTGTATGATTCCAGTGATATGAAATGTCCACAAAAGACAAATCTATTATAGACACAGAAAGTAGACTAGTAGTTGCCCAGGGCAGGGTGTGCAAAGGAGTATTCATAGCAAATGGCCTAATGGATCTTACCGGCGTGACAAAAATGTTCTAAAACTGATTTATAGTGATGGCTGCACAACTTGTTTAATTTACTAAAAAGTGACTGAATTGTACACTTGAAATGGGTGGATTATATGACATGTAAAACATACCTCAATAAAACTATAAAAAAATAAACCACCACAACCACAAATGATATAAACAGCTGGATGTTACAGCACAGGAAAAGCGACAAGGAAAACCCACAGTGACCTCAGAAAGCAAATGAGAACAAGAACTGCCTTTCTGCATCAGTGAAGCTTGGGGAGAAGCCAACAGCTGCTGGGCAATTTCTGGGATGTTTCCAAGTAAGGCAGCCAGGGGACTGGAGGCAGAGGGTCACACAACCAAAAGGACAGTTCCAATAGCAGTTGCCTGTGCCTTTGAGGCTCACTTCATGCTACCTAACAACGCTCTGACTGCAGGAGGAATGGAAGAGGCTGGATCAGGCCAGAGGGCTGCATGCTCTGTCACCTGCCTGACAGGGGACCCACAAACGAATTGCTGGAGGGCACACTATTCCCCATGAGGGAATTCCCCTCCAGTCCAGAAAGGGACAGATAACACTTCCTGCTCCTCTCTCTATTCCTGCTGGGAAGCAGAAAGACTTATCTGAGTGGCAGACTGGCCAGCCTAGCCTCTTGCTCACTCACTATTTTCCTTCCCTGGAACTAGCATGCCTGCGAAAAGACCTCCTCACGGCCACCTCCTCCTCCAAGAGGTGAACTCACCTAAGCGGCTCTAGCTCTGCCCTTGGCTCTGCTCCTGCCCATGGGAAAGGCCTGCAATTCTCTGGGCGAACTCAATTCCTGCAGTAGGTCACGAGAAGCTCTATATGTATGTCATGCCATGGTTGCTAATTCATCTCTGCTTGCATTAAAGTAGATACTGCATTTTAATTCCCACCTTACTCTGAATCTACTTCTTAAGTGGCTGCTCAGATTAGGGGATGGGGGTATGTGAGTCACACGGTCCTAGAACCCCAACCCCCACCACATCAAATTCACTCACCACTGTCCTCTGTGACCTGCCACACCTGCAGATAACAACCTGGAAGGCCACTGGTCACCAGCAAGCTATTCAGGATAGATAAAAAATCTTAGTCCAGACATCTTGTCCCTTCCCCTCTCCAGCCCACTCAGCCTGAGACTCTACTCCCCATATCAGGAAATCTTACTGCAGGATCATCAAGACCAGCGCCCTCATTTAACAGATGACAAGCAGGCTCACTCTGCTTTAGGGACAGGCCACGTGTCACGATGATCACCTAGAGAGGGTACCAGTGTGGAGCCTGAACACACAGCTCTAACCCAGAAACTCTCAGCCTCACCCAACTGAGCTATCATCACTCAACTACCCACCATCAGCTCTCACAGACATTAAGAGCATCCTTCTATCCTCTAGCTGTTCCCTGGAGCAACTCCAGTGAACTGTTGGTTACATTAGTCAAAAGGGCTATGGGGGACTGTGAAGCCACAGCAATGGTTCCTTTGTATTCTAAGCCTGTGTGTGCGTATGCACGAGCATGCACTCACACCAGCCATGTGCTGAGAGGTGGGGATAAACACGCAGGATGCCCCTGGGCATTTCCAGCCATCCCACCCTGAATAGAAGGTCTGGGTCACAGAATCCACCATACCTTGTACCTGGTACGTGCTTCAGATCAAAGACAGACCTGTCTGTAAATCCTCCATGGCGCACTTTGAAATCTCTTTCTGGAAATAAGCCCTAAAATACAGGCGGGTGGCCAATCAGATAGAGCCTGCTCTTCATGGGAACATTTCACATGAACTCCAGGTAAGGAGTCAGATCTTGGCCTGGCAGGAGGCCATGGACATCCCTCAGCTGGTGACAGATTCTTTTCCCTGCAGGGCCTTGATATGCTGCTATTTGGAAATGGTGGTCTCAGCTGCCTACATATACAGCTTCCTTTTGTCTCCTGCACATCCCAAACCCTTCTAGCCTTTCACCATAGTACAAGCATTATACTCCAGGCCTTCTTAGAGGAGTCACAGAGGTTTAATAGCTTCATCCCAGAAAGCAGGTATCTACCAGCCAACGAACACACACCCATCTTCCTGTTTCAGAAGCCAAGTGACCTCTGCCGCAGTATATTTGCCAGCATTGATCTCTGTGCACATTTGCCTCCCCCCATCAGACTATAAGGGCAGGCCCTGCGTCTCTCTTTCTAATATCCAGGACATTACCTGGTAGATAATAGGAACTCCACAAATAAAGCTGACACATGTACTCAGCATTTATATTTCAAATTACCTGGTTTTCCTTCACAGAAAGCCTGAGAGGTAATATCAGATGAAGAATCTCATTTTTTTTCAGGTTTTCATAGCCAGCCACAAAGACTCCTGGAAAAAGAACCAGAAGTAGCTGTAACAAATTGTTAGAAAGATTGTAGACCATGGCTGGGCCTATAGACTCCAACCAAATCCCCCAAAGCAAGGATAAATTCCTTCCGCGTTGGTGTGCAGCCTTGTATCAGTGGATGGAAGAGCTTAGTAAGAAGAGAAATGTAAATGCACACAGCATCAAATTGCTACAAGTGACCAAGACCAGAGAAGAGTGGACTGGGTCCCTCTAGGCTGAGTCCCTGAAACCATGAGGAGTGCAATTCCCTCTCCCTTAGGGCCAGGCAGGGCATATCACCTTTGTCATCAATCCATTCAAGGACTCGAGTGGCTCCTGAGAGGTCAAATGCATAGAAATCCTGATACCTGCACGACAGGGACACAAAATATGTCACATGGCGCACAGCACTTTAGAGCTGTCGAAGAACACCCAGATGGCAGCGCATGTACGGTGGTTAGGGCCCAGGCTCACGAGTCAGGCCGACGTGGGACCGATTTTGTTTCCCATTTTCTTGGGTGTCTGGGACCAACCAGTCACGTAATCTCCCTGAGGTTTGGTGCTCACCTGTGGAGCTCCCAGGGTACCCAGATTTCCTAAGGTTGATGTGAGGAATCAATGAGAGAATCCTGTGCTCAGGCCTCAACTCAGAAGACAGCGCAAAATAACTGGCCACTTACGTTACCTTTCGCAAGCGCCGCTCTTACTAGCGCCTCACACAGCTTGCGCACGCAGGCGGGTGCCCTTCCCAGACGTGGGGCCGAGGCCCAGGCGGAGTCCTCCGCATCCGCCCAGCCCGCGGCCACCGCCGGCCCAGCCCACGCCAGGAGTCCCCGCGTGCCGTGGTCCGCACCCGCCCGCCCGCCCGCAGAGCGAGCTCCAGGCCCAGATCCCGACTCCCAACCCCGTACGACTTACAAGCGCAAGGATTCCACCAGCCAGTCCTCCTCCGCGGATTCCATGGCAACCGTCGCTTCCGGTTCTCCACTTCCGCCGTTGCGGGTCCCGGGAAGGCGCGGGCCTCTCGCGAGGGTGGGCGGGGCCTGATCCGGGGGCGGGGCCGAGGCCGATCTGGGGGCGGGGCCGAGCGGAGTCCGAGCGCCGCTGCACCCGCTCCGGGACGGGGTTCTGGGTTCTCTGCGAAAAAGCTCCGGGAAAAGTGACATAAAATCAGGGCTTCTTCGATGTTCGCTCCGAGCGGGGAGCCCGAGGGACCAAATAATGGTCTCCCGTTTTAAGACCAGGTGTTTGCAGCCCAGAGAAGGGCAGTCGGTGCCCTAAGTCCAGATACATCACAGGACCGCCCGGTAAAGTTCGAATTCAGATAAACAATAATTTTTTCAAATGAGTATGTCTATACAATGTTTAGGACATTTTATACGACGAATCTATTATCTGAAATAAGGATTTCAATGGGTGTCCTGTATTTTTATTTGCTAACTTGGGCAACCGTACTCCCGGCCAGAGAGGAGAGTGAGCGGAGGGCAGATCCCAACTCGGCTCTCCGCCCGGTGTGCGCTGGGCCCTCCCCGCAGTGCTTGGCGTGGGATGACGTGCGACGGTAGGTAGAGCCGGGGAGTGGAGTGTAGGCAACCCCATCTTTTTGGTGAGGACACACGGGAGACGCTCGCCTGGCCAGGAGGTGGCAGAGGCGAGAGTAGAACCCTGCGCCTGGCAGGGGACCCGGCATGGCATACAGCAGGCGCTGACTGCTTGCTGGGTGAGTGGATGAGTAGGAGTCCAGAGGCAAGGCCAGGCTGGTGCCATGGCGTGGAGCCTTCGAGGCTTTTTGGAGCTGGCCCCATCTCACCGAGCACCCTGCCTTACAGCCCTCTTTCCCTCCCATTCTTTCCAAACGTGGCTGCAAGAAGAGGACCAGACATTTTATGTGAAGAGCAGGGTTTTATTCACAACTCCAACAGGGAAGCAAGAAATACAGCAAGAACATAGTTTGCATCTGCCTCGGCGATATTCCTAGCAGCCCAAGCAGAAATCGCAGTAATGGAGTAACAGAGATTCGAGCTCGGGAATACATCAACATGAGGCCACCACCGGGGTCCCATTCAGCACCTTCCAGTGTTGTCATGTCTGCCCCAGTATAGGCATCACTCCTGCAGTATTTGCATCAGCAGCCTCTTGTACTGAAGGGGAACATACAAAAGAATTTACCTGGGGGGGGGGGGAGAAATGATAGGGGTGTCCTGCTGTTCCTAAGTGCTAGGCATCCACAGAGGGGGCAGGGGCAGGCTGTCAGCTGAGGCAGGCCCCCTAGGACCCTGAAGGGCTGGGAGGGGTCAGGGGCAGTAGTTTTCTCAGAATACAGCCCCAATCTCACTGAGTGGTCATGACAGTCAAAACAAGACCGTGGAAGTCAATTCAAGTACAGTGCCTGATGCTGGGCCAGGGTTGGTGTCCTCACTTCCCCAGCCCGGCTCTGCCCCAGACCTCATCTGAAGCTCCACCGCCAGGGCTAGGTATGGCTTCCTCTGACATTCTCTTAGTTGGCCTGCATGTTTCAGGCCTTCAAAACCTAGGTCCTGGCCCGGCGCGGTGACTCAGGCCTGTAATCCTAGCACTCTGGGAGGCTGAGGCAGGCAGGTTGCTCGAGGGCAGGAGTTTGAAACCAGCCTGAGCAAGAGCGAGACCCCGTCTCTACTATAAATAGAAAGAAATTAATTGGCCAACTAATATATATAGAAAAAATTAGCCGCACATGGTGGCGCATGCCTGTAGTCCCAGTTACTCAGGAGGCTGAGGCAGAAAGATTGCTTGAGTGCAGAAGTTTGAGGTTGCTGTGAGCTAGGCTGACACCATGGCACTCACTCTAGCCTGGGCAACAAAGTGAGACTTTTTTTTCTCAAAAAAAAAAAAAAGATAAAACACAAAAAAACCCCTAGGTCCTAGAGGTGACATCATCTCCCTTCAGACTCAGCCAGCCCAGCTCCTAGCCCTTACCTCTGAGGTCCCCAGGGACTGGTGGTTCAGTGCATCAGGAAGTCAGGGATGTTGGCTGGGTCTGGGGTTGGACCTTCTCTGGGGAATGCCCCTCCCTTCTTTCAAATGTCACACTGTATGCTAGGCACAGTGGGGTATACAAAGGTGAGTCAGCAACAGGTGCTGCCAGGGAGCTCACAGACTGCTAAGGGCTCTCATTTACTAAGGGCTTTTTATGCACCAGGCATCATGCTGAGTATGTGACATAAATGGTGTCATTTAATGGAAGATGGCCTATTATTATCTCCATTTTATGGATGAGGAAGATGAGGCTTAGAGAGGTTAAGTGACATTTCTAAGGTCACACAGCTACTCAAGTAGCTAGGTTATAAGCCCAGAACATTGCTGCCAGATCCCACATTCTACCACATCATACTGCCTTATGCACACAGCAACAAGTACCAGAGAGGGTGGTACGCAGTGGGGACAGCACTAGGAGCAGAGAATGGAGGAGCCACCACTAAACTAGGCTAGACATTAAAGCAAGCTTGGTTCCAGCTTTGGAGCCTTAAAATCCACAGGTCATTGGTTTCCAACCAAGAGTGGTTTTGGGCCCTCTCCCCCAGGGGTCATTTGGTGATGTCTGGAGACATTTATGGATGTCACACTTGGGTTGGGAGGAAGGAAGGTGCTACAGCCATCTAGTGGGTAGAGACCAGGGATGTTGCTAACATTCTACAATGCACAGAACAGCCCCCACAACAAAGAATTACCCAGCCCAGACTGTCAAGAGTGTTGAAATCGATAACCCTGCCCCTGGTTACTGAGGCAGATCAGAGTGGAAAGAGCGCTGTTCCAGGTGAGCAAGGTCCGGGCTCTGTCTTGGCTAACTGACTTCTCTTCCCCTCTATGGGCCGCAGGGTCCCAGTCTGGCCACACGCACACACGAGGCACAGCAAAGATGGACTAATGCAGCAGGGAACAGCCAGGGTGAGACCCTGGCTGTGTGTTCTGGAGGAGAAAGGTCCTGCTGCGAGAGGCTGGATGGTCCTCAGCTGAGACTTTAGACGGGGTGATAAGCTAGGGGGAACTTCTTTCCTTAATTCTTGCTCCGTGGTGTCTACTGGGAAGGTCAGCCTCTTTTCTAGAGTGTTCCTCCTTTGAGCCCTGGGTCATAGGGAGAGCCTGGAACCCTGGCTTTCTGGGGTTCCCATCCCCAAGGGTGGGCAGTCACACCCTAAACCCGATGTTGGGTGGTAACTCCTCCCATGCTGGATCCAGGGGTGGCCCTGGCTGAGCCCTCTGGGTTCTGGGGTAGGGGCCTGGCTCACCTGGGTGGGGGGTGCTAGGCCGCTGAGGCTCATGCGCAGAGCTTTCTTTAGCAGGAGGATCCTGAGCAGATCATGACTCAGCTGCAGTCTCTGGTCCCTCAGGGAAGTGTAGGGAGCTGTCCCCAATGGGGATGGGCTGGAGAGTTCCAGACTTTTCTTGCCCATGAAGTGACCTAAAAGGGAGATGCCGAGAGACAAAGAAGTCAGGGAACGAGGATCCTACTCCAGTGGTAAAGTCCCCCATCTCTCCCACATTTCAGTTCTCATGGCAGGTAGATATGAAAGCTTCATCCTCCTCTTCACAAGCAAGCCACAAAGACATCTAGGTGGTGGCAAAGCCTGCTATCTCCGCTTTTCCTGAACAAATGGAGGGGGTGGGGGAGATGGCACAGCAGGAAGGAGGGTGGGAAAGTCCGGGATCAGGGAGAAACGCTGCTAGTTGTGCTGCCTGCGCCGTGGAGGGGCGGGAAGGGGCAGGAAAAAGTGGAGAGGCGCCTGGAAGGCGGGGCTGCAGAGAAGACACACTAGAGGTTAGAAGATTGGGCAAAATCGGGGAAGGGAAGGGGCACCAGCTGGCAGTCAGTTGTAGGATCTAGCCCCAGGTGTGCCTTAAACTGGCTGAGTGATCTTAACCCAGTCACTGACCTGTCTGGGTCTCAAGTTCCCATCTATCAAATTAGGTGAGCCTCAGGGTCCCCACCCACCTGCTCAGACACTAGTGTCTGTGGCTGAGGAGGGGCAGAGGGTTGAGAAGGAAAATGGGGTCCGGGCAGGGTGAGGGGCGCTTGCCTGGGTCCGCGAAGCCTTACCGGTGGCCCAGAGGTTGCCCCGCGGGTGCACTCGGATCTTGCTGGCTCGGCTCCGGGACTCCGGGGGATCCCAGCTGAGCGAGGCGACGCCGGCAGCGAGCAGGACGACGAGCAGGAGACCGCCGAGCAGCTGGGCGCCCCCAGCCCGCCGGGTCATGGCTGTGCCCGCCGCCGCTCCTCCAGCGCGCTCCCGGGCTGCTCCCGCCTCGCCAGCCCGCCTGCCCCGCTTTTAAACCCGCGCCCCGGGGCGGAGCCTGCCCGCACGAGCCGAGCCCGCCCCGCCGCTCCGCCCCGCCCTGCGCGGGACCTCGCCGCCGGGTTCTCGGTCGGGACTCTCACCTCGGAGGCCCCGCACGCGCCCCTGCCCGCACGTGGGCACCGTCTCCGCCTCCGGCCAAGGACCCGGCACCCAACTAGCCGCTTCCCCTGCCCTCCCGCGCCGCTCCCGCCGGCTTTCGCCAACAAGCAGTTACTTCGCCCTTGAGCCTGTTTATGAGGGTAAAAGTCGGGGAGAGGCGCCCTCCCGCCGTGTCGCACGGGCATTTACAGTGCCCAGCCCGTGCCAGGCAGCAGGGGCGCTCCAGAAATGAACCCCCGCACACTCTGGGGAACCTGACTTCGCCTCGCTCTCTGCCTCACGGAGCAGCAGCACACGCCAGGTAATCTGGGCAGCAGGTGCTCGGGATGGGAATGTGGAATGAGGCAGGGTGGAACAAGGAGCCGCCTGGGGAGTGGGCACCCTGCTGGAAGGCCTGGCCTGGGGGCAGGGAACAGAGCTCTGTGTCAGGGCAGTGGCAAGAGCCCTGAACCAGGAGTCTACACACAAGCCCTGTGACTTGGTTGAACCTGACTTTCAACTAAAATAAACTAAAAAAAAAATTTTTTTTGAGACAAGAGTATGGTTCTGTTGCCCCAGTAGAGTTCAATGGCGCCATCGTAGCTCACTGCAACCTCACACTCCTGGGCTTGAGTGATCCTCCTGCCTCAGCCTCCCTAGTAGCCACCATGCCTGGCTAATTTCTAATTTTAGTAGAGACGGTGTCTCATTCTTGCTCAGGCTTGTCTCAAACTCCTGACCTCAAGCGATCTTCCCCCTCAGCCTCCCAGAGCGCTAGAATTCCAGGCGGAAGCCACTGCGCCTGGCCAATAATATGAAATTTTTAGCACAATTATTTTGTGGCAGGAAGTAGCAGTTCTATAGCACCTGCCCTCTTCACACCCAGCACTCTGTCCTCCCAAGGAGCTGTCCAGACTTGTCTTGGAAAGAACTTTTGGATCGGTGGCATCACTTAATGAGCAGAGGAAGACACTGTGCTCCAAAAGAATACATTTGTTTTTGCTTAAACGTTTGCTGAACATCAATGTCCGTAACACTACCAGACACAGGAGGGCAGAGATAACTCCCTGCTCCCATGGAGTTAGCCAGCTCACTGGAGAGAGCACACAGAGGAGTGAAAGATGGAGGAGCGGCGAGGTGCAGACCAAGCTCTGGACTCTGAGTCCCTCCCTGGACCACTGGACAGTGAGTGTGGCTGTGACAGAAGCTACTCCTGACTAGTTCACTAATGGTTCCTGCTACTTTTGCACATACCTATCTGCAAGGCCTGCTGGCTCTGTGGCCCACCATCCCAAAAGGGGAAGCTCATATGAGAAGCCGGCTCATGCCCAGCTGCCAGGAGCATGACACACAGGACAGGACACTCCATTTCTGGCCCTGGCTTTTTTCCCAACTTCCCTGCTTCTCATCCCCCGCCCTGGCATTTACACCTCTCTGCTTTCTTGTCACAGCTTAGCCATGGTGCACAGATATAGCTCTTATCACCTTCCCGCAATAATCATTCCTTTTCGACCCCCTCCCTCTCCTCTGCATCCATCACACCCCAATGCTATCTTCTCTGCTCCATGGATGTAGAAATTAGCGTGAACACACAGCTGGTATTGAGTGCTGCCTCACTTGAATGCTTGAAGGATCCTTTTTGGTAGGTTTCTCTCATTTTACAGGTAGAAAACAGGCTCACTTGCCCAGATAACTCACTAGCATCAGACTCCAGGTCTGTTCAGACCATTGCATCAGGCCCCCTAATCTATACAGGCAGACACGGCTCTGCCTAAATTCACTCCCATTTTACCATCCCAAATTTCACAACCAAGGTGGGTTCAGGTATCTCAGGAGAAAGGGGGAGTGGGCGCTGCATTCCGAGTTTCACCTGTTTTCCACAGGTGACCATAGGACCTTGGATTCTACCCTGATAGGTCAATTCATACTTAAGCCACGCTTCCTCTGACACAGCCTGGGTTCACAGCTCCAAACACAGCTCTGAGACTGGCCCCAAATGCCCTTGGGGCCACTGGATGTGTCAGCCTAGCACAGGGAAAAGGGGCTCCAAGCAGCCCGAGAGAGCCAGCACGCACAGCAGGAAGGGCGGCTGGCCCAAGGGAGTGCTGGGCTCTCAGCTTAGCATGAGGACCCTAACTGCCGACTGCCTGTTCCCTAAGTCCCTTCTGATGGGCAAGGGAAGCCCAAAGGCTGACAGGACAGGATACAAGAAAGCAGACAAGAACTGAAAGGAGAGATGTGGGGGAAAGCTCTTTCGAGCTCACTCTGGACCCTCCCAGGACTCTACAACATTCATGAATAACCACAGAAAATATAAGGAAGGTTCACAGAACAGTCCAAAAGGTGACAAAAGGATAAAAGATACACAGCAAATCCTATTATAACCAACACCAAGAAAACGTTGCAACTGTACCATGTTTTTTAATCCAAAATTGCTTGAATAAAGGACATATATATTAATGTCTTTGCTATATTTTCATCAAATTGGAATTGATTGTAATACCTTTTCACAACTGAATCTTTGTTGTTGTTTTCCAAATGTGCTTATAGGCATGATCCTTTGCCCCTCAACATTGTTTTGATGTAGTAAAGACTGCTATTATGCCCATTTTATAGATGAGTTAACTCAAGTGCAAAGCAAGTTAGTTGCAGAGAAACTAAACAAATGGAGAAAACCAGAGGGTTGTTAAAACACATGAAAGGTACACAGGACAACAGAGAAAGAAAAAAGAAATTAAAATTAGACATAAATGAGTCTAGTGAAAAGAAATGACAACAAACCTACAGCTGCTCACAGCAAGATGGTGTAAAATCTCTCTCCTGGCAAACCTTTCAGCATTGTCTCAACCTAGATGGGTGAGGGGGGAAAAGAGAAACATCCTGGAATATCTCAGGTCCTGCTCTTTAGTTTTAGAGAGGAGAAAGGGCTATAGAGTCAGGAAAACAGCAGAATCTCTAAGGGAGGAAGAAGGGAGAATCAGGGATACAATTTGGAGAAGTCAGAGGGAGCATATAGGGATTAGTTATAAAATCTGAACATAAACTTGATGAAGGAAATCTTTTGGAAACTGAAATTGCCAAAATACAAAATGTTTTCTTAAAGGCAATCTTCAAAAAAAGAGAAAATACTTACATCTAATGAGAACGTGATGGCGAGTCCAGAGGTGGCTGAGAAAGCTAAAGGCTGCTGCCCAGCTGACCGCGTGGTGGTCAGGGAAGCTGTGAAAGCCGTCAGCAGCCCAACACTCTTCATTATTTGCGTATAATATTCATGGATTTCAGGGGATGTTTCCAAAACTGAGATAAATACTCATTTAAACTCTAAAGAGGTTTAAATGCTTGGAAATTGGCCAGAGAATCTCACTATTTCTAGGAAATTTACTAATCTGGGCAAAGCCGGAGGAAAAACCTGGAGCCTGTAAAGAATTCCCAAGGGCTTTGCAATTATTGCAAATGAAAGAATCTCATTAGACTGGGCAGAAGGACTAGGTTATGACACCCAGTACAGTGACACGGCATAAGCAACAGACTTCAAGCTCGGCTTTGCCGGGCGGGCATGGACCAGAAGACCCTGGGAAAATCCTTTCACTTCTCCTGGTTTCTCTTTTGCATAGCGGAGGTCATTTTGAGGTTTATTAAATGAGAGAAAGTCAAAAGTTTGCTAAAACACTTAGCAGAGCACCCGGCACATCCTAAATACTCATTATTAGCTGCATGCTGGGAAGAGCAAAGTCTGCTTTATCTGAAGCTCATTACAGGAAGAGAAAAAGTTCCCTGGATAAACCGCCATGGTGTTGACACAGCAGTGCCTGGCCCTGGCAAAATACCTATTACATCGTGAGTTGTTTGATAAACTGAAATACCAGCACATCTACCTCAGCTCTTGACCAATTCCAGTAAAAGAATTCCATACAGTATTCTCTTTTGGGGAGCTTAAATAAGTTATCAGGCTTAGAGCTTGGATTCAAGCTTGATGCTAGCTGATTTACTTATTTGCCTGACATTGAGTCCTAGTATAAATCCTTCTAACTAGACTCCTTGAATTCAAGCTGGAAGACAGCATACCATCCTAAATAGGCCAATTAAAGTAACAATACCTGAGAAATTATTCCTAATTGAGAGTAGGTGGCATTTCAGAAACTCCTAAGATTGGCAGAACACAGATAACATGCAGTTTGAAAGCCATATTCAATATAATAATATAACTGTATATGAGAAAGGGGTAACTATTGTTTTTATAATACAAACATAAGAAAAAGTAGGCTGGGCACAAAACTTTGGGAGGCTGAGGCAGGAGGATCACTTGAGACCAGGAGTTCAAGGACCAGGCTGGGCAACATAGAGAGACCCTGTCTCTACAAAAAATACAAAAATTAGCTGGACATAGTGGCGTCCACCTGTAGTTCAAGCTGCTTGGGAGGCTGAGGCAGGAGGATTGCCTGAGCCCAGGAGTTTGAAGTTGTAGTGAGCTGTGATGACACTAGTGTACTCTAGCCAGGGTAACAGATTAAGACTCTGTTCCCTATTATCCCCTGCCAAAAAAAGGGCAAGATAAAATACTCGTTTTTTATTTTATTTTATTTTTTTGAGACAGGGTCTCGCTTTGTTGCCCAGGCTAGAGTGAGTGCCGTGACGTCAGCCTAGCTCACAGCAACCTCAAATTTACTGGGCTCAAGCAATCCTCCTGCCTCAGCCTCCCGAGTAGCTGGGACTACAGGCATGTGCTACCATGGGAAGCTAATTTTTTCTATATATATTAGTTGGCCAATTAATTTCTTTCTATTTATAGAAGAGACGGGGCCTCGCTCTTGCTCAGGCTGGAATCAAACTCCTGACCTCGAGCAATCTGCCCACCTCGGCCTCCCAGAGTGCTAGGATTACAGGCGTGAGCTGCAGCGCCCAGCCTAAGATAAAATACTCTTGACTGATGAGGATAAGAGGTTTGACATTATAGACTGGAGTGCGAGGACGTGTTTATCAGAATGAAGATGAGTTATGAAATTTTTATGTTTCCTAAAAGAAGACATGAGTTTTAAAAGATTAGGGAACCCTGTTCTACAGGAAAGTTAAAGATTCCTGGCTGATTATGATGGCTAGTGGGTCTTTTGTGAAATGGCTTTTTGCAGAAGTTACCAAACTGGATCTAGACTGAAGAACATTCTCTGAAATAGCTCTATGAAAATCATGAGGCTAATTAGTACAAGGATTATTGTACAATGTCATACAGTGAGGTCTGAGAAATTTCTTGGTCCTCAGATACCATTACAAGTTTGTTTTTTTAAATTCCATTTTATACCCATTCCATAAAACATAGAAATGACTATTTCCTCTTTGCATTAGCTGCTAAGGAGCTGAGACCCAATGCTATGCATCTCTTCCAGTAGACAACAGAATCTTTTGATATGTCTTATAGGTACTAACCTCACCTCTGATTTCATAGTTTTCTTCTCCCACATTTATTTCAACTCTGAATTCTTCAATTATTTTATCTTTTATCACACAGTGCTAGATGTATCTTTATGGAACAAGGCAGGGTATAAATAAATCCAAAATATGCAAAGCAGCACAAGAGGGGCTAGGGGACATTCAAGGGTGAATCAGAAGCTGACTTTGTTTTAATGCCTTCAAGGCACTAGCCCTCTGGTGGGGGACAGCAACACACAAAAGGCAATGTTAAAGAGTATGAGCAAAGAATACTGCAGTACTTAACAGGAAGCACTATGCACACTTGAAAGCTTAATCAAGAATAAGAACCATCCCTCTTTGGGGCTTCCTGTGCATCTATCATTGCACTTATGATCCTATGTGGAAAAATCAGTTTACACATGTTGCCCCTGTTAGGGCACTGAGCTCCTGGCATAGGGGGAGGGACCTGCCTTATACATCTTTATATCCCCAGGGCCTAACCCAAAATCTGGCACACAACAGATGCTCAATAAATGTCTGCTAAATAAATGAGAAAACTTTAAGCAGGTAGAGAAGTGACCAGACACTCCAGGCAGAGTGACCAGCATAACTGAAGACAGCATATCTACACAGTGGGGCCAATGTCTAGAGTACAATAATGTGCTGTCTGGCAAGGGTAAGGCTGGAAGGGTCCTGAGGGCCTACGGTGATACACGGAAGGCAATGCCTTTGTCATTCTTCTGTAAGCCCTGCACATTCTGGTTTATATAATACTTCTTGGTTACCCAGCACTCTTTCTACATCCAGACTCATCATGGTCGTCAGAGAAGGGTCATGTGTTGTTTTACTTCTAAAAGCCTACCTAGTATTACTTACAGTTCTAGCAAAGAAGGGTAGTGATAAAGATATACCTGGCCATAAAACAGCCTGAACAGGCTGTCCCAACTGAAAGAGCATCTTGAGGGAGGTAGACAAGCCATTTAACCAGCTAGAATCAGACAGATCATCTCTGAAGCTTAATAGTGGTAAATGTCATAGGGAGGATGCCCTCAGATGCTGAGACAGCCCCCACACCATGTTCTGAGGTCTGCTGGACTGGGTAAAACACTTATGCAAATACCAAGAAATGCAGGCAGGATGACAGAGACTTTATTCCAAGTCCTGGCTCATTGAGGCACAGTCTCACTTTGTTACCCAGGCTAGAGTGTCGTGGCATCAGCCTAGTTCACAGCAACCTCAAACTCCTGGGGCTCAAGCAATCCTCCTGCCTCAGCCTCCTGAGTAGCTGGGACTACAGGCATGTGCCACCATACCTGGCTAATTTTTCTATTTTTAGTAGAGACAGGGTGTCACTGTTGCTCAAGCTGTTCTGAAACTCCTGACCTCAAGTGATCCTCCCACCCTGGCCTCCCAGAATGTCAGGGTTACAGGCATGAGCCACTGCACCTGGTCCGGTTTAAATGGAACCATGGGCCGGGCGCAGTGGCTCACGCCTGTAATCCTAGCTCTCTGGGAGGCCGAGGCGGGCGGATTGCTCGAGGTCGGGAGTTCGAAACCAGCCTGAGCAAGAGCGAGACCCCGTCTCTACTATAAATAGAAAGAAACTAATTGGCCAACTAATATATATAGAAAAAATTAGCCGGGCATGGTGGCTCATGCCTGTAGTCCCAGGTACTTGGGAGGCTGAGACAGAAGGATCGCTTGAGCCCAGGAGTTTGAGGTTGCTGTGAGCTAGGCTGACGCCACGGCACTCACTCTAGCCTAGGCAACAAAGCGAGACTCTGTCATTCATACATACATACATACATACATACATACATAAATAAATAAATGGAACCATGGAGGGCTGGGCACAGAGCTCATGCCTATAATTCCAGCACTTTGGGAGGCCAAGGCAGGAGGATAGCTTGAGAGTTTGAGACCAGCCTGGGCAACACGGCATGACCTAAGTGCTACAAAAAATCAAAAACAAAACAAAAAACCAATAAGCTGGTCATGGTGGTCTCTGTCTCTAACAAAAATAAAAAATAAATAAATAACTGCAACTACGGAGAGAGAAAATTTTCAGATTCAAATTTGGCAAGACCAAGAAAATGCACTTACTAAATAACAGGAAAACATAAATCACTTTAATGATTCATGTGCTCTGCCCTAGAATAATAGCTCAGTAACAATGCTAACCTAAGTTACTGCCTCTGGTTCTAATGCACGATGATTGAACAATAATACATGCTGCTACTAGGGAAACAGAGTACAATGTCCGTAAAATGGGGCCCCTACACTATAAGAGTTTACAATCTGGAGACCTTGAGGCCGTATCCACAAACTTAAACAGTACAAGGCTGCAAATACTGAGTGACAGTAGAAGAACAACCACTTGTGAAGACGGTGAGACTCAGACAAGCAGAAACGAGAGCAGGAGATGATATAAGAGAAAACACCCAGGGGTATAGCACAAGGATGCTTAACATTAGCTGAATTCAAAGTTTGAACATCACACGTAGGAAACAGGTAGGGTGAACACAACATTTATGGTTCAAACAAGCATTTCTGAAAGCAAAAAGCACACGAACACTAATTAACAGGCAGTAATGATCTAAAATAGCCACAGACTGGCACGCTGAAGGGAGCCTGGTACACAAGCAACAGGGAGCCACTGAATGCACATTTCTGGATTCAGGTGATGGTGATGAGAATGGAATGACAGGGGTCAATGTAGGACTTAGTAACTAGAAATGGTAGGAAAATGAAAACTCTAGGTTCATACTCCTTCATAGAAACTGAAATTTAGAGGGGAAGTTTGCAGGAATCACTAATGAGCTAAAGTTTAAAGATGGGACAATGAAGTAGAAGTGTCCAGCTGAAACAGAGAAACATGGGACTAGAGCTGAGGACAGGCAACTGGAAATAATATGAAGACATTCATTAGTTGGAGTGATGAGAGTGGATGAATAATAGCCAAAAGAGAATCCCATTATCAAATTCTCATTTTTATTGATTCTCACGCTCCTTTTAATTCCCTTCACTCACAATGGTTGAGCCCTCCCAGCTTCCACTAGGGCTGCCAAATCTCAAAGGGCTTGTAATTCCATTCAGTTGCCAAATTAAACCTCTCTGGCATCTTATGTATTTGAAGATACATTTACTTTAAAAATATCCTGTTTTAAGTCTTACATTTAGCACTAAACTAGATAATATAAAAAACGGGGAACATAATACCCCTCCTCACAATAATCTTTGCATTGGGTTATTAAGTATGAAATGTCCGATTTCCTTAAGTACTAAGTTTGACAGTTGATATCTCTGACACTTCACTTTGATGCTTCTTGTTTTGGTTTTCTTTGTTTGTTTGTTTTGAGACAGAGTCTCACTCTGTTGCCTGGCCAAGTGCCATGGCATCAGCCTAGCTCACAGCAACCTCAGATCCTGGGCTCAAACAATCCTCCTGCCTCAGCCTCCCGAGTAGCGCCACCATGTCCGGCTAATTTTTTTATATATATTTTTTTAGTTGTCCAGCCAAAATTTCTTTCTATTTTTTTTTAGTAGAGATGGGTCTCACTTTTGCTCTGGCAGATCTCCTGAGCTCAAACGATCCACCCACTTCGGTCTCCCAGAGTGCTGGGATTACAGGCGTGAGCCACCACACCCAGCCCAACACTTCTTGTTTTATGTTTATTGTGAAGCCTTTCAAATGCACATTTTGGCTTGTGATTATCTTTCACATTTTTTAGAGCAATTTTTGTGAAACCATGGATAAGGAAAAAATTTGTGTTATTTTCAAATGAGTTCTGTCATGCAATCAATGCAGCACAGATAGCTCAAAATATCAATGAAGTGTTTGGGAAGGATGTGGCTGATGAACATACAGTATGTCAATGGTTGGAGGAGGTCCATTCTGGTGATTTTAATCTTGAAAATGAGCCACGTGGGTGACCTGAGACCAAGGTAGATAATGATGAGCTGAAAGCTGTAGTGGAAGTGAATCCATCTCAACTTCCGCGTGAATTAGCAGCAAGATTTGATGTTACTATTCCAACAATATTAGACCATTTGAAACAAATCGGCAAGGTAAAGAAGCTGGAAAGATGGGTACTGCATGAATTAAACGAGCATCAGAAGAGAAATCGTCTTGAAGCTTGCCTTTCTTTGCTGTCATGACATAAAGGCAAACCATTTCTTTTTTTTTTTTTGAGACAGAGTCTTGCTTTGTTGCCTAGGCTAGAGTGAGTGCCGTGGCATCAGCCTAGCTCACAGCAACCTCAAACTCCTGGGTTCAAGTGATCCTCCTGCCTCAGCCTACCAAGTAGCTGGGACTACAGGCACGCGCCACCATGCCTGGCTGATTTTTTCCATATATATTAGTTGGCCAATTAATTTCTTTCTATTTATAGTAGAGACGGGGTCTCACTCTTGCTCAGGCTGGTTTTGAACTCCTGACCTCAAGCAATCCGCCCGCCTCGGCCTCCCAGAGTGCTAGGATTACAGGCGTGAGCCACCGCGCCCGGCCAAGGCAAACCATTTCTGCACCATTCTTACGTGTGATGAAAATGGATTCTTTTCGACAATCGCAAGCATTCGGCACAATGGTTGGATAAAGATGAAGTGCCAAAACAGTCCAAAACCAAATAGTCATCAAAAAAAGTGAATGGTGTCTGTTTGGTGGTCCAGCACTGGTGTTATCCACTACAGTTTCATGAAACCTGGTCAATCAATTACAGCACATGACTACTGCAATCAATTGGATGCAATGATGAGGATGCTTGTGATTAAGTCAATAGATAATAGGCCAATCCTCCTGCAAGACAATGCTTGACCACATGTCATACAAACAATGCTATTCAAACTATGGCGGCTGGACTTGGAAACTCTCTTATCATCCACTGTATTCACCAGACCTTGCACCACTGACCACCACTTATTCCAGGCTTTGGACCACTTCTCGCAAGGAAAAATATTCAATTCTCAAGAAGCTGTAGAAAACACCTTTTGCCATTTCATTGCCACTCGCTCTCCAGGCTTCTTTGCTGCTGGCATAAACAAGCTACAGTTAAGATGGCAAAACGGTGTCAATAGTTTAGGCGCACACTTTGATTAATTATACTGCTTCTTTTTTTTTTTTTTTTTTTTTTTTTTTGAGACAGAGTCTCGCTTTGTTGCCCAGGCTAGAGTGAGTGCCGTGGCGTCAGCCTAGCTCACAGCAACCTCAAACTCCTGGGCTCGAGTGATCCTTCTGCCTCAGCCTCCCGGGTAGCTGGGACTACAGGCATGCGCCACCATGCCCGGCTAATTTTTTATATATATATCAGTTGGCCAATTAATTTCTTTCTATTTATAGTAGAGACGGGGTCTCGCTCTTGCTCAGGCTGGTTTCGAACTCCTGACCTTGAGCAATCCGCCCGCCTCGGCCTCCCAAGAGCTAGGATTACAGGCGTGAGCCACAGCGCCCGGCCTATACTGCTTCTTTAAACTACCCTTTTGACTTGAGATCGGACGTTTCATATTTAATGGCCTAATATTTTTTTCAGCTATTGGAGTGATTCAAATGTTTTTAAATGCTTTGACTACTTTCTCAGAGAAGTTTAGCTGTTGCTTTCAACTAGAGTGCCCAGCAAAGGGGGAAAAGTAATACTTTTATACAAATGGATATGAAAATATGCAAGTGAGTAAAGTATTAATGTTTTCCTCCTAACAGGTGTATAAGGAAGAGAAATCCAGATAGATAGAGATACAAATATTAATACAAGGATGTTTTACACTCAAGCAAGCTAGGATCAAAGAGAACCCTGGGATCTCAACCGCACTCAGCAAAGCACGCTGCTTTCCCCCAGAGCAGTCCTGGAAAGGTTGGTACAAAAACAGAGCCAGTCCACTGATTAGGCTGAGTTACCCCCATCCTCCACAGGTCATTATGGGAAAAAAATGAAGTAAATAGTAATTTTTCTGCCATTTCACATATGGGGCTGTTTTACAGCCTTTCTTGGCTCATAAGAAAACACAGGTGTGGTGGCCCACAACCTGTAATCCCGACATTTTGGGAGTCTGAGGCAGAAGAAATGCATGAGGCCAGGAGTTTGAGACCAGTCTGAGCAAAATAGTGAGACCCCAGACACCTTCACTACCAAAAAAAAAAAAAAAAAAAAAAAAATCAGCCAGGTGTGTCGGTGCATGTCTGTAGTCCCAGCTATTGAGGAGGCTGAAGCAAGAGGATTGCTTGAAGCCAGGAGTTTGCTGTGAGCTGTGATAAAGCCACTGCACTCTAGCCTGGGCAACAGAGTGAGACCTTGTCTAAAAAAACAAAAACAACAAAACAAAAAAAGAAAACATAAGTACTATATAAGCCCCACAGACAGGTTCAAAAAAGCTTTTGTTAGCAGTGACTTGTCAGGCAGGGTTCATACTCTTTAGAGACAGACCATTAAGAGCCTTTATCTTGGCCGGGCGTGGTGGCTCATGCCTGTAATCCTAGCACTCTGGGAGGTCCAGGCAGGTGGATGGTTTGAGCTCAGGAGTTCAAACCCAGCCTGAGCAAGAGCAAGACCTCATCTCTACTAAAAAAACTGAAATTAGCTGGACAACTAAAAAAAAAATAATAATAAAATAAATAAATAAATATAAATATATATATAAAAATTAGCCGGGCATGGTGGCGAATGCCTGTAGTCCTAGCTAATCAGGCAGCTGAGGCAGGAGGATCGTTTGAGCCCTGAAGTTTGAGGTTGCTGTGAGCTAGGCGGAGCCACGGCACTCTAGCCCAGGCAACAGAGTAAGACTCTGTCTCAAGAAAAAAAAGAGCCTTTATCTGAAGTACGAAGGCTAAAGCCTAGTTAGTGGATTTGGACAGCACTATTCTCTATTGGGGAGGGCTTCAGAAGGCATTGTCCCTATTCTCATTCCCTTAGCATTACAGCATAGACTGATTTCCAGCTTAGTTGAACAAATAGTAGAAACAGTTCATGTAGCCCAATATAGAAAACTTGCTTACTTTGAGATTTCACATTAATACAAGAAGAGAACAGGATAGCACTGAGAGTATTTTGTGCTCAAAACACACTGGCTTACCCCATACTCCCTATTTCCCTGACTGTCTCAATTTTACAGAGAAGAAAACACATAACTGGGCTTTGAATTCATTACGTTAAACTCTGCCTGCCTTAAGTCTGCATTAGAGAAAAGCAAAGCATGGCACTTTAGAAAACAGGTTTAGGCAAATTAGAGTTTAAATAAAGACAAGTAGAATGCCTGCCAGCACCTTCATCGTGCCTCTTCCAAATGCTCACACACACTGCCATCGTGTAGGAAGGGCTGACAATGTCTCAAGTGTAGAATGGGTTATGAGTTTCTACAGCTAAGTGAGATTTTCTGAGCCTCTCAGCAACACCAGCTGAGTTTATACACATTTGAGTCACGCCCTAGTGAAGAATCAATTTTATGACTAAGAGATTTCCTATGAATGTCAATGGCTACTTTTGCTTCACAAAACAAAACAAACAAAAAAACAGTTGTTAGTATTAAGGCAACATTCTTAGCTGAAGAACTGTTCACACTAAAGCCTTTATATCCCTGGTACTAAGAACCAGCCAAGAAAGGCAAATTTCAGAAGCTTTCCCGACAAACACAATTCAGGGATAAGGGGTTCAATGTGCAAAGTCTTTTATTTAAAATTTTGAAAAGTTAAGATTGATGACCACCTCAGTATATGCCATTCCCATTATAAGGAGGTATGACGGTTTCAAGCTCGTGCAGAGCTGCATTTTCATTTACAGAACTCTGTAGGCACTTTAGAAGTGAAGCTTGGCTTCAAAATACAAACACTGGGGGCTTTGGCTCAACCTTTTAATATAAAAAATTTACTGATGTACAAAAATGCGAAAGTGTGACAATGACAACTATGAAATTCTGTGATTGAAAGTCCCCTCGAGTGCACTCCATGGTGCACATGCACCCGCCCACACATATTCTGGCGTGGAAACAGAAACTAATGCAAACCAGAGCTACCAAGAAGTGCCAACGTGTGTGTTCTCCATTCCGCCAATCACAGACCAGTATCTACTCCAAACATTCAGTAACAAAAAGTACGGCGTCTTCCCAGGAACATCAAGGCAGACTTCTTACTCACGATGGACCAGTACAAATAAACCCAGCAAAAAGAGTACTGCATACTAGAAAATAAACACAGAATCACAGTCAGGGAAGCTTTGAAAAGTTCACAAGTCCTCAGAGATAATTAATAAACTGGCCTTTTTGACCATAATAAGTTACTAAACCATCTAATTATTCTTTAATCTTTTAACTATCATTGATTTAATAGCTTTCAAAATTAAGCAAAATATCACACTTTTTTTTTCTTTTTTTTTTTTCTTCTTGCAGTCGCTCTGGGGTATAAATATCACACTTTTAATGAAATATATAGTACAGGCTCTTACCTTAAATTTAGGATAGTCATTCATGAGGATTGTCACAATTCCAATATAAGGAACAAATCTAAAACAAACAAACAAAAAACTGATCACAAAAATTCCTAAGTATTACCATTCACTGAACATTATCAGTATCTTCCATAGAATACTAATTTTCATTTCACAAAGTTCATTTCTATATATTGCCCTATTTGATCCTTTCAACGGCCCATCTTATAGGGAAGTTAGGAATATCACCATTTTAGAGATGAGGAAACAGATGATCACGCCCAAGGTACATGGCTTCTGGGAGGCAGAACCAGCACCAGATCCAAGGTCTTAGATCTCTAGCTGTGACTGTAATACTACATGCCGATACAGTGCTAGGGGCTAGGTTTGTCACTGTAACCTTTAGGGAGTTGTCAATCTAGTTGGGGAGCCAAGGCAAATACAACCAGAACATTACAAGGTACTTCATGCTAAATGGCCAAAAAGTGAGTAGAAGAGGTCTATTATACTACTCTGGATTTCACCACCCTCTCATTTTTTAACTACCTGTAATCTGGGTTTAGCCCTCTTAATCCTGAAACTTTTTTAGAACAGTTTTAATCACCATATACAGCAAACCAGTTTCAGCCCTCATCTTCCTTTACATCTCTGCAGCATTTAACTTTGATGACCATAAGCTTGCTCTTGAAACCCCCCCAATCTTGGTTTATGTAACGTACCACAAATCTGTTTCTTCATCTATCTCTTTGGCTGCTACACCTTTTTTCCGCTAGCTTTCCTTCCTTTTGCCCCTAAAGTTTGTTCCCTCAAGTGAGGCAAAACCACCTTTTAAATAATCCTATAGCACCTGATGTACTTCCTTTGAGGTCTTTATCATAACTATCATAATTTTAATTGAATAATTAGTTGTAAAACTAGCTGTATAGTGTCCATCTCCCCTACCACACTGTAAGCTTTATAAGGGCAACAACGATGCCAATCTTGATCCCCCTGTAGCCTCAAGGCCAACGTGGTGCCTTGTACACAGCAGACATACAGTAAATACTGCCTGATTAAATGTTTGAATGTCCAGGCCTCTTCTTTTTGCCCTCTTTTGAGGAAATCTCATTTTCTCCCAGGGCTTCAATTTTTGCCTCTATGTTAAAAATGCCTCAACATCACAAGAATTCAGGGCAAAAAGAGAAAATTAACAGGCAGAGAAAGGTGGTTAGCAAGGACACAACTTCCTTCTTTCCCCGCCCTCTTCTACTGCTGGACTCCAGAGCGAACTGGGTGATGCTGTACTAAGCTAGAGCCTGTCGTAGAGAAGGGAGGTTGGGCTGAAGTGGAGGCTGACCTTTGCACACTTAAAAATATCCCAGATACTTTTATTCAAGGCACCCACAACCTTTGCACCACGCCAAAGGCAGCACAAACAGAAATCACCTCCCACGTAACACCTCCACCTGTCAAAGCCTTGGGCAAATGAAGAACAGATATTTTGTCTTTGGTACATTTCACTTCCTTTCAAGAACTCCCCTTACTTCCTGTCTCTTGTTCTTACCTCTTCCTGTCCCTCTCCCTTCTGGCAGCATTACCCCAACCTGTCTCTCCCACCCCATCTCCTAACTCCCATTCCATACGCTGGCATTTCTTAAAGCCTAGACCTTCTTTATTAGAATAACTTAGCTTGTTAAAAATGCAGATTCTATCACCCAAGATTACTGACTCAGGGAATCTCTGAAAGGTGGGGCCCAAGTGATGCTCCTACATACTAAAGCAGGGTTCTAGCGTAAGATGCATAGAATACGTGTTTGGTGGCAAATAATATCCCCTCTTAGGGCCTATGCTTTAGTCTCAACCCCTGGGGCCTCCAAGAGCTGAAAAGTAACAGTCATTAAACAATAGCATTGTTAAGCTCTAAGAAGAGTGGATAGAGGTTTTCTATATTTTTAATATACATATTTTTTTCTTTTTTAATGCAGTAACATTTCTTTTGTCTAATTTTTAATACTTTCATAAAAGCTATCACTTTCAGTGAAGGTAAATCAGCTATTTAAAAACATAAAGGTGAATGCCTCATAGTAAAATGCAGATTAAGAGTTAGAAAAGCATCTGTGATTTCTTTTAAAACAACAAGCTGCTAATTCTGATCTGATGATTAATAAGCAGCCGTTCTGACCTGTAGAGACTTTGTTACCTCCATGTAATATATCTATGCCCAAGGAATCACAACCTTTCGCTCCCAGCAACCACTCATAGTCTTATGAGTCATCCATGGAGCCACTGTTCTTAAGGTTAGCTTTTCCTTGCCCACTATGAGTGAAATGAAAGCAACTTGATCTTTAGGAGTAACATAAGCAAGACATAAGGTTGCCAGCATATGACGAGGCAGTCCAAAGTTGAACAAAAGATTTAATTATCTGTGCTACTGCATCCCTCCATGGACAGTGACAGCAAAGAGTTGATAATCAAGTGCATAATGCTGCTATCATCAGTCATCTTAAATTCAACTCAGTTGCACTTTTTCCCTTTTTTGCTCAGATAAATTCATATGCTAAAGCAGAGTTGCTAATAAGCAGAATGAGATTTAAAATAAATAAAATAAATACCACCCAGAAAACCAACTCCAATACCAACCTATACCAAGTTAATATCTAGAAGGTAAAATACATTCCCTGTGTATCTACCTAGAAGGTAAAATATATTCTCTATGGTTAAATAGATTTCCCTGAGAATTTGTGGGATCAAAGGTGCTGCTGAGGAAGTAGCCTCAGCGGAAAGAACTATCTGATAATGTTTTGTGAGAAAATGAACAGAGATCATTAAGCAAAAGGCCAAAAACAGTAAAGAAAAGATGGCACAAAAATTAAGAGACCGGCCGGGCGCGGTGGCTCAAGCCTGTAATCCTAGCACTCTGGGAGGCCGAGGCAGGCGGATTGCTCGAGGTCAGGAGTTCGAAACCAGCCTGAGCAAGAGCAAGACCCCGTCTCTACTATAAATAGAAAGAAATTAATTGGCCAACTAATATATATATATAAAAAATTAGCCGGGCGTGGTGGCGCATGCCTGTAGTCCCAGCTACTCGGGAGGCTGAGGCAGAAGGATTGCTTGAGCCCAGGAGTTTGAGGTTGCTGTGAGCTAGGCTGACGCCACAGCACTCACTCTAACCTGTGCAACAAAGCGAGACTCTGTCTCAAAAAAAAAAAAAAAAAAAAAAAATTAAGAGACCTTAGGACAATTATGTCAGATGTCAAAAAGAGTCTATATCCAGGAAGTTTGGACCCAGTATCCAATTTAAAAAGACAATATGTGGCCAGATGCAGTGGCACATGCCTGTAATCCCAGCACTTTGGGAGGCTAAGATGGTAGGATCACTTGAGGCCAGGAGCTCAGGACCAGCCTGGGCTACATAGCAGACCCTGTCTCCAACAAAAGATAGAAAAATTAGCCAGGTATTATGGTGCATGCCTGTAGTCCCAGCTACTTGAAGGCCAAGGTGGGAAGATCACTTGAGCCCAGAAGTTCAAGGCTTCAGTGAGCTACGATGATGCCACTGTACTTCAGCCTGGGTGACAGAGCAAGACCCTGTCTCAAAACAAAACAAAAACAAAAACATTTCAAAGTGTTATCTACAAAACCAATTTTAGTCAACAGAAAGCCCAATCACTCTACTCCTTTCTTATATTTTTATTCTTCCTTCTATTGTCAATATTTCTACTCCCTAATCTTCTGCAAGTCTTTTGTCCTTTTCTCCTGTTCTCTAATCTTCTTTGATGAACAAATGCTCTTCAGCTTTTCAACTTCTTGAATTTAGAAAAAAAATCACCCCTATTAAATCCTTAATTGGTTCAGTGTTAGTTTCATTTTCTAAAATTTGTTTTTATTACATGCTACAACATGAATAAATCTTAAAAACATTATGCCTAGGTGAAAGAAGCCAGACACAAAAGACCACATATTGTTATGATTCCGTTTATATGAAAAGTCCAGAAGAGGCAACTCCATACAGACAGAAAGTAGATTAGTGGTTGGCAGAGGCTACAGGAAGTAGGGGAAGGGGAATGACTGCTAATGAGTATAGAGTTTTATTTTTGGGGTGATAGAAGTCTTCTGGAATAAGAGGGATGGTTGTACAACCTTGTGAATGTACTAAAACCCACTGAATTGTACACTTTAATATTGAGAATTTTGTAATCTAAAATATATAAATTATATCTCCAGTAAAATTTTTAAAAATTATTTTAATTTAGAGCCTTAGGCCTCAGTGTAAAATTTTTTAGTGTGCAGCTGTTCAAAAAACCCCAAAACTGGCCAGGCGCGGTGGCTCACACCTGTAATCCTAGCACTCTGGGAGGCTGAGGTGGGAGGATTGCTTGAGCTCAGGAGCTTGAGACCAGCCTGAGCAAGAGTGAGACCCCGCCTCTACTAAAAATAGCAAGAAATTAGCCAAACAACTAAAAATAGAAAAAAAATTAGCCGGGCATAGTGGTGCATGCCTGTAGTCCCAGCTACCCGGAAGGCTGAGGCAGGAGAATCCCTTGAGTTCAGGAGTTTGAGGTTGCTGTGAGCTAGGCTGACACCACGGCACTCTAGCCCAGGCAAGAGAGCGAGATTCTCTCAGAAAATAAAAACCTAAAACAAAACATTTTTGAAAATGCATAAAGACATTTGTACCACATTCACAGATCTCCCTGCAGAAAAGCTCTGTTCTGAAAGTTTGGGTACAGCCCGACTTTGAAATATCAACTTAGTGTTTTATAAATACAATTTCCACAAAAGAAGGTGATATGTTTCATTATGTGTCAAGGTAAGTGGTGGTAAAGTCACTGCAAAGTGAATTTGTACAGTGAAGATTCTGTGCTCCTGCTGTTCATGTCACAGATGGTTTTTTATACTTCATGGAAAGTTACTTAATTCACAGAGTACTAGACTATTACATTTTTTTTTTATGAAAAGCCAGAAAAAGGTATATTATATATAGTTTGGGATTTTTCAAAACTTCTTCAGAAAGACAAGTTAGCTACTCTAACCTTTGATAGGATGATGCATCTTTTATGCAACCAAAGGGCCAGAGTGAGCAGACAGAGCTGTAATAAGCATTTAAGAATCAAAACCTAGGCAAAGGGACACTGTTATCCTGGTGGGAGTATAGATAAAACAGTATGGAAAAATTTGTCCAAAGTCTTAAAATATGAATATGTTTCACCCAGTTTCTAGGAATGTTTCTAGGAATTTACTGTGAAGAATGATTGAGCAGAAGCAGTGAGATATATGTAACGAGGATGTCTATCATAACATTGTTCACAATAAAAAAGCTGGAAACAGAGTATCTAATAATAGGAGCTGACTGAATAAAAGTATGGTCTATCCATATAGTGGAATAGCATACAGCTATGAAATGATGATATAAGATAAAATCTATTGATTTGTAAATATACTAGCAATTTTTTTGGGGGGTGGGGAAGGTTATAAAATAGTGTGAGCATTCTCCTTCCATACACAACATGTGTTTATATATGTATAAAGATGCATATATTATTAACATTCGCATCTTTATCTCTATACATAAAGGCTAAAACACATCACAAAGGTAACAGTAAATATTTATAGAGATGGAAAAGAAAGGGATCAGAAATGACTTTGCTTTTTTTTTTTTTTTTTGAGACAGAGTCTCGCTTTGTTGCCCAGGCTAGAGTGAGTGCCGTGGCGTCAGCCTAGCTCACAGCAACCTCAAACTCCTGGGCTCAAGTGATCCTCCTGCCTCAGCCTCCCTAGTAGCTGGGACTACAGGCATGCGCCACCATGCCCGGCTAATTTTCTATATATATTAGTTGGCCAATTAATTTCTTTCTATTTATAGTAGAGACGGGGTCTTGCTCTTGCTCAGGCTGGTTTCAAACTCCTGACCTCGAGCAATCCGCCCGCCTCAGCCTCCCAGAGTGCTAGGATTACAGGCGTGAGCCACCGTGCCCGGCTTGACTTTGCTTTTTGATGACTTATATTTTATGTTTCTGCATGAATCTGTATATTCACAATTAGAGGAAAAACAAAAAGACTCAAAGAGGTCGATGAGTCTGAATAATCATATTGGCAGCATCTTGGGAACCGAGGGATATATAGGGACCATACTTTCTCAGAAGCACTGATGCCCTAATTGGGATTATGAAGGTATTTTTAGCTCCATCATAGGAAACCAAGTTCCTCTGAAGTGGTGGCATACACAAAAAACAGCTCTGCAGGGGACAAACACAACGGTGCTTATTCATATCTGATCTCTTTGGTCCCAAACTAAGCAACTCTCCTGCTATTAACTTCCATTTATCGCCTCACACATCTTTCTCTATAGGATCAGTGTTTCTCAGGCCTGCTCACTGGTGAGATCACTCTCTAACCACAGTCTATCCTAGGTCAAAAGGAGCAGAGGTTCTGACAGTGGCAAGTGTGGCATCCAAATAGTGGGAACCAGCAACTACCCACTGCAGAAATCTTATGCCAGTAGTATCGGTGTGATGATTAAGAGGGTAGGCTACAGAGCCAGCCAGCCACTTATCATCAGTGTGATATTAGGTAAATAACTCCTCTGTGTTTCCTCATCTGTAGAATGGGAATATTAGGGTTGTTTTGAGGTTAAAATGCGGTAATATTTTTGAAGCGTTTAGAGTAAGTATCTGGTACACAGTAAGCCCTAATAAATGGGAGTTATTGTTAATACTATTAATAACATTAAGGTAGCAAAAATCCCATACTTCCTTAATACCAATAACTTACAATTCCTGTCCTCCACTCATCTGTTCTCCTGATAAAATCTGAAACAAACAGGCTTAATATAACTTTTAATGTCATTTGACCTCATCAATTTCAAGACCAGAAATAAAATTGTATGGAATATATTAACATGATAAAATTAATTTAGATGAACACTTTAAATTGCTGACTCAGTAAATTTGTTGTTGTTGAAGAGAGACAGAGTCTTACTCTGTCACCCAGGCTGGAGTGCAGTGGCATCATCATAGCTCACTGAAGCCTCAAATTCCTAGGCTCAGGTGATCCTTCTGCCTCAGCCTCTCAAATAGCTGGGACACTATAGCACAAACTACCATGCCCAGATAATTTTTAAAAATTTTTTTTGTAGAGATTGGGTCTCACTAAGTTGCCCAGGCTGGTCTCAAAACTAGCCTGAAATTATCTTTCCTCCCCAGCCTTCCAAAATGCTGGGATTAAATCCTGAGGCACTGTGCCCAGTATCAGTAAATTCTTTTTTTTTTCCATTTTTTTTTTTTGGAGACAGAGTCTTACTCTATTACCTGGGCTAGAGTGCCATGGCATCAGCCTAGCTTACAGCAACCTCAAACTCCTGAGCTCAAGGGATCCTCCTGCCTCAGTCTCCTGAATAGCTGGGACTACATGTGCGCAATACCACGTCCAGCTAATTTTTAAAATTTTTAGTAGAGATGGGTCTCACTCTTGCTCAGGCTGTCCTCAAACTCCTGAGCTCAAGCCATCCTCCCACCTTAGCCTCCCAGAGTGCGAGGATTACAGATTACAGGCATGAGCCGCTGCACCCGGCCTGTAAAATCTTGAGAAACGTAAGTTTTATGAAGCAGGAACCATACTACTCTGGATCCCCAGAGCCTAGCATAGCAGAGACATTAGAGCACATGGAAGGTGCTCTTAAGTGAACTGAATAAATGAATTTTTTAAACTGTCACATCCAATTCACCATCTCATCACCAATATTCTATTCTTTTATTGTATACTAGTTCCTCCCATCTGGAGTAGTATATCAAAAGATTTAGATGCATTTTAAGAAGCATAGCTTTCAAAGGACAGAATGATGAAACCAGAACCAAATCACTATATCTAATTGTATATGATGAGACAATATGATTAAGAAGCTGAAGATGTTCCCCTCTGTACTTACCCCCTGGCTCTCCCCACAACATCTTTTTTCTCTAGCCAATGTTGTCCTTGTTTATAGAGGCCTCGATCATCAACTGCATTATTATCTCCTTTGGTCAAAAACTTGATATGTCCATTTTGCCTTAAAAGAGTAAGGGAAACTCAAGTCATCAAACACCTTCATGACATTCGAAAGCAAAAAATTTGTTCTTGTTAACCAAAAATTCCTGTGGCACTATGATATCTTATCACCATTCCTAGTATCAAAATAATTCTTTCTTTAGCTAAAAGGATATTCACAGTTGTGTTGTTTATAAAATGGAAAGACTAAAAACCAATTAAAAGTCCAATAGTAAGGCATTGGAATACTATATAATATTAAGAATAATGTTGTAAAAGAATGTTTAATGACACTGGAAAAGTATATGATTTTCAGTAAGTGAAGAAAAGAGTACAAAATACAATGTACAGTATACTCTCATTTTTATGTTAAAACATATACAAACCAACAATTTTCTGGAACTACAAAAAGCAAAGGAACACAGTAACCTACCCCATTAGGTATAATTGGCAAAATACATATTATCAAAAACTACAGAATGAGCCAGTTCTCCAACCAACAAGTTGCAAGGAACAAAGAAACAGCTAAAATAACATAGATCAATGTATAAATAGTGGCTATCTATGGCTTTCTTTAGCTTACCTTTATCTTCTTTTTTTTTTTCTTCAACAAACATGTATTACTTTTATATTAGGGAAAAAAGTTAATGTTTTTTTTTGAGGGGGGAGGGGGGAAGAGGTGAAGAGAAATCAAAAAAGTTAATTTTAAAAGAAAAAGCACCTCAATTCTTCACACATGCCAGGGTTTATAGGAACAGTACCTTGATCAGAAAATTATTAGTTTAATTCTACTAAATAACAATAAGGTTTCTAATAATTTTAAAATTTAATTCGAAGCAAAGTATATTTTACAGCTTAAAATTCAAGTGAATGTGTATTAACCAATGTACTAGAAGAAGAAAATTGGCTTCACATTTCTATTGACTAGTATCCACTTAGATTCTAAGTCAGAAACTGGCTCACTAGACACTAAATTTGCAGAAGAAACTAAATTGGGAGGTGTCGCAAGCACCAAAAACAGTTAAGTGCAAATAGTCACATTAAAAATGAGATTCCAGTTACAAAAAATGCAAATATATACAGAGAAAAATAATCTGTAGCTGACAATTCAGTAAGTGAAAGAAAGTCAGGAAAATCCTGGAGGGTAAAAGAGGACAGGTACCAGGAGAGGCTAGCTGCAAGAGTGAAAATCAAGAGCATCAGGAAGAAAGAATCAATTCAACCATGAAAATAACATTAACCCCTCAGATGCATAAGAGTAAAATCAGATATGAGGAGACAAAAACCAGGAAATGGGAAACTACCCAGAAAAGGGAAGAGATACTACAGGAGATCTCAGTTATTCCCAAAGACTTGATTTATTGGCCAAACAATCACACCCAATTTCCCCTTTCTGGGATATAATCTGGAGAGACGCTGCAGCTTCTCTGAAAAAGCATAGATCACCTTCATCTACTAATGGTGGAACAAATATTTTCTGGTAGCAACCAGCTCTTATTAGACCAATTAAGACCTACTACAGCACTTCACAACTCATAGGCTCAAAATACTGATTGAAGGCACATTTATACGGGATCTTTCCCTTGCTAACACAGGGATCAAATATTTAATATTATCTACCTCTAAGGAGCTCAAAGCGTTTAGATTTTAATTCATTCATCATGATACTATGACATTAGGAAGGAGGAAATCACCACTTTATAGATGAGAAAAATAAGACCCAGAAAGCCAAATGGGTGCAGAATAAGTGCATCTATCTGCAAGGGAAAAAGCAAAGCTAAGGACTAAGTCAATTTAGTGGTGAAATTTCTCTTTCCAAACATTTGATCACTAGCCAGTGTTCAATGTCATATTAACTTACTTAATACATGTATTTTGATTGTTATTTGTCTCCATATTTAACAACAGTGTGCCATAATATACTGAAATAAAAAAAATTAAAAAACGAAAAAGAACAATGTTAATACTATTAAACCAAATGATAATTCCAATCAGGTATGTCAGTCTCACCAAAAAAAAAAAAAAGAAACTAGAAACTTCATAATATTAACTGGGTCTGTTATCTAAACAGCCCAGCAAGTTGAAAACATCTCAAGAGTCTAAAATAAATTACTAACCCCCCCAGATTACCAGTATCATACATCTTAAAATCTTCAGAATTCTCTTAAAAATTATTGTAAAAATGTAAGGAAGCTGGACATGGTGGTATGCACCTGTAGTCCCAGCAACCTGGGAGGTTGAAGCTGGAGGACTGTTTGAGCCCCGGAGTTTGAGGTTGCAGTGAGCTATGATCAGCCACAGCACTCCAGCCTAGGCAGTGGAGTGAGAGCTTGTCTTTAAAAAATAAAAATAAACTAAAAAAATTAAAAATAGGCTGGGTGCAGCGGCTCACGCCTGTAATCCTAGCACTCTGGGAGGCCAAAGTGAGAGGACTGCTTGAGCTCAGGAGTTGGAGACTAGCTTGAGCAACAGCACGAACATGTCTCTACTAAGAATAGAAAACCTACGGGCCAGGAGAGATGGCTCACGCCTGTAATCCCAGCACTCTGGGAGGCCAAAGTGGGAAGATTGCTCAAGGGCTCAAGGTCAGGAGTTCGAAGCCATCCTGAGCAAGAGTGAAACCCTGTCTCTACGAAAAATAGAAAGAAATTAATTGGCTAACTAAAAATATACAGAAAAAAAATTAGCCGGGCATAGGGGCGCGTGCTTGTAGTCCCAGCTATTGGGAGGCTGAGGCAGAAGGATCGCTTGAGCCCATAGTCCCAGCTATTGGGAGGCTGAGGCAGAAGGATCGCTTGAGCCCAGGAGTCTGAGGTTGCTATGAGCTAGGCTGACACCATGGCACTCTAGCCCAGGCAACAAAGTGAGACTCTGTCTCAAAAAAGAAACAAAGGAAAAATTAGCCAGGCGTGGTGGTGCTCATTGGTAGTCCCAGCTACTTGGGAGGCTGAGGCAGGAGGATCAAGCCCAAGCGTTTGAGGTTGCAGTGAGCTATGATAATGCCACTGTACTCTAGCCTGGGTGAAAGAGCAAGACTCTGTCTCAATAAATAAATATTAAAATAAAAAATTAAAAACTTGTAATTAATATATTATCTGTCAATGAATCTGACCTGAAATTGTTTTAAAATGAAGTCTAGGAACTCAATTTCAAAGGACAATACATAAAAATGGAGAGCTTCTGCTCTAGCTGAAGCAGGGCCTGGGCTTAATTTGATTAACTTTAATAAAGTCAAGGGAAAGTTGGTTCTGCTTTGTTCACGCCAGGCATTGCTGAGAATTAAGAAATACACTTTAAAAATCTGGAAAACCTCTACAATTCCGAAATAAATTTCTAAAAATTTAAAATTTATTCCTTCACAGTCAATAATAGAATGTCACTGTATTTTTTTTTTTTTTTTTTGGAGACAAGAGTCTCACTCTGCTGCCTGGGCTAGAGTGCTGTGGTTCACAGCAATCTCAAACTCCTGGGCTCAAGCAATTCTCTTGCCTCAGCCTCCCAAGTAGCTGGGACTACGGGTGCCAGCCACCACGCCAGGTTTTCTAGTTTTAGTAGAGACAGAGTCTCACTCTTGTTCAGGCTGGTCTCAAATTCCTAACCTCAAGTGATCCTCCCACTTCGGCCTCCTAGAGTGCTAGGATTACAGATGTGAGCCACTGCCCCAGCCATGCCATTTTAAATTACAATCTTTCAATATATATACTGAAGTCTGATGATTAAAAAAAACAAAAGAAAGAGAAAGAAAGCAGTGACATCTTTATTTCGTATCAATGAAGAAAGAACTCTTCTAAACTAGTATGTTTACAGGGATTTTCAAAAAGAAATAATTGACAGTTTCTTCTTCTTTAAGTGGAGAAAAAATATTACTTTATAGGATATAGGGTAGTAAAAAATATTTATTGCAGGCTGCTAAATATTCAAGAACCTAAAGCACCCCCACTGTTTCACTTCCCCTTCCCCTCAGCGTGTCCTGCATGATGCCTCCTTATTCTTTCAATTCTTTTTTTCCTTCCCTTCTGAAAGTTTTCCTTGACTAGAAATACCACAGATTTGGGAGGGAGGAATGAGAAATATGTAGTTGGATGGGCACCATAGACATAAAACTCAAAGAGATCTGTTAATTCTCAGAGATTCTTCCTAAACCTCTCTCTGTTACAGATAAGGAAATTGAGACCCAGAGAGGTCAAATTCTCCGCTTATTTTCATGGCCCACCTCCACCCCAAGGTGATTCTAAGGTTTTGGGTATGTCCTTTCCAATTCTAAAACGCAAGACGCTTAGATCAGAAGATTCTACTTAAAAAAATTAGCCAGGCATGGTGGCGCATGCCTATAGTCCCAGCTACCCAGAAGGCTGAGGCAGCAGGACTGATTGCTTGAGCCCAGGAGTTTGAGGTTGCTGTGAGCTAGGCTGACATCACGGCACTTACTCTAGCCTGGGCAACAAAGCAGACTCTGTCTCAAAAAAAGAAGATTCTGCTTAAAATCAATTCTTAGATCATGTTTTTTTTGAGTTACATACAGGATTACTGATTGCTTGGGAAGTAGAAGAGAACTAAGTAAAACCTCTGGAAAAAACTTTTAAGGAAATAAATGAATCAATAAATAACTATTTACAGTTGTCCAAACCTTCATATATTCACAAAAATGGACTGGAAGAAGGGCGGGGGTGGGGGGTGGGGGTGTGTTCCTCACTCTTTCATATTCTTTAAGCTATCAAAACTAAATACTGAAAACACTTAAACAAAAACATTTAAAAACAGAGAAGATACAGTTTACACATACTTTTCATGAATCTTCAAGACTCGGTGAACTATAGGAATCTCTCTTCCTTCTATCCTAAAAACAACAATTTCTCCCACTCGTATGGGATCTTCAACCCGATTTGTTAGGAAGAGAAGATCTCCTCTATGAAACGCAGGTTCCATGCTGCCACTGGGAGGGAAAGAAGAATATGATAGCAAAAAGAGAGTGCGAGATTAAATTTGCTTTCAAAATTAGATATTCCACAAAATTAAAAGTATCACCTTTGGAGTATAGCCAACACCTTAACAACTATAACAACATAAATGTATATTGTTCCCAAAATATGGTTTCCCCAGACTAAAGAGTTACACTAAAAGATTTTTTTAGTTATTAGTCTTCAGTAACTAGTGAAATTAACCATTTTAAGCATTACTATTCAAATGAGCTTAAATTTTGAAAAGAGCAGTGTTACTAATTCCTTAACCTTTTAAAATTTCAAATGACAAATCCGAATATAAAAGAATGAACTTTAAAAACACTGCCCTTATTCTCACTTCATCTGAAAACACTAACATATTCAAATATTCAAATGAGAACTGGATCATCTTCTGCCATTTATAAAGATACAGACCAAGATGACCTTATAGACTGAACCCATTAAGAAGGAAAAACAGCTCATCAAGTCAAATAGTCAGCTACAAAGATAACACTTGTGTTATCAATTTACTTATTTCATATTTATTTTTAAAAGAGAAACAAGAAAGAAAATCAAGGACTAGAGCAGAGATTTTGCCTAAGAATTTCAGAAACCAGGAAAGAATTCAATTCTATGGTAATAAATGAGAGAAACTTCTACAGAGTGTCATCTTACCTTTCACCTGTTCTATCCCACACCAAGTTCTAAAAAGGTCTTAAGATATTTACATTAAAATGAACCCCTTTTTTCTATGAAATAGTAGCCCATCAATATCTTTTCAGGAACTCAAGCTCCAGTTTTCAATAACAATAGCTTAAGAAGAAAACAGACCCAGCATGAAATAAAATTCAATACAGGAATAATGACAAAGTCCAAACATTTTTGTTTAAAGACTCTAGTCCCTCTCTGTAAAAAGGTATGTTATGGCAGTGGTTCCCAAACTTTGCTACACATTAGAATGACTTGGGGAACTTACAAGAAAATCCCAAGCCACCAGGCATGGTGTCTCATACCTATAATTCCATTTGGGGATTACAGGTATGGGAGACTGAGACAGGAAGATTGCTTGAGCCCAGGAGTTTGAGACCACCCTGGGCAACATAGCAAGACCCTACTTCTACCAAAAATGTTTTAAAAATTAGCTAGGCATGGTGGTGCACACTTGTAGTCCTAGCTACTCCGGAGGCTTGAAGCAGGAGAACCACTTGATGCCAGGAGTTTGACACCGTAGTGCACAATGTTCGCACCTGTGAATATCAACTGCACTACAGCCTGGGCAACACAGCAAGACCTCATTTTTTTTTTTAATTTTCTTTAAATAAATAAATACAACAAAAAACTCTGTAAACATGGACACAGGCAAATGATGAGAAAAAGTAGAGAAAAGGATGCACACACAAAATTACCTCAACTGTGAAAAAAATACATACATGAAAAAAGAAACCAAGATGTTAACAGTGATTATATCTTAGAGTTATGGGTGATGTGTTTTCATCTAGTTATTTTTGTGTTTTCGACATTTTGTATAATGAAAATATATTAACTTTCTTCTGATTATAAAAGCATTTCTCTAAAGGTCACTGCAACAGCCCAGGCAGGGAATGACGAGAGCTTGAAATAGAACAGCAGGGAGCACAACTATAAAGGGGTAGAAGAGACAGAGGAAAAATAACAAATCTGGTGGCCAATTGGATATGCCAGAAGGGAGAATCAAGAATGACTCCTGTATTTGTTAAAAGATACAAAATTACAGCTAGCTAGAAAAAATAAGTTCCAGTATTCTATAGCACTGTAGGATGACTACAGTTAATAATATATTATATAGTTTCTTTCTTTTTTTTTTTTTTTTTTTTGAGACAGAGTCTCGCTTTGTTGTCCAGGCTAGAGTGAGTGCCGTGGCGTCAGCCTAGCTCACAGCAACCTCAGACTCCTGGGCTTGAGTGATCCTTCTGCCTCAGCCTCCCAAGTAGCTACAACTACAGGCATGCGCCACCATGCCCGGCTAATTTTTTTATATATATATCAGTTGGCCAATTAATTTCTTTCTATTTATAGTAGAGACGGGGTCTCGCTCTTGCTCAGGCTGGTTTTGAACTCCTGACCTTGAGCAATCCGCCCGCCTCGGCCTCCCAAGAGCTAGGATTACAGGCGTGAGCCACAGCGCCCGGCCATATTATATAGTTTCTAATAGCTAGAATACAATATTCTTTGTGTTGAATGTTCCCAACATAAAGAAGAGATAAATGTTTGAGACGACAGATATGCTAATTACCCTGATGTGATCACTATACATTGTATCTAACAAAACATTACTAGGCACCACATAAATATGTATAATTACTATGTGTCAATTAAATTTTTTTCTTTTTTTTTTTTTGAGACAGAGTCTCACTCTGTTGCTCAGGCTACAGTGCCATGGTGGCAGCCTAGCTCACAACAACCTCAAACTCCTGGGCTCAAGCAATCCTCCTGCCTCAGCCTCCTGAGTAGCTGGTGCTACAGGCATGCGCCACCATGCCCAGCTAATTTTTTTCTATATATTTTTAGTTGACCAATTAATTTATTTCTATTTTTAGTAGAGACAGGGTCTCGCTCTTGCTCAGGCTAGTTTTGAACTCCTGACCTTGAGTGATCTTCCCACCTTTGGCCTTCCAGAGTGCTAGGATTACAGGTGTGAGCCACTGCGCCCAGCCTTAAAAATTTTTTAAAAGAATGATTCCTAGGTTTTAACACTGGCAATTGAGTAGATGGCAATGACAATCACATAAACAGGAGAGAGAGGTTTTGAAAAATCTATTTATTATATAGAGTTTTAAGCTTCTGGTCAATATCTAGATAGAGATATCTGGTATAAGGTGAAAACAAGAGTCTAGACTTTAGGAAAGAAAGCTGGACAAGAAATAAAAAGATTTAGGAATTCAGATATAGCTGGCAATTACAGAAACATAAAAGCATACAGTGAGAGAACTATCAAAGAAATAAACTGGAGGAAACTTTTTTTTTTTTTTTGAGACAGAGTCTTGCTTTGTTGCCCAGGCTAGAGTGAGTGCCATGGCGTCAGCCTAGCTCACAGCAACCTCAAACTCCTGGGCTCAAGTGATCCCTCCTGCCTCAGCCTCCCCAAGTAGCTGGGACTACAGGCATGCGCCACCATGCCCGGCTAATTTTTTCTATATATATTAGTTGGCCAATTAATTTCTTTGTATTTATAATAGAGACGGGGTCTCGCTCTTGCTCAGGCTGGTTTCGAACTCCTGACCTCGAGCAATCCGCCCGCCTCAGCCTCCCAGAGAGCTAGGATTACAGGCGTGAGCCACCACGCCCGGCTGGAGGAAACTTTTTAAACATTAAATAAATTACGAGACAGGAGGATTTGCTTGAGCTCAGGAGTTCAAGACCAGCCTGAGCAAGAGTGAGACCTTATCTCTACAAAAAATAGAAAAGTTAGCCAGCCATGGTGGCATGTGCCTGTAGTCCCAGCTACTAGGGAGGCTGAGGCAAGAGGATTGCTTGAGCCCAGGAGTTTGAGGTTATAGTGAGGTATGATGACATCACTGCACTCTAGACAGAGTGACAGATCAAATTCTGTCTCCAAAAAGAAATAAAAAATAGGACTTTCTCCAACCCTGGAGACTGACCCATTCCACTCTTTCTGGAATGTAATAAATAAATAATAAATAAATTATTAGTAAACTTCTTAACTATTATCAGACTATGCTTTTAATACATCAAACATGATAAATTTTATAAGATACAGAAAATGTTTTAATATTTTTTAAATGACCTCAGCTCCATAAAGGGAAAAAAAAATCAGATTTTTTGTCATTGTTGTTTGAGGTCTTTTCAGTGACAGGGTCTCACTCTATCACCCAGACTAGAGTGCAGTAGCACAATAATACCTTACTGTCAGCTCGAAATCATGGGCATTAGTGATCTTCCTGCTTCAGCTGAGACTACAGGCATGCCACCACAGCAGGCTCATTTTCTTTTATTTTTTGTAGAGGTGGAGTCTCGCTTTGTTGTCCAGACTGGCCTCAAACTCTTGGCCTCAAGCGATCCTCCCACTTCAGCCTCTTAGAGTATGAAGTTTACAGGCATGAAACACCATGCCTAGCCAAAAAATCAGTTTCAAATGTTTCTGAAATGTATAAAATAATTAATGTGAAATAAATAATATTAAAGTGTCTGTCTTTATCCCCAAGGTTTCATAGAAGTCCTAAAAGCAGATTCTCAGTTCGCCTAAACCCTGAGGCATATTCTAGGTAAAAATATATTCCTTGAAGGTACATAAAACCCTAGCCAGATAAAAGCTACCTGGCCACCCAATCACATAAATTACCTTTCTCTAATGAAAGCTCCTTCCAATTTTGACCAGATTCTCCTCTAATATGACCTAAACCTAAAATAATCCCAGAAGAATCTCCAGAAGACTCCCTAATCCCCCTCTCTGTACCTTTTCCCCAGAGTGCCAATTAGTGTGGCTTCTCCTGTTAGTGTTTGAAAACTTCACAAACTGAATTCAAAACTGGGAACTAAGGGCTACATAATTTTCGAACTGGAAAGGTTCTCTGACATCCTCTAGGTCTAGCCTTCATTGTACAGATGAGGAAACTATGGTTCAGTGAACATATGACTTACCAAAGGTTGTAGTTGGACGATGAAAGAACTTGAGATGCAAGTCTCTACACTCCCAGAGCAGTACTTTAAATGCTTTTCCAGCTAATAAAATCCATACATTTCTTTCTTTCTCTTCTTTTTTTTTTTTAAGAGACAGGGACAGGGTCTTGCTCTGTCACCTAAGCTGGAGGGCAGTGGCACAATCATAGCCCACCATAACCTTGAACTCCGGGGCTCAAGTAATCCTTCTGCATCAGCCTCCCGAGTAGCTGGGACTACAGGTATGCACCACCTTGCTCAGCTAATTTTTTATTTTTTGTAGAGACAGGATCTTGCTATGTTGACCAAGCTGGTCTCGAACTCTTAGCCTCAAGCAATCCTCTTGCCTTAACTTTCCAGTTTTGGGATTACAGGCATAAGCCACTGTGCCCAGTCCATACCCATACATTTCCTTGGATCTCTAAAATTACAGGTGCATTTGATTTCTTTTTTCTTTTCTTTCTTTCTTTTTTTTTTTTGAGACAGGGTCTTGCTCTGCCTCCCCAGGTAGAGTACAGTGGCGTTATCATAGCTCACTGCAACCTCAAACTCCTGGGATCAAGCAATCCTCCCACCTTAGTCTCCTGAGTAGCTGGGACTACAGGTGTGTGCCACCATGCATTTGATTATTAATAAAGATAGAATTAAGGTACAAATAAGAGTATCAGTAAAGTATTATATAAGCAAGCAACAAGTGCTTCCAAACACTGGTTGGAGCTGGAAGTATATCAGAATATGACAATTAAAGAGTCAAACTGGCATTACTAAAGAGTGATGTTAAGTGTTCTTATTATAAAAATAAGAGGGAGAAAGGAAATTTTTGAAGGTGATGAATATATTTACAGCACTGATTGTGGTGATGGTGTCAGGGGTATATACTTATCTCCAAACGCATCAAGTGTATACATTAAATATGTACAGCTTTCTGTATATGTCAATCATAATTCAATAAAGTGATTAAAAAAGAGTAATGTACTAATATTTAGACTCTAGATAATGTTAATAATTTGATTTATTTTATATTTGTACTCCATTATCTCCAAATAGGATTTGAGATGGCTTACAAAATTAACTCCAAAATAATACAGAACTATAATGATTTGATTAAATAACCAAGTGGTAATTCCCCAAAAATGAGTTATTAAATTCTTTTTTTTTTTTTTTTTTGAGACAGGGTCTCACTTTGTTGTCCAGGCCAGAGTAAGTGCAGTGGCATCAGCCTCGCTCACAGCAACCTCAAACTCCTGGGCTCAAGCAATCCTGCTGCCTCAGCCTCCCGAGTAGCTGGGACTACAGGCATGTGCCACCATGCCCGGCTGATTTTTTCTATATATATTAGTTGGCCAATTAATTTCTTTCTATTTATAGTAGAGATAGGGTCTCACTCTTGCTCAGGCTGGTTTCAAACTTCTGACCTGGAGTGATCTGCCCGCCTCAGCCTCCCAGAGTGCTAGGATTACAGGCGTTAGCCACCACACCCGGCCTAAATTCATTTTTAAAATCACTAAGAGTATGAGTACAAAGAGAAGGAAGCAGAGTGGGAAAAAAATTCAGTATATTTGTCACCTTAAGAGATAGTATTAATACCTTCAAAATTCCTGCAGTCTAGGTTAGAAGTGATATTTAAAGGTCAGGAAACATGCAAATAATTAGTGATGCTTCTGTACTGATACTGAGAACATGCAACCAAAAAATTCTTAATTTGCTGATATACTATAAAATCTAATGAACTAACAACTAATTAACAGGCCTGATGTATCAAAGTGAGCAGTATAAGAAAAATTTCAGGAAAATGAAGTACAATGAAACACTTTCTTAAGGGATGTGCCAAAAATAAAGCTCACATAGTAACCTTTTCATAAAAAGGCCATGGACCCTTTGGGGTTCTGAATGGAAGTGCAGAACCACAAGGTGAGAATTCCTCACATTTGAGAAGTAGTAACTAATTTTCTTCCAGGCCCTCTTCTGGGAAAGAGTAGTTTTAAGGAACTGATATACCAGTTATTCAATACCTCACTTTTTCTCTCAAGTAATGCCATGTAATTCTATGCCTTGAAAAGAAAAATTAATTGTTACCTGAGCACCACTACAATTGGACTTTCACTTCCAGTTATCACCATTAATCCCTTCCAGATCATTAGCGCTGAAGAGACAATCATTCCAAAATTTAGGACTTGATAATAGAGCTGTAGGAACAAAAGAGAAAGAGATCAGACCCACCATTATCCCCACTCAGGAAAGGAACTGAAAGTAGTATCAATTTAAAAGTTTCAAGTTACACTATTAGGGCAGCTAAATTTCTGAAATGTTCTTTAATATACTGTAATAATCACACCATCAGCATACTAGAACAGTCTTCATTACCTCACCCAAAGAACCCTGCCCTATTTTGTTTGGTAAGACACCAGTTACATTTATACTATAACGTATTACTTTCAGAACCTTTCATATCAGTTATTTCATTTGGGCTTCACAACCATTCTGCTTAAATTTAATCACACCTATGCTACCATGTTACCCAGAAAATAAGACCTACCTATAAAATAAGCCCTAGCAGGATTTCTAAGCATTTGCCCAATATAAGCCCTACCCCAAAAATAAGACCTAGTGACGGGCATGGCTACGCAGCGCATCTGAACAACCCATGCATTTCTTTGTGGAGCAGTAAAGAAGACGAGCAGCCCTTCTCATCTGCCCCATGGGAGCTCTATTGCTCCACATGAGAGATTGGGGCCAATGGTTCTAAATCTAAAGGAAATAAAGTCGAAAGAAATTCAGGATGGAATTCGGGGTTTGGAGAGTTATGATGATGTTCCAGAAGACAATGACTTAACTATATTTGAATAAATGTAGATTGTCGTACCGTACTTAAAAAAATAACACATCCCCTGAAAATCAGGCCTAGGGTGTCTTCTTGAGGAAAAATAAATATAAGACCCTGTCTTATTTTTGGGGAAACACGGTATTTATTAACTGACAGTAATATTAATATATCTCTACTCCTGAACTCCTCTAGTACTCAATATTCTTTCTTTCTCTTTTTCTGTCTCTCTCTTTTTTTTAAGAGACAGAATCTTGTACTGTCATCCAGGATGGAGTGAGGTGGTGCGATCACAGCTCACTGCAACCTTGAACTCTTGGGCTCAAGCAATCCTGCTCTGGCCTCCCAAAGTGCTGAGACTACAGCCGTGAGCTACTGCGTCTAGCCTCTAGTACTTAATTTCCTACAATAAGTATCCCTTGATAATCATGGGACAGTCAGTGACATTTAATTCTACTCTTTCACTTAACAGTTGAGGAAATCTAGTCTCAGAGAGAAGACATATCACCAAAGTCCTGTAGTTTACCAGTCATGTAGTCCAGACTTAACGGTCAGCCTTCTGTCTTACTAAATTTCTAATACCCTACAAATTCTAAAATTCCCTAACTGGAATAAGTAGATAGAACACCAGAAAGACACTTCATATAAGGGAAATAATGTGAACTAATTGTGTTACATCAAGGCTGTAAAATGGGTAAAAGTAGACAGGATGACTAGACACCAAGGCAAGTAGTTCAAGGAATGAAAAACGCTGATGCTAGAAAGATAGGGAGAAATCTGAAAAAGCATATTAAGGTCCAATTATAGAGAACCTTAAAGGCAGGACTGAAAATATGGGCCTGAAAAAACATTCAAAATATACTTTAAAGTGAAAAACCAAAAGTTTCAAAAATATGTGCAGTATAAGCTCATTTTTGTTATTTTAAAAAATATATATGTGGATATCCTACAAGACAACTGTCCTACTCTCTTCAAAAATTCAATGCCATGGGGCCGTGCGCGGTGGCTCACGCCTGTAATCTTAGCACTCTGGGAGGCTGAGGCGGATGGATTGCTCAAGGTCAGGAGTTCAAAACCAGCCTGAGCAAGAACGAGACCCCGTCTCTACTAAAAAATAGAAAGAAATTAATTGACCAACTAAAAATATATAGAATAAATTAGCCAGGCCGGGCGCAGGTACTTTCTTTCAGAAAAGTGTGGAAAAGTAAATACTCCCCAACTTATTCTATTTATTTAGTGAACCAATTTTGGGCCAGTTTTAAGTAGGCTCCACAACAGGTCTAAGCTTCTGTGAAAACTGTTCTATCACTTGGGCCACATGACTCAGAAGATCTTCAGGGTGACTGAAGTGTCTGGGACAGACAAGAATGGTATATGGAGCCTCTGGCAGTCCTTTACAGGTGAATGACAGAGGAGACCTTTTGGACTTAGGTGCAAAGCTATGTTGTCCTTTGAAGAATTATTCTCTTCTTGAATAACAGCTTCTAGCTTGCTACTAAGTTCCAGTAGAGACCAAACACTTGACCATGGGTCACCAAGTTAGCATGTAACCTGGACTCTACAGAACGAACAGAATACTGTCAGATCCACCAAGCCATCAAGTTAGGCATGCACAGCGGTAAGTATTTAATCATCAAGTATAAGTGCTATAATATTAGACTGGGCTCAAACATGTCCCAAAGACACAAATAAATACAAGCAAATGATTCAGATACCGATGGTTCCTAATGATGCTACACTGCTTCCTCTACCATCCTGCACGTACTACCTCAAGGGTAGTTCCCTATGACCAGCTAAGGAAGACTTTGGGCAAGAGTTTTAGATGGTTCCACCTAGCACCAACTGAAAGACAGCTCTGGCATCAAACTCAAGGCTAACCATGGATTGTGATGAAGGGAAATCCTCTCAATGGGTAGAACTTCAAGCAATACAGTTGTTCCTTCTACCTGGAAGGAGAGATGACCACAGGTGTGGACTGACACTAATTCAAGAATGACTAGCAGTTTGGCTGGGTGGTCAGGGACTTGGAAGGGACATCCAACTAGAAAGCTGGAGACAAGAAGTTCGAGGAAGAGGAATGTGGATGGAGCTCTCGAAATAGCTATACAGAATATGACGATAATTCCTATAAATGCTCATCAAAGCCATTATCTCAGCAGAGGATCTTAATGATCAAGTGGAAAAACTGACCTGTCCTATGGATGTTAGTCAGCCTCTTTCCTCAGCCACCTGTCTCATTAGGTTTAACGGTTACACTGAGTTAGAATTTAAGACCCCTACCTGGTCACTCTGGCCTCCTCATGCCAGAGAACCAAAATGCAGGGGGGTTGTTTACTGGCTAGGGTGACTGATCCTTACCATCACAGAGAAACAGGGTTGCTACTACACAATAAGGTAAACGAGTATAACTAGAATACACCGGATTCTCTGAGGCCCCTCTTAGAATTCCCACATAATAGTAAAAACTCCAACAATCCAATGCAGGTAGCACTGCTTATGATAGTACTCCTCCTGTAAAGAAGGTCTGGGTCACCTCACCAGGCAAGAAACCATGACCAATTTACCTTCTCACTGAAGGCAGGGAGAGAAAACAGCTATGACTGTGTGACCAATTAGAGAAACAAAGAATAGTTATAGAATACTATATTAGACAGAAATAAAACTTTGCTTTTATCTTTATTTGAAAGCTGAATATGATTACAACAGGTACGTACAGATGCCAAGTTGACAAAGAGTAGATTACAGCAGTTTTATACTTTGTCAACTTGGCAATGCTAGAACTAGGTTTCCCAAAAGCCCCTTTCCTGTATGGTTCTGCGTTAGAGTTGGCCCAAAAGAGAAATTTGCCCATGATGTGGAAAGTGAAAATGAGGTAACCACAATTAAGCTGAAGGTCACTGTGGTTAGAGGTGTTACAAGACAGACATTAAAAATCCAGCTTGTCCTTGCTCTCCTCTGCTCCACATGCGGCTCTCCTGGCTAACAGAGACTAGATATACATAGGTAACAGCCTTCCACAGACTTCTGCATCTGCTTCCTCTGTGGTCTCATTCTAGCAGCCAGATGGGGAGTCCTGCCCCAAGGCTTGGATTCATTCACCCATACCAGTACTTCAGAAGAGCTGGTTAGTGACATTTCTCTGGTTCTCTAACTCCCATTTATAGATTCTTATCCAGCCTTTCCCACAATTGTGTAAGGTTTTATTACTATAACATAAAATTCATAATAGTTCTCCTTCCCAGACTAAACCCTAACTGATAAATCATGTTTTTCAGACAAAGCTTTCTGTCCCTGCAGATATCTTCTGTGTTTGGATTCTATAATATATCTCACTTGCTTCCTTGAAGTCAGAAAAGATATAATGCTTTTGAAGAGTTATAATCACAATTCCTACTTAAGTGGAGCTCATCTTGTCACAGGCTTGTGCCATCTCCTTGTAGAAATGAATAATCATGCTTGTCTTTATGTCCATGGAGAGAATGTTATGAAAAAAAACTAAAAGATGTGAAGTATCAAGGAATAGTAGCAAGAAAATGACTTCAGTCCTTACCATGGTGCTGTATTCTGGGTTTTGCTCAGTTACATAGGATAGAGAATGATTTCTGGATGCCCCAGAGGAATATATCTGGATGTTAAGTGCAGTCTATAACAAAATTTTATTTGTGATTTCTTTGTGTATGTAATGGAGTCTGATGTTAGTATTTCTAACGCAGAAATTTGGCAATGTTATTAATAAATGTTGACACCCTGTCAGTGATAAAGATTTTCCTAATCATAAACAAGACCAGATTAGTTTTCTATAATCAGAAAAAGTAATGGATTCATCCCCTGTGCTTCTCCAATTTGCTGTACTTTTATTCATATTAGGCCTATGTCTAAGAAAAATCTCTTAAGGGCCAGGTGCAATGACTCATGCCTGTAATCCTAGCACTTTGGGAGGTCAAGGTGGAAGGATCACTTGAGGCCAGGAGTTCCAGACCAGCCTGAGCAAGAAAGTGAGACTCCATCTCTACCAAAAAAAAAAAAAAAAAAATTAGCCAGGCATGGTGGCACAAGCTTATAGTACTAGCTGCTTAGAAGCCTAATGTAGGAGGATGACTTGAGCCCAGGAGTTCAAGACCAGCCTGAACAATAGCGAGACCCCATTACTACAAAAAATAGAAAAATTAGCCAGGTATGGTGGCACACACCTGTAGTTCCAGCTATGTGGGAGTCTAAGGCAGGAGGATTGCTTAAGCCCAGGAGTTTGAGGTTGAAGTGAACAGAGCCAGACCCTATCTCCAAATATGTTTTTTAAATTAGTACAATTTTAAATTATAATTAAAGGCCGGGCGTGGTGGCTCACACCTGTAATCCTAGCACTCCGGGAGGCTGAGGCAGGAGGATTGCTTGAGCTCAGGAATTTGAGTCCAGGAGTTTGAGGTTGCTGTGAGCTAGACTGACACCACAGCACGCTAACCTGGGCAACAGAGTGAGACTCTGTCTCAAAAAAAAAAAAAAAAAAAAAAAAATTATTATTAAAAACAAAGGCAGGCCGGGCGCGGTGGCTCACGCCTGTAATCCTAGCTCTCTGGGAGGCCGAGGCGGGCGGATTGCTCGAGGTCAGGAGTTCGAAACCAGCCTGAGCAAGAGTGAGACCCCGTCTCTACTATAAATAGAAAGAAATTAATTGGCCAAATAATATATATAGAAAAAATTAGCCGGGCATGGTGGCGCATGCCTGTAGTCCCAGCCACTTGGGAGGCTGAGGCAGAAGGATCGCTTGAGCCCAGGAGTTTGAGGTTGCTGTGAGCTAGGCTGATGCCATGGCACTCATTCTAGCCTGGGCAACAAAGCGAGACTCTGTCTCAAAAAAAAAAAAAAACAAAAAAAAAACAAAGGCAATGAATTCATCAGTTCCTAATTATTTTACTACAGTTTACCACTATGTATGTTCTTATGGTTATTTTTATATTTTATCTATAAGGTGGAAATTAGAGTTGTGTGCTACTACATGTGTCTTCCTAATTCTATATTCAGTAATGACATGTTGACAGCATGAAATCAGCCACTCTGGAAGCATTTACGTCACAGAAATAGTCATACTCGGGGGGCGGGTATATACATACATAGTGAGTGAGATGTGCACCATCTGGGGGATGGTCATGATGGAGACTCAGACTTTTGGGGGGAGGGGGGGAAATGGGCATTTATTGAAACCTTAAAATCTGTACCCCCATAATATGCCAAAATAAAAAAAATAATTAAAAAAAAAAAAAAAAAAAGAAATAGTCATACTCTACAAATCAGGGCCTCATGGATTAAGAAAAGCCTCCCCCAAAAAAGGTGATCTGATACTCCTGTAAAGAAGCCATGCTCCAAACAAAGATAATACATGACAGCTAAACAAAATAATACATGACAGCTAAAAGGACCTTAGAGATCAGGGTGGTATAGCACTAGACATCGGCAAGAAATCACCTAACATTCTAAGGCAGTACCCAAAGACTCAGAAAGAATACAAGGGGGCACTGTTAAAAAAATCAATTAAGGCCAGGTGTGGTGGCTCACGCCTGTAATCCTAAGCACTCTGGGAGGCTGAGGCGGGCAGATCGCCCAAGGTCAGGAGTTCAAGACCAGCCTGAGCAAGAGCAAGACCCCGTCTCTACTATAAATGGCCAACTAATATATATAGAAAAAATTAGCCAGGCATGGTGGCACATGCCTGTAGTCCCAGCTACTCGGGAGGCTGAGGCAGCAGGATTGCTTGAGCCCAGGAGTTTGAGGTTGCTGTGAGCTAGGCTGACACCAGGGCACTCACTCTAGCCTGGGCAACAAAGTGAGAGAGACTCTGTCTCAAAAAAGAAAAACATCAATTAATTAAAATAAGATACTGCTACACACCTATCAGAATGGCCATAATCCAGAATACCTACCGACCACACAACATGTTGGCCAGGATGTGGAGCAACAGAAACTCTCGTTGGCTGCTGGTGAGAATTCCAACCCTATAGCCATCTTGAAGGACAGTTTGGCAGCTTCCTACAAAACTAAACATACTCCAACAATCACACTTCTTGGTATTTATCCAGAGGAACTGAAAACTTATGTCCACACAAAAACCTGAACCGATATTTACAGCAGCTTTATTCACAACTGCCAAAACTTGGAAGCAACCAAGATGTCCTTCAGTAGATGAACGGATAAACTTTGCCATGTCTTATTCAGAGATAACAAAAAATGAGCTATCAAGCCATGAAATGACATGGAGGAACCTTAAATACTAAGAAGCCAACCTGAAAAGGCTATATACTGTATGTTTCTAACTACATAACATTCTGGAAAACGAAAACTATGAAGACAGTATACAGATCAGTGGTTGCCAGGGGAGAAAGGGTAAGGAGAGGCAAAGCACAGAAGATTTTTAGGGCAGTAAAAATACTCTCTGTATATTGCTATAATGGCAATACATGTCATTATACATTTGTCCAAGCCCATAAAATATACAACAGCAAGAGTGAATCCTAATGTACACTATGGACTTAACACAATTACGATGTGTCAATTAAGGTTCATCAATTGTAACAAATGTACCACTCTGATGGTAACTGGGGAGGTTGTGCATGTATGGGGGCAGGGGATACACTGGAAACCTCTGTACCTTCTTTTCGGTTTTGCTGTGAACTTAAAATTGCTCTAAAAAAATTAAATGGGCCGGGAGCACTGGCTCATGCTGGTAACCCTAGCACTCTGGGAGGCCAAGGTGGGCGGATTGCTCAAGGTCAGGAGTTCGAAACCAGCCTGAGCAACAGCGAGACCCTGTCTCTACTACAAATAGAAAGAAATTAATTGGCCAACTAATATGTATAGAAAAAATTAGCCAGGCATGGTGGCGCATGCCTATAGTCCCAGCTACTGGGGAGGCTGAGGCAGGAGGATCACTTGAGTCCAGGAGTTTGAGGTTGCTGTGAGTGAGGGTGATGCCACAGCACTCACTTTAGCCTGGGCAACAAAGCAAGACTCTGTATCAAAAAAAAAATAATAATAATAATTAAATGGAGAAAAAATAATTGACTAAAACCTAAAGAATGCTACTGTATGATTCCATTTATGTAAAATGCAAATTCCTCTATACTGACATAAACCACATTAGTGGTTGCTGGGGCTAGGGGAGGGATAAACTACAAAGGGGCACAAGGGACCTTGTGAGTGATAGGTATGCTCTGTATCTTGATTGTGAAAAACTTATTAAATGGATAGAATTTATTTACTAAAGTATTCCTCTATGGACCTGATTAAAAAACATATTAAATCTCAAACAGGGCCGGGCACGGTGGTTCACGCCTACAATCCTAGCACTCTGGGAGGCCGAGGCGGGAGGACTGCTCGAGGTCAGGAGTTCAAAACCAGCCTGAGCAAGAGTGAGACCCTGTCTCTACTATAAATAGAAAGAAAATAATTGGTCAACTAATATATATATATAGAGAGAGAGAGAGAGAGAAAAAAAATTAGCTGGGAACGGTGGCGCATGCCTGTAGTCCCAGCTACTTGGGAGGCTGAGGCAGAAGGATTACTTGAGCCCAGTAGTTTGAGGTTGCTGTGAGCTAGGCTGACGTCACAGCACTTACTGTAGCCTGGGCAACAAAGTGAGACTCTGTCTCAAAAAAAAAAAAAAAAAATCTCAAACAGATTGGGCATGATGGCTCATGCCTGTAATCACATCAGTTTGGAAGGCCAAAGTGGGAGGATCACTTGAGGCCACGAGTTTGAGAACAGCCTGGGCAACACAGTAAGACCCCAACTCTACAAAAAAAAATTTAAAAATTAGCCAGATATAGGGGCATGCACCTGTAGTCCTTGCTACTCAAAAGGCTGAGGCAGGAGGATCACTTAAGCCCAGGAGTTCAAGCTAACAGTAAGCCACTGCACCACAGCCTGGGCAGCAGAGCAAGGCAGCAGAGCAAGACTTTGTCTCTTATAAAAAAAAAATTCAAAGTAATCAGACATTTCATACATGTGTAACATGTAATTAGGCATAAATAGAAAAGTTACGCAAGTGATAGCAATGTTTAGAGGAATAAAAACAAAAGTCTGGGTTTCCTCTTTCATTTGATTGGCTCCCAATATCTACAAGCACTGTCAATTTTTCTTCCTAGATATTATGTACAGGCAAAGACCTCATTTCATATCTCTCCTTCACCCCATCCCCATGGTATACGATCCCTCCCATCCATTCCTAACAATCTCTGGAAAGTCGGGAGGTTGGAGGAGGGGGAAGAGATAGCTTATTTTACCATATAAATTTCCACTAACCCTGAATGTCCTGTATGCAATGAATTCTGAACCACAATGATTCCATATTAGGGAAACAGAAGGGCAGGGCAGCTTCTTCATTCTATCTTTATGTTTGTGTTCTCTCTGCCTATAATTTTGTTAATAGTATTTATAACACTGTTCTGTAATAATTGACATTTCTCTTGGTTTCTCTTTTAGATGGCAAACTCTTTTGTGGGCAGGAAGTGTACCTTGTACATCTCCATAGCCTCACTGCCTATCTAGCAGATCTAGAAGTGTTTAGTGAATGTTCTTCCTTCCTCTTCCTCTTGAATTGTCAAAATTCTAACCAACCCACAGAGATGATGCTAGTAAGAAGGACTTTCAAGATCCAGCTTAAATGTCAATTTCTCCTTGAAGCTGTTATTAATGCCCTGATTAGACTCTCCCACAATTTTCCTACCACCGCTAGAACCTGTCATATTTTTTTTTACCCAACTGTTCAGGCTTTGGAACTGAGATCAGATCCTGCCATTGACCTCTGATCTCAGGCAAATTACTAAATCTCTGTAAAAATAACATCAACAATAACACAACTAATACTGACCATGTGCCAGACATTGTTCTAAGAGTGTTATAATAATTCATTTAATCTTCACAGCAACCCTATGTTTGCACAACACTGTGAATGCAATTAATGTCACTGAGTGTACACTTAAAAATGGTTAAAATGGTGTATTTTATATGTATTTTGCCCCAATAAAAATAAAGGTGGACACAGAGAAATTAAGTAATTTACTCAAAGTCTCACAGCTAGTAAGTAGCAAAGCTACCTCAGAAGTCCAGCTTCAGAGTCCATATTCTTAACTTCTGTACTGTATTGATTCTCACAAAGTCTCATTTTCTTCATATATATAATGGGAATGACATAACCTACCTCACAGGTGTATAAAGTGCTTCACACATAGCAACAGTGCAAAAAAGTTATTGTTTTGCCTTAGTCCTTTCCTACACATTTATGTTCCTTGAAAGCTGAGTCAACCTTGTCTATCTTTGTACTTCTCTCACTGTACCTAGCATAGGGTACAATAAAGAGCAGACCTGAAATAAATATTTTATTCAGAGAAATGTCTGTAGCACCTAGAAATCCAAGCATGAATGAAAAAGGCAACACTATACAAGCAAGAATTTTGAAGTGTTATTATAAAGACATAAACTAACATTTTTGTGCAAGTTGAAAAGAAGGATCAATTCTGACTAAGAGAACATGTCTAAGTGGAGGTGACACTGAGCTAGCCAAGGCCTGAAGTAGAGTAGGGGAGGTTGTATAACCACTTCCCTAAATGGCAATTATAAATAGTTCAAAATACAAGTCCAATGGGAAAAAAAAACTTTAATAGGGACATTAATATAATCATAACAGTAAAATACTGTAAAAAAAATCCGATGGAAGTAAAACTAGGCTCTATAGACACACTTGGTGCAGAAAACAAAAAGGAGTCCCCTTTTCTAACGACTAAATAATTACAACAGTATTCTCAGCACCATTTGGCATACAATTTAGAAAGTCAAGGCAGTGTAAGGTTTAATGACAAAAATCAGGAGACCTAAACTTCAAAGATCCCTTTGCCACTGACACTGGATAGTAAAACCATAGATTCTGAGGGCTTCACCTTAATGCTAAGTGGACTCAAGGGCCAGTAGTGTAACTGTTCCAACTCTTGAGCTCAGGGTGGTCCAAGTTAAACTTGGTACAGCCCGACACGGCCCGCCTGTACTAGAAGGGTCGCAGGGACTGAAAGCAGCAAAAAGGCTTTTGTGGGGGCATACAATCGCCTTCCCAAACGCCCCAGAAGCCAAAGTAGCGGTGAACTGCTAAACCACCTCTCTCTGGAATCCATCCGAAGTCGCTCCGATTGGACAATCCACGAGTCGGCCGACTTACAATGTCTAAAACAATAAGCAACCTCAACTCCCACCTACAAAGATCCCGAGGGTTTCCATTTACTCCCCTGCCTCGTTGGGAGAAATGGAACGTGAAAACACCGCGTCCCGCTCTGCCCCAGGTAGGCCGCGAATCAGGTGAGGGCTAAACACAGGGGGGCAGACAAAGCGGTCTCCGGCCACCGACTCCAAAGAAAGGGAACGATCCGGGCTCAGGCCCTCACACCAGGGCCCAGAGGTCCGCCGCAGTCGCGGCGTCGAAGGGACAAGGGAGCCAGGTGAAACAGAGGACGGCCAAGCTCACCTGTCGCTTGTTCATCCGCCGCACATCGTCCAAAAAGTCTAGAGACAGCATGGCGGGGACGAAGAGCAGGACACGGGTAGGCGACAGGGATCAATGTGAACCAGCGGGCGGAACGGCAGGCGCACGGGCCGGGCTCACACTGGACGGGACGCCGCAGTGCCTGCACTTCCGCTTCCGGGGCGGGAGGCGGCGCGGCCCTTCCCCTTGCTGTGGAGAGCAGACAAAGGGAACCGCAACCCTTCTAGTGCAGCCTCCCGACCCGGCCTTGCCATAGGAGGGCTCTCCCGCTCAAGCATTCGCCTGCCGAAAACCCTCTGGATCCCACTCCGGCGCCGAGCCCAGTGGCCTTGGCGTAGGCGGTGACCCAAGGTTAGAGATGAGGCAGCCCGGCCACCTTCGAAAGGCGGGTCCTCGTGCACACCTGACCAATCGGGAGCGGTCTTTCCGGTCTGGGGGCAGAAGCGGTTCCTGAATGGCCCGCGCGGTCCTGCGTCCCGGCCCGGGCCTAGGTGTGGCAGTTGACGTGGCGTCTGGCCGAGCATTCTCAGGTGGAGCTTGTCTTTCCCGCGCTGCGGGAAGCTGACGATTGAGGAGCTTTCAGTAAGTGCTTTTCGCGTAAGGGTGGACAACGTGAGAAACTTTCAAAGCACTGTCTGAATAAGCTCCCAGGAGTTTACAGTACGACTGGAGAGAAAACAGCCCGGTGCAATTAGGAAGCAATCAAAAGATGCAACGGTGTGATGAGACCACCAGTGGTGCGGATCCTCAGAAAGTTCCTTCCTCCCTAACCTAGACTTTGCTGACAGGATTTTGGCCTTGTCTCCTTAATCTCTACCTCCTGGTTTTCTTAACCCGGGCACCTTGATGTGACCTTCTTTTCGGTATCTTCTGTCTCCTCTCTCTATATGAACATCTTTTGCTTTGGCTGGTTGAAGCGCCTAATACCCACTTCAGCCAACAAGGACTAAAGCTGGATCTCTTGCTATTATTTCTTTTTCATAAATATTCGTACTCTCCGATTAGAGGAAGCTGAATGAAGTATATACTGGAATTCTTTGTACTATCCTCGCATCTCTGTCACCCAGGCTAGAGTGCAGTGGCGTGGGTGGTCGTAGATCAGCTCACTGTAACCTCGAACTCCTAGCCTCAAGCGATCCTCCTACCTCTGCCTCAGAAGAAAGTGCTGGGATTAAAGGCATGAGCCAACACGCCTCGCTGCAATTATTTAAGTCGAAAGTTATTTCAAAGTACAAAGTTAAAAAATACATTGGAGGATGGCTGTAATTAAAAAAAAAAGTCATAATAATAAGTTTGGGGCTGGGCGCGGTTGTTCACACCTGTAATCCCAGTACTTTGGGAGACTGGAGGATCACTTGAGGCCAGGAGTTTGAGACCAGCCCGAGTCACATAGGGAGACCCGGTCTCTACAAAAAAATTTTTTAACTTAACCAGTCGTGGTGTTACTCGCCTATAGTTTTAGGTACTTGGGAGGTTGAGGCAGGAGGACCCTATCCCTGTCTCTAAAAAAATCACAAATTAATAATAAGAATAATAATAAGCATGGGAGGAAATGGCACCCCATATACTGCTGTTGGGGAAATTGGCACCCCATATACTGCTGTTGGGAATGTAAAATGATACAGCCACTTTGGAACACAGCTGCAATTGCTCAAAAGGTTAAATACAGAGTTACTATATTAACCAGCAGTTCTAGGCATATACCGAAGAGAACTGAAAATATTTCTCCACACAAAAACTTGTACACGAACATTCATAGCAGTATTATTCATAATAGCCAAAAAATAGGAATAACTCAAATGTTCATCAACTAATGAAGGGACAAACAAAATGTGATATATTAGAATAATGTACTAATAATTCCATTGGTACAATGGACTATTATTTGAGCAATACAAAGATACTACAACATGGACGAACCTTGAAATAGTATGCTTAGTGAAAGAAGCCAGTCACAAAAGACCAAGTATTGGCAGGGCGAAGTGGCTCACACCTGTAATCTTAGCACTCTGGGAGGCCGAGGCAGGTGGATTGCTCTAGATCAAGAGTTCAAAACCAGCCTGAGCAAGAGTGAGACTCCGTGTAAGAAATTCAGCCAGTAGAGTCTTTACTAAACAAAAATTTAATTTAAAAATAGAAATAGGCCGGGCGCTGTGGCTCACGCCTGTAATCCTAGCTCTTGGGAGGCCGAGGCGGGCGGATTGCTCAAGGTCAGGAGTTCAAAACCAGCCTGAGCAAGAGTGAGACCCCGTCTCTACTATAAACAGAAAGAAATTAATTGGCCAACTGATATATATATAAAAAAAAAATTAGCCGGGCATAGTGGCGCATGCCTGTAGTCCCAGCTACTCGGGAGGCTGAGGCAGAAGGATCACTCGAGCCCAGGAGTTTGAGGTTGCTGTGAGCTAGGCTGACGCCACGGCACTCACTCTAGCCTGGGAAACAAAGCGAGACTCTGTCTCAAAAAAAAAAAAAAAAAAAAAATAGAAATAAATTAATTGGCCAACTAAAAATACATAGAAAAAATTAGCCGGGCATGGTGGCACATGCCTGTAGTCCCAGCTACTTAGGAGGCTGAGACAGAAGGATTGCTTGAGCCCAGGAGTTTGAGGTTGCTGTGAGCTAGGCTGATGCCACGGCACTCTAGCTTGGGCAACAAAGCGAGACTCTGTCTCAAAAAAAAAAAAAAAAAAAGGATCAGAAACTCAAACTAGTTAGTTGAAAGTTAATTAAATTAGGCCGTGTGTGGTGGGTCACACCTGTAATCTTAGCACTCTGGGAGGCTGAGGCGGGCAGATCACTCCAGGTCAGGAGTTTGAAACCAGCCTGAGCAAGAGCGAGACCCCGTCTCTACTATAAATAGAAAGAAATTAATTGGCCAACTAATATATATATAGGAAAAAATAGCCGGGCATGGTGGCGCATGCCTGTAGTCCCAGCTACTCGGGAGGCTGAGGCAGGAGGATCGCTTGAGCCCAGGAGTTTGAGGTTGCTGTGAGCTAGGCTGACACCACGGCACTCACTGTAGCCTGGGCAACAAAGTGAGACTCTGTCTCAAAAAAAAAAAAAAATGGATTAGGAACTCAAACTAGTCAGTTGAAAGTTAATTAAATTAGATGTGTAATACTTTTAAACTCAGAAAAAAAAATTGTAAGTAAAACATTGACCAGGAATCCAGGGCAAATAAACACACAGGCTGAATCTGTGCCGGGGCTGGGCAATTCCTACGTGTGAGGTTTTCTGATGAGCAGCTGAAAAAGAAAAGCACTAGTAAAAAATACAATGAGACTGTAAGAAGCAAGTTTTATTAAACCAATGATTTATTTGCCCCAGTTCCCAGTACACTATGTTATGAAACTTGCTCAAATAGTGGCATAAAGCCAATGAAGCTTTAGTGCCATTAAAGAAAAAAAAAAAAAAAGCTCAGTGGCCAATTTGGTAATCAAAACAATTTTTTCTAGGGAGGAAAAAAAGCACAAAATAATTCTTCTCAATATAACATTGATGGGCCGGGCGCGGTGGCTCACGCCTGTAATCCTAGCTCTCTGGGAGGCCGAGGCGGGCGGATTGCTCGAGGTCAGGAGTTCAAAACCAGCCTGAGCGAGACCCCGTCTCTACTATAAATAGAAAGAAATTAATTGGCCAACTAATATATATAGAAAAAATTAGCCGGGCATGGTGACGCATGCCTGTAATCCCAGCTACTTGGGAGGCTGAGGCAGAAGAATTGCTTGAGCCCAGGAGTTTGAGGTTGCTGTGAGCTAGGCAGACACCACGGCACTCACTCTAGCCTGGGCAACAAAGCAAGACTCTGTCTCAAAAAAAAAAAAAAATAACATTGATGGAATTTTTCCCTAACAATAAGACAAGTGATCAAGGCTATAAAGGTGTCCTTTTAAATTTCACTTCTCATACCCAATACTTGTTAGGTCACTTTCTTGCTAAGACGCTTTTAAAGCCAATGACAATGTTCATGATAAATATGCTCATAAGAAAGCTAAATAGCCAGGCGTGGTAGCTCACGCCTGTAATCCTAGCACTCTGGAAGGCCGAGGCGGGATGATAGCTCAAGGTCAGGAGTTCGAGACCAGCCGGAGCAAGAGTGAGACCCTGTCTCCACTAAAAATAGAAAGAAATTAATTGGCCAACTAAGAATATATAGAAAAAATTAGCCGGGCATGGTGGCACATGCCTGGAGTCCCAGCTCTTCAGGAGGCTGAGGCAGAAGGATTGCTTGAGCCCAGGAGTTTAAGGTTGCTGTGAGCTAGGCTGATGCCACGGCACTCACTGTAGCCTGGGCAACAAAGTGAGACTCTGTCTCAAAAAAAAAAAGTCACAGTCTTTTGTAACCTAATCTTGGAAGTAACATATCATCATTTCTTCCATATTATTTTTGTTAGAAGTGAATCCAGTACAGATTCAAAAAAGGAATTACGTTCCATCTTTTGAGGGAGAAGTATCAAAGAATTTGTGGACATATATTTTAACCACCTCAGCTGGAGCCCAGCTTCATGGGGAAAAGAGAGTATTTTTTTTTGTTAGACAGAGTCTCACTCTGTTGCCCAGGCTAGAGTGCCATGGCATCAGCCTAGCTCACAGCAACCTCAAACCCCTGGGCTCAAGAGATCCTCATGTCTCAGCCTCCCGAGTAGATAGGACTACAGGTATGCACCACCATGCCCGGCTAATTGTTGCTTCTCTATATATTTTTAGTTGTCCAATTAATTTCTTTCTATTTTTAGTAGTGACGGGGTCTTGCTCTAACTCTGGACCTTGAGTGATCCGCTCGCCTTGGCCTCCCAGAGTGCTAGGATTACAGGCGTGAGCCACCGCGCCCGGCCTGGCCCACTCCTTACATGGTAAAATCCTGCACTCTCACTCAGCACAATTCCTCTTAGTGATCTTGTCTGTTCTCATGGCTTCCACTATCTGTGCATTTAACTCTCAGATATCCACAGCCCTGATCTCCTTCGGGTGCCAACCTTTTTATCAACTGCCTCTGGACATTCCACTTGGATGCCCAGCAGACACCTCAAACTCACCATGTCCCACATGTCACATCTCCCCAGACGCACCACTGGCCATAAAAGACCTGTTCTTCCTCTCATGTGCCATATCTCTGTGAATGGTACTAACCAATCACAAAAGCAAGAAATCTGATTGTCGTCCTTGATTCTTTCCTCTCCCACAGCTCCCAAATCCAATCAGTCACCACAGACATTATTCTACTTTCTTTCTTTCTTTTTTTTTTTTTTTTTGAGACAGAGTCTCACTCTATTGCCCGGGCTAGAGTGCTGTGGCATCAACCTAGCTCACAGCAACCTCAAACTTCTGGCCTCAAGCGATCCTCCTGCCTCAGCCTTCCGAGTAGCTGGGACTACAGGCATGTGCTACCATGCCCGGCTAATTTTTTGTATATGTAATTTTAGTTGGCCAATTAATTTCTTTCTATTTTTAGTAGAGACGGGGTCTCGCTCTTGCTGAGGCTGGTCTCGAACTCTGGACCTTGAGCGATCCTCCTGCCTCGGCCTCCCAGAGTGCTAGAATTACAGGCATGAGCCACCACGCCCAGCCTGTTATTCTACTTTCTTAATGTCTCTCTTGTTTGACTGACCACATTCTCCATCCCCACTGCCTTAGTTCCTGCTACTGCCTCTTGCTCTGACAACTGCAATGAACTCTCAACTGGCCTGTCGGCCTGCAGTCTTGCTCCCCATGTGTTGCCTCACTCCGATCTGGCTCTACACTGCAGCCAGAGTAATTTACCCAAACTATAAATTTGATTATGTTCTTTCCTTACATAAAATCTTCCAGCAGATCTTCCTGAAAAGCTCTCCATCCCCCCCCACAACACCTATTACTCTTCCTTCCTTTGAAATTCAGCTCACCAATCACCCACCATTGGGAAGCCTTCCCTGCACTTATCCTATCAGCACACTCACCATCTAATTACGTGTCTATTGCTCTCACCACATTCTGAGTTCCTGGGGCCAAGGGCCTTGTTACTTATCTCTTTTACTCCCAATATTTTACCTGAAATAAACACTCGAAAAAATTGTTGAGGCCTGGCGTGGTTCACGTCTATAATCCTAAAACTCTGGGAGGCCAAGGTGGGAGGATCTCTTGAGCACAGGAGTTTGAGACCAGCCTGAAATAGATCAAGACCCCATCTCTACTAAAAATAGAAAAATTAGCCAGATGTTGTGGTGTGCCTGTAGTCCCAGCTACTCGGGAGACTGAGGCAGAAGGATGGCTTGAGATCAGGAGTTCAAGATGAACCTGGCCAATAGAGAGGGCTTGTCTTTAGAAAACATTAAAAAATAACCCAGGCATGGTGATGTGCACCTATAGTCCCTGCTCCTTGGGAGGCTGAGGCAGGAGGATTGCCTGAGCCCAGGAGTTTGAGGTGGCAGTGAGCTATGATGACACCACCCAGGGTGACAGAGTGAGACGCTGTCTCAAAAACAAAAAAAAATTGTTGAGTGAATGAATGGAATCCTTAAAGCACTGAGGCCCAGGCTTGCCAGAGACAAGGCTCTAAGGATAGGATTATTCTCACTCAGATCAACAGGGATGGTGGCCCATAGTGTGCACTCAAGGCTAAAAGAGGATTTATCAAAGTAAAAATTAGAAAATAGAACCCTAGTCCTGCAGTAGCTTTCAGTATATTTGCAGCAGAAATGAGATATCTTTATGAGAGAGAACAACTTAAGGTACAAGTGCTAGCCTATGCATGCTACAGAAACATAGAGAGGAGAAAGATTATTTTAGGCGTGGCCTTAGTCAAAGGAGACTGCTGAGGGAAGTGGGGCCACAGCTGGGTAAGTTTTGAACAATAGAAGAGGAAGCATAGTGTCAAGCACAGATTAGAAAGGGGGTAGTTGTGGGGAGATGGTGAACACCCAGGGGGCCCTCTTAGGAGTTTACAGTCTTGAGAAGACAGATCGAGTAAGAAATAATTGGGAAGAAAAGAATGCATTAGGAAGGAACAGGACTGGTAGAGATTAAGATAATCTAGGAGCATCTGTAAATGCATAGTGAGGTTTCCTGCAGTGCTGGGGTGGAAATAGAGTCTCCTTGAAAAATAATTCAGATATTTAGAACAGGTGATACCAGACTAGATAAAGATGTAAAGCCTAAGGAATTAGATTTTCCAAATGTGGGACTCTGACGTGCTATTTTCTCTGCTAACTACGATGCCAATCTTCCCCACACATTAAGTCTTTTGGGCCCTACCAATCACGATGGCATGTCTGGTATTTTCCTTCACAGATAGCCTGCTGGCCCCCCCTGCAGGAAGCACCTTGGTATGAGGTTAATTCAGACCCACTTGGCTTTGAATCACTTGTCAAACGCTCCCTACCTGCAAGATCTTGGGCCAATCATCTAAAACTGTTTTTTTTTTTTTTGAGACAGAGTCTCGCTTTGTTGCCCAGGCTAGAGTGAGTGCCGTGGCGTCAGCCTAGCTCACAGCAACCTCAAACTCCTGGGCTCAAGCGATCCTGCTGCCTCAGCCTCCCGAGTAGCTGGGACTACAGGCACGCGCCACCATGCCCGGCTAATTTTATATATATATATATTAGTTGGCCAATTAATTTCTTTCTATTTTTATAGTAGAGACAGGGTCTCGCTCAGGCTGGTTTTGAACTCCTGACCTTGAGCAATCCGCCCGCCTCGGCCTCCCAGAGTGCTAGGATTACAAGCGTGAGCCACCATGCCCGGCCTAAAATTGTTTTTATCCTCAGCTTTCTGATGTGTAAAGTGGGAATAAAATAATTTATGAAAAAAATAAAGGATTTGCATCATTTAAGATGAAACAAAATAGTACATGTAAATAAAAGTTGTTGGTACAAAGGATAATAAGTGGCAAGTGAACAATGAATGTTAATAAGTATTAAAAAGGCCGGCGTAGTGGCTCACGCCTGTAATCCTAGCACTCTGGGAGGCAAGGTGGGCTGATCACTTGAGCTCAGGAGTTCAACATCAGCCTAAACAAGAGCCAGACTAAAAAATTTTTTTTTACTTACAATAGAAAAATTAGGTGGGTGTCATGGTGCATGCCTGTAATCCCACCTACTTGGGAGGCTCAGGCAGGAGGATCACTTGAGCCCAGTAGTTCAAGGCTACAGTCAGCTACAATGACACCATTGCATTTTATCCAAGGTGACAGAGTGAGACTGCCTCAAAAAACAAAAAGAAAAAGAAAAAAGAAAATTGAACCCCCCATCTCTCTCCCCTCTTCATATTATTAAAAAACAACAAGTATTAAAAACAAGAGGTAGGTTCAAATAGATGTCCAAATACTGAGGGCTAGGAAGGTCTGTCATTATAATCAAGTCCTGGTTAACTATCTCTCTACAAATCAAAGGTACCTACTAGCAGAAGCAAAGTTGACTCCATTTAAAAACTCTATTTAAAATAACTATAATCGCACCGGTTTTTCCTTGACCTTCTCAATGAAGGAAATGGTGGTGAAAGGAGAAGTTCCCTCCCATGACCCTGCCAAAAAAGGAAGTGGCCCAAGCATATCATAGCAGTGTGGTGCGTAAGCCACCCTGGAGACCTGGCTCTTCCTCAGTGCCCTCTCCTGATAGGATCTATCTGGGTTGCTGGCAGGACCCATCTAACCCACCTCCCCAAGGTCAGGTTAGGGGGCTGCAGAGATGGAAGACCAAGATTTTAAAAGATGTAGCAGCTCCATATAGCATGAAGTGTCAGGAAGAAATCTCCTCCCCAAAATCAAAGGCACCTTCTGTGCGGAGAGATTACTGGAGTCACTCAAGTGTCCCTGGAAGATTTTTGGAGAGCTCTCTTTTTAAAGTCCCAGACAGCTGCAGGGGCAGCTGGGAGGAGGAAGCACCAGCCTTCTTGGTATGTGTGGATGTGCGATGGGGGTTGGGGGCAACACACAGATTTCCTGCTTAGCCGTACTGCTTTGGCTAAAAGCAGCCCCTTTGCCAAGGGACCTTGATGTTTGTTTTATAAGTTCTTAGTGAGGAGACAGCCCTGTTGTGATTGTGGAGACCCTGTGGGTAGAGGGCCAAGTGTGGGGACAACTTTTGCCTGTCACCTCTAACTCACATCTCCTTCCTCTCTGGTGAATTGCCTTTTGAGCTTTCTTTCAGATCACCTAGTTAATGACAGGGGACTGGTTCCTGCTACTTCTCTTGATAGCTGTGATCCTATGGAATCCGCTGAGGCAGCGAATCACCGCAGAAATGTGGCTTGTGTAAATCTGGATATGAACACGATGTTCTCTGAATGCAACCACAATTAACGATATGATCATTAGCAATCATTTATATATGCACTCAAGTAAGAAAAATTATTTACCTAAAGGCTACTTACTATGAGCCTATCTTCAAGGTGTTCAGGCTGAATTTGCCTGATTTGGCCACTGCCTCCTTCTTCAGTTTGATTTCTGATGTTCCTTGCCTTCTCTTTACCCTGTGATCCAGACATACCCAACCCCCTATAACACCTCTGGAGCTAAACTGCTCTAACCCTTACAACTGTGTGACTCTAGACAAGTTACTTTAACCTCCCTATGCCTCAGTTTCTTTATCTGTAAACAGAGATTTTAGTGGCAAGGGCTTTCTTTAATGAGGATTAAGTGAGCTAATGAATAAAAAGCACTAGAATAGTGTCTGACATTTAGTAAATAAAGATCATTATTGGCCGGGCGTGGTGGCTAACGCCTGTAATCCTAGCACTCTGGGAGGCCGAGGCAGGCGGATTGCTCGAGATCAGGAGTTCGAAACCAGCCTGAGCGAGACCCTGCCTCTACTAAGAATAGAAAGAAATTGACCAACTAAAAAAAAATATATATAAAAAATTAGCCGGGCATGGTGGCGCATGCCTGTAGTCCCAGCTACTCGGGAGGCTGAGGCAGGAGGATCGCTTTAACCCAGGAGATTGAGGTTGCTGTGAGATAGGCTGACGCCACGGCACTCACTCTAGCCTGGGCAACAAAGTGAGACTCTGTCTCAAAAAAAAAAAAAAAATATATATATATATTATTATCTCACTGGCCTGACAAACTCTTGCTTATTCTTCTAGACCCTGTTTACATGTCATATCCTATGTGAAGCCTGCCCAGACCTCCCCTAGGGAGAGTTATCACCCTTTCATTGGTTCCACACCTGTTTTTTATTTTGTTGTTGTTTCTTGTGTTTTTTGTTTTTGAGACACAGTCTCACTGTGTTGCAAGGGCCAGAGTGTGTGGTATCAGCCTAGCTCACAGCAACCTCAAACTCCTGGGTGCAAGCCATCCTCCTGCCTCAGCCTCCCGAGTAGCTGGGACTACAGGCATGTGCCATCATGCTCGGCTAACTTTTCTATTTTTGGTAGAAATGAGGGTCTCACTCTTGCTCAGGCAGGTCTCAGACTCCTAAAGCAATCCTCCTGCCTTGGCCTCCCAGAGTGCTAGGATTACAGACATGAGCCACTGAGCTTGGCCTCACACGTGTATTTTATATGCACTTTTATATGTCCCTTATTACATGGAACTTCTGTCATGTTCAATTTTCTGAATCCAAGGCCTGCCAGGATCTGAAAGAATAATAATTGCTATATCAGAGATTCTTGCTTTCTAAAGAAAAGCTCATTCACACATCTGAGTCTGTAACTGGTGAACTTGAACTGAACTGGCGAAGGAATACTTTTGGGGTGGAGTACTTCCTGTGCTGGGCCTGCCTATTCCAGATTTGTCAACATCCTGCCTCCCAACTCCCACCGTGAACTGGGTTGCGCAGAGAATAACGCACAATAGCAGCCTCAACTCTCACTCAGGAGGCCCCAGTGCACTGAACTTCTTTCAGTTCCCTAAAAGGCTCTGGGCCCTCCCCGAAGCTGCTCTTTCTGACAGTCCCCAGCCTCCCTTTTCCCGCTGCCACTCTGTCCTTTACTGAACTGCAGCCTCCAGCTTAGACATCGTCCCTCTGCTCCCAGCCCCCAAAGCCTTCTCTTATCTCCCAAAATGGATTAAGTTATTCTCCCAGGTAGCCATTCAGTCCCTCATACTTCCCCTATCACAATACTTATCACATTTTGTTATAATCATTTGTCTAGCTTTTCTGCTAAATGGTAGGCTCTACAAGGCAGGCAGTATGTCTGTAAAGTTAGCCCCAGGCCCAGTCCCTGAATGGCCTATAATTGATGCTTAGTAACTGTCTTTAAGAGAAAAGTGAACAAACAAATGAATAGAAGGAATGAATGTTCGGTAGCAGGCACTTGCATCGAATTCCCCTGCCTTTTTATCTTCCCAAAACATTCGGAGCACCATGGGGCTTTAAAAGCAGACAAACAGGCTGGCCATGGTGGCTCCCACCTGTAATTCCAGTGCTTTGGGAGGCTGAGGTGGGAGGACCGCTTGAGCCCAGGAGTTCCAGGCCGCCGTGAACTATGATCGCATCACTGGACTCCAGCCTGGGCGACAAAGTGAGACCATGTCTCCAAAAAAATAAATAAATAAAATAAAACATAAACGAACAACAAAAACAAACAAAAAGAGCCATCTCTCAGGGATAGAAAGAAAACGGACTGGGAGAGCTGTACATAAAACATTACATTTTTAATTAGAGACACAGAATGTCAGAGTTTTCTCTCACGTCCTTCAAAATACAGCCAATTCAATGTTTTGAAAGAAAGAAAGAAAGAAAGAAAGAAAGCTGGAGTGTGGGAGCTCACACCTGTAATCCCTAGCACTTCGGGAGGCCAAGGCAGAAGGATTGCTTAAGACCAGGATTTCGAGACCAGCCTGAGCAATATCAAGACCTTCTGTCTACAAAAAACAGAAAAGTTAGCCAGGTTTAGTGGCACATGTCTGTAGTCCCAGCTACTCGGGAGGCTGAGGCAGGAGGGTTGCTTAAGACCAGGAGTTGGAGGTTGCTGTGAGCTATGATGACACTACTGCACTCTAGCCTGGGTGACAGAGCAAGACCCCTGTCAAGAAAGAAAGAAAGAAAGAAAGAAAGAAAGAGAGAGAGAGAGAGAGAGAGAGAGAGAGAGAGAGAGAGAGAGAGAGAGAGAGAAAGAAAGAAAGAAAGAAAAGAAAAGAAAAGAAAAGAAAAGAAAAGAAAAGAAAAGAAGAAAAGAAAAGACAAAATAGGTCTGTGCTGTCCAACACAAAAGCCAGTAGCACTGGCTCCTAAGCGCTCGAAAAGGGGCTAGTCTGAACCGGGATGTGCTACAAGTAATAAATACATCCTAGACATTGGAGACTCAGTATGAAAAAAAAAATAGAAACTAACAACTATATGGATTACAAGTAGATGTGATAATACTTTTGACATATTGAGCTAAAGTTATTATTAAAATTAATCTCACCTATTTCTTTTTATGTTTTTACATGTGGCTACTAGATAATTTAAAATTGTGTATGTGGCTCAGATCATATTTCTATACAAAGTGTGCTGTGATGAGCAGGATTTTCCTGAGAAATGGGTGGGCTGGGCAGGTAGGGGTTAATTTGCAAGCTGGGTCAGGTGGCTACCTCCTTTTTGTTCAGATCTGCTTTTTCAGTCCATTCCTGTTCCAGAAGATGCCCCTGAACCTGGTATTTTCTCAACTACTTTTGGTGTAACCTCTGGAGCTGGGGCATTGGCATGGCAACAACCACTGCCCCACCAACCCCCGCCCCCATGTCCTGGACTCTGGGTCCTGTTTGCCCAGGTTGCTCACCACAGACCTGTTTTCGTGCCTCTGGCTCTAGCCTGTGACCTGACCGTGATACCGCACATTTCCCTTTGCCCTATGGTTTGGTTTTGGTTTGGTCCACATTTATTGCATATGGGAGTTTGGCAAAAGTAAACGAGGTCTGTTAGACAGATATTTTGAAGTCACTCATCAGAAAATATTGATAGATGAGAAATACATCACAAACTCCTTATAATTGCAATAAACGACTTGGCAACGTGTGCAAACTGTATTCCCCTTGATTATCTTGAATTAAGGGAGGATTATTTCTTCCATGAAGCAACCATTTATTTAGGTAGAGGGCTGGGTGAATCAACTGGCCACCCAATTGTCCTGAATCCTTAGCTGTAACTTTCTTGATCTTTCCTTATACATTCTCCAATTTCAGAAAGGTAGTCGGTTCTTTGGTTTGTATTTCCTTCTATATAAAGTTAGGCTTTTTGAATCATCACAACTTTATTTGTTTATGTATTTATTTATCTTTTGGAGACAGAGTCTTGCTCTGGCTAGAGTGCAGTGGCATCATTGTACCTCACACCAATCTCAAACTCCTCGGCTTACAAGATCCTCCTGCCTCAGCCTCCCACAAGTAGCTGGAACTACAGGTGTGAGCCATGACGCCCGGCTAATTTTTCTATTTTTAGTAAAGATGGGTCTCACTCTTGCTTAGGCTGGTCTCAAACTCCTGGCCTCAAGCGATCCTCCCACCTCAGCCTCCCAAAGTGCTAGGATTACAGGAGTGAGCCAGTGCACTTGGCCTCAATCATGCCAACTTTAAAAGTCCATATGCTTATATATGTGAGTGAGGAGAATAATTCTAAATAATAAATAAACACAAATCATAAGTATGTGTGTCTCTTCCAACTCTTCCTTCCTCAGTGCCAACAGACTCCCTTCTCCCCGGCGGTGCCAACCTGTCTGCTTGCCTTTGGTATCAGACAGGCAAACACTGGTGCTTTCAAGCCATGTGACCCAGGTTCAAATCTCAGCTTTGTCATTTACTAGCAGTTTGATCCTGGGCAAATGACCTAGCTTTTTGAGCCTCATTTTCCTCCTCTGTAAATTCAGGATAACATTGTCTTATGGAAAACACCTGGCTCAGAGAAGCTGTTTACTACCATATTATGCTGGCATCATACCCCAGCCGACTTTTTCAAGCCCTATTCCTTCCTCTCCTGCCAGCATCTACCACTGCTGCCTTTGCCTTAAAAAAAAAACCAAAAAGGCCAGGCGAGGTGGCTCATGGCTGTAATCCTAGCTCTCTGGGAGGCCGAGGCGGGCGGATTGCTTGAGGTCAGGAGTTCAAAACCAGCCTGAGCAAGAGGGAGACCCTGTCTCTACTACAAATAGAAAGAAATTAATTGGCCAACTAATATATATAGAAAAAATTAGCCGGGCATGGTGGCGCATGCCTGTAGTCCCAGCTACTTGGAAGGCTGAGGCAGAAGGATCACTTGAGCCCAGGAGTTTGAGGTTGCTGTGAGCTAGGCTGACACCATGGCACTCACTCTAGCCTAGGCAACAAAGCGAGACTCTGTCTCAAAAAAACAAAAAACCCTCACCTGACTCTGTTATTCTCTCTGGTTAATATCTTACTTTCCCCTTTCATTTCAGAGTTAGTGTTCTTGGATTGCAAGAACAATCCAAGCATTTTACTGCCTCCCTATTCTTTCTCTCCTTCCTTCTCTGCCATGGGGCATCCGTTCTGACACTATAGGGACCCTCAAGATATTACTTCAGTAAAGACCAACCAGTTGGCAAACCCAGCAATCCCTGATCCGTCTCCATTCTTCCTGACTTCACCACGGTGACATTCTGCATTCACCACTCTCCCTGCCCCCCCCTACCCCCCCCCTTTTTAATGCTTTTTTCCTCCTGTAAGCTCCTGTGACCACCAGAAGAAGTTACCCAGCCAGGCAGATTCAGTTCACTGGCCACGAATAATTCCTGGCACTCTCACCTTCCTCTCTCCCCTCTGAAATGGTGTGTCACAACTTTTCCTCTCTCCTCACCCTTCCCCCATTGGGGACATTCCTTCTCACTTGCCTGTGGTTACTTCAGAGTCAGCGGCACCTGCACCCGCACTCGACTCCGCCCCTGCAGCTCACACGCGGAAGTGTCCTCCTGGCCACAGCCGGGCCTCCCACCTTTGCTCTGGATCTCGCCCCTCCTGCCCCTTGGGGATCTTTAGGGGAGAGCACAGATCATCATGGCGGTCTTCAGCCCTCCTGCTCCGCTACACACCCCTCTTCAGATGTAAAAACTCTTGTCCTCACTCCCCCACTAGTCGCTGCTTTCTCCCTCCTCCCTCATCTCAGCCATCAAGCCCTCTGCTCTCTTCTGCTCCTTGCTCTTGCAAGCCGCTCTGATGTCTGCCTTCAGGCTCTGCTGCGGGCGCCAGTGCATGACCTGAGTTCTGAGTGCTTGACTGGGATGTAGGATTCATTTAATCCTCACAGCAGCCCTCGGGGATAAAGACAGTGTTCTCCCAATAAAATGCCTATGGAGTGCAGATGGATTCAGCAAATTAACCAAGGTCACCTGGCAGGCATTTGAAGCCAGAGAGCTGGGCCCTTGACCGCTCTGCCACCCTGCACCCCTCGCCCCATGTGGGATGGTGTCTGTCCCCAGCACTCAGCGCAGAGCCTTGCACGTGCACACTAGGTGCTCAGCAGACGTGTCTGAACCAATAGACACCTGCTGCGGGGTCTTATCCTCTTGCTGGCAGAATAACTCACCAATCCAAGGCTTCCTGAAAAGTGCGTCGGTTTAGGTTCATGTCTATTTTTCTGAAAGAGACCACAGTTTCCATGAGTTTTTTCACAGGGGTCTCTGTCCAAAAAAGGTTAACAACTTCTTGATTCATTCATTTTTCTGTCGACAGTTTCGTTCCCCACCCCCATCTCCCCCTTACATCCTGCACAGTGCCATCAGGTGACTAGATTGTCAAAGCCTTGTTTTTAATTCTGTCACTGATAAAAACATAAGAATAATTAACTTCCCTTTACCCAGAAAGTCCTGAATGCCTCCCCACTCCGAGATAAAAATCAAACACTTTTGGCCCAACAGCCAAGACTTCCAGTAATCAAGCCCCAGCACACTTTACCAGGACTATCTCTTTTCTCCTGCTTGAATCCTGTGCCTCGGGCAAGCTAAAGTCCTCTTGTAGTTTCAAAACTTCTGTTCTAACTCACTTTTCAGCATTCATTCAACAGTAGTGTATTATGTTCCCCTATCCGAGCGAGGTACTGCCCCAGGGCTGGGAATACAAACGTGAGTACATCACAGTCCTTACCCTTGAGAAGCTGTCTTGTCTCCGGGCACCTGCACCCTGATTCTGCAGGTCCCTAACGCTACAGACCCCGCTTCCAGGCACGCCACCCGGATCCTTGGAGGTCCTGCCCGCCCCCTGCCCGCCTCTCCAAGCCCTTACCCTGCCAGTCATAGCTTCCCCAGGAACCCCGAGACAGCTGCGAGGCACCCGCCGCCAGTCCGTCAACTCTGTGTGCCGCGCGTCCCTCGGTTACCCCGAGGCAACGTGTCCTGTCCGAGCGCCCCAGTCCTGCAGGCCTGCGCGAGTGTCCTTGCACGCAGCGACCCCCAAACATGGGCGCAGCTGAGCGCCGGCTCGCGGCTCCTGCTCCCTCGCGCTCTGCAGCCTCCGAGCGGGCCCCACTTGCACATGGGATCTAAGCGCAGAGGACATCGGAGGACAAGAGAAACTATCGACCTAATTTGAAAGAGAGATGTGAAAACAAAAATCCAAAACTATGGAGTGACAAACTGTTTGTGGCAGTTATTCCCGGTTGGAGATGGGATGGAGCTGACAGTAAAGTCGACTAAGTTAAACATGCCTGTGCCCTTCGCATGTTTCTTTTATGACATGCGTGCATGTGTTATTTTTGTAACCAGGAGAAAAAAATTATATCTTGTAGAGATTATGATTAATTACATGCTAAACACCTGGGTTCCAAGGAGAAACTCCATAACTATCAAAAACTTAGAAAAATTAATGGAGAAGGGATAATCAACCAATAGAAAAATGGGGAAAAGCTACAGATATATCCCAGAAGAGTAAACATTTATGATCAATAAATATATGAAGACATGCTAACTTCGTTAATCATTAGAGAAGCACAGTACACAATGAGATTCCATTTGATGCCTATTTGAGTGGCAAAAACTAAGAAACCTGAGGATACCAGGCATTGGAGACCATGTGGGTCAACAGGCTCTCATGTACAATGCTGTTGGAACTATAAATTGGTAAAAGCGACAACCACCACCACCACTTTGGTAAACAGTTTGGAATTATCTTGTGAAGTTGAACATTCACATAATGCTTGACTCAGCAATTCTACTTCTATATAAATACAAAAGAGAAATTCTTGCACTTGGGCACCAGTGGGTTTTATGTGGATATTCTTAGTAGCTCTTTTTGCAATAACAGAAACCTGCAACAACCCAAATGTTCATCATCAGGAAATTGGTTGTATGAGTTTGGGTTCTTGAAAAGCAGAGATGGAGACAAGGACTTGGGTGCAGGTTGTAGATTTGGGAAGTAATGATGTGTATGGAGTACAGCAGGTTTGGAGGAGAGGAAAGAGGGAGGCCGGGTAGGAGAGAAGCCATTGGGGGTATGAGTCTACAGAGATCTCTGAAAAGTGTACAAAATGCCTCCCAGAATTGCTCATCTGAAGGATGGGATGCTGGGGAGTTTATTCATCGGGTCACATCTTCCATAGGTTGAGGGCTGCATTAATTCTCTTTGCTTCCAGGCTGTGCTGATGGTGACAGGGCTGAGTAGGCTCTTGAGGCTTCTGGGAAGGCCCTGAAGCAGAAATTGGAGAGGCCCAAGGCCTAGCACTTGCAGTCAGAATCGTCAGAGAGTGGAAGCTCCCATGAACCTGGCCACCACAGGTGGGCCTGTGGGGACCTGAAATCACAGGTGGGCCATAGGGAAGAACACAGGCCACCAAGAGCCTCTGTTGCATGAGAAAAATTAATGTTAGCACAGTCACACATTGGAACAGTCTACAGCAGCCACCATAAATAAACTCAGCCACATTCAATAAGCCTGAGATGAATTTTAGCAATATAACATGAAAAGTGAAAAAGAAATCCAAGGATATTACGTAGGAAATGATAGCCTTTTTTCTTCTTTTTTTTTGAAACAGAGTCTCACTTTGTTTTCCAGGCTAGAGTGAGTGCCGTGGCGTCAGCCTAGCTCACAGCAACCTCAAACTCCTGGGCTCAAGCAAACCTCCTGCCTCAGCCTCCCGAGTAGCTGGGACTACAGGCATGCGCCACCATGCCCGGCTAATTTTTTCTATATATATATTTGTTGGACAATTAATTTCTTTCTATTTATAGTAGAGACAGGGTCTCACTCTTGCTCAGGCAGGTTTTGAACTCCTGACCTTGAGCGATCCACCCACCTCGGCCTCCCAGAGTGCTAGGATTATAGGCGTGAGCCACTGTACCTGGCCATGATAGCCTTTTAATAAAGAAAATGACAACTAAAATTAGCAATAAATGTTTTCAGAATATGTATGCATGTTCATATATACATGTATGTAAATACAAACAAATATATCAATTTTTGAAAGTTAAAAAACACCTCCTTCCATGTACTTAAATTCCAAGAAAAAAAAGGACAACGGAATATTAAAGAAATCCTGAAAATCAATGAGAAAGGGACAAGTGGCTAATAGAAAAATGGGCACACTCACGCCTGTAATCCTAGCACTCTGGGAGGCTGAGGCAGGTGGATTGCTCAAGGTCAGGAGTTAAAAAACCAGCCTGAGCGAGACCCTGTCTCTACTAAAAATAGAAAGAAATTAATTGACCAACTAAAAATATACATACAAAAAATTAGCCGGGCATGGTGCCACATGCCTATAGTCCCAGCTACTCGGGAGGCTGAGGCAGTAGGATCACTTGAGCCCAGGAGTTTGAGGTTGCTGTGAGCTAGGCTGATGCCACGGCACTCACTGTAGCCTGGGCAACAAAGTGAGACTCTGTCTCAAAAAATAAAAAAATAAAAAAAAATAAAGAAAAATGGGCACAAAGATATGAAAAGATATTTCACAAAAGAGGAAATATATATAGCTAATATACAGAACACATTCAACCTCAACTTTTTATTTATTTATTTATTTTTGAGACAGAGTCTCACTCTGTTGTCCAGAGTAGAGTGCAGTGGCATCATCATAGCTCCCTGCAACCTCAATCTCCTGGGCTCAAGTGATCTTCCTGAGCAGCTGGGAGTACAGGTGTGCTCCATGACTAATTTTTCTATTTTTAGTAGAGACGGGGTCTTGCTCTTGCTCAGGCTGGTCTTGAACTTCTGACCTCAAGCGATCTTCCCACCTTGGCCTCCCAGAGTGCTAGGATTATAGGTATAATCCACCATGCCCAGTCTCAACTTCTTTTAAAAGTATGAAAATTTTTAAAATCAACTTTTGTTGTGTTCAAATAAAAGCAGGAAGGCTGGGTGTGGTGGCTTATGCCTGTAATCCCAGCACTTTAGGACACCAAGGTGGGAGGATCTCTTGAGGCCAGGGGTTCGAGACCAGCCTGAGAAAAAAAGAGACCCTGAGACCCCACCTCTACAAAAAATTGAAAAAAATAAATTAGTCCTGGGTGGCAGGGTACATCTGTAGTTCCAGCTAAGTAGACGGTTGCCAAATTTGGGAGGGAGCAGAGGGTGTGGGAGGGCATTCCAAGTGGAAAGAGTAGCCTGGGCAAAGGGACAGAAATGACAGCGTGGCACTGTCATCGAACTGCAGACAATTAGTATTGGTAAAAAGGACAATGAGAGAGGTAGAGGCCAACAATGGATCCAGAAGATAAAAAAGGGACCATGATAAGCAGGTTAGATATTATTCCCTATTACAAGCAACCAAAAGCATTGGTGAGTTTTCACATGATTCATTTCAGGAAGAGTCTCACAGCAGAGTAGGACAGAAGTGGTTGGAGGATGCCGGGGGCCGGAAGATCAATTAGCATATCATAATCATAGTCCAGGTGAGAGATAATGAAGGCCTAATTCACTCAGGAGCTCTGGTGTGTGTGGCCATGTGCCACCTAAATTAAGAGGTTTGCAAAGGTAGGATGGGCAGAATTTTATTTCACTGCTTTCCATAGCACTCATAACCACCTGACATATTTACTTATCTACTGTCTATCTCCCCTCACCAGGATATAAACTCCATGACAGCAAGGAGGTTAATTTTGTTCCCTTTAAGTCCCTAGGGCCTAACAGTTCCTGGCACATGAGAGGTACCAAGTAATTATTTGTTCAGTGTGTGAAGTTTAGCTATGAAGGAGAAATACAGGCTAATAGCCAATAAGGGAAGAATTTTTAATGCTCCAGTCTAATTTAACTCATACATATCTTTTGTTCATCTCTTCCTGGCCAGGCATGGTGGCTCATCCCTGTAACCCCAGCACTCCGGGAGGCCGAGGCAGGATGATCTCTTGAGTCCAGGAGTTCGAGACCAGTCTGAGCAACATAGCTAGACCCTCCCCCTATCTCTATGAAAAATTAGCCGGGCATCGTGATGTGCACCTGCAGTCCCAGCTCCTTGGGAGGCTGAGGCAGGAGGATCACTTGAGGCCAGGAGTTCGAGGTTGCTGTGAGCTATAATGACAACATTGCACTCTAGCCTAGGCAACAGAGTGAGACTCTTGTCTCATTTAAAAAAAAAAAAAAAGAATCACTTCCCTAACTCGGATTCCAGCTCAATATTTAACCAAACGATAAAATGGTCCTGGTTCTGGCCCTCATCCATCACTTGGCCTAAGTTAATCATTCGTGCCCCTTTGTCTTACCTGCTCTCTTGCTACCTCTGCTTTTTTTTTTTTTTTTTAAATCTCTAGAAACCTTGGTTTTCCAGGTTCCCTTAAGGTCCTTGGCCCTCTGCTTAGACCGTTTTTCCATTGTCAGATGATCACACACCTGCTAGATATTCTGCCTTTGCCCTCCCTGATCCACTCTCTGCCTTTCTCCACTCCGTTCTTTACCTCCAGAGGCTGACCTTGAAGGACAGCACCACCTGGGCTCACTTGCCCCTAGGCTTCCTGTTGGGTTCAGCCGGTGGGAGGGAGGTACTGCGGGAGGTCAGAGAGAGGAGAGAACAAAGAGAGGTAGGGCTGTGTCCCTCTGAGCTCCCGCCAGCGTCCTTCTTCTACTAGCTACGCAAGCACTGGTGACTACTGCGTCACAATTGCATATTTTTAAGAATACACAATCGCATATTTTTAAGAAAATTAAGATGTGAGGCCGGGCGTGGTGACTCACGCCTGTAATCCTAGCACTTTGGGAGCCTGAGGCGGGCGGATTGCTCAAGGTCAGGAGTTCGAAACCAGCCTGAGCGAGACCCCGTCTCTACCAAAAATAGAAATAAGTTAATTGACCAACTAAAAATATATATACAAAAAATTAGCTGGGCATGGTGGCGCATGCCTGTAGTCCCAGCTACTCGGGAGGCTGAGGCAGTAGGATTGCTGAGCCCCGGAGATTGAGGTTGCTGTGAGCTAGGCTGACGCCACAGCACTCACTCTAGCCTGGACAACAAAGTGAGACTCTGTCTAAAAAAAAAAAAAAAGATGTGATTCACAAAATTCATCCTTTTAAAGCATACAATTCAGTGGTTCTTAGCATACCCCAGCAAATTTATCGGCCAATGGCTGATAATGGCCTCCCAGCAGATGCTAGACCCCGGGTGCTTCCCTGTCCCTCGTCGGTTTCCCTCAACCCTGCCCACATCTTTGTACACAGTCCCTTCATTAACTCTCTTCGCTTACACATTGAGAGCCGTCCATCTATTTCCTCCCGATCTTGGCTGGCATAAAAGCAAACATACACAATTGCGTATTTTTAAGAAAATTAAGATGTGATTCACAAAATTCATCCTTGTAAAGCATACAATTCAGTGGTTCTTAGCATACCCCCCAGCAAATGTATCTTTTTTTTTTTCATTTAATATGTAGTAGAATGTTTTCCATGTTACTCCCTTGGCTATGTACCCAAAGTTAGGTAATACAATGTTGCACATCACCAGTTACTTAATCCTTCATTTGTTTCCAAATTTTCACTATCTCAAATAATACCATAGTAAATATTGTGCATGTGCCCCATCTCTTTGGGGGAGGATTATTTCTCAAGGAGAAGTTTCTAGGAGTGGTACTGATGAGTCAAAGGAGAGTCACATCCGTATTAAGGCTCTGCAGCAGGGGTCCTCAAATTTTTTAAACACGGGGCCAGTTCACTGTCCCTCAGACCGTTGAGAGGGCCGGACTATAGTTTTTAAAAAAACTATGAACAAATTCCTATGCACACTGCACATATCTTATTTTGAAGTAAAAAAACAAACGGGCAAAAACACCTGCATATGGCCCACAGGCCATAGTTTGAGGACGTCTGCTCTACAGAGTACTGTCAAATTGGCTTTTTAAAAGGATTATACCAATGTACATGGCCACAGCTTTCTCTGAATGTACCAATTTCATCATCTCATTAGCACTGGGAAGTACACGAGGTAAGTATATTTTGCAAATGTAGTAGGTAGTCTTACAATTTGAACTTCTTTTTTAAAATTTTTAATTATTATGGATACATAATAATTAAAAGCTTATCTTTCATTTGAACGTCTTTGATAGCTATACCAATCCTAAGCCATTTAAAGCTGTTTTTAACTAAATGAGACTGTAGGAACTGTGATTCTGAGGAGATGGGATAGAAAGGAGATAAAGAGATTTGTTTTGCAACATTCTTCCTTCTTCACCCAGCCCCTTCCCTTGCTTACATGTCAGTTTTCCCTCTTCAGTGAGCTATGCTTCTTCAGGGCTTACCACAGTGTCCTGAATATCAAGAGACATTTAAAAAAGCAGAGTCCACTTGCTCAAGGCTTCTTGGGTGTGGCTCCAGGTTAAAAAAAATAGGAGAAGAAAAATAAATGAAAAGAGTAAAAAATGGATAAATGATGAAGAAAGAATGTTAAGATTTATGTACATGGAGTTGGTCATAATAGTCTGTAAGCATTAACTGCTGTCCTTCTAATGGACTCTCTGGAGTGAAAGCTTTCCATTCCCTCCAAATAAACATGTCACTCCTGCCCATGGCCTGCTGAATGCTCAGGACTAGGGAGTAACTTCGGAAATACCTACACACTCCTTCCTACCAGGTGAGTTAGGTACCTAACAAGAGTCTGTTGTGTTTGGCCTTAAACCTTTTCATGGCAGCTGTATTCCAGAGTGTAATTAATTTCATTAAAATTACATTAACTGATGAAACGTAAGCATGAAAAGAAAGAGCTGTTTCTATGATGTGTCAGTTGAATACTTTGGAAATATTACCTAAAGACCAGTCAAAATTACTATTAAACCAGATGTCAGTGAGACAACTACAAAGTGTTTTTTTTTTTAAATAAGGAGCCTCTACTTATATTGCTTTGTAAGAAGTTTTAAGTCCTCAGTTAACTTTAAAGAAACAAATTGCTTGCTTGATACTTTATTATACTGAAAAAAAAATTAGAAAGCATAGAAAATGCACCATAGATACGATCAATGCAAGAAAAACAGCTTGAGGGCTACGAGTGATGGCTCGAGCTTGTAGTCCTAGCACTCTGGGAGGCTGAGGCAAGAGGATCCCTCAAGCAAAGATCAGGAGTTTGAGACCAGCCTGAGCAAGAGTGAGACCCTGTCTCTACTAAAAATAGAAATTAGCCGGGGTTGTATTGCACACCTGTAGTCCAAGCTACTCTGGAGGCTGAGGCAGCAGGATCGCTTGAGCCCAGGAGTTTGAGGTTGCTGTGAGCTAAGCTGATGCCTCAGCACTCTAGTCAGGGCAACATAGCGGAAACTCTGACTAAAAAAAAAAAAAAAAAAAAAAAATACAGCTTGAGGCCAGGTGTGGTGGCTAACACCTGTAATCCCAGCACTTTGGGAGATTGAGGGTTGCTTGAGTCCAGCCTGGACAATATAACAATCCCATCTCCACAAAAAGGAAAAATCATCTGGGTGTGGTGATGCACACCTGTAGTCCCAGCGATCCCCGATCCTGAGGCGGGAGGATTGCTTGCACCATGACTGAGCCACCACTATATTCCTGCCTGGGCAACAGGGAGGGAGGGAGCCCTTGTCTCTAAAACACTTTAAAAAAAAAAGGAAGGAAAGACAGCTTTTTGAGAGCTTGGAGTTTGAGAAGAATAATAAAAAAAGGTTTTGCCCTACACCTAAAGATTGGCAAGTGGGTGTTCCTTATAATTTTTACATTAAAATGAAATATTAGCATATGCATTTGCCTTTTTTGTTGTTGTAATTCACTGCTTAAATATACTTTTCTGATTAAACAACCAACTATGGAGCCAGATCCAATTTGTTTGGGCAGTGGAGATGGGGAGTGGGTATAGGTCCTTACTCTTTAATCCTTTTGTTTCCACAGAAGGGCAGGTAGGGGAGAATTTGTCCTGATTCTTCCAGGAGTGATTTACTAAATTGTTGAATTTGGACCTGCCTGCCCTAAGAGACAGACAGAGTGCAATCTTCTCTAATTAGCCATGGTTAAAATTGTTAAGCTTTTGCAAGGAGGAGGTTTGGGGGATATAATTTTAATTCAGGGAGAAAATATCAAAAAGCTTATTGACCACTACCTAAGCCACATTTTTTTTTTTTTTTTTTTTTTGAGACAGAGTCTCACTCTCTTGCCTGGGCTAGAGTGCTGTGGTGTCAGTCTAGCTCAGAGCAACCTCAAACTCCTGGGCTCAAGCAATCCTCCTGCCTCAGCCTCCTGTGTAGCTGGGAATACAGGCATGTGCCACCATACCCAGCTAATTTTTTTCTATTTTTAGTTGTTTGGCTAATTTCTTTATATTTTTAGTAGAGACGGGGTCTCACTCTTGCTCAGGCTTATCTTGGACTCCTGAGCTCAAGTGATCCTCCCACCTTGGCCTCCCAGAGTGCTAAGATAACAGGCGTAAGCCACCTCGCCTGGCCACTAAGCCGCATTTAAAAAAAATATTATTTAATTTTTAATTTTTTTAGAGACAGGGTCTGCTATGTTGCCCAGGCTCGAGTGCAGTGGCTATTCACGGGCACAATCGGTGCACCACACTGCAGCCTCGACCTCACAGCTTTAAAGGCTCATTCCCACCTCGGCTTCCCAAGCAGCTAGGACTATAGGCACCACCACACCCAGCTAAGCCACATTCTTCAGTTCAGCTTTATTGGTAAAAAGGTCAATATTTTCATTTTTCTATTGGTTCCAAACTTATAAGGAAGGGATGATACTGCCCTGATAATACTCCAACAGTGTTGGATAAGACGGTTTCTATGTATTATCACAATTAAGATAACTGTCACAATTAAGATAACCACCACAATCAAGATACATTATTTTTCAGTTCATTTTAGTTCATGATTCTATCCATTTAAATTAAAAGTTGTCTCTGGTTTGCAGGCAGTAGTCTGCCTTGCTTGAAGTTCAATGTGTATCTCAAGCTGGACAAAGGAGAAGACATTTACAGCCCCTGTGAAATATTGATATTAGGAAATATATATTGAGAAGGGAAGAGGAATCCAAACATGGCTCCTGCCAACCTTTCCATCCCCTCCCACAGCATCCTGGGAGAGTCTTATTTGTCCGTTGATTTCTGGAACATATAAACACGGCAAGCGGCCGGGCGCGGTGGCTCATGCCTGTAATCCTAGCACTCTGGGAGGCCGAGGCGGGCGGATTGCTCGAGGTCAGGAGTTCAAAACCAGCCTGAGCAAGAGCGAGACCCCGTCTCTGCTATAAATAGAAAGAAATTAATTGGCCAACTAAAAATATATAGAAAAAATTAGTTGGGCATGGTGGCACATGCCTGTAGTCCCAGCTACTCAGGAGGCTGAGGCAGGAGGATTGTTTGAGCCCAGGAGTTGGAGGTTGCTGTGAGCTAGGCTGACGCCATGGCACTCTAGCCCAGGCAAGAGAGTGAGACTCTGTCTCAAAACAAACAAACAAACAAAAAACAACAAAAAAAATAAAAAATAAAAAAATAAACATGGCAAGCATAAGGCCACAGGCTATATGGCTATTCATAGTGAGAACTGCAAACATAGCCTCTTTCCAACATCCTTTAAGCTATGTTGTGACCCAGCAGTGGGTCACAGAATCAACATAGTAGGGCCTGATAAGCACTTAAAAAGAAATATTCATAAGAATAATACTTACAGAATCAGTATGCATTGCATACAGGAAGGATAATATTTCATGAAACTATTGTCTTAGAGGTGGGTGTGTGTAGGTATGTGTATGTTCTGGGTTGAGATATAAAATATATTCCCTATGGAGGATCACAGTCAAAAAAGTTTTCAAAACACTGGTTTAAGGTACATATTTATTCTTCCTTTCATTTTCAGTCTCTGGTAATTTGATTTCTCTGAAACTCTGCTGTCTAGTCAATCAAAATTGTAGTATTAATAACCAGAGAAGGCCCAAATCCCACTCTGTAAACATCTGTAATGCAAAGACTGTTCGCCCTACCTCATTTCTCTGAATCAATCAAATGTCCAAATATTAGAACTGAAGGGCTGAGACCTATAACCTCATTGAGTAAGAGGTTACATGAAGGCCGGGTATGGTGGCTCACACCTGTCATCCTAGGACTCTGGGATGACCTCTGGGAGGCCAAGGTAGGAGGATCGCTTGAGCTCAGGAGTTTGAGACTAGCCCAAGCAAGAGTGAGATCCTGTCTCTACCAAAAACAGAAGAAAATTGGCTGGGCATGGTGGTAAATGCCTGTAGTTCTCGCTGCTCAGGAGGCTGAGGCAGGAGGATCACTTGAGCCCAGGAGTTTGAGGTTGCTGTAAGCTAGGCTGATGCCATGACACTATAGTCCAGGCAACAGAGGGAGACTCTGTCTCCAAAACAAAACAAAAACAAAGACAAAAAACAAAGAGGTTACATGAAGATTTACTTCAAAATTTATCACCTTGTCAGGGCGTGGCACTATAGCCTGGGCAACAGAGAAAGACTCTGTCTCAAAAACAAAACAAAAACATAAACAAAACACCAAAGAGGTTACATGAAGATTTACTTCAAAATTTACCACCTTGTCAGGGCATGGTGGCTCATGCCTAGGAAAAAAAAAGTATTTATAACAAAATTTATGACCTGCACAATTCAAACACCAGTGGTTCTTTCTGACCTGCAAAGTATATTGGGTTCAGCTGGGCATTCAAGACCATGGTTGGGATTTTCTGTTTGCTTGCTTTCTGAGATAGAATCTCACTCTGTCGCCCCAGGTAGGAGGCAGTGGTGTCATCACAGCTCACAGCAACCTCAGACTCCTGGGCTCAGGTGATCCTCCTGCCTCAGCCTCCTGAGTAGCTGAGACTACAGGCATGTGCCACCATGCCCAGCTAATTTTTTCTGTTTTTAGTTGCCCAGATAATTTTTTTTTCTTTCTACTTTTAGTAGAGAATGGGGTCTTGGCTCTTGCTCAGGCTGGTCTCAAATTCCTGAGCTCAATATCCTCCCGACTCAGCCTCTCAGAGTGCTAGGATGACAGGCGTGAGCCACCTCTCGGGGACTCCAATATCTTTTTCTTTTGAATTCTCTAAATATCTTTTTAAAGACATTTTTCTTAAAATATTTTAAGCCTACTTGGGAGGCTGAGGCAGGAGGATTGCTTGAGCCCAGGAGTTGGAGGTTGCTGTGAGCTAGGCTGACGCCACAGCACTCTAGCCTGGGCAACAGAGTGAGACTCTGTCTCAAAACAAACAAACAAACAAACAAAAACAACATATATATTTATTTTAAGCCTAGGTGGGGTTAAATCCTAGCAATTTGGGAGGCCTAGGTGGGAGGATCGTTTGAGGTCAGGAGTTTGAGACCAACTTGTACAAAAGTGAGACCCCGTTTCTACCACAAATAGAAAAATTAGCTGGGCATGGTGGCATGTGCCTGTTGTCTCAGTGACTCGGGAGGCTGAGGCAGGAGGATCACTTGAGCCCAGGAGTTTGAGGTTTGTGGTGAGCTGTGATGATGCCACTGCACTCTACCCAGGCTGAGAGAGTGAGACTCAAACAAACAAACAAAAAACCCAAAGAAACAAAACATTTAAAAATCCACTTAAAAATACTATTTTCTCTGCTTCCAAGACGAATATAAATGAACTGCAAAAATAAAAAGATACAGAAGTCACAGAAGAAAATAAAAGCCCCATTTAAAAATCCATGCATATACATATTTTTGTGTATTTATACATTACGACTTATATCATTTTATAATGTGCTTTTTAATTAAAAATACAACCCACATTGTTACATATATTTGTTCACCATAATTTTTAATGGCTACAAATGGACTCTAATTTATTTAACAATCATATAACATTGGCCATTTTGCTTATTTGCATGTAGGGTGCAGTATTTTTGAGGAGTATAAATGGGGTGCTACCCAGGTATGATGACAAATTTCCTGAAAGAGAACATTTTGTGGTGACAAGAAATTGGGGCCAGATTTCATTAGGAGAAAATAAGTTCCCCACGAATCTCTGGAGATACTGGCAGGTATACCAGGTTTCCCACATTAAGTGGTATAGGGGTTTGAGCCAATTGTACTTAAATTTTAAAGGACCCCAGCTGGCCTACAGATGACCTTAGGGATCAACCAGCAGCTGATCCATGGAAACATGCAGGCTTCCCTACCTCCAAATATTTCTATATGCACCCTTTACATTCTGTAGGACGAGGTGCACCTCTTCTCTGACTTATTTCTCTCCCCTTTCCTCTCTTCCCCTCACCTCTTCCTTTTCTGGGATCTTGCACCATCAATTATCCTATCTCTTATCTCTCACTCTCCGCTCTCCCTCCACCACCTCTCTCTTTTACTATCCCTTGAGCTACAGGCCTACTTTTCTCTTCCTCTCAGCGCCAAACTTCTGGAAAGACTCCTCACCCTTTACTGCCTTCATTGCTTCATCACTCACAAACTCCTTACCCAAGCTGTCAACTCAGCTCAGTGCCTGGCGCACGGCAGGCCCGGGCTCAATGTTCCAGCCCTCTTGCAAACTGGCATCTCTTTGCTGGTTCTCCCGCAGGCATTTCGCCATGGCTAGCAGCGAGTGCCCGCCGCCGGTCGGCAGAGCCGCATCTCCGCGCTCCCGCACCCTGATCCTGCAGGTCCCTAACGCTACAGACCCCGCTTCCAGGCACGCCGCCCGGATCCTTGGAAGGTCCCGCCCGCCCCCTGCCCGCCTCTCCGAGTCCTTACCCTGCCAGTCATAGCTTCCCCAGGAACCCCGAGACAGCTGCGAGGCACCCGCCGCCAGTCCGTCAACTCCGCGTGCCGCGCGTCCCTCGGTTACCCCGAGGCAACGTGTCCTGCCCGAGCGCCCCAGTCCTGCAGGCCTGCGTGAGTGTCCTCGCACGCAGCGACGGCCAAACATGCGGGGCGCAGCTGAGCGCCGGCTCGCGGCTCCTGCTCCCTCGCGCTCTGCAGCCTCCGAGCGGGCCAGGCGCGCCCGACCTACGCGCAGAGGCCGCGGCCCGGGTCGCGGGGCGCTCGCCGCTGGGGCGCGACAGCCGCGCGGGCAGGTCCCGTCCCTCTAGCGGGCGGCCTCGGCCCTACTCAAGGCCCCGCCCGGAGGCGCGTCTGAGGACCAGGGGCCAGGTCGCGAGCGGCGGCCGTTGGCCCGACCGCGCGGGGAGCGGGGCGGCCCGGCGGCGGCGGGGTCGGGCAGGGGCGGCCGGCGTCGGGGTCCCGCACTGCGCGGCGCCCGCCCCGCCCCGCCCTAGCCGTCGCCGCTCGTCGCCGTCGCCGCCGGGCCTGCGCCGCGCGGCCCGCCTCGGGCGGGAGGCCCAGGCCGGGGCAGCCCCTCCGCCGTACCGCCCTGGGCCGGTGCCCAGGTCCGAGCCGCCTTCCGCCTGCTCCCCGCCCCCCGCCCGCGGCCCCAGCCAGGTCCCGCCGCCAGGCCGGCTCCCGCCCCCGCTCCGCCCCCGGAGCCGCAGCCCCGCCCGCCACCGCCGTCGCCATGTTGTGGCTCCCGCAGCCGGCGCTGGGGACGCGCGCGGACGGGCCCGGGGCCTGCAGCCGCCGCCGCCGCCAGGTAAGCGCCCCGCGCGGGCCGGGCCGGGCGGGGCCTGCGGGCCGGGGCCGCTGCCGGGGCGGCCCGGGCGGGCCCGGGAGGAGCGCGCCGGGACCGAGCCCGCGCCCGCGCCCGCGCCGCGGCCGGGCCCTGCAGCCTGGCGGACTCTGTCCGCCGCCAGAGGCGGCAGCCACTTCCCCCGACCGCCGCCTGGCGGGCCCCGGCCGCCACCCCACCCCGCCCCCGTCGCCCGGCCGCCGGCCCCTTCCGCCGCCGCGACCCGCCGCTCCCGGGCCGGCCTGGCACGCCGCTGTCCTCCCCGCGCGGGGCGGGACGGGCGGCCGTCCTCGGCGACAGCCGGCGGGCCCCCGCCCGGGCGCGGATAACGGTGCCACTTTCCCCTGCTGGGACGGCCTGTCAGCCCGACTGTCCCCGCCGCCTGAAGAGCTGGCGCCGTCATGGGGCAGACACTTAGGGAACGACCTTCTTTGGCGCCCCTCAGTCCCCACCCCCCACGCCCAAGTTCTGACCCTGGGAAGGTTTCTCCTGGATCATACAGGTATTCCTGCTCCAGAGTTGGGGTCCTCACGGGGTGACCAGGCCTGTTGATCAGGGTGGAAATTGTCTCCCCGCAGGGGCTCTTCCTGCCAACCAGGGGGTAAAAGGCTCAGTGTGACCCGAAGGAGGACAGGGGAGCGTCTGCTGGACAGATGGCCTCCTGGCCTTGGATCAGCGTCTGTGAGGGGGAGGGGTCCATTTGACCTTAGGTATGCCTGCTCCTGGGAAACGCAGGATTATCGGGGCTGTTTAGGGATTTTTTTTTTTAACCTATTTTTCAGTAGGATAGAGGTGGCGTTAAAAGTCCTGGATTGGGATAAAGCCACAGACCCACCCAAGAAAGCGTGTTTGGCATCCAAAACTAGCATAGAATAGGACTGGCAGTAGGAGAAGGGGACTTGTGGGATAAGATGGTATTTGGCCTAGGGTTTGCCCGTTTGCATTCAGCCATGTAGGGCCTGTAGTGTGCTTCTGCCGGGAGTACAGCCTGACTGAGCACAGAGGATGTAGACAGACGCCTGACCTGGTAGGTGCTTGGTGGGATTTCAGGGGTCTGTTTCCTCAACCTCACAGGCCCAATTACACAGTGAAAGAGGAGGGAGCATGATAGTAGTGCATCTATTTTCCAAGTTTTCCACTGGTTATGGCTTTGATTCGTTCAGTAAATTTTTATTGAGCACTTATTATGTGCCGGGCCCAGAGCTAGGTGTTGGGAGTACAGTGGTGAACCAGAAACACACTGTATGTTAGTTGGTGGAGCTCTTAGCCTGTTGGGAAAGTCTAATAGTAAATAATCATGAACATTTATTCAACAACAAATATTTGTCAACAAATATGTGTCAGGCATTGTGCTAGATGCAGCTAACAAAGCGAGCACAAATAGCTGCCCTTGTGGGCGGGGAGAAGACAGTACATAAATAATAAAAATATAGCCTGTTAAGAAGTGCTAAGTGCTAAGGAGCAAAATCACAGGAGAATCTGAGGTGTCTGGGGCGGGGGTGGAGTTTACATTAGGGTAGCCTGGGAAGTTGTGCTAAGAAGGTGTCTTTCGAATAAAACTTTAAAAGAAGTGGTAAACTAATAATTCACAACGGTAGTGAATATAAGGAAAGGAAGATGAAGAGAGCGGTAAGAAATTAATTTGAGTTGGGGGCCCAGGGACCCAGGTCAGAGACCCGAAGGAGGTGAGAGTTAACCGTGTGTGGAGCAGACTTTAGCAAGTTGGAGGAAGTGAAAGAGGCCTGTGGCGCTGGAGGGGGAAAGGGAGAGAGAGGGGAGATTAGTTTGTGGACATGTGGGCCAAGTCACCAGGGCCCTAGGGGCAGAATGCCTGCCCTCCTTAGTTTGGATTGTATCTCCAGTGTAATTAGGAACCTTTGAAAGGTTTAAGGGAATGACATGATGACATTTACATTTTAAAAGGTCTCTGGCCCCTGTGCAAGGAATGGGCTTTGAGATAAGCAGTTAAGGCAATGCTTTCTCTGTTGAGCGGCCTAACTACCTGATCTGTTTGGAAAAGCCTCTAGCAGTCTGGGGGAGATCCTTTGCCTCTGTGAGTCTGCTTCATTCAACTTCTAGGAAGAGAGGGGAAAATGAATTAGCACTTATGGAATACCTGCCAGGTGGGAGAACCCATTTTAAAGACTTTTGTATACATTCTTATATTTAACTTAATCCTCAGTACACCCTAAGAGGAAGAGGTTATCATACCCATTTTACAAGGAAACAAGCCCAGAAGGGGTAGATGACTTATCCAAAGCCACATTTGTTATATAGCCTGGATTCAAACCCAGGTCTGCCTGATTCCAGAGCCCACTGGCTCTGGAGCCAGACCACTGAAGTTTGCATTTTACTTCTGCCACTTGCTAACCAATTGCTCTTGAGTTACTTAACCTCTCTTGTGCATCAGTTTCCTCATCTTAAATGCAGATAAAGTACCTACCTCATAGAGTTGTTGTGCAGATCAAATTAAGCCATGTAAATAGTTTAGCACTTAGTTAAATGTTAGTTGCTATTATTTAAATGTTTGAAATTTCCATGTTGCCTCTTGGCGATATTGTGGTCATTTATGTGTGTATGTATGAATGCAAGCAGGCAGAGTCTTGCTCTGTCACCCTGGCTAGTGTACAGTAGTGTCTTCATAGCTTGCTGCAACCTCAAACTCCTGGGCTGAAACAATCCTCCTGCCTCAGCTTCCCAAGTAGCTGGGACTACAGGTGTGTGCCACTGTGCCTTGATAATTTTTTCTATTTTTAGTAGAGATGGGGTCTCACTTTTGTTCAAGCTGGTCTCCTGGCCTCAAGTGATCTTCCTAGAGTGTTAGAATTACAGGCATGAGCCACCATGCCTGGCCAAAATTTATATTTAATTCTTGAATTTTGTGTGACTCTCTTTTTTTTGCCATCCTATTTTTTGTTTGTTTGTTTTTGTTTTTGAGATAGGGTTTCACTCTGTCACCTAGGCTAGAGTGCAGAGCCGTCATCATAGTTGACTGCAGCCTCAAACTCCTGGACAGAAGTGATCCTCTTGCCTCAGCCTCCCAAGGAGCTGGGACTGCAGGTGTGCTCTATCACGCCTGGCTAATTTTTCTATTTTTAGTAGAGACAGGGTCTTGCTCTTGCTTAGGCTGGTCTCAAACTCGTGACCTCAAGCAATCCTCCCACCTCAGCCTCCGAGAGTGCTAGGATTACAGGCATGAGCCAACCATACCTCCTATTTTCTCTTAATAACTTAATGTCATGTTCCATATGATCAGTCATTCAACATAGATCTCCCGTGTCACACTTGATACCCGTATCACACTTGACACTGTGCTAGAACCTGCAGGATATATAGTGAGTTCCTTCCTCCCAGGAGCTCAGCGTATCCTGGGGAGATCAGATATTTTAAAGAATGAGCTACAGTGTGCTTAAATTCTCTAACTCATTTGTGGTTAAAGAGCTGTTGGGAGCAGTAAGAACTAAATGCCTGGGTAGGTAGGGAAGGCTTCAGGGAAGCGGCAACTTTTGAACCTTCCTTTTAGAGGAAGAATAGGAGTTTTACAGGCAAATAAGATTAGGCAAAGGACTGTAGAGAGAGTCATAAATGTGAAAGCATGGAGCCAGGAGAGGCCCCATTTTCTGGGAATGAGGCTGGAAAGCTCAATTGGGACTATGAAAGGCAGATCAAGAAGTTTGGATTTTATTCTGTAAGCCATGGGAGAGCTACCAGAGAGTATTAGATACGTCAAGTAAGTACCTCCCACAATGGGTATGAGAGAGTGGAGATAGATGTCGTCCTGGGCAACTTTTTGGGACAGTGGGGGGGGGGGCATGGCATAGGAATCACTGTGCTTTGGAATCTTGTTTCTCAGCTTTGTAGACTGGAAATTCAGTTTTGTAGAGCACTCAGAGCTGGTTGGGTCCAGAGACTGACTCACTAATCAAACTTGGAAGAGACTGATGAATAAACTTAGCATATTAACTGGCCATGAGAAATGAAACTGCACAATGACAGATGTTTCTGTTTTCTGGCCATTGCTCCCCCATTTCTGGCCAGGACTGGGACCTACTAACAAACACTTGCTCCTCAATTCCTGTTTGTTTCTCTCAGGTTCCTTGGAAATGAACCCTTCTGTTAACATAATCTTTCCTCAAGCACTATTCAGTGTAGTCAACAATGATTAGTAATTGATAGAGTGGATGATTCTGTATCATTTGTGTAGGATCCTGTGTTCGCGAAACTCAAGGAAGAAGAAGAACTTAGAAATGAAATATCAGAAAAAAGTGTTCCATAGAATTAGGTTAGTGGAGAAGGTATGCAGATTCTAAGTGGTGTGGGTAATTTTGTGGCTAAGCAGTGGTTGTGGGCAGATGCATTGGAAGTTGTTCTGGGTGGGAGCAGAGGTCTGTGAACTCTTGGAGAGTAGAGGGAGTTTTTGATTGCACTTGAATGAGAGACTGGTTTAGAATCTTCGTCTTCCTACACATTGGAGGCAGAAAAGAAATTTTGAATTCCTGCCTTCAACTCTGCCTGATCATGGTGAGCTTTCTCCGTGGACCGGAATCTTGATGAGGTTTGAACTTTGTCTTACCCTTCTTTCTGCTTCTGCAATACTGGGAAGAGTGCTGGACCCTCTAGAGTTTCCAACCTGTACTTTTCTATGGTGAAAAATAAAATATAGATAGACTAACCTAGATTGTAGATTATTTTCCTTTTAAAACTCTAAAAATAATATAAGAAATACATATTTATGTAGAAAATTTAGTAAATACAGATAAGTGTACAAAGGAAATAAAACTGACTGATAAATCCTGCAACCCAGAGCAACTGTTAACATTTTAATATCTTGGTATTTATATTAGATCTTTATCACTATCCCTATCTTATATGTAAGTTTATCTGAACCTTTTCTTACAACGATAGAAACATCTTGACTAGGAGAAAGTTCTGAAAGTCCACGTCTGTGAGGCAGAGCAATTGCATGTAACCCAAGTCCACGTCTGTCTCCATCTGTGGGCATCTGGTCCAGCACCCTCCCCTTCACTTGCTCTAGAGGTATAGGGTGTGATATCCATTAGCTAATTACTTTTGAGAAATGTTTTCAGAGGAGCAGAGCACTACTTTAGCCAACCATTTGCTTTAATTTGACAGCAGGGAAGTGTGTGTGTGTGTGTGTGTGTGTGTGTGTGTGTTGAAATGACACATCTGAACCTTTTTATGGCTCAAAAAAAGTTAATGAATACCTTTTGAGTTTGGTGTCACCACAGAGTCATTCCTCAAAGCTGTCAGCACTTATGGGCTGTCGTCTGCTCACTGTGTGACATTGGTTAAGTCCCTTACCGTCTCCATTTCAGTTCTGAGGGTGTGTACCAAGGTTGCCCCTTCCTCTCATTAACACACGCCAGGGGATGAAAAGGATGATGGCGTCCGTGTGTGTGACTGGTTGTGGAAAGACTGCCGCGATGCTGGGTGAAGAAAAGGAGTGTGTCTGCTGAACAGATGAGCTTCTGGTCTCGAATCAGTATGTGTGTGGGGTAGAGGGTTTGTGTGACTTCAGCTTTTTGTTTTTGAGAGCTCCAGGATTATTAAGACCCCCTTAGAGATTTTGAAACTTTTCTTTAAAAAGTTTAAAAAATTTTATGTTTATTTTTAACAAACTTTTTTTTTTTTTTTTTTTTTTTTTGAGATAGGGTCTTGCTATGTTGCCTTGAACTCCTGAGCTCAAGTAATCTTCCTGCCTTAGCCTTTGGAGTATCTGGGACTACAGGTGTGTGCCATGTCACCTGCCTGAAACTTTTTTAAGTTGTGTAGAGGTCGCATTAAGCGTCCTCCATAAAAATCAACAGGCTCGGGGGCCAGGAGAGGTGGCTCCTGCCTGTAATCCTAGCACTCTAGGAGGCCGAGGCGGGCGGATCATTTGAGCTCAGGAGTTCAAGACCAGCCTGAGCAAGAGCGAGACCCGTCTCTACTAAAAAAAAAAAATAAAAGAAATTAATTGACCAACTAAAAATATATATAAAAAATTAGCCTGGCATGGTGGCACATGCCTGTAGTCCCAGCTACTCGGTAGGCTGAGGCAGGAGGATTGCTTGAGCCCATGAGTTTGAGGTTGCTGTGAGCTAGGCTGATGCCACGGCACTCACTCTAGCCTGGGCAACAAAGTGAGACTCTGTCTCAAAAAAAAAAATATCAACATGCTCATGCTGAGAATGCAAGACCTGTCTATGCCCCACGTCTGACTGAGAATAGACTTGCTTCCTCTCTGGAGGACGGAGTTCACCATAAGATCTCCTTACCTCTGAGTGGTAAGATTGGGGTGACTTTTACTTTATTATTTTTCTAAATTTAAATTAAATTAAATTAATTTTTTTGGAGATAGAGTCTCGTTCTGTTGCCCCAGCTAGAGTGCTGTGGCGTCAGCCAAGCTCACAGCAACCTCAAACTCCTGAGCTCAAAGGATCCTCCCGCCTTGGCCTCCCAGAGTGCTAGAATTATAGGCGTGAACCACCACGCCTAAAATAAAATTTTATTTTATTTTACTTTATTTATTTTTTTTTTAATTATTTTTTTTATTTTGGTATATTATGGGGGTACAGATTTTAAGGTTTCAATAAATGCCCATTTCCCCCCCTCCCCCCAATATTTTACTTTATTTTATGATAGAGTCTTGTTCTGTTGCTCAGGCTGGAGGTCAGTGGCCTGCTCATAGCTCACCAAAACCTCCAACTCCTTGGCTCAAGCAATCCGTCTTCCTCAGCCTCCAAAGTGGCTGGGACCATAGGCACACACCACCACCACCACACCCAGCTAATTTTTATTTTTTTACATTTTTTTTTTTTGTAGAGATAGGGGTCTTCTCTCGCCTCATCCTCCCAAAGTGCTGGGATTACAGGTGTGAACCATTGTGCCCAGCCAACTTTATTCTTTATATTTTCTTGCTTTCACTTGAATTTTACACAGGCTTATATATCATCTTTACAAAAACAAATAACTTTTAAATCTACTTTCATTTTAGAGACAAACACAGAATGCCCTAAAGCAAAAACTCAGACTGCCTATAACTGTGACCTTATAGAAGAGGTATAATGTTGGAGTTGGCCATACTCCCTTGATCAGCAAGCCAATAACCCAAACCTAAAGAATCAAAATGAGACACTTCCACCGTGTGACACTCCCCTAATCACAGACGCCTAATTAAACAGCTTCAGGGGAAAATGCCTTTTTGTTAGATATGGTTTGAACAGGTGAGTTAGGCTAGCACCTCTGATTGGTGTAGTCTCTGAATTTGGAGATCCAGGGCTTGCACCCATCTGGGAGGAGGTAACAGGAGAGTGTGATTGGCTTCTAGCTTCATTTGTTGGGTGTTTTGTTTAGAAGCGCTTCTAAAGCCATCACTCCTTTTCTGGCCCTGGGTATCTTTCCCTGGAATAGGGGCTCAGTAGTCTCCCACACATCAACATGGGGGATGCCAGAGGCTTGGTGTGACAACCTGGGGATCAAGGGACTGTGAAGAGAGGGCATTACCATGTGTAAGCCTCATGTGCATTCCTGGGATTTTCTCCCCTTTGGGGGGCTCAGCCCATCCTGAGGGTAAGGTGGGGGCTGTGCCTTCCGCATTTCTAGTCATGGGTTGTAGGAACATGTTACCCACATTTCCCTTGGCGGGCTGGAGCCAAACGTGAGCCACTGCAGTGGGCTCTGGCAACGCTTTTATTCCCCTGGTTTGCCGCAGTTTGCAGCGTTCTACTCTTTTCTGCCAAGTCAGTTCCTGAAGCTGAAGGTGTTGCTTTAATGAGCCAAAGGATAGAGCGAGACCGGGGAGGGATTTTGGAGATCGGTGTCCACTGTCACTGCCAACCATCCCAGGGCTGCTCCAGGGCCTGAAGACACATCTGAGGTAGAGCTTTGGCATTTTCAAAGGAAGGGGGAGTCTGGGGGTGGGCACCGAGCAGCTATGAAGTTTCTTCTGGGCTTGGCCCAGCCAGGGCTCTGGTCTGTGTGGTGAAGGTCTGCTCTCTGCCTTTGCCTCGTTACACAGACTCTCTACCCTGAGTGGAACTGGCTGAGGTCGTAAAAACCACTTTACCATCTAATACTTCATTAGAGCTATAAATCTTCAGGCCCTTAAAAATCTTAGATGTCTGATTAATACTACCATTCTTTTTCTTCTTCACTCAGACCAGTAACACTACCATTGTTTTTAATTAGAATGTTTTCTTTATTTAAAATCTTGTGGAGCCTTTTTGCAACTGGACCATCATTGATTACAGTTGCTTATGAAAGGCCTACCCTGGGTGGTCTGTGGAGCCTAAAGGAATCGTGGGAGATGAACTTTGCCCTCAAGGAGTTCCCCCTCTGAAAGCAATTAGAGAACAATTTGCTTCAGACCAGAAGTGTCTTAAGGGGGCTTTTCTTGCTGAGGGTGATGGTTACTCTCAAACAGGTCACCCTCTGAGATGGCTGGAGTCTCCTCTGGGGAATGTTCTCTAGTACCCCAGAGAAAATGGATTGACTGGCCATTTGGGAGGAGAGAGGTTGTGGCAATGATGTAATCTTGTCCTACATTACTTCGCTTGTCTCCCCTGGACACTGCTTCCCCAAGTGCTGTACCTGAGTGAAGGTAGCCCCCATCCACAGAATATAAACCCCAGTGCCTGTCATTCTGTCTTCACAGCTCCGTGCCTCTGAGGCCAAGGCCTTTGCATTTCCATCTTACAGTCCCCTTTTTAAATATTTACACCCCCTGGGGGAGGTCATACTCTTAGCTAGTTCATCACCAAACAGTAGCTTTAATTACCAGGAATTAATTAAGTCAACTGAGAGAAAGACTGGGACCCAGACAGGCACTTGGGGGCAAGAGTGTCTGAAGGGACACACTCCTGCAGGGCAGGAGAGAAGTGAGGGCAGCAGAGGAAACTTTCATGCCTATCAGTTGCTACAGGTGAGTGCTGCTGACTCTGGGCCACCCTTCTGTCTTGCTGGTTGGGGCGTGGGGTTCAGTGTGAGCCAGCCCTGGTATAGGGGCTTTGAGGCAGAGTTGAAATTTCAGCTGAGTCTTTAAGGCTGGGGACATTTTTTCCCTCATTTATTTATTTATGTATTTATTTATTTATTTTTTTGAGAGAGAGTCACTTTGTTGCCCAGGCTACAGTGAGTGCCGTGGCGTCAGCCTAGCTCACAGCAACCTCAAACTCCTGGGTTCAAGCGAGCCTCCTGCCTCAGCCTCCCAAGTAGCTCGGACTATAGGCATGCGCCACTATGCCCGGCTAATTTTTTCTATATATATTAGTTGGCCAATTAATTTTCTTTTTTTTAAAGCCTAAATTAAAATGATATTTATTATGGATTTGGTAATCAGTATATAATTATATATTTAAATTTTACTTTATAAACATAAGATCACAGCCAAAGAGGTTAACCATAATTTCAAATTTTAGCACCAGCTACTTTTGCTATTTTATCACAATTGAAAATATTCACTCTTACTATTTTATTTCAGTGACCTATAAATTTGTTTGGACAATAATAATAAAGTGCCTTTTCTCTTTTTCAGGATAATAAAAAAATTAAATGACATTGAAAATAGTACTAGAGATATTTCACTTTTCCATTATGTCCTCTGTACTGAAGATCTATAGGAATTTTTCTAATTCATTTTCAAGTCTTCCCACAACTTCTCTGTTCAAAGAAATACCATCTTTGGAATAACCTGTGTGACTACTTCACAAATCAAAAACTGATTCATGAGACCTTATTACCCATTATCACTATTTTTAACAAGTATCTTAAATATATTCTGTATCAGTTTCTTGATAATGTCAATAATTTAGACACATTTCAAATATAACACATTTAATTGTATCAATTGCCCATTAACCCGCTAAAATCATTTAATGATGATTATATCAGCCATTTCCACTGATTGGCAGGAGGCTCTTCCACTAACGGCTCCCATGGTTTCCACTGCATCATTTTTCTTGCCAGACTTAGTTCACTTTCAGCCTGAAGAATCACCTCTTCTATTTGGCCACCCTGAAGTTAATCTTCTAATTTTTTAACATCTGGTTCCGCTTTAACCATAGCCAGCTTCTTATTTGTAATCTGTTCTGTATACTTTCTATATGCTTCATTTTTTGGGATTTGCTCAAGAACATCAAAAATCTTTGTATACAATATTCTTAGATTCTCGTGTGGAATGTCACATACAGCTAATCCCACAAGGTCAGTAGTCTTCTTCAGCACACCCACCATGACAGCCAATTTTCTTTCTATTTATAGTAGAGACAGGTCTCGCTCTTGCTCAGGCTGGTTTTGAACTCCTGACCTTGAGCAATCCGCCCGCCTCAGCCTCCCAGAGTGCTAGGATTAAAGGCATGAGCCACCACCCCCAGCCTGTTTTTTCCCTCATTTAAAAAATAATATACACTTAGTTTAGAAAATTTGGGAACATTCAAGAGAAAAACCAATCCCTCATAATTCTTCCTAACGATAGACAGCTGAGATATATAGGCAGTGGAGAGTGATCCTTTTTTTTTTTTTTTTTTTTTTTATGGACGAGGTCCTGGGGCCCCAAGAGAGGGGGCCCCAGAAGTCACCCGAGAGTGATCCTTTTAAAACGCGAGCACATCCATTTCTCTGCCCCGAGTCCACCTGTCGTCTTCCATCATCATCTCCCACCCCCATCTCCTATGCCTGTCTTAGGGCCTTTCTACTTTTTCCTCTGCCTACAACCTTTTCTCCCCCCTATTCACATGGCTTGCTCTCTCACTTCAGAATGGAGAATGTCTTCACTCTAATTTCTGACTTCAGATGAGGAGCCCTGGTTGAGAAAGGCGGTGTGACTACCTGACGTATGATGAATCTGTTTGTGTGTCTCCTCCAAGTGGATTGTTAGCTCTGCGTGAGCAGGGACTTGGTCTGTCCTGCTCACTGTGGTAGCCACAGGCTCAGCACGTAGCAGGTGCTCAATATCATTGACTGACTGGAAGTGCATGGAAGCGCGCGTGCGTGTGTGGTCAGTGCGGTGGGATAGGGCAGGATAGCTAGCAGCTGGAGGGGCAGAGGAATGTGGACGGTGTGGGGAGGAGGAGGAAGAGGAGGATGCTCGCAGTAGGAATGTCGGTTGGAGACGTCCACTCTATTGCAGTCTCTACAGTCTCTTCTCTTACCCACATTGTTGAGGGGGAAACAGTGATTTGGTACCATGAGGTAAGTGAAGGGCAGCTGCTTCGGTAGACCTGGGCTAGGCCTAGATTATAGAGGTTTTCCAAGACCCAGCCCGAGGGTTGGGCATGATGGAGTAGGCATCATATAGGAAACTTTTAGGTTTTCCAGCAGAGTGAGTGACCTGATGAAAATGGTGTTTGGGAAGGATCAGTCTCGGACATGCAGGGTGCCGGCGTGGGAACAGACCAGATGGGGTGAGGAAAGGGTTAACAAGGCTGGGGTCGGCAGACATGAAATGGAGATGACAGCAGGAAGACTGGGTGGCGACATGCTCCCCAGCTGCCATGTGGCTGCCTAAAGGCTTCCCCTGCTCCCAACATGGCAGCGTTTAAAGTATTGTCAGTGATTTCAAGTGCATTTTGGAAGGAGGTGGGGTTATAAGTGTGAATGAGGAAAGAAGAGTCCTTAAGTTGTTTATCAGGTTCATTCGTCTGCAGGGGGTGATACCCTGAGCTGGCCCAGTCTCGTGGGGGCGGTAATCTGGGACGGGAGCCTATCTTCTTTCTGGCCGGCTGAAAACTGTTTCCCATCTGAGTTTAGCGGTCCGTGTTCTCTGGCTTTCTTCCGAACCTGCACATATACCGGCATGGCACCTGAAAGCCATGTGTTCAGTCACCTTTAGACTTCATTTTCTATCTCCATAGTTTTATCTGTTTCTCAGAGCTGTTTTCAGCTCACAAACCCACTTGGGTTGGATTAATTGATTAGAAATACGTATTTCTAAATGGTTTTTGTTTCATCAGGCTTCTGGCCTGTTTTTAAAAAGGTTTTTGCCAAGATGAGATCAGTGGAGAAGAGATTTTGGTATAATCAGCTTCTTTATGATCTTTTAGTACAGTCATGTTTTGAAACTGATGTTTCTGATGTATTCATTAATTTCTAGAATAAATATTTGAGGGCCTGCTGTGTGCCAGGCCCTATTCTAGGCACCAAGAAATATAGCAGGGAAAAAAAAATAAGATCTTACCCTCATGGAGCTCGTGTTCTAGTGTGTGTGGGTTTAGAGGCAATAAACAAGTGAAATATAAAGTACGAGAGATGGTGAAAAGTGTCATGGAGAATAATAAAGCAGGGATGGCAGATGGGGGCTTTGGTGGGGAGGCAGGTTTTCTATTTTACATCAGAGAAATCTCATTGATTCAAAGACATTTGAGCAGAGATCTGAAGGAGGTGACAGTGAGCGTCCAGGTATCTGAGGGAAGAGCAATCAGGATGCAGAGAAAAGCAAGTGCAAAAGCCCTTGAGGCCAGAAAGTGCTTAAAGTGTTTAAAGACCTGCAAGGAAGTCAGTGTGGGGGGGAGGGGTGGGGGCGGAATCCTGTGGTGGCCCAGCCTCTAGTGATTCTGACTTAATTGGTCTGAGCTGGGGTCAGGCATGGGGGGGGGGCGGGACTGCTCCCCAGGTGTTCCTAATGGGCATGGGGGGGTCAGGCATGGGAGGAGGAGGAAGAGGAGGAGGAAGAGGAGGAGACTGCTTCCCAGGTGTTCCTAATGGGCATGAGGGGGTGGTCAGGCATGGGGACTGTTCCCCAGGTGTACCTAATGGGCATGGGGGGGGTCAGGCATGGGGGGGGTCAGGCATGGGGGGGAGGAGGAGGAGACTGCTCCCCAGGTGTTCCTAATGGGCATGAGGGGGTGGTCAGGCATGGGGACTGTTCCCCAGGTGTACCTAATGGGCATGGGGGGGGGTCAGGCATGGGGGGGGGTCAGGCATGGGGGGGGTCAGGCATGGGGGGGTCAGGCATGGGGGGGAGGAGGAGGAGGAGACTGCTTCCCAGGTGTTCCTAATGGGCATGAGGGGGTGGTCAGGCATGGGGACTGTTCCCCAGGTGTACCTAATGGGCATGGGGGGGGGTCAGGCATGGGGGGGGGTCAGGCATGGGGGGGGGAGGAGGAGGAGGAGGAGGAGGAGGAGACTGCTCCCCAGGTGTTCCTAATGGGCATGAGGGGGTGGTCAGGCATGGGGACTGTTCCCCAGGTGTACCTAATGGGCATCTGGGGCTGAGAGTCACTGATCTAAGGGTTAAATAAGCCTTGTCGTGTGTATTTGATGGGGAGATTTGGACGGGTAACTGTGAGTAGGAGACTACAGCTACTCTGATGGGAAGGCCAAAGTAAGGCCCTGTGACCTTTTCAGTTTATGTACCTTTTCTCATTTGATAACCTCACCTCTCTGGGCCTTAGTTTCCTTGCTTATAGAATGAGTGGCTTAAATTTAATGGTCTCCTAGAATCTCTTTGGCTCTGACAGTCCTTAACGTTAGAAAAGTGGTCTAGGACAATGTTTTCTAACGCTGATCTTGTAACACCTAAGGTGTGTCATTATTATGGCAAAGGCTATGGTGAATGTCTCAGTACCACACTGAAGGAAAATTTGTGCCATGTCCAGTGACACCTTGGTGAGATGACGGTGTTGGGAATTCTGAAATGTGAGAGCTGACCTTCCAGTTCAGAGTTCAGAGTCCAAGGGCAGCATGGTGCTTGGAGGCAGGAGGGAGCCTGAGTGCCAGTCTTAGCTCACTGATTGGTGAGTTCCTTACGAAGTGGGAATGCTGTGTTATAAACAGTAAAGTTCCTATCCATCCCAGTGTGAGTATGAGATTAGGATGACCTGGAGAAGCAGTCAGCCTGGCTCAGTGAAGCCTGATGCTCAGGTCTGTGAGCCCCTCTCTGCAGCCAGATGGTGTCCTGCAGGTGCGAGGCTGTCTGGACACAGACAGACCCCGGTGGCTGGAGGAACCAGGTTTACCTGGCGCAGATAACCAGGTGCACTCGTGGGAACACTGAGAACTTACTATGCGACGTCAGACTTTAGACAACAACTGGCCCCCCTGGTCTCTGACTTTTGTCCTCAGTTGGACAGCACAATGTCTGCTTATTAGTTTGTTTTGAAATGTGAAGGTCCAAATAAAAAAAGAGAAAAACTCAAGGGAAAAAAGGTTTTCTCTATTTCTCTTCTAAATTTTTACATTAATATTGTCTGTATTTCTATTTAGAATCCAAACTAAATACCAGTCTGTCAAAATTAGGACCAAATGAAGTTAAGCGAGAGAATGCAGGATTAGAGTGAGAATGAGCCTAATTAGAAATTCCGGGGATGAGACCTTTTGTTCTGTCATTTGTGGGTACCGGTACTTGATGGCCACTGTGGTGTCCCGGCTTGCCTGCCCGCTGGCCCTGTGCCCACTCCCCGGCCCCAGGCGTCCTCAGCCTCAGGGGCGTCCTGGGGCTGTGCGGAGAGGCGCAGGAGGCCTCACTCCCGCGGGCTGTCCTCTCTGCAGGCTTCTGCCCAGCAGTCTGCTGGACACTCAGAGAACTTCCGAGGGAACGCTTGCTGGCCACTGAGGTTGGTGGCATGATACTTACAAATACATGTATTTGCCATGTGAAAGGTAGTGTTGTAAGAACTTTACAAATATCCGGTTATTAAGTATGAAATGTCCGATTCCCTTAAGTACTAAGTTGGACAGTTGATATCTCTTGACACTTCACTTTGACACTTCTTGTTTTGTGTTTATTGTGAAGGTGCATCCTCAGTCTTTCAAATGCACTTTTTGGCTTGTGATTATCTTTCACATTTTCTAGAGCAATTTTTGTGAAACCGTGGATAAGTGAAAAAATTTGTGTTATTTTCAAATATAAGTTCCATCGTGGAACCAGTGCAGCACAAGCAGCTCGAAATATCAATGGTTTGGGAAGGATGCAGCTGATGAACACACAGTACATCGATCGACATCAATAGTTTGATAAGTTTTGTTCGAGCGATTTTTTTTTTTCTTTTCCTCGAGACAGAGTCTCACTCTGTTGCCCAGGCTACAGTACCATGGATGGCATCAGCCTAGCTCACAGCATTCTCAAACTTGTGGGCTCAAGTGATCCTCCTGCCTCAGCCTTCTGAGTAGCTGGGACTAGAGACATGCACCACCATGCCTGGCTAATTGTTTCTGTTTCTTTAGTAGAGACAGGGTCTCACTCTTGCACTGGCTGATCTCGAACTCCTGAGCTCAAGCGATCCTCCCGCCTCAGCATCCCAGAGTGCTGCGATTACAGGGGTGAGCCACCAAGCCTGGCCTGTTCTGGTGATTTTAATCTTGAAAATGAGTCATGCGGGTGACCTGAGACCAAGGTGGATAACCATGAGCTGAAAGCTGTAGTGGAAGCGAATCTATCTCAACCTACGCATGAATTAGCAGTAAGGTTTGACATTCCTATTCCAACAATATTAGACCATTTGAAACAAATCATTAAGTACAGAAGCTGGATAGATGGGTTCTGCATGAATTAAACGAGCATCAGAAGAGAAATCGTCTCAAAGCTTGCCTTTCTTTGTTGTCGCGACATAAAGATCAACCGTTTCTACATCGTATTTTTACGTGTGATGAAAGATGGATTCTTTTTGACAATCTCAAGTGTTCGGTACAATGGTTGGATAAAGATGCAGTGCCGAAACACAGTCCAAAACCGAATATTCATCAAAAAAGGCTAATGGTGTCTGTTTGGTCCAGCGCTGGTATGATCCACTACAGCTTCATGAAACCTGGTCAGTTTATTATAGTGGATGTCTGCTGCAACCAGTTGGATGAAATGATGAGGATGCTTGTGATTAAGCAGCTGAGATTGGTCAGCAGATACAGGCCAATCCTCTTGCAAGACAATGCTCGACCACATGTCGTACAAACAACTACAGAGGCTGGACTTGGAAACTCTGTCATCCATGCTATTCACCAGACCGTGCTCCAGCTGACCACCACTTCTTCCAGGCTTTGGACCACTTCGCACAAGGAAAAATATTCAGTTCTCAAGAAGCTGTGGAAAATGCCTTTTGCGGTTTCATCGCCACTGGCTCTCCAGGCTTGTTCACTGCTGGCATAAACAAGCTGCCGTTAAGATGGCAGAACTGTGTCAGTAGTTTGGGTGCACACTTTGGCTAATTATACTGCTTCTTGTTTGAGACATAATAAACTACCCTTTTGATTGGAAATTGGATGTTTCCTATTTAATGACCTAATATTAACTCATTTGATTCCTATAATAGCCCATTTTACATACGGGGAAACAGACACAGAGGTGAAGAATCTTGCCCCAGGTCACACAGCCAGTCATGGTAGAACTGGGATTTCTACCAGTCTGTGCTCTGAACCACCAGCCTGGGATAGGGGAGGGGGAGCAGGTCTGAGGCTGGGAAAAGTGTCTTTGATGACATTTGTGACCTGCTTTGAATTTATGTTTGAGGATTTTTTTTCAGGGCCTTACCTTTACTTGGATTACTATTATTTTTTTTTTTTTTTTTTTGAGACAGAGTCTCACTTTGTTGTCCAGGTTAGAGTGAGTGCCATGGCGTCAGCCTAGCTCACAGCAACCTCAATCTCCTGGGCTCAAGCAATCCTCCTGCCTCAGCCTCCCAAGTAGCTGTGACTACAGGCATGCACCACCATGCCTGGCTTATTTTTTCTGTATATATTAGTTGGCCAATTAATTTCTTTCTATTTATAGTAGAGACGGTCTCGCTCTTGCTCAGGCTGGTCTCGAACTCCTGACCTCGAGCAATCCGCCCGCCTCGGCCTCCCAGAGTGACTATTATTAGTTTTTAAAGCTATCTTTCCTTACCTTAACATTTACTGTCAGACCCATTAAAAAAATATTTTTCTTCTTTCCTCAGGTGGTGTTTGGACACTAGACCAGACCATGTGCCTAGGTAGAAGTTTTTCCTTTCTCCGCAGCTCCACTCCCCCGGCAACGCTCGCCACACCCTTGTTTTGAGAACCTCACTAAGGTATGATGTCTGGGCTGACCTGAGCTGGCCTTGAAGAGCTAAGGAACATATGAGACTTTTTCTGTCCCTTGGTGGGTTGTTTTTTTGTGCGTGTGGTAAAAGCATATAACAAAGTCTGCCGTTTTTACGTGTACAGTTCAGTGGCATTAAGTACATTCACAGTTGTGCCGCCATCACCACTGTCCTCCTCAGAACCTTACATCATCCTGTACTGACACTCTGTGTCCATGAAATAATAACCCTTCTCTGTCTCCTCCAGCTCCTGGCAGCATCTGTTCTACTGCCTGTCTCTGTGCATGTGCCTACTGCAGGGACTTGATATGCGTAAAATCATACAATATTTGCCCTTTTGTAACTGGCTTATTTCACTTGGGATAGCACCTTCAAGGTTCATCAGTCTTGCAGCATATGTCAGAGTTTCCTTTCTTTTTGAGACTGAATAATATTCCATTGTGTGTGCATACCACATTTTGTTTATACTTTTTTTCTACTGAATACTTGGGTTGCTTCCACCTTTGGGTATTGGGAATAATGCTAAACTTGGGTGTGCAGCTATCTTAAGACCCTGCTTTTTGAAAAAAAAAAATTTAAGTTTAAAAAATTTTTTAAATTAAAATTTTTTTTTTCTTTTTTTTTTTTTTTTGAGACAGAGTCTTGCTCTGTCTCCCTGGGTAGTGTGCATTGACATCATCGTAACTCACTGCAAACTCTGGGCTCAAGCCATCCTCCTGCCTCAACCTCCTGAGTAGCTGGGACTACAGGCACGCGCCACCACACCGGCTAATTTTTCTATTTTTAGTAGAGACGGGGTCTCACTCTTGCTCAGGCTGGTCTTGAACTCCTGAGCTCAAGCGGTCCTCCTGCCTTGGCCTCCCAGAGTTCTAGCATTACAGTGGTGTGGGCCACTGTGTACAGCTGAGACCCTGTTTTTAATTCTTGTGAGTATATACCCAGAAGTAGAATTCTGGATCATATGGTAATTCTATGTTTAATTTTTTAGGAAATACCATATTGTTTTTGGTAGCGGCTGTATTATTTTACATTCCCACTAGTGATGCACAAGGATTCCAGTTTCTCCACTTCCTCATCAATACTTGTTATTTTCTGTTTTGTTTTGTTATTTATTATTAATAATAGCCATCATAATGAGTGTGACCTCAGTGATTATCTGGTTGGACCACTAGTCCCTATTTATTCAAATGTTAAAATGTAGAAAAAATATGATAAACCTCCATGTACCCATCACCCAGATCCAGATCAACAGTTATCACTTCATGGCCAATCTCATTTCATTTATATACCCATCCCTGCTTTCTTCCTCCTGCCTGTGTTATTTTGAGGCCTACCCCAGACATCACATCATTTATCTATGAGCACTCCAGTATGTGTCTTAAAAAGATAAGACTCTTAATATTCCATTAGTCTGATGGTAGAAAGGCACACAGGGCTGTTCCTCTGGATACGTCATTCCCTGTCATCCCCTTGGATCGCCAGGGGCATACAGTGGGCACACAGAACCCTGCATGTCGGATCTGTTGCCAAGCTGGGTTGTGGGTGAAAAGCTGCCTTGGCTGGGGCCCTGCTTTCCTGCAGAAGGCTTATCGCCCTGAAGTCCGAGCAGTCGTGAAAAAGCCCACCCGTAGGGCTCCATGTCGCATGGCTGTGGTCCCAGCTTCTTGGGAGGGGCTGAGGCAGGGCAGGGGGATCACTTGAGGCTAGGGGGTGAGGCAGCCTCGGCAACATAGTAAGACCCTGTCTCTGATAAAAAGAAAAAAAAAAAGGAGCCATTCAGATCTGGGTTAAGAGAAGGAGGAGAAAAGAAAGGGGAAGAGGGGAATAAGAGAACAAGCGAGGGAGAGGGAGGGATGGGGGGAGAGAGAGAAAGCATACTGTGGAGGAAGGAATGGGAGAGGATGAGGAAGAGTAGAGTGTGCAGGCGCGTGTGTGAGAGAATGGGAATGAGAGAAGAGAGCACCTGGGAGAGAAACTCTTTACTGGCCCCTGCGGTGATCTAGAGCCACCAGAGACCCGGGACTGGCAGCGTGCTGCTTGTGTGCCCCAAGCCTTGCCCTTCCGGGATCTCTGGACTGCAAGCCGTCTGCGTCTGCGGTAGGCGGGACTGGCGCGCCAAACGTGGGTACCAGGACAGGGAAAGAGTGAGCCTGTGGAATGGCCACTTTCTCTTTTCTGCATCCTTTCCCGGGGGTGGGGGTGGGGGGATTGGTTTCCAGTGGGTCTGAGCCTGCTGGCTTCTTGTTTGCGTGTGGATGTCCCCACTACCAAGAGATGATACTTTTCCAGAGTTGAGTGGGAGGGACTGCCCAGGTTGGTGTGTGAATAAGAGGAGTCCTGTCCCGCTTTTTTTCAAATCTCTGTGTCTTGTTCCCTTCTAACAAAGTGTGGCGCCCAGTAAGTGCCAAGGTGACGAGGGCCCAGGCCACACAGGATCAGTTTTTGTCTGAGTTCTCAGCTCGGTGTGAACTTGCTGCCTGTGTCTGGCTTCCACCTGTCGCAGTCAGCTTCATAGTCCTGCGTGATCCCTACTCCTTCCAGTCTCGTTTTCTGTCTTTTCATCTTTTGAAAAATATAACAGCTCTATTGATACACAAGTTATATGCCCTATAAGTTGCCCATTTAAAATATGTAATTCAGCGGTTTTTAGTCTGTTTACAGAGTTGTATCCCCCTTTTCTGAAGGCCCAGGACCACCCTGCCCTCCTCTTCCTGCGGGTCTCAGAGCCAGCCTTCCTTCTCCACCGCCCTCAAGGCAGATCACGTTGTCATGGCGACACCAGCCAGCAGGCATTCCCTGCTGGGATGATGTTTAATTTAATCAGCCCCTACAGGGCCCCGGGGTTACTTGGGGTAGACCCCTTCCCACTGGGGTGAGCTTCCATCAACACTGAAGGTCTCTCTGTTTATAAAAAGTTTAAAAAAGCAAAACACCCCAAAATTGCGTATTTGCCAAATTTTTGACTGATACTAAACCTGATTGGGAATCTGCGAATATCTTGAGCACTCTAGTTCTCGACAGATGAGCTTGTCAAATTGGTCCCTTTATAATGGTGGATTATCCTGCAGTGAACACACGGGAGCTTACACACAGACAGTGCAGCGATGACCGGGTGTACATGTGAGATGGTGATGAGTGCTGGGAAGAAAAATAAAGTGAGGGGTAGAGATTGATGGTGGGGGTGGGGGTCATCTCTCACGTAGAATGGTCTCGAGGCTCCTGACAAAGTGACGTTGGAGTTGAGACCCGAAGGAAGTGAGCAAGTAAGCCCGCAGGGATCTAGAGGAAGAACATGTCAAGCAGAGGGAATAGGAAATGCAAAGGCTCTGGGGCTGGAGCATGCCCGACATGCTTAAGGCAGCGCAGCGCGCCTGGACACACGCGGTGAGAGACCGAGAGGGGGAGAGAGACAGAGAGAGGCGTAGGAGACGGAGGGCAGTTAGATCGTCTGGTGCGCAGGCTGTGGGAAGGACTGCATTTCACTCTGGGTGACACTGGCTGGCATTGAAGGGTTTAGAAAAGAGGATAGATGTGATCTGATATGTGTTTTATTTTTTTATTTTTATTTTTTGAGATGGGGTCTCACTATGTTGTCCAGGCTGGAGTGTGGTGGCTATTAACAGGCACAATCATGGTATGCTGCTGTCTTAAACTTTTCAGCTCAAGCAATCTTCCCACCTGAGCCTCTCAAGTAGCTTGGACTACAGGCGCACACCACGAGGCCTGGCTAATCTTTAAACTCTTTTTGTAGAAATGAGGTCTGGCTAAGTTGTCCAAGCTGTTCTCAAACTGCTGGCTTCAAGTGATCCTCCTGCCTCAGCCTCCCAGAATGTTGGGGATCATAGGTGCCAGCTGCTGTGCCCGGCCTACGTGTGTCTTAAAAGTAGTACTTCGGCGACTGTTTGAGGATGACTAGGGGAGGCAAGGGTGGAAGCAGGAGACCAGTGAGCAGGCTTTTGTGGGAATCTCGGAGAGACATGAGATGGAGGTAGTGAGAAGTGGGTGGGCTTGGGTATGTTTCGAAGGTAGTGTTGACAGGATTTGCTGGTGGGTGGGATGAAAGGTATGAAGGAAAGAGGTTTTGGCCTAAGCAGCTGGGAGGGTGGAGGTGTCATTTACTGAAGTGGGGAAGTCAAGAGTTCTTGTAGGTGGAAATCAAGAGTTACGTTTTGGACACAGTAGGTGTTGGATGCCCATTAGACATCCAAGTAGAGATCCAGATGTAGAAATGCCAGTGAATAATTCAGTGAGTGCCTTTTGAGGGGCTTATAGAATAGCAGGAGATACATCAGTAGGTACAAGTTTAAAAAAAAAAAAAAGAATAGCAGGAGAGAGAACGTTTTACTGAAATAACTGTATTAAAGGTAGGAAACCGTGTTGTGAGGAAGAATAAATAAAGCAAAGGGGGGGAGCACAAGGGAGGGCGAGGTGAGTCTGTAGGATTCTGTGCCCTTGATGAGTCTTCAGTGGCGCTCACAGATGTTTTCAGTGGCTTGTGCGTGGGTGCTCAAGAGTAGGGCCTTCAGCTCTGTGTCCTCAAGTGCCAGCCATAAGTCTTGGCATTTGGTCACTGTTTGAGGGGTGACTTCCCCTCTCTGAGCCTCAGTTCTCCATGTATAAAATGAAGCAGTCGGACTAGACCAGTGTACTGGAGTGAACCAGGAAGCTTAAAAAAATAAGCAGGGACCCGTCCTAGATGTATTGAGTCAGAATTTCCTGGAGCCCGGGTATCTGCATTCTAAAGTCACTCCCCGTGTCACTGTTTTGCAGTCAGTCCAGCAGCAGTTGCAGACAGGCATTTGGAAACGCCTGGGCGAGATATTTCGGAGGTCCCCTTCAGCTCTAACATCCTGCGAGTCTAGCATCCTTGTTAGAATGCTTGTGGGATAATTCTCTTCTTGGGACGTGGGATCTTTGGTTGGGGTGGGAGAGGCACGGTGGGAGGGAAGAGAGGCTGCCTCTGGGTGAAGGCCACCTTGGCAGGGCAAGCAGGGGCAGGTATGCAGGTGCCCCAGCCAGGGAGCTGGAGAGGCACTGAGGAGTGGTTCTGGGAGTGGTGGGAGCAGTGACAGCTCATCTGCCACTGGGAGCCAGGTGTGTCCATTTCCTCCTTGGAAATGGACAGAAGGAAGGATATGACCCCAACCTTGAAGAGTCTCACAGGCTACTGGGAAGGACTGACAAGAAAACTCGTGATTCCAGCCCACTGTGGGAAGTGCTGCCTTCAAGGAGAGGGGTGTCCCAGGTGTCAGGAGAAAGTGGAGGAGGAGGGCAGAGGACCACTGGTGTCCCAGCACTCTGGAGGAGGGGACCCTACAGCTGGAGCTTGGGGATGAGCAGTGGTCAGGCAGATGTGTGTTTGGGGTGGGGCTGGGGTATCAGCCGTTCTTCTCTAGTCAGGGGCAAGAGCTCAAGCCCTGGCACGGAGGCACGAGCAAGTCGTGGTTAGAATGAAAGATGTCCTGGGAAGTGGCTGGAGAGGTGGGCGGGGACCGGGTCAGGAATGATCCTCCCCGCGAGGCTGAAGGATTTGAGGTCTGTCCTGGAGGTGATGGGGATTTTGAACAGGGACCTCTGTGACCAGATGGGTTTCACAGCAGCCATTCTGGCAGCGTGTGTTGGAGGGATAAACTAGATAGAGAAAGAGAGTGAAGAAAGACTTTGTTGTGCCTGGTCCACTGGACGGCGGGGGTGGTGCAGCTGTTTCGTACATACTGCTGACAGTCTTTTTGGGCCATTTTTTGCTACTTGTTTGAATACCAGGTGCCTCATGAAATGAAACTTTGGCCATTGGCTCTGAACATCTGTGACTTGGGGTCACTCAGACCTATAAGTAGGCCTTAGATGTGTGTTGAGGTCAGTGATATGTATATTATAGGGAGTCTGTCCACTTTAGGAGTTAATTTTTATTTAGAAATCCATTAGTTCTAGATTAATTTGCCCAGCTGTTGCAGCTGGGCAAATTAGTCTGTTCAAGGACTCAGAGATCCTTAAAGTTAGTTTAGTTTTACATAGTCAACCGAGGCCTTCACGTGGGTAACTACTGATAGCGCAGGAGGGGAAGCCAGTTCCTCGTGCTTCACTATTTCTTACTCTTTCAGCTTTACCATTCCTGGCCTGGGCCTTCATTCTGGGTCCAGGAGCGTGGGGCTCTTCTGTTTCTTTTGATCCGTCTGAAGTTTCACTGAGCTCCCTTCTTTCCCTACCACCCGTGGAAGCAATGTCTTTCTCTGATCAATGTTCCTGCTGGAGTCTGGCCGAAGCCCCCGCAGGTCTTGAGAGCAGCAAATCACTCTTGAGCTTGCTCGCTCATTCTGTCTTTCCTCTTGCCCAGCTTCCATTCCTGGTACAAAAGAGGTGTCCCTACCTGGCAATCAATGCAACAGTTCTTTCTTTCATTCATTTTTATTTTTGAGACAGAGTATTGCTCTGTTGCCCTGGGTAGAGTACAGTGGCATCATCGTAGATCACTGCAGCCTCAGGCTTCTGGGCTAAAGCGATCCTCCTGCCTCAGCCTCCCAAGTAGTTGGGACTACAGGCGCAAGCCACCAAGCCTGGCTAATTTTTCTATTTTTAGTAGAGATGGGGTCTCACTCTTGCTCAGGCTGGTCTCAAACTCCTGAGCTCAAGCAATCCTCCCACCTCAGCCTCCCAGAGTGCTAGGATGACAGGTGTGAGCCACTGCACCTGCCTCAACATTTTCTTCTGATCTCAGCTTCTGCTAAGTAATACCACCTCCTTCCTCTCCCTGCCCCATCTCTTCCCCCTCTCCCCTCCCCTCCCTTCCCCTTCCCTCTGTTTCTCCTCCTTTCCCTTTGTCTCTGTCCCTTCTCTTTCTCTCTCTCTTTTAACGAGAGAGTCTTGCTCTGTCGCCCAGGCTGGAGTGCAGTGGTGTGATTATGGCTCACTGTAACCTCAGATTCCTGGGCTCAAGTGATCCTCCTGCCTCAGCCTTCCAAGTAGTTGGGACTACAGGTGCAAGCCACCAAGGCTGGCTAATTTTTTTTATTTTTTGTAGAGACAGGGTCTTGCTGTGTTGCCCAGGCTGGCCTTGAGCTCCTGGCCTCAAGCAATCCTCTTGCCTTAGCCTTCCAAAGAACTGGGATTATAGGCATGAGCCACCACAACTGACCTGTCCTTCCAACTCTCTCCCTCTTTTCTCTCTCTCTCTCCCCCTGTCCTTGGCATCCAAGAGTTTTTGTTCTGTTGTTTCTTAGGATGCTTCTTTTTCTAAAATAGACAGCTGAGGGTACCTTTCATTTATGCACTTAAAAATTCTTAAGCATTATAAACAATAATTGAACACAGATAGATGATATCAATATGTAAGACATGGTCAGTCATGTAGGGGAGCAGGTCAAGAGCCCCCACCCGTTGTAAAATATCCTTCTATCCAGTTCTCATCCCACAAACAATGGCAAATCCAAGAAAACTTCATTGTGTTGTCTCATAGTCCAGTGTTCTGCAATGTGTTGTTTGCCTCCTTATTAAATAGAATATACTGAATAGAGATCAGATTTTTCTAAGTGCTTTTGGAGCACCTCTGCCTCTTTGATGTCCTCTTATTGCACTTTTATTAATCTGCTGTTACTAAACTTAACATTGCTGAGAAAAACAGATGACCAAATTTAAAGTTATTTGAAATTTGAAGGCTTTGTGCTTAAGGAAAAAAGCTCATGAGTTCAGTGACAAGTTCTTGTTCTTAGTTCCTCAGAGGCTTTTTTTTTTCACTTTTAGATTTGAATGTGTGGATGTTGCTACATTTATGTATATCTTTTGCCTTTCATAACTTCAGTATATATTTTGACTAATGGATAAAGTCATCTCTTACTTGTCTGAATCTTTGATTCCAAACTTCAGGATACTGCCTTCTCTCCAGTGTTTGGAGGTTTGATGAACAAACTTTTAGTTGTGCTTCTCCCTTTCCCTTCAGTCTTCATCGCTCCAGAAGAACAGAGTTCTAATTTTTAGGGTCTCGTTAGAAAGCCCCTCCAGATACTGTATAACTTTAATCCCCTTTCCCAGCTCGGGCGCGTCTTTCTTAAGGCGTGGGGGCCCAGACGGCACAGCGCGCGTAGCTGCGGACGCGGTGGCTTTGAGTAGGGCAGGCTCGCGAGCTCTGGCGTGCTGGTGGTGTGCTTTCTGACAAGGCCCAGAGTTTTCCGGGCCTTTTGTGATGAAACATGCGATGTGGTGTCCTGAGGGAATAGTCTAAGCCGATGCCGAGGCTTCTTTATCGAACGGCTTAGCTTATAACCTGTTAGTCTAATACTGTAATTGGTACTGCTTTTCCCTAAATGTTCCTTCACATTTGCCTTCACTGGTGGTCATTTGCCGTAATCTTGCCTATTTGTACAGCCTTATGAGAACTTGTCTTTTAACTTTACATTTTGATTTACAACAGCTTTAAGACCCTTTGCAAATGGGAAGGTTTCACCTTACTGCTTTGACAGATATTTATTGAGCACCTAATGGGGATGCAGTGATGAATGAGACCAATACACCGCTCCGTTCATGACGCTTACAGCCCAACGTTCTTGTGCTAGGTTGTCAGCTCCCAAACCGTTTTGAATATGAGACCTCTTTTTAAAAATAAAGTTTTCATGAGTCCTCATTCAGTAGGCTGATCATTGAGAACACGTGTGTGGATGTGAAGTGTGGTTACCTTATGGATTAGAAATCGCCATTCTAGGCCGGGCGCGGTGGCTCACGCCTGTAATCCTAACACTCTGGGAGGCCGAGGCGAGAGGATCGCTCAAGGTCAGGAGTTCAAAACCAGCCTGAGCAAGAGTGAGACCCTGTCTCTACTATAGATAGAAAGAAATTAATTGGCCAGCTAAAAATATATATAGAAAAAATTATCCGGGCATGGTGGCACGTGCCTGGCAGTCCCAGCTACTCAGGAGGCTGAGGCAAGAGGATCGCTTGAGCCCAGGAGTTTGAGGTTGCTGTGAGCTAAGCTGATGCCACGGCACTCTAGTCCTGGCAACAGAGTGAGTTCTGTCTCAAAAAAAAAAAAAAAAAAAGAAATCTCCGTTCTAGATCACTTATGAAAACATTAAGCTCCAGTCCAGAACCGGTCAGTGGGTTAAAAAACTTCACTGTTCATAGTTCCCTGTACATGGCAATCACATAAAGACATATACAGACCACGTACATTAACCCAGGTCTATGAAATTCAATTTTTTGTTGTTGTTGTTTTTTGGTAGAATTTTGACATTTAAAGTTTGTAGAAATTCTTCCTACTGGTTCTGCCATAATTATGTATAATCATATTGTTTTTACACTCTCAAAGAGTTCTCATAGACTAATTAGGCCTGTGAGGCCTTTCCAAGATCAAGGTGCTCCTTCTCGCCATCCAGTTGAAACGTTTACTTAAGTGTTTCATAAAATGAGCTGGGCAAACTAGTAGACCCTGTAACAGCGGGATGTTATATTCAGCTTTTTTTTTTTTTTTTTTTTTTTTAAATAAGCTTCCAGTTCTTTCCTGAAGTAAAACTTATTTTGAGAGGGGCCGAGTGTCAGTCTGCCAGTCTTGGAGTTGTTCTTTACCCGCAAGTGGGCTGTACACACTGCTGCGGAGTTCCACTGTCTCACCTTCGAGTGAAACCTGCTCTCAGCCAGGGCCACAGAGAGCCCGGGGTCTGCCTTTGCTGTCGCCTGGGCCACTCCAGATCCCTCAGTGAGCCCACCAGGCCTGGATCTGCCTGGCTCCTTCAGACGCTTCAGGGCGAGTCTCTGCCAGATGGTCCCTGGCTGGGCCCTGGCTCCTCGCTGGTGTTCGTGGGCGTGGCTCTGGCCCCAGCGGCTGCCACCGACAAGGTAGACAGCTGCCTGTACCTTGCTCTTCCCAGCTTTGCCTTGCTGCGTGCAACAAGTTGCAGACACTGGTGTATGCCAGAGCTTTTCATTTCAACTATACCTTTTGTTTTAATTAGGTTACCCCATTGATTTTCTAGCCAGCCTCCTTCTGCTGAGTCATGCCAGATGTGCCTTAAGAATTTTATATTAATGATTTTCAGAGTCCTGTGTAAGGATCTCCTCAGATTTCTTTGGCCTGCCTAGTTTCCTCTTTTTATTTTTGTATGTTAAAAGTATAATTTAATAAAATTACTTAAGTACTACAAATTGAAGTAGTTTGAATAAATAATTTGAAAATGAAGATAAGCAAAAGAAAGAAAATAATTTCATTACCTGTTGAGATACTTTTAACATTTTGGAGTATTCTTTTAACCTTTTTCATAAAAAGTATGTATTTAAAAGATTAGCCAAGACTGTGGTGCCCATCTGATTGTGCCACTGCAATTCAGCCTGGATGACTGAGCAAGACCTCGTCTCTAAAAATATATATATATATATTTAATTTTAATATATAATAATTTGATTTATTTAATATATATTTTAATTTTAATATATACATGTTTAATTTTACTTTAAAGATTGTACTATATTTCAGTATTCTTTTTTTCTCACTTTTTATCAGAACAACTTCTCATAGCCTTAATTTTGATATGTAATCTGTAATATGATTTCTAATGATACCTCATTTAATTGTATTAATATACCATAATTTATTGAACTAATTTCCTGTTGTTGGATCTTTAGGTTGTGTCTCCTTTTTCTATTATAAATATTCTGTAGTGGTTATCTTTGTCACATCATCTCTATTTCTGTAGGATAAATTTCTGGAAGTGCAATTATTGGGCCTTTTTTTTTTTCCCTGAAACAGAGGCTCACTCTGTTGCCCAGGCTAGAGTGCCGTGGCATAAGCCTAGCTCACAGCAACCTCAAACTCCTGGACTCAAGCAATCCTTCTGCCTCAGCCTCCTGAGTAGCTGAGACTACAGGCATGCGTCACCATGCCCAGCTATTTTTTTCTATATATTTTTAGTTGTCCAATTAATTTCTTTCTATTTTTAGTAGAGATGGGGTCTCATTCTTGCTCAGGCTGGTTTGGAACTCCTGACCTTGAGTACTAGGATTACAGGCATGAGCCACCATGCCCGGCCTATTGGGCTTTTTTAATGCATTGCTAAATTGCTCTTTAGATAGGTTGTATCAGTTTATACTACCTTTAGAATGCTTATTTTGCAACATCTCTGCCAACACTAGGATTATTACTTTTTGAAAACCTTGGTCAATTTGATAAGCCAAAAATGGTTTCTCATTATTTTAATTTGTATTTCTCTAATTTCTTGTGAGTTTGCAACTGTTTTTATATATTAATTGCCCATTCGTGTTTCTTCTTTTAATTGCCTGCTCATCACCTTAGCTCAAGCTCATTTTTCTTTTTTTTTTTTTTTTTACCCCCTCAAGCTCATTTTTCTAATGGATTGCTTATCTTTTACTCATTGCTTTATAAGAGCTTTTTTTTTTTTTTTAGACAGAGTCTCACTTTGTTGTCCAGGCTAGAGTGAGTGCTGTGGCATCAGCCTAGCTCACAGCAACCTCAAACTCCTGGGCTCAAGCAATCCTTCTGCCTCAGTCTCCCGAGTAGCTGGGACTACAGGCATGCGCTACCATGCCTGGCTAATTTTTTTTCTATATATATTAGTTGGCCAATTAATTTCTTTCTATTTATAGTAGAGACGGGTCTCGCTCTTGCTCAGGCTGGTTTTGAACTCCTGACCTTGAGCAATCCTCCCGCCTCGGCCTCCCTAGAGTGCTAGGATTACAGGCGTGAGCCACCGCGCCCGACCTGTAAGAACTTTTAATATATTGAGATATTAATGATAGTAACTATATGTTACAAACATACCTTTTGGTTTGTTGTTTGCCTTTTAACTTTGTGCTGGCAGGTTTTCAATGAATAGAACTTTTTATTGGTTGCCTTTTACTGTTTATTCTTTTGCTTTTATAACTACATTTTGATTAATTTTTATCTTCTATTTATAAAAAATGCAATACCCACTTTAGAGCAAGGTTCAAAGAAATACACACAGATATGCTGAGAGTCCTTTATTCACTATTACCAATTCTGCTGTTTTCAGTTTTTCTTACCAGGTCTAAATAGAAAACACGATGTGATATTTGGCTTTTAAAGTCTTCAACTTTGGCATTTAAAATCTTCATAAAGGCTTTTCCCTGCTGCTGATATTGAACTACCACAGCATTTATTTTTTAGCTCTGATTTTCTAGCAAAAGGTATTTACTTCATCCCTGACCATTCTCAGCCAATCCCTGAGATTGCTCTGTGAGGAGAACTTTACTTTCTTTTGATGTAATCTCTGCTTCAAACCCCTGCAACTCTGGGCTAGTCAGCAGCAGGCTCAGCTAATCCTTGCACACACCGCCACCTGTGCCCCTCCTCTCCTGCTCTTTAAAAGGAATAATCTATTCTGCCCTTCTCCCCCAATCTTTTCTTCCCTAGACATTTAAAACAAAGCAAGAACAAGAAAGAAAGAAAGAAAGAAAGCTTGTAAAGCTAATATGTGGATATTTCCTTATAGTTATGCTCCCCCTGCAGAGTGGTTCGCCTGGTACTGGGATGCCCGGCATTTTCAGCGATATCCAGTGTACGCCCCTTGTCCATGGGCTCCAGCATCTTCTGCTCTAGGAGACTATCATTTGTTCTGTCCAGAGACTTTATGTCTCATTCCAGTGGGATATTCTGCCAACCCATATTTAGATAATTGGTATTTCACTTTATTATTACCTACCATAATGAGGTATCTTCCCAGTGGGAGGAGTGTAGTTTTCATTTCCGGTGAGAACTCTTATGCAGGCAGATGTGTTTCACAAGGAGCTGGGAGAGGGGCAGGGAGCTAAACGTGCAAACCTACTGATCCCCTGGGGTGGTAAGAGGTACCCCTCTGCTGGGGCACCTGCTCCCCTTGTGGTTCTAAGTGATTTTGTCTTTATTTTCTCCTTTAAAAATCACAAAAGTCATGTATTAGCCCCCCAAAAAAGTTTTGAAAAAATAACCTAGCAATAATTACACTACTCTGCATAATTCTTTTCCTTTTAATCTTGGCTGAAATGCATACTTAGTTTTACGTTGTTATAATGACAACATTTTTTTTAGTCTTTTTAAGTTTAGCATTATAAGTAATTTTTTATGTTGCTATGTAGATTTCATAATTAGAATTTATAATGACTGCTTAATAATAATAGTCTATCTAGTATTCAGCCATTCACTGGTCTTGGACATTTAGATTCTTTTTTATGTGTATCTCTTTTATGCTGTTTTGATGATGCTATATAGGATACAGTTTTGCATATAGCTTTTAGGAAGTTTTGTTCTTAGGATAAATTTCTGGGGATGGAGTTCCTGGACCCAGAGTTTGCCACTCACTGGTTCTATGCAGCTACCACACTGCTGTCTAAAAGAGTTGTGTCCGTCTGCATCCAGAAGGGTTTTCAGCACAAACATGGTGTAAGAAATATATAAGCCAGTAAGACCCTGGGATGCTGAAGCAGATGCAGGATGTAAAGACTGGGCAAGGAAGATGGTGAGGTTTTTCTTCCTCCTCTGGCAGGTTTGAACTAGCCAGTTTCATGTTTCATGTTAAGTGTGAGTGTGATAATTTCCTACTGGAAGGCCTCTTTCTAGGGCCTTAGGCTTCCCCTGCACAATAGTTCTATAGCTCTGCTTCCCTAGATCATGAAGGAAACAGGTGCATCAAGTTAAAACAGAATTGTTACTCTCTTCTTTGTGTGTATAAAGTTAAAATAGAATTTAGGCTTCCCCCAAACTGTCAGTTGGCCAATTTGATAACTGTGTGGTGCCTTGCAAGTCACCCTGTTCCTTGGGTTTAATGGTCCATTCACCAACCAATAACAATTTTAGGGTGAAAATCAAGGAATCAAGTGTGTCTGCTGAGTAGAGGAAAAAAATACCTAGAGGACAATATAATTTTCTGGAGTTTATTCATGAGACAGCACAAATCCTAGCAATAGCAAGTCATTTTGGATTTGATTGAATTCATGTAGCAAAAACCCCTGAAAGTTATATAAAGTTAGTAATTACTAAGAGTAAATTATGAGAGCAAGTTATAGCCAAGTCTCATGTACGAATCAAGTGTTTTCTAAAGGAAGTGCTGGACCATGTTTTTTTTTTTTTTAATTACTAAGTGATTGGCTTTTTGCGCATGTACATGATCATGGAGTACCGATGTTCCCTGAGAAGTCGAGAGAGTGTAGTAGGAGTGTACCCTTTTTTTTGGCTAAATAGCCGGTAAGGAATTTCCAGGTATTGAGGTTTAAGACCTGCCAGGCAGGCTTGTCACTACATATAAAATTCTGTTTTCATCTCTCTCCCTACTGTTCCAGTGTTTTAGAAACCTATTGGGGTTGGCCGTGCGCGGTGGCTCACGCCTATAATCCTAGCACTCTGGGAGCCCGAGGCGGGTGGATTGCTTAAGGTCAGGAGTTCAAAACCAGCCTGAGCAAGAGTGAGACCCTGTCTCTACTATAAATAGAAATTAATTGGCCAACTACTATATATATATAGAAAAAATTAGCCGGGCATGGTGGAGCATGCCTGTAGTCCCAGCTACTCGGGAGGCTGAGGCAGCAGGATTGCTTGAGCCCAGGAGATTGAGGTTGCTGTGAGCTAGGCTGACGCCACAGCACTCACTCTAGCCTGGGCAACAAAGTGAGACTCTGTCTCAAAAAAAAAAAAAAAAAGAAAAAAAAAAAAGAAAGAAACAGAAAAAGAAAAAGAAACCTACTGGGGTAAAACTCAGGTGTGTGATTTCCTATCATAGTACTCGGGGTTCTGTGTGGGCGTGCTGACTCTGTGTGTGTGTGTGTGATGAACCATGAAGATGATGCAACACGGAGTCCCGTGGGACCCTGGTGGTCACTGATTCTGTTCTCTGTTTCTGTTATAGCCCTTGCCAGCATCCAGCCATGGGGGATATGAAAACCCCAGATTTTGATGATCTTCTGGCTGCTTTTGACATCCCAGACCCCACCAGCCTTGACGCCAAGGAGGCCATCCAGACGCCCAGTGAGGAGAATGAGAGTCCCCTCAAACCACCAGGCCTGTGTATGGACGAAAGTGTGTCTTTGTCTCACTCAGGATCAGCCCCAGACGTGCCGGCCGTGAGCGTCATTGTTAAGAATACCAGCCGCCAGGAGTCGTTTGAAGCGGAGAAAGACCACATCGCTCCCACCCTGCTGCACAATGGATTCCGGGGCTCAGACATGCCTCCAGATCCCCACAACTGTGGGAAGTTTGATTCGACTTTCATGAATGGAGACAGTGCCAGGAGTTTCCCTGGCAAGCTGGAGCCTCCAAAGTCAGAGCCATTACCCACCTTCAACCAGTTCAGTCCGATCTCCAGCCCCGAGTCCGAGGATCCCATCAAAGATAACGGGTTTGGGATGAAGTCCAAGCACTCTGACAGTTATTTCCCACCCACTCCTGGGTGCGGGGCAGTGGGGGGCCCAGTCCTGGAGGCTCTGGCTAAGTTTCCAGTCCCGGAGCTGCACATGTTTGATCATTTTTGTAAGAAAGAGCCCAAGCCAGAACCCCTGCCCTTGAGGAGCCAGCAGGAGCACGAGCAAGGTGGGCAGAAGGCAGTGGAGTCTCACAAAGAGCTGGATGCCAGTCGGTTCTTTGGGGAAGCTTTGGAGTTCAACAGCCACCCTAGCAACAGTATTGGGGAGCCCAAGGGGCTCACCCGGGAGCTTGGTACCTGCTCATCAGTCCCTCCGAGGCAGCGTCTTAAGCCAGCTCATTCCAAGCTGTCCTCTTGTGTGGCAGCCTTGGTGGCCCTGCAGGCCAAAAGAGTGGCCAGTGTCACTAAGGAAGATCAGGCTGGCCACACAAAGGATGCCTCAGGGCCCACTAAAGAGGGTTCTAAAGGCAGCCCCAAAATGCCCAAGTCACCAAAGAGTCCCCGGAGCCCTCTGGAGGCCACCAGAAAAAGTATGAAGCCATCAGACAGCCCTCGGAGCATCTGCAGTGACAGCAGCAGCAAAGGCTCCCCTTCTGTGGCTGCCGGCTCCCCACCAGCGATTCCCAAAGTCAGAATCAAAACCATTAAGACATCATCAGGGGAAATCAAACGGACTGTCACAAGGATCCTACCAGACCCTGATGATCCAAGTAAGTCTCCTATTGGGTCACCTCTAGGGAGCACTGTTGCTGAAGCCCCAAGCGAGGCGCCCGGGGACGAAGTGCCTGTGGAGGAGCACCTTCCCGAGGCAGGCGCACATTCAGGGAGCCCCTCGGGGGACAGGAAAGGAGATGACTCCGTGACAAAGGCCAGTGACTCTTCGTCTCCCTCCTGCAGCGTGGGGCCCCGGGTCCCAAAGGGGGCTGCCCCGGGCTCGCAGACGGGCAAGAAGCAGCAGAGCACAGCGCAGCAGGCGTCCGCCCTGGCCCCTGCCAGCCTTCTTCCCAAAGCGGTGCACCTGGCCAACCTGAACCTCGTCCCCCACAGCGTGGCCGCGTCGGTGACAGCCAAGTCCTCAGCGCAGAGACGGAACCAGCCGCAGCTCACGCAAATGTCGGTGCCCTTGGTCCACCAGGTGAAGAAGGCCGCCCCACTGATTGTAGAGGTCTTCAACAAGGTCCTCCACAGCTCCAACCCCGTGCCCCTCTATGCGCCAAATCTCAGCCCGCCTGCGGACAGCAGGATCCACGTGCCGGCCAGTGGGTACTGCTGCCTGGAGTGTGGGGACGCGTTTGCCTTAGAGAAGAGCCTGAGCCAGCACTACGGCCGGCGGAGCGTCCACATCGAGGTGCTGTGCACGCTGTGCTCCAAGACGCTGCTCTTCTTCAACAAGTGTAGCCTGCTGCGGCACGCCCGCGACCACAAGAGCAAGGGGCTGGTCATGCAGTGTTCCCAGCTGCTGGTGAAGCCCATCTCTGCGGACCAAATGTTCGTGTCGGCCCCTGTGAACTCCACGGCACCAGCAACCCCGGCCCCCTCGTCCTCCCCCAAACACGGCCTCGCTTCCGACAGTGCCAGTCCCCCTCCTCCAGCCTTGCCGCTCTACCCCGACCCGGTGAGGCTCATCCGGTACTCAGTCAAGTGTCTTGAATGTCACAAACAGATGCGGGACTACATGGTCCTGGCCGCACACTTCCAGAGGACGACAGAGGAAACCGAGGGGCTGGTAAGCAGACCCTCACCGTGACGGGTGTCGGGCCCCGGCTCACGTACGTTCCATGACTGGAACTGGATGTGGAGAAAAGCGCTCATTGCTGCAGGGGCAGTGGTAGCATCTTAGGAGTCTTAGAAGAGGCTGTCTGATTGGTGGGTAGTGACCTGCCTGCACATATAGTGCTTGGTGTTTATTGGGAAAGGGGCCCACGATAAGAGACACCCTGGAGATTAAGCAAGTGTATTTACGGACACGCCCCGTCTTCCCCTGGGCCCCCACTCCAGCGGGCTGTGAGGCCGCTGTCCGGCCGAGAGAGCTCATTGCCGGGCAGTGTCCTGGGCTCTGGCAGGCATCAGCACCGGCTTAGCAAGTGCCAAGCAGAACTTGGGCAGAGGTAGGGGAGTCACTGCCCCTGCACCTCAGTCTGTTCTAAGACGCACGTCTTCACTAAGTTGGTGTTCTGCCCAACAGCGGACACGGCTGATTTTGCAGAGTCCCTCTGGAGACACTGCAGCCGGGCAGGGGCAGGGCCGAGGTGGGGGGAGGGAGAGCGGGAGACACGTGGGCCCTGCGGCTGTTGGGGCCTCCTCCATTAAACCCTGTTCTCTCACCACTCCAGAAAAGCAGCTGTGTTCATCCGCTTGTTCCGATTTTTGGTTACGCTTGATGAGATCTGGCTTTTTTTTTTTTTTTTTTTTTGTAAAAGGGCATTCTGTGCTGAGAATACCCTCTGGTACCCTCTGTGTTGGCGGCTGTCTGTGTTATATATCAGTAGGTTCTGTGAAGAAGGGAGCCTCCAGACATGCCTCCAGGTGGTTCTCTTCATGACGCAGCCAAACCTGCCCCTCTCCATGCCTCCCCAAGCCAGGGTTGCAGAGGCCTGGGAGGAAAGCAGAACAGCTATTTTTACTTCAGCACAGCCAGGCCTGTGCACGTGTTAGTAGCTAATGAGCTTTGCACGTGTTTTCTGAGTGCCTGTGTGCGGGGGGCCGTGTGCCGGGTAGAGGATGCCAGTGGGAGGGAGTCCTGCCTTCAGCCAGGGGCTCACAGTGGCTTAGCCAGGGCCAGGGTCACCACCCAAACAGCTATCATATACAGTCTGCGATTGGAGCTAAAACAGGGTTCCAAACCTAGTTGCACAGAGTGCCCAGAGGGACTGATTGCCGGTGACTCCATGCATAAGGAAGGTTGCAGTGTGGAGGTGATATTTAGGTTGGGCCTCCGAGGATGAGTTTGGAGGGGGAAGAGGGGCAAGGGCGGTTCAGGGTCGGGAACAAAGGTTTGAGGAGCAAGGAGTTGGTGGGTGGGAGGCCGGGCTTGGGAGTGTCGGGGTAGGGGCTGGCAGCCGAGTTTGGTAGGCCGAGGGCCTTCTGAGGAGGACCTGGCCAGGCGGTGCTGTAGAATCAGTTTTCGGCCTCCCATCTCCCCTTCCTGTTTCAGTTTGCATTTTCCTTCTGATGAGTCAGACGGAGCGTGGTTACCCTGGGCCCCTTCCCCAGAGGCTTTGGTGTTCTTGCACAGCGTGGTTGGGTTGGGCCAGCACTTTCTCTGAGTCATATGATGAGGGCCCTTGGCAGTGGGGGTCTGATGTCCAGGCCTGTGGTTTTTTCACACTGCTCCTTACACATCTGCTAACATCCGAGTAGGCAGAGGTATGCATGTAGGGTCCCAGGCTGGCAACCCTTTCATCCTACATCTTTCTTTGTTGTTCTCCCCTAGTGTGGGAGTCAGAGAAGAGCCCCCCTGGCAGGAAGGACAGAAGCCCCCGGGGTGGCTGTTAGGCTTCTCTCAGCCCAGCTCAACCCCCCCCCCCAAAACGCTCATGCAACTAAACGTGGCCTCTGAGTCTCAGGGGGAGGGTATGTCTTTGGCTCTGGGATCAAAAACTAGTGTTGGCGGCTGGGGCTTGGGTTTCCACGTGGCAGTATGTAGGCTTCAGGCCACATGTCCAGGGCAGCAGGTGGATGCATGGATTAGGCTCCACCAGAGCAGGGACTGCGGGCACAGCTTGTGTCCGGGGCTTCTATCTTCTTCCTGAGAGTCTGCCCCTGCAAGGCATGTGCCGCTCCCAGCAGCGGCCGAGGGACCCTGTTCATCTCTCCTCCTTACATTTCCCAACAAGGTGGGGGCAGAATATCAGAAAAGAGGGACTCTTTTTATTGTTCTTAAGTGTTTATTTAACTATATTGTCATTATCACACCTAAGAAAATTAGTAACAGTTGCTTTATATTACCTAATACAAGTTCATATTCAGATTTTTCCAGTTATGTTAAAAAAAAGTACATTTTTTTTACATTTTGGCTTATTTTGAATTGGGATCTACAACATGGGCCACACATTACATGTGTTTATGTCTCTTAAATGGCTCAATCTGGAATAGTATCTCTTTCTGCTCCACCCAACCAGACACCCCGCTTTTTCTCATGCCATTGACTTGCTGAAGAAACTGGGTCATGTGTCTTGAGAATTTTCCAGGACAATTCTGGGTTTGACTGATTGCTTCCTGAGTTTTCCAGGACATTTCGAGTTTCACTGATGAGTTCTTTTTTTTTTTTTTTTGAGACAGAGTCTCACTTTGTTGTCCAGGCTAGAGTGAGTGCCGTGGCGTCAGCCTAGCTCACAGCAACCTCAAACTCCTGGGCTTGAGTGATCCTTCTGCCTCAGCCTCCCGATTAGCTGGGACTACAGGCATGCGCCACCATGCCCGGCTAATTTTTTATATATATATCAGTTGGCCAATTAATTTCTTTCTATTTATAGTAGAGACGGGGTCTCGCTCTTGCTCAGGCTGGTTTTGAACTCCTGACCTTGAGCAATCCGCCCGCCTCGGCCTCCCAAGAGCTAGGATTACAGGCGTGAGCCACAGCGCCCGGCCCACTGATGAGTTCTTTATGCAAGTAATTTTTTCCTCTATACTGCGTATTTTTTCTGTAGACTAGAAGTTAGCAATAAAGAATTGACTAGATTTGGGTTCAGTCTCGACAGAGGTGGGGGTGCTGTGTTCTTCCTGTTCCGTGACTTCAGGAGGCACAAGCGCCTGACTGTCTCACTGTTAATGATGCTTGATCACCAATGTAAGTGGGATATTCTGATCCCTTCACTGTAAAGTTCTCCACTTTTTACCTACTGATTTTAGTACGCATCAATAATTTTTGGTTGGCTGGGCACAGTGGCTCGAGCCTGTTATCCTAGCACCCAGGGTGGCCGAGGCAAGAGAATTGCTTAAGTTCAAGAGTTTGAGACCAGCCTGAGCAAGAATGAGACTCTGTCTCTACTGAAAATAGAAAGAAATGACCTGGACAACTAAAAACATATAGAAAAAATTAGCCAGGGCCAGGCGCGGTGGCTCACACCTGTAATCCTAGCACTCTGGGAGGCCGAGGCGGGCGGATTGCTTGAGGTCGGGAGTTCGAAACCAGTTTGAGCAAGAGCGAGACCCCGTCTCTACTATAAATAGAAAGAAATTAATTGGCCAACTAATATATATATAGAAAAATATTAGCCAGGCATGGTGGAGCATGCCTGTAGTCCCAGTTACTCGGGAGGCTGAGGCAGGAGGATCGCTTGAGCCCAGAAGTTTGAGGTTGCTGTGAGCTAGGCTGATGCCATGGCACTCACTCTAGCCTGGGCAACAAAGCGAGACTCTGTCTCAAAAAAAAAAAAAAAAAAAAAAAATTAGCCAGGCATGGTGGCGTATGCCTGTAGTCCCAGCTACACAAGAGGCTGAGGCAAAAGGATTGAGTTTGAGGTTGCTGTGAGCTAGGCTGACGCCACGGCACTCACTGTAGCCTGGGCAACAGAGTGAGACTGTGTCTCAAAAAAAAAAAAATTTTTTTTTTTTTTTGCTTGAATCTAATTTTATTAAGCATTCCAAAGAGTTTTTCTAATTTTATTATTTCTTTCTCATTTATTAGTTGGAATTCTGCTTCCTTCAAGGGCTTTTTGGTTACTCTGAAATGTAGTTTATGCTGGAAAATGGAGTAATTTGTTTCCTTTATTTGTTTTTATAGAGACAGGGTCTTACTCTGTTACCCAGGCTGGAGTGCAGTGGCCCGACTGTCACCTCGATTTCCTGGGCCCAAGTGATCTCCCTGCCTCAATCTCCCAAGTAGTGGGACTACAGGCACACACCATCACGCTCAGCTATTTTTTTTTTTTTTTTAATAGAAATGGGGTCTCATTATGTTGCCCAGGGTTGTGTCAAATTCCTGGCCTTAAACCATCCTCCTGCTTTGGTCTCCCAAAGTGCTGGGATTATAGGTGTAAGCTATTGCTCCTGGCCAGTTTCCTTTAAATAACAGTTTCAGAGTAGTGAGTTGATGTCCTAACAATCTCAAATGGTGTTCCAAGAGTCCCTCTTCTATTTTTTTTTAAATTGTGGTAAAATACACATAACATAAAGTTTCCCATCTTAACTATTTTTACATGTACAATTCAGTAGCATTAATGTTAAGTGTATTCACATTAATGTGCAGCCAATCTCTAGAACCCTTCATCTTTCAACACCGAAACTCTTTATCCATTAAATGATAACTCCCCATTTCTCCCCTCCCCCATCCCTGGCAACCACCGTTATATATTCTGTCTCTGAGTTTGACTCCTCCAGGTACCTCATGTAAGTGGAATCATATGGTATTTGCCTTTTTGTAATTGCCTTATTTCACTTGGCATATCCTCAGAGTTCATCCATGTTGTAGCATGTGTCAGAACGTCCTTCCTTTTTGAGACTGAATACTATTTATTCCATTGTGTGTGCATACCACATTTTGTTTATTCATGTATATATATATATATATATATTTTTTTTTTTTTTTTTGAGACAAAATCTCACTCTTTTGCCCGGGCTAGAGTGCTGTGGTGTCAGCCTGGCTCACTGTAACCTCAAACTCCTGGGCTTAAGCGATCCTTTTGCCTCAGCCTCCCGAGTAGCTGGGACTACAGGCATGTGCCACCATGTCTGGCTAATTTTTTCTATATATTTCTAGTTGGCCAATTAATTTCTTTCTATTTATAATAGATACGGGGTCTCACTCTGGCTCAGGCTTGTCTTGAATTCCTGACCTTGATCGATCCGCCCGCCTCAGCCTTCCAGAGTGCTAGGATTACAGGCGTGAGCCACCGTGCCTGACCTATTCATTCATATGTTGATGGACACTTGAATTGTTTCCATGTTTTAGCTGTTATGAATAATGTTGCTATGAACATAGGTGTACAGATATCTCTCTGAGATCTTGCTTTCAGTTCTTTTGGATACCCAGAAGTGGTATTGCTACAACATGTAGTATTTGTATGTATAATTTTTTGAGGTACCACCATAGTTTTCCACACAGCTGCTCAATTTTACATTCCCACCAACAGTGCACAAGAGTTCCAGTTTCTCAATGTCCTCATCAACACTTGTTATTTTGGGGGTTTTTTGATAGTAGCCATCCTAATGGGTATGAAGGGACCTCCTCTATTGTTTTTAGTTTTAGTGAGTTCATTCATAATTCAGTATATTCAGTATATTTATTAATATGTATTCAGTTATTTTTCATGCTCAATTTATCCCATCTTTGGTCAGTGGGAGCCCCTTCAGGCTGGCTCCTGTGTCCTTTTGCCATCAACTCATTAATCTTGAGAATCTTCCTTGTTTTCAGTCTAAACAAGATGACCTGGGGACCTTTCTTTGTTAAACCCAGAATCAGTTATTTTTCTAATAAACCAGGTTTCTTTTAGTGAGGAATGGTGTTGAGAGGCCACAGTCGGGGCACTAGATTTGCTCCTTGCTGCTGGGTTTGTCTTTGGTTTTAGGCCTTATCAGTGGCCAGAGCTAGGAAATATATACTTTAAAAACTTTTTTAATTTTTATTTATTTATTTATTTTTTTGTAGAGATGGGGTCTTGCTATGTTGTTCACCTTGTTCTCGAACTCCTGGGCTCAAGTGATCCTTCTGCCTCAGCCTACCAAAGTGCTGGGATTACAGGCATGAGCCACCATGCCCAGCCATAGTAAATACATACTTTTAAAAGGAAAGAAAAACCATGAGTTTATACAAATTCAAATTTAAGATGATAGAGTTTTTACATAATTGATTTAATACTAAAAATCTTGATTCCTAAGATCTTCCTATTTTCTCTATATATATTTATAACTTTTTATAGCTGGCACTCCGTATCTATGGGTTCTGTTTGCCTGGATTTAACTAGCTGTGAATCAAAAATATTTGGGAAAAAATTTTTGTCTATACAGAACATGTACAGATTTTTTTTCTCATTATTTGTTTAACAATATAGTATAACTGCTAATATTTACATAGCATTTACATTGTATTAAGTATTGTAAGTAATCTAGAGATGATTTAAGTATACAGGAGGATGTGTGCCGGTTATATGCAAAGACTATGGGACTTCATATCAGGGACTTGAGCACCAGATTGTGGTATCCTTGGGGATCCTGGAACCAATCCCCTACGGATACTGAAGGATGACTATATTTATACACACACACACACACACACACAAATTTACGAAATATGAAAACCAATATGTCTAACATTAGGACAACTGCATAGAGGTTAGGTGCGTTTGCAGTTCTTTTTGCCCTTAGAATATATCAACGTAAGGTTGTGTAAGTCAAAATACTGTGTTTTGAGGTCACCAGGAATAATTTTTTTCTCTGTGTGATTATATCGTCAGGGTGATATATATTTAGCTTATTTGCTTCTGTTTTTCAATTTTTAGGGAATCTTTATTTTCTGTTGTTCTTTTTGACTTATATAAAACATTTATGTGATTCCAAAGTTAAAACTATGACAAGGTACATTCAGAGAAGTCTTGCTTCCATCTCTGGCCCTGTCCCAAACCCCCCCTTCCCCATAGGTAACCATTTTTGTTCATTTTTTATTTATTAGCAAATGTGTGTGTGTGTGTGTGTGTGTGTGTGTCATATTCCCCTCCTCTTACACAAAAGGTAGCATACTGTATATGCTGTTCTGTACCTAGAGTAGATGCTTAAAAACAAAACCGTTTTATTATGGAGAGTATCTTAAACATATATGAAAGTGGAAAGAATGGTATAATGAACCCTCCTTTAACATTTACCAACACATGGCCCATCTTGTTTCGTTTCTTTTCCTACCCAGTGCTCTCCCAGTGAATGGATCGCTTTTAAATCCTAGCATCATCATATCTGTAAATACTTTTAGTATGTATCTCTAAAAGATAAAGGGTTTTTTTAGAGAAATATAAATATAATATCTCTTCTAAAAATCAATAATAATTTTTAGTATCAAATCTTAATATCAAGTGTCAAATGTCCTAATATTTTTTAATGTCCTAATATTCTCATTTATTAAGTTAGTGTTTAAATATCTCTTGATTATCTCATTTCTCTTTACACTTGGCTTGTTTGAATCAGGATCCGTATAAGTGCGGTACATCGTAACTGGTTAAAAATCTGTCTTAAATCTCTTTTCATCTCTAAGTTTCCTTTCCCTCTCTGTCCATTCTCCCCCCTTGCAATTTGTTGAAAAAACTGGATTGTTTGTCCTGGAGAGGGCCTGTATTCAGGACTTTGCTGATTAAAGCAGGGATCTTTTCTCGTCCTCCCTAATAATTTCTCCGTGTAAGCAACTCCTCTGACCCAAGGTCAGCGGCCCACTCGGTGAGCCGGAGAGGTGTCCCCCTTTTACCAGAAGCTCAGGAGGACCTCTGCAGGACGCAGGCTCAGCCTGTTGCTTTCCCGCTCTGGATTATCTCTGCTCTGCCCATGAGAGTTTCAGCAAGTCTGGCTTATACTTCCCTTGGCTTCTACTGGGGCTGGGAACAAAGGAGCTGCTACCCCATCCTCCCTTGTCTGTGGGTGTGTTTGGTTAGCTGTGGCTCAGAGAACCCCCTTCCCCAAGAGTGGGCACACCGGCCTGGGTGATGGAAACTGGCAAGGCCATTCAGTTAGGTCAGTCTGCATTGAGGGCTTCTGAGTACCAGCCAGGGTGGGCTCAGGTCTCTTTGGAAGTCACTGAACCATCTGACTAGAGGTGCTAAGCCGGTATCCACCAAGCCGTTGTGGGAGGTGGTTGGCAAGAACTGCCTCTGCTGAGCTGGTGGGTCTGGCAGTGCAGTGAGGGCTTAGAATTCAACAAGTGCCTTAGGCCTCCACAAAGGAAAAGCTAGTCCTCAGCTAAGCCAGAGGAAAGAAACATTCATTGTCCTTGAGGTAGAACTAATCTCTGAGAAAACAGGGTCAGGTCTGTCTCTGATTAATAAGGTGGTCGGCAAAGCTTGCTCGGGTGTCAGTATCAACAGTTTTAATGAGGTCTGGGAGCGTGGAAAATATCCTAGGAGAGTTGGAAGAAAGAGTGGTTGGGGAAGGGGGCTGTTGTGACCCATGTCCTATCCTAGGAAGCCAAGCCCCGAGAGGAGAGCCACAGGCCTGCGGCACCTGCGTGATCTGCTTTCTTGGTGTTCTTTCCTAGACTTGCCAGGTATGCCAGATGCTGCTGCCCAACCAGTGCAGTTTCTGTGCCCACCAGCGGATTCATGCACACAAGTCCCCCTACTGCTGCCCGGAGTGTGGGGTCCTCTGTCGCTCTGCCTACTTCCAGACCCATGTAAAGGAGAATTGCCTGCACTATGCCCGCAAGGTGGGCTACAGGTGGGTGCTGCCTGGCTCACTGTCCTGGTATTGCCCAATGGCTGGTCCTTTTCTTAGAACTAGTTTCAGATAGTTTGGGTCTTAAGAGGCAGGTCTGGGTTCCAGCCTAACAGGACAAGAGCATTGGTTGGTGTATGGATAGATATTTTTATTTTGTATAGGACAGGAAGAGCAAGAGGGAGAAGAATAAAGAGTATTTAAAACTTGAACAAAAATAGCTTTGAAGGGGGAAGGTTTTGGTGAGTTTGGAATATATATAACTTTCACTTTTCAAAAGTATATCAATTTAATTTGCTTACAAAGTATGTTTGGCATATTAACTTTAAATTACTGTTTCAATAATAACTTTATTAATTATAGTACTTTGAAGTTTTCTCAGTTTTTAACAAATGGGGCTGCAAGATGCCAAACTCAAAGGGGTCTAGTGTCTTCATTTTTGTTAGTTTTTGTCAGTTTGTGGGAAATAGGCAAAACCTGAGAATGGAAAAAATGATCAGCCTCATAGTAAAACCAAGAAAACTCTTATTTTAAATAGAATCTCCTCTATTCTTTCAAACATGTAAACAAGAAGTCATTTTCAGGAAAAAGATCAAAGAGGGAGAGAGAACTCCCTTTAGAGCTCATTGATCTGTAACTTTTACACTGATCCAGTTAGGTCTCCTTTACTGATTTGCTGCAATTGGGATTTCCTACTTTATGAATTTCACTTTTTTTTTTTTTTTTTTTTTTTTTTTGAGACAGAGTCTCACTTTGTTGCCCAGGCTAGAGTGAGTGCCATGGCGTCAGCCTAGCTCACAGCAACCTCAAACTCCGGGGCTCAGCGATCCTACTGCCTCAGCCTCCCGAGTAGCTGGGACTACAGGCATGCGCCACCATGCCCGGCTAATTTTTTGTATATATATTTTTAGTTGGTCAATTAATTTATTTCTATTTTTGGTAGAGGCGGGGTCTCACTCTTGCTCAGGCTGGTTTCGAACTCCTGACCTTGAGCAATCCGCCCGCCTCGGCCTCCCAAAGTGCTAGGATTACAGGCGTGAGCCACCACGCCCGGCTGAATTTCACTTTTGAAAATTAGTTTTGACCAAATTTAGTAAAGTTTTCTCTTTTTGGCATTTACAAAATGTTTCATTTAGTTCATTTGACGTTTGTGTGTGTACTTATTACTGTCTTCAGCATTGTGTTAGACACTCAGGACACAAAGGTGACACAGCCTTTGGTGACAGGGCCCCTTGCCCTAAGGGGCCTTCAGTCTGGTAGGTTATAAACATATGAGCATAAGTAATTACAACTCAGAGTGGTCAGCCTCATAAGAGAATGGTAAATGGCCAGTCACAGTGGCTCACGCCTGTAATCCTAGCTATCAACTTTTGTTGTGTTCAAATAAAAGCAGGAAGGCTGGGTGTGGTGGCTCATGCCTGTAATCCAAGGTGGGAGGATCACTCAAGGTCAGGAGTTCGAGACCAGCCTGAGCAAGAGTGAGATCTCCATCTCTACTAAAAATAGAAAGAAATTAATTGACCAACTAATATATATAGAAAAAATTAGCCGGGCATGGTGGTGCATGCCGGTAGTCCCAGCTACTCGGGAGGCTGAGGCAGGAGGATGGCTTGAGCCCAGGAGTTTGAGGTTGCTGTGAGCTAGGCTTACACTGTGGCACTCTAGCCCAGGCAACAGAGTGAGACTCTGTCTCAAAAAAATAAAAAAGAGTGGTCAGGAGAGCTTCATCGAAGACACATCAGGAGGTTTTCAGGCAGGAGAAGAGAGAGAGTACATCTGGCAAGCGTCCGGGCAGGGGTGTCAGCACACACGAAAGGGGTACAGGAATGACGAGTATGGAGGTGTGTCAGGATCACCTGGGAGAGTGGGGAGAAATGAGACGAGAGTTGGCAGAGGTCAGGTCATGCAGGACGTTGGACTCCTTGGCAGCAGACAGTTAGACGTTATCTAATGGACGGTGAGGCTACAGAAAGATTTGCAGCAGGGGAGTCACCCAGCCAGTGTGTGTTGTAGAAAGACCATTCTGGGAGGCTGACGCATCGAGGGGAGAGACTGGAGACTGCTTGCGAGGCATGCGTGGTGGCCGGATGAGAGGCTGTGGGCTTCAGCTGAGGCAAGACCCCGGGAATGGAGAGCAGGTAGATTTGAGAAAGGTTTAAGAAGTAGAAGCAACAAGATTTGGTAAAAGCTTGTATATGGGAGTAAGGAATAGGGAGGGTTTCGTGCTGGGTCCCAGGATTCTGTCTTGGTGTGAACGTTTCCAGTGTAGACTGATTTCTTCTGCATGTCGTGGAGGATGGAGAATCTAAAGTAGGAGAGAAGTGAGACTCTCCAGGGACAGGACTGGGCAGAGCCTTACCACAGCGTTGCAGAGGAGCATTGCTTGCGGCCTCCCAGCCGCATCTGAAACAAGACACCTAGTGTGTGTGTACAGTGTCTTGTAACATTTAAAAATATTCTGACTTTGACTTAAGCGTATGTTGCTTGTTCTAAGATCAAATCCAGGCCAGGCAAGGTGGCTCACACCTGTAATCCCAGTACTTTGGGAGGTTGAGGTGGGAGGATCACTGGAGACCAGGAGTTCAAGTTTTGAATCTTGAATCCAAGAACTTTTCAATTGCATGGGTGGATTAATACCATTTTTTATTTGTAATTAAATATTTTATTTTGTTTTATTCTATGAGAGTAAAAAGAAATTTAATGTGTCCAGTTCAGTTTATCAAATCTTTTTATAAGGAATACCAGGCAAAAATGTATTGTGATTCAGCTAGAGGAATTACTAAAGATGGTGACATTAGAATATTCAGTGATCTGTGTTTGAAGTCAGAAGACATACACACCAATACTGTGTTCATTACAGTTAAGATCCTCAATTATTAGTGCCTTTTTGTAGTTTTCTTGTGATATAATTTGCATGCTATACAATTCAATAGTTTTTAGGATATTTAGAGTTCTACAATCACTACAAACAATTCTAAAACATTTTTACCATCTGAAAAGAAACTCCATACCCATCAATTCTCCCATCTCCTCCTCCTACACCACCTCCCGGGCAACCACTAATTTACTCTCTGTCTTATATGTACATACCTCTTCCGGATATTTCATGTAAATGGAATTATACAATATGTGGTCTTAGCACAATGTTTTTAAGGTTCATCAATGTATATATCGACATTTCCTTATTATTTTTTTAAAATTTGGGACAGAGTCTATCTCTGTCTCCCAGGCTGGAGTGTAGTGGTACAATCATAGGTTACTGTAGCCTTGAACTCCTGGGCTCAAGTGATCCTCCTGCCTCAACCTCCCAAGTGGCTGGGACTACTGGTGCATGCTGCTGTGCCCTGCTAATTTTTGTAATTTTTTGTAGAGAATGGGTCTCACTATGTTGCCCAGGCTGGTCTTGAACTCCTGGCCTCAAGTGATCCTCCTGTCTTGGCCTCCCAAAGTGCTTAAATCATAGGCCTGGTGCACTATGCCCAACCAGTATTTCCTTTTTATGGCTGAATGATACTCCATAAGGTGGATATACCAGGTTTTGTTTATCTGTTCATTAGTTGAACATAGATGGACATTTGGGTGGCTTCCACCTTTTGGCTATCATGAATAATGCTGCTAATGAACATTCATGTACAAGTTATTATGTGAACATGTTTTTAGTTTTTCGAGTATCTAGGAGTGGAATAGCTGGGTGGAATAGTAACTCTATGTTTAACTTTGAGGAACTGTCAGACTGTTTTCCAAAGTGACTGCACCATTTTTACATTCCCACCATGTATGAAGCTTTTTATTTCCCTGTATCCTTTCCAACATTTGTTATCGTCTGACTTTTTGATTGTAACCATCCTCGTGGATATGAAGTGGTGTCTTATTTCCCTGATGGTTAATGGTTCTTATTGGCCATTTGTATATCTTCTTTGGAGAAGTGTTTATTTGGATCCTTTGCCCATTTTTCAATTGGTTTATTTATTGTCATCTTACTGAGTTTTAAGAGCTCGTTATATGTTCTGAATACAGGTTCCCCATCAGGTACATGATTTGCTTATTAGCTGGGCGTGGTGGCATGCGCCTGTAGAACTAACTATCCTGGAGGCTGGGGCAGGAGGATGGCTTGAGCCCAGGATTTTGAGGCTGCAGTGAGCTACGTATGATGAGGCCACTGCACTCTAGCCTGGGTGACAGAGCAAGACCCCATCTCTATAAAAAAACAAAAAACAAAAAACACCCAAAACCTGGAAAACAAATATGTGATTTGTAAATATTTTCTCCCATTCTGTGGATGTTAATGTTTTTTAGTAAATTCTCAGAAAATACCCATGTTCCATTTTATTGAGCTCTACTACAGTTTTACAATGTAATTTTATGTTTTGTATTATTTTTGCTTTTTCTTGAAGATAGTATAAAAAGCCCATACGTTTTAATGTATATATTATTAATATGTATTTTATGTAGAATGTATATATACATTTTATATATGTATTTTAGACTTTTATTACTTTCCTGCTCTTTGGTAATTTGGAGACTGGCCAGTGATGTCACAGGAAGCAAGTTTAGACTGTTTTAATAATATTTTCTTATTTGCGATTATTAGCAAAGTTAAATATTTTACACTCTTTATTATGTTTTCTAAAATGTTACATATTTTACATCATATAATTTTATAATTGTCTATTTTCTCTTTTTTCATATAACTTTATAATTGTCTATTTTCTCTTTTTTCTATTAAAAAATGTGGTCAAGGGTTGTGTCATGTGGTTGAAGTTCTGTTCTGCACACTTCCCCACCCATTCATAAACCCTGCTGGGTGCAATCCTTCACTGAGGCTATTTTGCATGTGTTCTTTTACCCCTTTATGTTTTACCCTGATTTTCCATGAGGTTTCTCAAAGAATGTCTGCCAGATACATAGAATGGATTTTCAGTGGCATTTGAGAACAGCATATTGTTTCTGCAGAAGTTTGGTCAAATGGCATAAATAGAGCCAGTTTAAGACATTCTCTATGCATATCAGGTATACTTGGCCACTTGGAATGAATTTGGAAATATGTGGGTTTTTTTCCTCCTCATAAAACTTTGGCCTGGGTGTGGTGGCACATGCCTGTAGTCCCAGTTACTTGGGAGGCTGAGGCGGGAGGACCACTTGAGCTCAGGAGTTTGAAGCTTTAGTGAGCTGTGATCATGCCAGTGTACTCCAGCCTGGGCGACAGAGTGAGACCTGTCTCTCAAAAAAATAAAATACTTTATAATATAGAAGTACTTCTGTGTGCTTGAAGTTGGTGTTACTATTTTTATTTAGCAGAGAGAAAATAAAATTCAGTAATAAAATTCAGTAATTCAGTAAATGGCTTGTATAGCAACTCCAGTTTAAAGCATGTACAAATTTAGTAATAAATGCTCTTTGGAGTTAATTGCAAACTGCTTTCTGGTTCTGTGGGCTGCTCCTTGTTGCTAATTAAGTGCAAAGGTGATTCTCTCCCCTTCTCACCAACACACAGACAAGGATTGGTGAAGATTCTGTGATGGTTTATGTGGATTGTGAAAATGGGCTAATGTAGTAAAATGAAGGGTAACATTCGGGAGACAAAGAATTCTTAAATGAAGCCTTGTCCTTTGTTTTAGTAAAGTAACAGCCTCTCTTCTAGTCAGGTTATAGGGGCAGGCAATATTGCAACTAAAGGAAGAGGAGGAACAGCAGGGAGCAGGAAAGGTGTTTTCTCCCTGGAGACACCGTGGCTCTGTTATAGGCGGGAGGAAACTGAACACACAGAGAGGGACCAGGAAACTTAATGGATGCAGGTTGGCAGGAAGGAAGGTCATGTCTTTCTCTGATACTCAAAAATGAAAAGGCAGTATTTATAGAGAGAGATTTTGAAGTTGAAACAAGAGTTCCATATAGCCTTAACTTTAGAAAAATAAATTAATACAGTTTTCTCATTTATTCATACATTATAAAAATATATAAACACACACACACAAAAAAAACCTCAACAGAAAAACAACCCTCAGAAAATAAAAATTAGTGGGGAGAAAAAGAAACAAAAAGTTATCCTTAGTCCCACCAAAGAGACATCACGGCACTTAGAGCTGCGGGGTCCAGGACGGTACTAGCTTTGTGTGGCTGTTGAGCACTTGAAATGTGGCCAGTGGGACGAAGGAACTAAAATTTTAACTTAATTTTATTAATTTAAGTGGCCACATGAACAGGGGAGCTATAGAGCGTTTCCACCACCACGGCAAGTTCCACTGGACAACGCTGCTCCTGAGTATTTCTTCTTGGGCTTTAAGGGTTGCTTGTCTTAATGTAGCTGTTGCGGTGAGCGTAGCATTTCCGGACTCTGTGTCTTGTTGGGTTGTTGGGTGGCCGCCCTTGAGCATTCAACACCAGCCTGCAGGGAGGCAGCTGCCTCCCGAAATTCTTCCTGGACTTTGGCAGTTGTGCCACTCTTAAATTGATACTATGTATGCCATTATCGAGCCATTCTTCTCCTCCTCTGCATCCACCAGCTTCTCTTAGGTGGGTCCGGGATTTTGGTTTGCAGCAGAATGTCCTGTGGCCAGTGTGAGGAGGGTTAGAGTTTCTTCCTCCTTCTCTGCGAGGCACGGGCCCTGTGTGGCTGCAGGTGCCCGAAGGCAGCAAGGACGCTTCCAGGATGTGCGTGTGGAGGGTGGGAGCCCGAGTGATTGAAGAGGAGGAGAATCCCTGGGTGGCTCTGCTCCTGCCCCCCATGGCTCCTCTCCTAGCACCGCCTGTGGGCCTGGCCTGCCTTCTACCTCACCCACGCCACCCCGACTCTGTTGTCCAGGTGTATCCACTGTGGTGTCGTCCACCTGACCTTGGCCTTGCTGAAAAGCCACATCCAGGAGCGACACTGCCAGGTTTTCCACAAATGTGCATTCTGTCCCATGGCCTTCAAGACTGCCAGCAACGCCGCGGACCACAGTGCCAGCTACCACCCGACCCAGCCCCACAGACCCTCCCAGTGAGTGCGGGTCCAGGCCCAGCAGGCCCCGTGGGGCAGTGTGGCCTGGCTGCCTGAGGGGGTGGTGTAGGGATGGGCCGGGAAGCCTGGAGTCTCCTAAGCACACCCTGTGCATCGGCTCGGGGCGGTGCTTTCCCGAACCTGGCTGGTTCAGAGAGAGCAGAGCTAGGACGGAGGGGCTCTGTGGTTCTTCCAGCAGGCCACGGCCCCCCATACCCTGGGGTTTGTCTCGTCAGGCTCATTTATAAGTGCTCCTGTGAAATGATCTTCAACAAGAAGAGGCACATCCAGCAGCATTTTTACCAGAATGTCAGCGAGACGCAGGTGGGAGTCTTCAAGTGCCCCGAGTGCCCACTCTTGTTCGTGCAGAAGCCGGAGTTGATGGAGCACGTCAAGGTGGGGTTCCTTGGGGGTGAAGGCAGGGGAGGGGGGCACGTGCCTCAGGCCGGGGCCTGACTCTGTGCAGCTTTCCCCTTGCCGGTCAGTAATCGCTCTCCTCATCCCCAGAGCACCCACGGCGTCCCCCGGAACGTGGATGAGCTGTCAAGCCTCCAGTCTTCAGCCGACACGTCCTCAAGCCGCCCTGGCTCTCGAATTCCCGCTGAGCCCCCAGCCACTACTGTGGCTGCGCGGAGCAGCTCCCTGCCGTCCGGCCGCTGGGGCAGGTCCGACTCGCACCGCAGGGCCGACGCCAGGCCCCGGCTGAGAAACACGGGCTGGACCTGCCAGGAGTGCCAGGAGTGGGTTCCTGACCGGGAAAGCTATGTGTCCCACATGAAGAAGAGCCACGGCCGGGTAAGTGCAGCCACAAGGTCACCGTACAGTGCCAGATTCTCTGGACTTCTGTGGAGTCAGACGCCCCCTCGTGTGGCTGGCATTTCAGGGTTCCTGGTGCTCTGGGCAGGGTGCGTTGGTGCCACGGGTCTTGGGGCCTTTGGGGGCGTCCTGCGTTCTGCCCACAGCATCTGAGAAGACAGTTGCAGCCGGAGCTGTGTCACAGTTCTGCTGCTGCTGCATGTGTCGCCACCTCCTCCCTTAGGCACTGAAGCGGTACCCGTGTCGGCAGTGCGAGCAGTCCTTCCACACCCCCAACAGCCTGCGCAAACACATCCGCAACAACCACGACACAGTGAAGAAGGTCTACACCTGCGGGTGAGTCTCCGGGGATGGCAGTGACCGAGGCGTGAGAGTCACAAGACTCTGGCCACGGTGTCACCGGGGCTTTTCTCTGCTGTGAGGTCAGGGATCTAGGCAAGAGACTAGTGAGTCCCTAACTGCAGGGCTAAGTTGGAAATCGTGGGCAGGCCGGGAACTGGTTTCCAGAACCTGGTAGTTCCTGAGCCCTGCCCCGTCGTGTGCCAGGCGGCCGTGAGCGGCCCTGAGGCTGACGGACATGCTGGCAGTGGGAGCGGAGGCTTCTCCAGCTCCTCTAGCCAGGGCCGTCAGCACCGTCTGCCTGTGCCCGGGGCGGGCCCCGGCCCTCTCGCACTGACCACTGGCCCGGCACTCGGGCCCCGGGTGGTGACATCAGGGAGTGCAGCATGAGGTTGTGGCTGAGGGCCAGGTGTCGAGGGTACACATGTTCTATTCTGACTCGCCGCTGCCTGCCACCGTGTCTGGCCTGCCGGCTGGGTCTCTCCAAACAGCGCCAGCTCCAGCCGGCCTGAAGACACGGCTGTCTGCCCGCTGCAGACCCCCCACCTCTGTGTGAAGAGTGCCGAGGGAGCCTGCGGCCGGGTCTCACGTGAGCCCTGCACTGTGCCTCTGCAGGTACTGCACCGAGGACAGCCCCAGCTTTCCTCGGCCCTCCCTCCTGGAGAGCCACATCAGCCTTATGCACGGCATCAGAAACCCCGATTTGAGCCAGTCGTCCAAAGTCAGGTCTCCGAGCGGACATTCCCCTCAGGTGAGTGTGGCCCGTTTGCAGTCCTGGCCGTGCAGCAGCCAGAGTGGCAGCCTCCCTCGGTGCGGGTTGCTCTCTAGCCTGTGTGACCCACCTGGGTCCTGGACACAGGCAGAGGACGGGCGGAGACCCGTAAGGCAGCCTGCCAGCCTTTCGTTACTGTGTTCCCTGTCACCGTGGCCCCGCTTAGGTGTGCGCTGCTGTCTGCGGACGCCGGAGCACTTGGACACACACCCCCCTGTCCTGCCTCACAGCAGTCCCGTGAGCGTGAGGTGCTTGGCCAACTCCCCTCCCCACCTCCCGCTAGTGTGGGAAGAGCCAGGCCTGGGACCTGCCGTCACGGCCCTTGCCCCATGACCTCCGCCCTGTTCCCGGCCCTATCCCCATTTCTGGCGAACTTCGCGGACAGCCGGTTCCTCCAACTCACTGGGGCTCTTCCTGTGCCGGGGTTGCGGGATGCTCCACGGGCGGGTCTGGTGTGCCTGGGAAGCTCCGAGAGCTTCCTGGAGTTCCGGGGCATTCCTGAAACTTTCTTGGCTATTCAGACAGTGGCACCGGTTCGCAAAGGCCCTTCCACGCATAGTAGGTAGGGTATCAATTGGTGTTTTGGCAACATTTATCCACTAGTAAAATGCACATCCTCCCCTCTCCCCAAAATGTATGTACCCTTGACCTAGAATTCTGCTTCCAGGATTTGTTCGTTAGAGATCTTTGGCCTTGGGTATAAAGAAGTCTGTCCAAGTAAGTTGCTGCCGTGCTGTGCGCAGCAACAAAGACGGGACGCAGTTAGATGTCCGCTGGTGGGCACTGCGCATCCCCAGGATGGTCGGTGCGCTGCTGGTAGAGGAGTGAGGCCTCTGTGTGCCCCGTGGAGACACGCTCTCATATATGTTCAGTAACAAAAGCAGGGTGAAGAGAAGCATGGCACGCTACCATGTTGTGAAAGACAACAGTTTCATGTTTGTATGCGCATAGGCTCTCTATTGGAGGAGTCATGAAACCCAGGTGATATGGTGCTTTTTGGAGATCAGGCCTGTGGAGTGGGGTAGGAGGGATTTAATCTTCTTTATGTCTTTGGGATGTTTTGCCATGTGCACATACATTACAAAACACACCGAACTGAACATACCAAACCTGAACCCGTGTTCCGGGCTGGCGTGACCGTGGCCTGGACGGTGCCTGCTTTCAGCCCCTGGGCTCATGGTTGTGTCTGGGGGCTCGTAGCCAGGGCTCGGCCGGGACTCTGCTCACACTGTCTCTCCTTGCAGGTGAACCATCTGAAAAGACCCCTCGGTGGAGTGGGGGACGCCCCCGGCACCAGCAATGGCGCCCCCGTCTCTTCCGCCAAAAGGCACAAGTCCCTTTTCCAGTGTGCAAAGTGTAGTTTTGCCACAGACTCGGGGCTCGAGTTCCAGAGCCACATACCTCAGCACCATGTGGACAGTTCCACAGCCCAGTGTCTCCTCTGTGGCTTGTGCTACACCTCTGCCAGCTCCCTTAGCCGCCACCTCTTCATCGTCCACAAGGTGAGAGACCAGGAGGAGGAGGAGGACGTGGAGGAGGAGGAAGAGGAGGAGGAGGAGGGGGCAGCAGCAGAGGTGGCGGCGGAGGCTGCAGAGCCAGAGGCGGGCTCTGGGGAGGAGGCGTCCGTGGAGACCAGAGAGAACGGACTGGAAGACGGTGCCGGTGAGCCCTTGGTGACCGACTCAGAGGCAAGGAGATCGCTGGGCCCGGGCCCTGAGGAGGATGGTGCCCAGGATGCTCAGAGTCAGCCACAGGCCTCTCAGGACCAGGACAGCCACGCACTGTCCCCTCAGGTGTGACCAGGGGCTTTGCAGTGTGTCGGGTCGGGGTGCTGCCGTGGCGTCCTCCACCTGCTGTGCGGACCGCGGGAATAGAAGGCTCTGCCCCGGCGCGAGCCCGGCCGGCCGTGCCCTGGAGCAGTGTCCACCGAGCTGCTGGTGCTGGGATCCCCAGCCCTGGGAAACGTGGGGTCGCCAGGACCTCACAGCTCTGAATTTGCTTCTGTTATTTATGGCTTTGTGCTGCTGCTTGGTACTCCACCTCTGGTCCGTGTCCTCCCAACCCCAGCGCTGTCCGTGCAGCCCTCAGCCCTCAGCGGCTGTGCTCTTCTGGGAAGCTCCACTTGCTGCCTGCAGCCGGGGGATGCCTCAGAGCTCTGTGTTCCCGCGGGCGCCAGCCCTCCTTCCGCCTTCCGAGCCCCAGAAGGCGGGAGCGAGGGGTGCCGACGGGGTCCCTCTGGGAGAGCTCCGCCCAGCCTGCTTGGTGAGGGCCCTTGGTCACCGTGCCCTTCCTTCTTGTCTTCTCTGATTCTTTTCCCCTAAATCGTCCTGAGAACTACTTGTCATGGCCCATGGCGTCTCTGTGGGCGGGAGGAATGTGTGCAGCACACCGTGGGAGCCGGGAGAGCAGGGTGCAGCGAGGGCAGGCGGCTCTGCGGGCCAGACCCTCAGAGGGGCTGCGGAGGTCTTTGTTCTGCTGCCCTGCCCTCCCTGATAGGTGGGGTTTGGGGCGCATAGACGTTGGGATATTTGTACTCTTGCTCCTGTGCCATTAGAGGGGCTGCTGCCCCACGCAGGCCAGCCCCTCCTCCTCTTGGCTACACTCATGTTGCTCAGACTATATTTCAAATAAAAAACCTTCTTATCATGCAGGTAGGCTCTTGTATTCCTCTTCAGGTGAGCCTGGCCCCTCCCTGCTCCACTCAAGGGTCTTCTCGGCCTCCGTCTGCTCCGTCTCTGAGGGGGAGCAGTGCTGCTCTGTTTAGGACCAGCCCTGGGCCTCCCGGTTCTCTAGAGACCTTCTGCAAGGGCCAGGGAGGGGCTCAGTATCTGTTTAAAGTCGCCTCCAAGGTCTCCCCTGGGCTAGTGGCATTGGCTTTAGAGCCTGTGGAAATTTTCTGGGCACCTCTGTCTTTCCTACAAATGGATTCTCGACCTGAGAGAACCCCCTACTGGTGATGGGGGGAAGGAGTGGAAAGGAGGAACTCTGTAATTTTCTGGAAATATTCAAGAGACCTTGGCATTGCCACTGCCGTGGGGAACTCGGGGGTGGCAGAATCGGGACTAGACTTGGGAGCCCGGCTGGCTGTCGCTGATGGCAGAGTTGTTGCCTGCCTGAGCCCAAGGAGCAGGCTGGTGCCCTGATCTCCAGCCCAGGTGTCCTGGGGCTGGGCCCGGCAGGAGCTAGAGCAGCAAAGGGAAGTGGGTGCTGGCTGGATTCTTAGAAATGATCTTTCAACGGAGGCATTAAATATCAATTATAAATTATTAAGTCAGATAAATACGCCTGACCTTTTCACAATTGAAAAAAAAACATTTTCTTTATCAAATGCCAAGTTTTTAGTGGAAATGCTAATGGCAGTGGGAAAGGTTAGTTCTTGCCTCAGTTTCGGAGAGGCTCTGGCTGTCTGCACCCTTTTAATGATGGCTGTTCCTGGCAAGGCCACCCCCTCCCTGCTCCCCAGCTGGCAGTGAGGGCAAGCCGGGCCTGTTTCCAGCTGCCCGCAACTTAGCTGTTGTCCCTTCCCTAACTGCAATTGCAGTGAGCCGGCCCTGCGCCCCGGTCCCTTCACAAGGCCAGGTTCTAGAGGAGTTTTGATGGGAGGGTTTGAAACGGACGGCCGAGTCCCTTCTTGCTCAGGAGTAGCGGTAGCTGGAGCACAGGCGGAGACGATGGAGCTGCAGGTCTGACCCCCGTTCTGATCCACATCTTCCGGGAAGCAGCATGGGGGGAGTGCTGAGCCGCTCACTGGGAAACCAGGGTCCCGGCCTTGGTTCTGCCCTTACTCAGATTTCGTAACCCCCTAACCTCACCGGCTCCCCTTCAACATAGGGTTAGTAATTCCCACCCGCCGTGCTTGGCAGGCTTTTGTGAGATCATGAATGTGAAGTCATCTCTAGTTTGTAAAACACCAAGTGAATGTGGGGGGTTCTTTTTTGACCTTGGGGCACGGCGGGCAGAGCACACTGCGTCAGCGTCGGTGCTGGTTATCAGCTACGAATTGGCCCAGGACGCCCGTCTGTCATTTAGCAATAGTGATGACAGCAGCATTTAAAGCCCTGCTCATGTGCCCAGCCTCTTTCTGGTGACTCTCTCATTTGATCCCCACAAAGATCTCAGTTATCCTCTATTGCACAGAGAAGGAAACTGAGGCTCTGAGAGGTCAGACGATGTGCTGGGCCACCTGCAGTGGTGGGGCCGAGCCAAGCCTCTCACCCACAGCGCTGCCTTAGTGACCGAGGCTGTTTCAACTGGCTGCCAGCTTATCAGCGGTTTGCAGCCATCCAGGGGTTTGCTTTCCTACTGCCCCACGCGGTCAGGGTGCCCTACCAAATGCCAGGTTCTCTCTGGAGTCCATATGCCTTGTCACCCCGAGGAGGATCCTGTGCATCACGCCTGTGACGTTCCGAAACACACGCAGTGTCTCCACCACCTTGGGTTCTCATTGGGATTTGCCTTGCCATTTGAAGACCATCACTGTTTGAGGATCGTCCAGGAGAGGTTGCCTAACCCTTGCAGGGAACACATGGTTCCCTCAGAGCTCGGTATCCTCTGATCTTTCCTTTTTCAGGATTTTTTTTAACGGCTGCGCTATCATTTGTCATCAGAAAATGCTTGCTGTGACAGGCACTTATCTGCACATCCCTGCTGCAGTGAATGCTCTACTGACCAAGCTAAGCAGATAAGGTCCCCACCCACCCTTCTAGAAACGACGATTTAATACGCTCTGAGGCTTGACAAATGACTAGTGTTTATTTTCCAACTGCTTTATCTCTGTAAAATGGTATGCAGAGCTACTATAAGCTAATTTTAGAAAGAACTTTCCCCTTAACTTACGTAAACAGTCTGGTTTCAAAAAAACTTAATAACTATAGCCCAGCAAGTTCAGTACTTTGCCTTCCCCAAGGCTGAGGAACCTCTGCCCCATTCACCACTGTATATTCAGTACCAGGCAGTTTCTTTTACTTTTGTTTGTTTTGAAAAATTAATACATATACATGGTAAGTCATTCCACAGTACAAAAGGGTATACAACAAATATTACAGTAATCTTTCGAATGGAGGTCAGCCTCCAGGCCCCTCTCTGGAGTTAATCACTGTTATCTATATCTTGTGTATCCTTTCAGAGCAATTCTATGCATTTACAAGTTTATAAATATGTATATTTATATATCTATTTTTAATACAAACGGTAGCATTCTATACACAGTGTTCCGAAGCTTGCTTTTTTTCACCTATTTTGGAGATTGCTCCAAATTCATTTTCTGGGTCACAGTAATTCTTTAAAAGCTCCTAGCACAGTTCCTAGCACACAGTGATGGTTCAAAAAGTATATGGATGAGTGAATGAATGTCTGCACGAATGAACGAATGAATCCGATTCACCTGGTAACTACAAGGTTCTGTCAGGGTCTGATCTGATCAAGACAGGATCCTCTAGATTCTAGAATGTGTCCCCTTTTCCAAGAAGTTCAGGATGCTGCTCACCTTCTCCACCGACAGACGCCACAGAGCCATAGGAACTGGGCACAGGGAGCACTGGGCCCTGGAGGAAAACACAGAGACTAAAACCCGGGTCCCCAGTATGAGGGTTTTTTTTTTTTTTTTTTTGGTTCCTACTTAAAATACATTTTTCTTATTGGAAAATGATGTAACATTATTAGAGAAAATTAAAAACACACGTATTTATAATCTCATCCTCCTACCATTGCAGTTGTTTTAATTTTGGCTTATCACTTTCCAATCCTTGTTCAGAGCATTCACAGTTGAATTTATGGTATAATTATAATAGCAGTTAACATTGAATATTTCCATACAGCAAACATTCTCACATTCATTCTCTTATTTGGCCTCATAATAATCATGTAAGGTAGACAACTGTTATTCCGTTGGAGACAGTAGACTTGAGGTTCACAGTGGTTGAGTGATTGCCTTAAAGCCATGGAGCTGGTAAGGGGCAGAGCTGGGATTCACATTCAGGTATGACAAACACTATATTGTCTCTGATTTTTGTTAATTTTGTAACATTATGTCCTGGACACTTTCTGTGTTTCTACATAGACTTTACATCATCATTTATTTTCTTTCTTTCCTTCCTTCCTCTCCTCCTTTTCAGAGAGAGGGTTCCCCTCTCCCAGGCTGGAGTGCAGTGGTGCAATCGTAGCTCATTGCAGCCTTGAACTCCTGGGCTCAAGCTAAGGGATCCTCCTGCCTCAGCCTCTCGAGTAGCTAGGACTATATATGCACACCACCATGCCTGGGTACTTTTGAAACTAGGACTATAGCTGCACACCACCATGCCTGGGTAGTGGTTTCGAACTCCTAACCTCGAGCAATCCGCCCGCCTCTGCCTCCCAGAGAGCTAGGATTACAGGCGTGAGCCACCGCGCCCAGCCTCAGAATTATTTCCTTAGGAGTTTATCCCCATTTTTTCTTGAGTAAACTCCTGGCAGAGTGGATAGAAAAAGAGAAAGCCAGTGACTAGAAATTGGAAGCCCTAGGTTTCAGTCTCATTAGTCCCTCTAGCTGACCTTTGGTCTCTCTGGTCTCAGTTCTCTCATCTGTCAAACGAGAGAGTTTGTTTATACCTCTGGCAGTCTTGAGCCTGGCTAGATTTTTATCTTCTCATTCCTGTATATGTCCACATCAAAATAGAGATCTTCCCAAAGGCAAGAGCTCCTATTTCCTCTTTTGTTTGTTTGTTTACTTTTGGCCTAGATATATACAAAAATGGAAAAGATCCCTCCCACTCAGCACCCCCACCTAGGCAGTATCACTTTTATCTGCATTTATTTGTATTTCAATTTGCATCAGGTTTATGCTTTTTCAGATGAGTATCTGGTTTTTTGTTTTTCACTTTGTCAAGCCTTTTGAAGTTTGAATTTCTATTTGATAATTTCCCAAGCATTTTCAAATCTCTCTGTCACCCAGGCATCTTTTCATTAGGTCCAGATGAATTCCTGAGCTAGTTCATTGTGTCTGCATTGGCCTTTAAAAATGCTCTTCTTTTTCATTATTATTTTAACCTTTTGCAGATTTGAGGTTTTAGTGCATAAATACTAGAAATCAATTGGCCAAATAGAAAATGGGACACAAAAGGATGTTGTGATAAAGCCATTTAAGTCAATTCTAAGTGGGAAAAGCCCCATCACAGCGAGTGCTCAAGTGACGGGATCCGCTGCACCATCATGTTCCACGGGTGGGCAAGGGGTCACACGGACCGTGTTCACCCGCACCTGCTGGATCTTCTCATGTTTAATCCCATAGCCTTTGCCTTCATGGGGACAGGAGATTATGCTTTTGATGATTGAAGAGAGTGATTAAGCTCCTCTTCAATCAGGCATTTATTACACGAGGCAGCCCACTGTTTCTAGGCCTCCCTGTTCAATTACAGCTCAGGGCACACGACACAATTCCTAATTTTCCTTTGGGGTTTTATAGACCATAGGCCAGTTTGCTTGGAATTTTCCCCTAAGATCCATTGCACATAACAGGGCTGGGTATTTTTTATTGTTTATGGGCTGAATTTTTTTTTTTTTTTTGAGACAGCCTCGCTTTGTTGCCCAGGCTAAAGTGAGTGCCGTGGCATCAGCCTAGCTCACAGCAACCTTAAACTCCTGGGCTCAAGCAATCCTGCTGCCCAGCCGAGTAGCTGGGACTACAGGCATGCGCCACCATGCCCAGCTAATTTTTTCTATATATATTAGTTGGCCAATTAATTTATTTGTATTTATAGTAGAGATGGGGTCTCACTGTTGATCAGGCTGGTTTTGAACTCCTGACCTCGAGCAATCCACCCACCTCAGCCTCCCAGAGTGCTAGGATTACAGGCGTGAGCCACCACGCCAGCCATGGGCTGAATATTTTTGATATCTGAGGAAGAGGCTAGGTGCTGTTAGAAGCTCTTAGTCTGCAGGAGACTTTGCATTTCTTCCCTAGACTGGTTCTGAGGAGGGCTCTGGATATGATTTTAAAATGAGGAAAAGGAGAAAATGGGAAGCAGGGGGGGAGTGAGGAATGGGGAAAGGGACAGAGTTGTGGAGGAGTAGGCAGGAGAGTTCAGAGGCTGGAAACTGTACTTTTAGGACAGTGCTGGCGGTGGTGCTGGTGAGCTCAAAAAGGGAGGTAGTGGCTGCCTGGTTTGTCAGTGGCGTCCCTGGCTGGGCAGTAGTTGCTCAGAGCTGTTGAGGAAAAGCAGGGCTGAGGTACAAAGAGTTACTTAGAACAAGACTTCAAAAAGAGGAAAAAGACTGGGTCACCTTGCAACACCAGGAGAGGCCTGGGCTAGAAGGGGTCTTTCCAGTTGAAGATGTGGATTTGTGTCTGGGCCCAACCAGCTGATTGCTGACCCCTGACCACAGACTCACCCTCTCATCTAATGATAATTTTATTCTGGAACATGCCCAGATTTGCGGCAGTCCTGCATGGACTCAGAGCAGGTGGACTGGGGAGAACACCTGGCTGGGGCAAGCTCTATCCTTGAGACTCAAATTCCCCTTCCAATCAAACGAATCAGGGGTGGCTTCATGTTGCCAGTAATCCTTTAATTGCTGTCCACTTACCCAAGCACAGCTGTGGCCACATCTCCAATCCCTGGATAGGAGCATGCCAGGGTCACCAGCTCATCCCAGAGCGGCAGGAGCTAGAGCGTCCGCCCTCTTAAAACAGAGCCTCAGCTGCCTGAGCTGGGAGCTGTGGCAGCTCTTGGAGGGAGTCAGACAAGCAGTGATGAGTGCAGCGGGCAGGAGGGGCAGCTTGCAGCACAACGCAGTAGGTTCCATGGAGAGCAAGACCAGCAGAGGTTTGGGCTTTGTTGAGCCTTGAGCTAAGACTTAACTTTAGAATGAGTGGAATCAAGAGAAGGAAAAGTAGAGGAAACACTGGAGGGCGTGGGCAGGTATTTGACTACCACCCCACTAGCGATTCACACTGAGATGGGCCACAGATGTGGGGAGCTTTGAGGACTGGAGTGGAAGCTGATGCTGCTTCGTAGGGGGTTCTTACCTCTGATGCCAGTGCTGTGCCACAGCTTGTGGAAAAGGCCATCTAAGCATGAGTGCACATGCATGCCAAAAAAGCGAAATAAGACCTGGAAAGTCTACTGACCAGAACAAAGTTGATGAAAGTTGTACTATACTTTGCCCTAAAAAGCTCACAGTGAATTATGACTGTTCATGGCACAGTAGCTTGAGGTGGGTGTTGGCAGAGTGGACATGTCCAGAGAGGAACATCCTGAATGGCATGAGGCTCTCAGTGCCGTTTTGTTCAAGGAGCTATTGAAGGAATTTTATATTTCATCAAGAAAAGAGATATAATCAGGCCAGGGTGCAGTGGCTCATGCCTGTAATCCTAGCAGTCTGGGAGGCCAAGGCGGGGGAATCGCTGGAGGCTGGGAGTTTGAGACCAGCCTGAGCAATAGTGAGATCCCATCTCTATAAAAAATAAAAAAATTAGCCACGTATGATGGCACACCTCTGTAGTCTCAGTTACTCAGGAGGCTGGGGCAGGAGGATCACTTGAGCCCAGGAGTTTTGAGGTTGCAGTGAGCTACAATGACAACACTGCACACCATCCAGGGCAACAGAGTGAGGCCCTGTCTCAAATTTTATATATATATATATCTCAATATTTTGACACCTTTGCAGGGCTATTATATCAACAAGGGGTCTAGACTTCTCTGTGGCTCCAGAACAGAATTTGACTCAGAATTTTGACTCAGAATAAAAGGAAAACTCACCTGAAAATGAAATGGGCCATCTGGCTGAGTAGCATTCCCCCATTCCCTGGAGATGCCCAGGCACAGGCTGGGGCACCTCCAACAGGAGCCTCTAGACCAGGGGTCTTCAAACTTTATTAACAGGGGGCCAGTTCACTGTCCCTCAGACCATTGGAGGGCCGGACTATAGTTAAAAAAAAAAAACTATGAACAAATTCCTATGCATACTGTACATATCTTATTTTGAAGTAAAAAAACAAATGGGCAAATGGGCAAAAACACCCGCATGTGACCCGCAGGCTGTAGTTTGAGGATGCCTGGTCTAGACATCACTGAGGCCCTGCAATGGCCTGAATGATGGCCCTTCTTGCCAACCCTGATCAGTCCCTGCCCCCTCTTTCCTCCCCTCCACACAGCTGGGGCCACACATTCCTCCTCTGAGACTTCTCCCTGCCCCAGGCCAGGTGACCAACCTGGTACCTAGGAGCTCCTCGGGGACTGGCATTTGGCCACTTTTGTTGGGTGGGCCTGGCTCTCACATTATGTTTCAGGTCTAGTCATTGGGTTGCTTCTGCCTTGTTCAGGAGGCCAATGATTACACTTTATCACCCAATTCTGGTACCTACTACTGCTTGATATCGTGGCTGGTTCCCCCTGGGCTCTTGAGAGGTTAGTAGTGAAAGGAAGTGAAGGGGTAAATATTTCAGGGAGAAGCAAACATCTGATCATCTTCAGATGTGAGGAAGGAGGCCAGGCCGGGGAAGATAGAGAGCTGTTAGGGCAGGGCTCTTAGAAGGCCAGAAGTTTGGGTCTTATAAGGAACAAAACACAGGACGCAGAGGTTAGAGTGACACAGAGAGGATACAGATAGCCTGTCCTTCAAAGTCAACGTTCTTGCCCGATAGTCTCACTTTCCCCTGCATTTTGAAGGTACATTTGATCATCGCAAGTGAGGAAGGCAAAGGGGAGGTTGTAATCTTGTTGGAAACAGTTGTCGCAGGGAAAGGAAAAAGTCAACTTGGGAGAATGTAAAAGGATCGCCGAGCTGCCTGAAACCGTACTCAGGTTGGAAACTAGAAATGCTGGCCCTGCCTTGAGCAAGAAGAAGCCCACAACCAGATTCCAGGTTAGAAACCATCAAGGTAAACTTAGTAGAAGGTCAAGGGTAAGTGAAATGAGATCCCTGAAGTTACTGTCCACTTTACTGTGTGTCCATGTGGATATGGGAATGAGGTGGGGATAGACCAGAGAAGCCAGCTAGGAAGGAACCCAAGAATGTATAGTTTGATGGAGTTGAGGTTTGAAGTCACCTAAAAGCTGAGGGTAGGTTTGGGAGGTGGAAGGATAACAGGATGGCATTTCAGAGGTGGAGAAATTCCTGTTGACAAGGTTCAAGTGGTGGGCATTTGATTAGGTTGCTAAAGAGATGTGGGAGTGAAGGTTTTTGAAGGGACAAGGTCAATGGACCTGCTGCCAAGGTGTTGGCTGTCATGGATGATGGCAGGGGACAAGATCTGGTACACAGTGGCAGTCAATGTGAGGCCACCATTGCTTTCAATAAGTGCAGGTGGATGATGGTGAAGAATGCAGAGTGGTGTCCTGATAGCCAATAAATACGACACATATTAGGGGTGAGTATTGGGTAATGTGTACCATGGCCAATGCCTCAGAGGAGGGTGGATTGTCCCCTTTGAATTTTGTTAGCATTGGAAGAGAGAGCGCTGAGAAGGATGGGGAAGAGATGGAACTAAGGCAAAATAAAAGTCATGTCCAAACTCATCCCCACCTTGTCGAGGGAGGCTGACAGTGGGGTCTGAGTCCTGGGAGACTCCACCCCGCTCTGACAGGGAGCAGCTTCCCCTGTTACGCTAAGCGTGCTAATAACAGTAGCCCAAGGGTTTCCTACCACAAGCACCCAGTTTACTCTGGGGCCCCAGGAAGTTCAACACAACCAAGAGGAGGGATCCTGGCACCAGTAACAAATTCCTACAGCACTCCATCAGTACTCCCATTGAATGGCAAACACTGACGGCCTTGTACTACGTTGTTCCTAACACAGATCCACAGCGTGTGCTCCTCTGTGCTCTTTCGACACCAGGTACAAAACTCCATCAGAGGATTTATGAAGATTCTGTTTTTTTTTTTTTTTTTTGAGACAGAGTCTCTCTTTGTTGCCCATAGAGTGAGTGCCATGGCGTCAGCCTAGCTCACAGCAACCTCAAACTCCTGGGCTCATGCGATCCTCCTGCCTCAGCCTCCCGAGTAGCTGGGACTACAGGCATGCGCCACCATGCCCGGCTAATTTTATATATATATATATATTAGTTGGCCAATTAATTTCTTTCTATTTTTATAGTAGAGACGGGGTCTTGCTCTTGCTCAGGCTGGTTTCGAACTCCTGACCTCGAGCAATCCGCCCGCCTCGGCCTCCCAGAGTGCTAGGATTACAGGCTTGAGCCACCGCGCCCGGCCTGAAGATTCTGTTTTAATTTTTCTATCTTCAGGCTTGAGAAGTTCTTGAGGGAAGAAAGTTCTTGTTCATTTCTGTACCCTGAACACAGTAGCTAGTAGTTGATAAATACCTGCTGAATGAACAGCTATGACCTTCAGAATAGTAAATGGAATGCCCCACTCCCATTCACAAAGCTCAGGTGTGGTAAAGCCACTTGCCCAAGGTCTCAAACCTGCTCAGTGGAAAAGTAGGATTAGTCTCTGGGCTGCTAGCCCAGTCCTTGTTAGACAACACACTTTCCACATCCTCTTTCTGTTGCTAGAGACAGGAAAGGTATTACTGACCTTTCCATACCTATGCGCCTTGGCACTCCTTACTCAGCTCTGCCCCTATCGTCATAAACTTGGTTGCAGACAGAGAAAGTCTGCTTATTAGATCTGCAGATAGCAAGAAGCTGGGAAGGATATAGTATCCTATAGGTTAATACTGGATGATGGGCAGAGTTAAAAAAAAATCTAGATGAGAAGGAAAGGGAATGTGAGAGTAGGAAGATGAGATTTAACTAAAAACAAAAGTAGGTAAGATTTTGCAGGTAGGATAAAGACTTTACAAGTAAGAGTGGGAAAAACTTAAATGAACAGTGGTTCATGTTGAAATCTCACAGGCTCAGGAGTCAATGAAATAATCTGGCTGCCAAAAAAGTTGTTAATGTGTGGAGCCCAGGCCCAGAGAGGTGTTAATTTAGTTGTAGGTTGCTGTGGTGGTTTAAGCTCAGCAGAGGCCACATTTTCAAAAGGAAATTGGTCAGTTGGAGGGTCACTGGAGTAACTAGTGGCACCATATCCATTGCCACATGAGAAATGGCCTAGAAGGGAAGCCCAGGTCCCCTGGTGTGCCAGGCAAGGCCTTCAGGCTCCAGCCCCTGTCTAGTTTTCTCTATACCAGTTCTACTCTCTCCCATCTCCTTTACACTTGGGTGACATGCATGCCACGCTGTTTCATACCTCTATACATGCTGTTCCCTCTATCCAGAATATTGTCCCTCCTGCCCCCCACCCCTAACAGGCTACTTGGTGAGCACCTATGTAATTTTCAGAATCTTCAAGGCGGGGTGTGGTGGCTCATGCCTGTAATCCTAGCAGGCTGGGAGGCTGAGGCTGGAGGGTCACATGGGGTCAGTAGTTTGAGACCAGCCTGAGTAGGAGCAAGACTCTGTAGAGGGGTCTTATTACAAAAATAGAAAGATTAGCCAGGCGTGGTGGTAAGAGTTGTCCTAGTTACTCGGGAGGCTGAGGCAGGAGGATCTTCTGAGCCTAGGAGTTTGAGGTTGCTGTGAGCAATGATGACACCCACTGCACTCTAGCCTGGGGGACAGAGGGATGGATACCCCTGTCTCAAAAAAAAAAAAAAAAAAAAAAAAAACCTTCTCAAGCTTTACTTGCTTCCTTATAAAACTTTCCTTACCAAATCTCCAGGCAAAACTCACAATGCTTTTCTCTATGCTTTTATGCCACCCTATACAGAGTTTTATAATTTTATGTTTCACCCTGCGTTGCATTTTGCCTGTCTCCCCTATTACACTGCAGGCTTACTGAAGGCAGAGATTATGTGACCTAACCTGACACACAGGTGTTCGCAAGACTTAAACAGATGAACCAAAACTTCAGGCGGGTTTTCAAATATTTGAAGGATGACTCTGTAGATGACTGAAGAGATTTTAGTAGATGCACCTCCAGAGCGCCAAGAACAAGAATGAACGGGGGCATGTGTCAGGACACAGATTTGGGATCACTAGGAGAAAACGCTTTCGTATTGGTCAGGATACTTAAATTCCACTCACAGAAGCCCAGTTTGAAGTAGCTTGAGCAAAGGGAGAACTTTTTTGGCACGCAGATTCCAAGGCAAGTTTGAACTACCCGACCGTGCAGGGGGGCCAGGGACAGAGCAGGACCTCAGGAACACCTGCAACGAGGAAAGCCACCCGGACTCGGTGCCCTGTGCTTCTGCTTCTCTGTGTCAGCTTCCGGAAACGTGGCTGCTGTGCTGCAAGCTGGGGCCCCACAACTCGCGGATCTCCACCACAGAGCGCCTGCTTTTCTTTACCAGTTTCGAGTTCGAAAAGTCTGGTGAAGAACTTTAATTGGTACAGCCTGGCTCTGTGGTCAGGGAGATAAGGCACCGTGAATGGCCTGGCTTGAGTGAGACGCCGGGCAACTGAGGCCAGGGGTGGGGTCATATAGCAGCAACGTGGCCGCGGTGGGAACCCCACAGCGTGGGGGAAAGCCATTTCCAGGAGCGGGATGGGGCGCCACTCTGGGAACAGAGGGTTGCACTCCTTTGCTTTCACTTCCTAACAGTGATAGCCCTCTAGCTCTGGCACTCCCTGGATGCTCTCAGGGAAGGAAGGGAAGGGAAGGGGAGGGGAGGGAAGAAGGAAGGAAGGAAGGAAGGAAAAAAAGATTGTGGAGGCCGGCGCGGTGGCTCATGCCTGTAATCCTAGCACTCTGGGAGGCTGAGGCGGGCGGATTGCTCGAGGTCAGGAGTTCGAAACCAGCCTGAGCAAGAGCGAGACTAAGTCTCTACTATAAATAGAAATAAATTAATTGGCCAACTAATAAATATAGGAAAAAATTAGCCAGGCATGCTAGCACATACCTGTAGTCCCAGCTACTTGGGAGGCTGAGGCAGGAGGATTGCTTGAGCCCAGGAGTTTGAGGTTGCTGTGAGCTAGGCTGACGCCACGGCACTCACTCTAGCCTGTGCAACAAAGTGAGACTCTGTCTCAAAAAAAAGAAAAAAAAAAAGATTGTGGTCACTTGCAATGTTTAGAACCAGGTTTAGGTAGTGCTTAGCACCTTGCTCTTGGAAACTGTAGAACGATTTAATTATTTTTCTGGGCATTGGGACTCAGCCCATTTCCCCCTCTGATGCTGGGAAACAGAGGCTGAAGGGGTGAGGAAGGAGGTTCCACTAATCTAGACGTGTTAACTGAACCCCTCATCTACGCTGGATACTGGGAGGTGTGGAAGCGACACCAGGTGCGCATGCCGAGGAGCTCCGGCCTCCAGGGAGGGGGTCACTGCTGGAGGTGGGTGGCTTTGGCCCAGCCCTGGACCGACAGCCCCTGGGGAGGCGCCGGCTCTGTGGCTCCCGAGCGGCTGGCGCCTCGCCACTCCGCGGCCTCCCCGCCTGGCGACCCGCTCCGGGAGGGCGGCGGAGCGTGTCCTCCGCACGCGGAGCGGACGGCCCGCGGCGGGAAGGGCCTGGCGGGAAGCCGGCGTCGCGGGGACTCCCCGCCCGACGGGGCGCAGCGACGGCCACGCCGCCGGCGGCCGGGGCTGGACGAGGAGCCGGGCAGCCCCGGGGCGCGGACCGCAGTGAGGCCCCCTCCCCGCCCCCGCGGTGCCTCGGAGCGCCTGTCCCAGGGAAGGGACAGCAGCAGGTGACGACGGCCGCCGCGGGCTATAAATAGGGGCGCGCGTCAGGCGCGGGCGGGAGCGGCGGCCGCGGGCAGGGGCTGGAGGCCGGGCGGGCGGCGGCGCCATGGGGTCGCGGAGGGCCCCCAGCCGGGGCTGGGGCTCGGGCGGACGGTCCGGGGCTGGGGGCGACGGCGAGGACGACGGGCCCGTGTGGATCCCCAGCCCCGCCAGCCGCAGCTACCTGCTCAGCGTGCGCCCCGAGACCAGGTGAGTGCGCCCCAGGGGCCGGGCGGGCGCGCAGGCCCTCCAAGGGCCCTCTGGTCCCCGCCGGCCGAGGGCGGCTTGGCCTCTGTTGGCCTAGGCTGAGCCCAGGGCCCCGAGCTCTCAGTCCGAAGGCCCAAGGCCTGAGGCCACGGCCAGGCTGCAACGGCCCTCGGGGCCCTGCTGGCCTGTGGGCCTCAGGCCTCTGGCAGTGCAGGCTCAAGGGAGGAGAAAGGCCCCGCTTTGGGGTGATCTCGCCAGGGCCTGAAGGCTTCCCTTACCTCCCCTGCCCAGCACTCCGCTACTCCCAGACTCCACATTTAACTGGATTCCACAGTCAGCAGGCGATAAGGACAGCCAGAGTGGCTGAAATTCCTCCCTGGCAGGAAGGGAGGGAGAGCACTTGGGTGGGGGTAGAGAGATAGGCAGGGGCGCAAGCGGGGCTGCCCTGAGTCGGGGAGATTCACCAGGAAGAAATAAACCTGTGGAAGTAGGCCCTGCTCTGGGTCCAGGACGTTGGTCATCCCCAGGGTCTTTGCGGGGCGCGGAGGCGAAGGGGTGGGATGAGGTGCTTGTTGGCCCCCTCTGGGGGATGTCGGGGATTTGAGGACTTGCAGCTCGGAGGGAGCCTATTGCCCTGCCCAGTGCGGGAGCGAAGTGCCAAGGGAGGCGGGGACGTGATGGGCCCTTCCTGGTCTTCTGAGAGTTAAAGAGGTGTGGATGCTTTGTTTCAGGAGCTAGCTGCCCAGACAGGGACAATAGAAGCCACAGGCACTCCTCAGAGGTACACCACCACACGACACACACAGGACACATGCCGCAGGTGCACTGCCATGGAGACAGACCCTTCCTGCCCCTCTGGGCAGCTCAGTTTCCCTCCACCTCTGGAGCCTATTTTCCCCAATGGGAAATGTGACGCTTTAGCTGTGGGATAGTGGTTGTTTCGTAGTCCGAGAACGTGGCTTGTTAAGTTTATGGCGAAAACAGCCACTCCTCTGAGACGCCGTCTAGAGACCTATTCCCTGTTCCTGAAACAGCACAAAAACAGGTATCAAGGACATTGAGGAAAAGTTCCGGGCACTTCCTCATGGATTGGCTGAGTCCTGTTGACCTTGGAGTCGGAAAAGTTCAAATGTAACCGGAACCAGTTTCTGCATAAAACTCGTCAAATGGTGTCACATGTCTGGGGCAGGGCTGAGGACTGACTGGTGTTAGTGACTGAGTCAGACACAACAAGGCCCCTGGCTGCCAGGAAAGAATGCCCCTTCCACCTCCCAAGTCCTGGCTCCACAGATAAACCGGAATGAAATTCGGACGTGTGTTCCATCTACTCTCGCAGTGAGGTCGACTCCCTTGTAGGAGACTCACATTTGTCTCACGCTTGTGGCAGTGACTTGTCTGGCCTCTGCCTCCTGTGTTTGGCCTCTGCCACTACCGGTGGGACAAACAGAAGAGGTGGAAGCGGATCCTTCTTGGACACCACAGCAGTGGAGGAAGGGAGGGAAGGGTGGCTTGGGAACCAGGCGGAACGGGGAAGGCAGGGGATCTGGGCTGTTAGGGAGAAGGCCTCGGCCTAGCCCAGCAGTTGTAGGTAGATATTAATTACACACCTCACGGGCACAGAGCAGTGTGCCAGCCTGAGAGCTAGAGGTGGGGCAGAAGTGGCTGGCTTAAGTGTCCTTGGACCTAAATGGGAATGCTCTCTCAAAGGGAGTTTCTTTTCGTCAAGTATTTGGAGGGGGCAGGACAGGGACAGTGGGAGAGAGAGTTTTCTGGCCTTGGATTTTGGGCTGTGTGTTGCCCCTGCAGAGTTTCTCACTGCCCTGGCCAGCTGGCCACAGACCCCCCTCCCCCACAGGTTCTGAGGGACGAGGGGAGCCAGCTTTCTCTGGCCTCTGGAGAAACCTTTGGCCAGAGTGGGGAGGGTGTGAACGGGGCTGCACTGGGGGGTGGAGGGTGGGGAAGCAGTTCTATAGCAAGGCCTGACTGCCCGCCAGGCTGGGGAGGGGCCCAACACACAAGGAGAAAGAGTCCCTTGAGAGCTTTGCCAGCCGAGCCCTGACTGTCCCAGAGTCCTGGCGGGAGGCAAGTTCTGTCTCCACTCACTCTTCACCGCGACGTTTTCGAGGACTGCCTTTGCGTAACGCTGTCCTGGAGCTCCTGAGGCATCTCCTCATGGTGCCTGTGAGGGTGGCTGCCCCGGGAGCTGATGGCCAGCCGGGCTGGTGACGGGGCACAGAAGCCTTGGTCCTGGGGCCAGAACCCATCTCCCCACACATACCTGACCTCCACCTGCCCCACAGCTTTGGGGGGGTCCAGTCAAGTGTCAGCTGAAGGATATTTCCAGTGCCCACTGGGGTCAGAGCCCAACACACAGACAGTCCCACCAAGCTGTAGGCCAAGCCTCCTAGGCCACCCATCGTCTAGGGCCTTACCCTGTAGCAGGGGGTGTGTGGGGAGGCTGGAGTAGGTCAAGGGACCACAGTTGGGTGGAATCATTTATTACCAATTAGCTTCTGCGGGATACTCAGAAGTTCCAGAAGGCCCTGTCCTCTCATTTATTTTTTGGAGGCCCTGGTCTAGCTGGGCTCAGAGGAGCAGCAGAACCTATGAGGTTGCTACACACGGTTTTGAAATAACCTCTGCTGTTCTGCTTGGGTCAGTCAGGTTGTTTAGGGCTTTCAGGGAAACTGAGGTATCAGAACAGGACTTTCCCAGGGCCTTTTACATCCCAGAGCGGATGAAAGCCAGGAAGAATGGAGGCATCCAGCTTGCGCAGCCAGTCCCGGTTTCCCCCAGGCCGACTTTGCTCCCATTTGAGGAGACCTTTCCTTCCTGGGCCCTGAATTCCCATTTTGTAAGATGAAGGTGGCATGGAGAACACTTTGAAGCCTTTCTGCCCCCACATTTGGTGCCTGTGATTTTGACACTGTTGGAGGCAATAAGTGGGGAGCCCTCTGCCTGGGTGAGAGCCCTGAGCCTGGCTGTGGCCAGTCTGCCCGGCACAGGCAGGGCTTCGCCTCCTGAAGACCAGGTGCTTACACTGGCTCAGGGCCGCCCTGGCCGGACCAACCACGGAAGGGCGAGGCCTAGAGAAAGCAGGACAGTGGGTCCAGGGAGCAGAGCTTCCCAGACAGCTCCAGAGAGAGCTGGGGAGGGCCAGCTACCCCAGCTCAGTCCCTGCAGCCGGGTCCTGTGGAACCTGTCATCTGCCTCTCGGAATGAGAAAGCTAACTTTCCCCCTCTTCTTCCCAGGGAAGAAGTCCAGACCCAGAGGAGAAGAACTCTCTCAATTCTAAGGAGAGAGACAAAGGAAACTTATGGTCAGGAAAGGATGGAGTTGGCCAGTGCCTTGGAACCATGGGAGGTTCTGCCCACGCAGACTCCAGAGGATTTTTAAAGCTCTGAGCAAAGGCAGCTGCACTCTTGAGCCGTTCTTTCCATCTTTTCTGGAGTGGCAGCTCCCTCTGCAGGCAGGACCTTTCTTGCTTGAAAAATGCATTTCTCCTCCCACTCCCTTGCTTCCTCTCCCCCCCTTCCCCTCTCCAGCCCCTCCTTCCTCTTCTTCCTCCTCCTCCTCCTTCTTCCTCTCTTCTCTCTCTCTTCCTTCTATAGAACAGCAGCTGAATACCCAGCGTATGCCCAGCATTGTGCTGGGAGCCGCAGAAGCTACAAAAGTGCTGGGTGTGAAGGCTCAGTGCACGGGACTTAGTTGAGCAGAAGGAAGGAGGGAGGTCTTTCCAAACAGGGAGGATAAAAGTGAAGGCTCAGAGGCCAGGAATGGACTTGTCCGTGCCAGTTAGGGACAGGACTGGCTGCAGTGGCACCTGGGTGTTGGGAAGTAGAGAGAACCACAGTTGCAGTGGGGTGTGAATAGATTAGTACATGCCTGACCAAGGAGGGAGGCTCAGTGTAACCTACAGTGGGGGATGGTAGCATTTTGTCCAGAGAAGTGGTGTGATACATGGGGCTAAAGAGAAGGGGGTTGAGATGTCACCAGATATGGAGCCAGGAGGGTCTAGGTCAGGGCACAACAGCAGGAGTATTGAGAAAGGGAGAAAGAAGGGCCCAAGAATTGTTGACTGGCTGGGTTTGGGGGACAGAGGAGGGGCAGGAATACAAGATGGTTTTGGGCTTAGGAATTTGAGAGAACACCAGTGACATTCACAAGCCAGGAGCACTGGGGAAGAGGGAAGCCAGGTTTGGGGGAAGAGGATGAGTTTGTTTTTGTAGTTATAAAGAGATGGGATAGTAGTAGAGCTTTCTTGTGATTGGAGATATAGACCACAAGTGCCATGGAGCAGGCTGGGCTGCGGACAAAGGAGGGAGAGCTTTTGTCACGACAGGGACAGCTGCAGGGAGGGAGTGTGGGTGAGCTGGGATCTGGAGCCCACTGGAGAGATTTGTGTTAGGAAAGGTGGAGGGGAAGGTAAGAGTGGGCTCAGACCAAGTGGGCGGGAGCTCACTAAGGGGCAGCCCTGTGTGGGTCCCCGCCTCTCAGTGGTCTACACAGTCCCTGGTTAGTGTCCGTTCCTAGCTGCCCAGATGGTGGGGGGACAGTCAGGGCCTCCAGGCAGGATGGGCCTTGGGCTGGTCTGATGGACCTGGGTGCCTCCCAGCTCCTGCTAAATTAACTGCTTTGTTTTTCTCTTCACTCTCCCAGCTGGTTTGTACTTTAACATATTAATGGAGGGTGTTCTCCAAGCCACCTGTCTCCTTCCCAGCCTGTCAGGGGACTTCCAGGAATGGGGCTCTTTTCTACCAAGGGGCCAAGGGTCGAAGCAGGAGCTGCCCCCAGGCTGGTGTGCTGCAGGGTGGGGAAACATGCCAGGTAGCTGTAAGCCTCTCTCTTGGGGGCAGTGACCCAAGTGCCCGAGACACACCTTTTTCAAAGCATAGCCCCAAAGGGCCTCCCTCCTGCCTAACCATTGTCCTGTTCTCTGCTGCCTTTAATGAGCTCTTGGTTTCAGATACACTGGTGTCCGGTGGTGAGGCCACTTGCTAACCGGAGCAGGCCAACTGAGACAGCTGGTCCCTTTTAATAGAAAGGCCTCTGGGCCCCAGATGGCGGCCGATTAATAGTTTGCGACTGTTGATTTCGCCTCCTCCCCTCCTTGCTTTTTTGGCCTAATGATTCCATTTGCTGTTTTTGCTTAGCTTATCAAGCAACCGGTTGTCTCACCCCAGCTCTGGAAGGTAAATGCATATTGCACTACATTTCTCTGACTGCTTTTTTCTTGGGTCTGGGCATCGAGGGGCCACTGAGTGACTGCTTGTGCACTAACCAGGCTGCATGGGGTGGGGAGGGTGGGAGAGGGGACTCACGTGGGCGTGGTTCTCACAGGGGCCAGAGTGGATGCTTGCATGGGCCACTTGAGAGGGGCACAGGGACTCAGGAATAGAAATGTGGGCAGGGGTTCCTGAGATGCCTGTTATGACATCTCTGTGCCCCTGGGAGGGGCACCGTGAGAACAGAACAGGAAGTCACCAGGCACATGATGCACCTCTTCCCCATCCTAGGTGTTCATGTTTTTTGTACCCACGTATCTAGGTGTGATACTTTATTGTCTATCTTCTTCTAACCATGGCAACTGCCTTTTAAATTTTTTTCTACAGTCCCTTAATTAAGTTCTCCTTTTCCCTCCTCTCTCTCTGAATTTTCTTTTCCTTTGGTTTCTCTCCATCCCTGCAGACTGGACTCTGGGAGCCCGTAGAATCCCATGTTATTGTATTCCTGTGTTGGCTTAATCTCTGAATCTGCTGCCGGGCTGGGGCAAGGCCCAGGCAGGCTCACAGTCCAGGTTTGCAGGTTGAATGACTGTCCTCTTGCCTCCTGAGCTGGGGACAGCTCTCTAGCCCTGGGTGAACTGACTGTTATGATCGAAGCGGGAACATTTCCTGGCTACTTCCCACCACTTGGGCCTCATCCCAGGCTCTGATAGATTTGGGGAGAGTTGGCTACAGTTTCTCTACGGAGAGAAAGATTTCTGAATAGCCAACTGGTGTCCGAAGAGCTAATCGTGTCTACAGACGCGATTATCACTTACCACGTATGTGGTCCTCGTTGGGGATGACCACTGAGGAGCCTTTGTGCTGTGTGGCTCACAGTGGCAGAGAGGATATCACGACTAATCCAGAGTGGAGTGTGCAAGTGCTGAAAGAGAGAGGACAAAGCAAACCTAACCTAAGGGCAAGGTTAGGTCCCTTCGAACATCAAAACCTCACGATGCTGATGTTCTTTAGAGACCCAGGATTAGTCTGTCATATCCTTATGAAGTCATAGAGTTGAGAGGACTCGGAGGTGTCAAGATCATTCCAGATATGTGGACTTCCTGATTTTCTAGGGGACTGGACGCAGCCCACTCAGTGCCTGTCCGACATCCGTGTGGTTTGGGGGATTGGGACAGAAAGTTCATGGCAATGAGAAGCTGTGCAACATTCAGTCGGCATGACTGTGTATAAGTGACTCTCCCCATCCCCGCAAACGCACCTAGAGAGCGGGCTTTCATCCAGCTATGGCTTTCAACGGTTACTTGTGGTTTTCCAACATAAACATTTTTTATAATATAGCTTATGTTAGCTCACGCCTATAATCCTAGCACTTTGGGAAGCCGAGGTGTGAAGAATGCTTGAGGTCAGGAGTTTGAGACCAGCCTAGGCAACATAGCTTACATCTCTTTATAGAGTAAAAAAGTTAAAAAAGTAAAGTAAAGTTAAAAAAAAAAAAAGCCAGTTGTGGGTGGCATATATCTATAGTCCCAGCTGCTCGGGAGGCTAAGGCAGAAGGATCGCTTGAGCCCAGGAGTTTGAGGCTGCAGTGAGCTATGATCATGCCACTCACTTCACTCCAACCTGGGTGACAGAGTGAGACCCTGCTTCAAAATATATAGATATAGATATGGACCTAGTGTGGAAAGTTTGAAAAGTGTTCTTTTCCATTCAAAAAGAGTAGTGAAATAAAATAACTATTTATTATTGAATATCTAGCATGAGCACTTGTTTCTGCAGATTTTCTTGAAGCATAGTTTCCTTGTTTTCTCTCTTATCCAGTAACTGAAATGGTTTTCTTTTTCTTTTTTTTTTTTGAGACAGAGTCTCACTTGTTGCCCAGGCTAGAGTGAGTGCTGTGGCGTCAGCCTGGCTCACAGCAACCTCAATCTCCTGGGCTCAGCGATCCTCCTGCCTCAGCCTCCCGAGTAGCTGGGACTACAGGCATGCGCCACCATGCCCGGCTAATTTTTTGTATATGTATTTTTAGTTGGTCAATTAATTTCTTTCTATTTTTGGTAGAGACAGGGTCTCGCTCAGGCTGGTTTCGAACTCCTGACCTTGAGCAATCCGCCCGCCTTGGCCTCCCAAAGTGCTAGGATTACAGGCGTGAGCCACCGCGCCCGGCCAGAAATGGTTTTCTTAGACTTGCCCAAGAAGCTTCATACGTAAAGCCTAAGCTGAATATCAGATCTAGGCTTATGTTCATGGATGAGGTAGGATTCAAATTATGTAGGGAGGACATAATTAGAGATGTTTTGAATTAGTTACAGAATCATAGAAACTATGATTACATTTGGACCATTAGTCTCTAGCAACTGCTGGTTTAAATTTGGTATTTCCCAAAGTCAAAAATTGCTGTTAGTGTGATAGTAGCAGGAAATTTTTTCAGATATTGTATTTTCTGAGTGTTGAGGCAGTTGATAGCTTAGGTCCTGGAGACCCTCTATTTCTAAGTGGCTTAAGAGGGAAAGGATTTGACACCAGCCTGAGAAAGAGCGAGACCCCCATCTCTACAAAAAATAGAAAAATTAGCTGGATGCACGTGGTGTGCACCTGTAGTCCCAGCTACTCAGGAGGCTGAGGCAGGAGGATCGCTTGAGTCCAGGAGTTGGAAGTTGCAGTGAGCCATGATGCCACTGCATTCTAGCCTAGGCTGCAGAGCAAGATCCTGTCTCAAGAGAAAAAGGAAGGAAAGGAAAGAAAAAGAAACAGCTTCTTGAATAGATGAGTTCTAGGTGAGAGAGCATTATAGGAAGAGTATAGAATATGGATAGCTGCAGGCCCAGCTCAAATGCTCAGGTGTGTGAGGGGTTGGGATGCTTGTTTTGGGCAGTCTTTGTTGGGGGAGGGCTCCTGCCACCCACCTGGATGCCCCGGCATCTGCACCCCTGTGGAGAGACCATGGCTGGCCCCCATCCGTCCAGAATTCTTAGACTTGACTCCGGACGCTCCTCCTGGGACGCAGCGGCTCCCTCACACTCAGGTCTAGCCTGGTTTGCACGGACAGAGGCAGTGAATGCGGAGCCCCCTCCCCACTTTGGTGTGCAGGGTCCCGGGCCCTGTTTGCTTGTGCTCCTGCAGACGCTCCCGTGGCCGCTGGAGAGGTCATGGGCGACAGCCATTGCCCTTGGCTGACCGCCCCTGCCTGTGTGGCACAGGGAAGGCACCTTTGAATGACGAGTCTTTGTCATCACGGTTCCTCCTGCTTCTGCCCACTTGACCCCTCACAGTCCTCCCTGCTGCTCCACACAGGAGGCTGTGTGCCTGGGAGGGGAGGAGGGCGCGGCTCCTGCCCCGCACTGCGTGGCTCTGTGGTGGCGCTTCGCCCCTGGGGACGCACTGCATCTGTGCTGGCCCGTGGAAGGGGTTGGCACTGAGGTTTGCTTCCTGGGCCCAGGAAGGAGAAGACTGTGAGCCCCGAGCGTTGGTGGTGAGTTTGGGCTGGAGTCTGTAAGCCCACAGACGCTCCTGAAATCTGGGAGACGGACTGTCACCGGGAACTAAAAGTTCTGGCTTTTGCAGGGGTGGGTCTGTTTGTGGTTCGGCCGTCCCGTGGTTGGTCCAGGAGCTGCCACCCGTGTTTTCACTATGGTACGTGGTAGCCAGGGCTGGAGCAGGGGAGCCACAGCCGGCTTTCCAGCGCTGTTCCACAGCCCTGTTGGGATCAGAATTCTTTTGGGTCTCTCTGTTCTGATTCCCCTAGCAATTAGAGTCCACGTTTGGGCCTAGACCCCTGGCATTGGCCAGCTTTTTCTTGGTCCACCATGAGTCTGTGCTCACAAATGGAGGCGCTTACTTCTGAGCACAAGCTCTAGGAAAGGCTCCCAAGCTCTTAGGAGCGCTGAGTCCTTGCGGGTTGGCTGGCTTTTCCCTCTTTGGCATGAACGGAGGCTCTGCTGTGCTGGGGCTCCATCTCTGAGCTTGACCTGTCCAGTGTGTCGCCCCCATGCACCAGCTTCCCTGGAGATGAAAGGAGGGTGAAGCAAGGCCCCCCCCCTCCAGTGAGGACAGGGTGGGGACACCTGGGCTGGCAGTCTGGCATGCTCGGGAGCATGGCCCATGGTCAGCAGCCTGCCCATCGTAAGGGGACTGGGTCAGGAGTCCATACGGTCCTTTGGTGCCATCCCTGCCCCTAACCCTGCAAGAGGCACAGGCTGCCTTGAAGACAGACCTGCCCAGGGGCTGGAGCTCTGGCCGCAGGAGGAGGGACAGGCCTGGTAAGGCTTAGGCGGCCCTGGGCCCAGGCTGTGGGATGGGTGGGAGGGCGGCTCTGAACAGCTCCTTGCCTTTCCCAGGAGCACCTTCTGCTCCATCATCGCTCAGCTCACGGAGGAGACCCAGCCGCTGTTCGAGACCACGCTCAAGTCCCGGGCTGTGTCCGAGGACAGCGACGTCAGGTTCACCTGCATCGTCACAGGTAATGAGGCTGTGCAGGGCCCTGTCCCAGGGCCTCTGCGCAGAGCAGGGTCCGCAGAGGCCATGGGGACAGGTGTGGCGGGGCGGTGGGCTGTGCGTGTAAAGCTGCAAGCTGACGTTTGCTTTCTCAGCCTTCCCTGGAGCTTATCCTCCCTGCCTGGGCTGTTGTGCCTGGCCCCTCCCCCTCTGGAGCTGGGGCCCTGCTGTCCTCCTTCCAAACCTGTCCTCAGTGACATTTCCTCACCCTCATGCTACAGACATGACTACCTAATCTTAGCTCAATTGAGGGAGATCTTTGAGGCCACCTCCCCCAATGTCCCCATTTTACAGTTGAGCAGTTTGAGGCTCAGTGGCAGAGAGGCAGCGACACGCAGTGATTGCAGACCCTGGAGGCAGGATGCCTGGCTTGCAATCCTGTATCGTTCCCTTTCCAGTTATTATACTGAGCAGGTGACTTGACCTCCCAGCTGCCTCATCTGTAAAGTGGGGATAATAATAGCACACTCATGTAGGGTTGTGAGAGGCTGAGTGAATTAATACCTGCAAAGCATTTGGAATAGTACCTGGCACGCAGTAAATGCCAGGTAAGTTAAGACTGGTATTATAGACGTTAAGACTGGTATTATTTGCATTGCACTGAGCTCCGTGGTGGAATTTGAAGCAACAGACTGGCAAGAGTGATACTCCTTGGAAGGGGAGGGAGGAGAAGGTGGCAGTGCCAGGAAGCTGCTCCAGGTACCATCCCTCCCCTAGACCACCCAGCCCAGTCCCCCTTGCACTAGCCTGACCTACCTCAGGGCCTGCAGGACCCACCAAAGGGCACCTTACCCCTCCCAGCTGTGCAGACACCAGTTCAACGGTGCCAGGTCCAGGCGCCCTCTGAGCGCCTGTCTTTTCTAAATCAAGGTGGTTTCCAGCTGCCACATTCCCCGATTCTGGGGGATTTGTCTTCCCCAGCCAAGAAATGGCCTCTCTGGGATGGGGTTCCCATGGGCAGGTCTCACCCTTACCGAGAGCCCTCTGAGCTGCAGGCTGAGATCACTCTGCTCCAAGGGCCCAGAGACAGGCCTGCATCCCTTATCTTTGTACTGCTTGATGCGTTTCGCAAGCTGTCTGTTCCCATTGTTGTTGGAGTCTTGCAAAACCTGTGAAGTAAGTGCTATTTTTAGTCGGATTTTACAGAGGAGGAAACTGGAAGAGGCTAGATGACTTGCCAGCGTCCACAAAACTGGGGAGGAGGAGACATCGCCTCTCTCTCTGCAGCGTCCGTGGTTGTGGCCTGTGCCCGTGTCTCCCGCGTGTCTGTGGCCCTGAGAGCTTCCTAGGGAAGCCCAGTCCTTTCACTACTTCAGGATCTTGCAGATGCGATTTCTCTGTTTAAAAGTCCCTTGCCCCTTCTTTTTAAAGAAAATCACATTTTATCCTGCCAGACTAATATAGGTGCACAGTTTAAGACTTGAAATGCTGCTAAAAGGCGTATATCAAAACACGGCAGTTCACGCCTCCCAATTGGTCTTCCCAGAAGCAGCTGTTCTCAGCTGTTAGCTGTCCCTTCTGGCCGGTCTACATTTTCATCGTGCTGAGTAACATGTGAATATTTCTGAGTATTCACGTTTAGATGTTCACCGTTATTATATCTTCCTATTATGGTAGATAAGGAATCAGCTCTTTTACACCATCATTTTCTCTGTTTCCCTAAACTTACCTTCTCATTATAGTTATATCATGATTTTTGCTGGTATCAACATTTACCATTTATCTTATTATGCCTGTGTGAAATTATTCACAACCGAATATTATAGTGTACTATGATTTATTTATTTTTTTCTGTTTTTCCTAAGGTTAGTACTTTCCTTAGTTTTTAATCTATTTGGTTTTATAGTTTCTATTGCTAATTTTTCTTATGCCTTCTAATAGCCTCCCAATGCAGTGTTCCACATGGTCAAGGCCAACAGTAATCTGTTTCTTCCCTGGGAGACACCCCTCTGGGAGCTCTCCATTTCTTCTTTTATCCGAACTGGTAACCTCGTAGGCCCGATACACAGCTGTTATCCTGGGTCTTCCCTTTGCCTTTCTCCTGGGTTTGATCCAGCTTTCTGGATCTTTCTTGGTTTATTTCCTGGCTTTATTGAAGTTCTGCCTCCAGTAGTGTCCTCAGGTCCCAAAGATGGTGCAGTAGCAAAGGGCACTGTGAGCCAGCCCGGGACGGCTCTCCCCTTTGAGTCACTCTGCTCTAGTGTGGCTTAGTTTTTCTCTGTGTGGCGCACAGTTGTCACCCTAGGATCTCCTTCACTGTCATCCTGTAGATTCCCTTTACCTCTTTGCTATGGTGGATTTTCTGCTTTTTGTATTCTATATTCTTTTCTTTCTTTAATCTACATTTGTGTTTTGGTTGCTTTTCTTTTCTTTCCTTTCTTAATTTCTTCTTTCCTCCCTTCCTCCTTCCCTCCCTCCCTCCCTCCTTTTCTTTTCCTTCCTTCCTTCCTTTCTTCCTTCCTTCCTTCCTTCCTTCCTTCCTTCCTTCCGTCCGTCTTGTCTTGTCTTGTCTTGTCTTGTCTTGTCTCATTTTGTCACCCAGGCTAGAGTGCAGTGGTGTCATCATAGCTCACAGCAACCTCAAACTCCTGGGCTCAAGCAATCCTCCTGCCTCAGCCTCCAAGTAGCTGGGGCTATAGGCGTGTGCCACCACACCTGGCTAATTTTTCTATTTTTTTGTAGAGAAGGGGGTCTCATTTTTGCTCAGGATGATCTCAAACTCCTGGCCTCAAGTGATCCTCCCGCCTCAACCTCCCAAAGTGCTAGGATTACAGGTGTGAACCACCACTCGAGGCCTTGGTAGCTTTCTAGAAAGAGTACACAAGAAGTAAATGTTGGACTGCTTGTGTCTGAAAATATCTTTTGATGGAGAGCTTGTCTGGGTATAGAATTTTAAGTTGAAAATCATTTTCCCTAGGAATTTTATTTATTTATTTTTATTTTTTATTTTTTTTCCCCAGCCCCTCCCTAGGAATTTTAAAGATACTACTCCTCTGTCTTTTTGCTTCCAATGTTGCTGTTTATAGTGGGAAGACAGTTTGATCCTAATTCTTTGCATGTGACCAGTTTTTCTCCTGGAAGCTTGTAAGAGTGTTCTGATATTTCAGAATGACGTATTTTGATATGGGTCTCTTCATCCTGGGACGTGCTTAAATGCTTTCAGTTGGAAACTGAGAGCCTTTAGTTCTGGGAAATTTGGGACTATTTTGATGTTGATTTTATGCTCCTGTCTTCTTTGTTCTCAATTTATGAACTCCTGTTTGGACATCTGTTCCCTGGGACTTGTTCCCTCATTTCCTTTTTTTTTTTTTTGAGACAGAGTCTCACCCGGGTTAGAGTGCTGTGGCATCAGCCTAGCTCACAGCAACCTCAAACTCCAGGGCTCAAGCAATCCTTCTGCTTCAGCCTCCCAAGTAGCGGGGACTATAGGCATGTGCCACATTGCCCAGCTAATTTTCTATATATTTTTAGTTGGCCAATTAATTTCTTTCTATTTTTAGTAGAGACGAGGTTTCACTCTTGCTCAGGCTGGTTTGGAACTCCTGACCTTGAGCAATCCTCTCACCTCGCCCTCCCAGAGTGCTAGGATTACAGGGGTGAGCCACCATGCCCGGCCTGTTCCCTCATTTTCTTATCCTTTCTTCTCCTTTCATTTATCTGTCTTTTTGCTCTACTTTTCCAGGCGATTTCCTCAGTTTTATCTGAAAGCTCTTCTATTGAATTTTTAATTTCTAAGAGTTTTTTTTTTTTAAATCCTTTTCTGTAGCATCCTCTTTTCTTCTCTTAGCTCTCTGGGACTATTAATCATAGTTTTAAAGTTTCCTTTTCTCTGCATAGTGTTTCTTCCTACTTGCTTTTTTCTGTTTAATTTTATTTTGTCCTTCATCTTCTATTACGGGCTCAGATATCTAGGAATCTTTGGTTGTCAGGTAATGATTAAGAGTGGGAGACTAGCTGGGCACAATGGTGCGCACCTCTAGTCCCAGCTGTTCAGGAGGCTGACGCAGGGGGATCACTTGAGCCCAGAGGTTCAGGGCTGTAGGGAGCTATGATGACGCCACCGCATGCCAGCCTGGGCAACAGAGTGAGACCCCATCCCTAAAAAAAGAAAAAAAGAGTGGGAGACTAAAAAGTGATTGGAAGTTCTGAGCAAGCAGGAGGGACCTGAAAACCTGGATCCTGGCTGTAGGGAAGTCCCTGTTGGGAACTGCCAAGTAAGTTTTTTCAGTTCCTTCTTCTTGGGCTAACTAGATTCCCTATAAAAGGTTTCCTGGCAGTTATGCAAATTAGAGGGTTGGGTGGGCTCTTAGCACAGAGGCTTTTATTTTTAATATGTGACCATTACATTTTTCTGTTTTTCATAGGATAGTCATGCCCTCGGTTCTGCTGGTTTGCCCTCAGGGCAAACTCTACATTTCCAAATGATAACCTTGCCCTCTGTGGAGGGGAAGGGGTGGGCACCCAGGCGTACCAAGTGCGTGAAGGATTCCAGAGATCTGTTTTTTTTTTGAGACAGAATTTCACTGTATTGTCTGGGTTAGAATGCCGTGGCGTCAGCCTAGCTCACAGCAATCTCAAACTCCTGGGCTCAAGTGATCCTCCTGCCTCAGCCTCCCGAGTAGCTGGGACTACAGGCATGCGCCACCATCCCCGGCTAATTTTTTTCTACATATTTTTAGTTGACCAAGTAATTTCTTCTATTTTTAGTAGAGATGAGATCTCACTCTTGTTCAGGCTGGTCTTGAACTCTTGACCTTGAGCGATCCTCCGGCCTCGGCCTCCCAGACTGCTAGGATTACAGGCGTGAGCCACCACGCCTGGCCGAGATCTACTTTTTGAGTACCTTTTAACCTTTCCTCTTTCCTCTTTGCCCCCAGTTCCAGAAGTGCTTGGCCGTCAGCACTTACGCCCTGTGGGGATTTTCTGGTGTTAAGAGGGCAGTTCTCGGTTTTACCCACCGTGAGTGTAAGGTGTAGCTGTCTTGCATCTGCTAAATCAGTTTGCACGTGTCCATCTGCTTTCCAACCTTCTAAATTTTGTTGCTTCTGTTGCTCTTCTTGCCTGTACTCCCCAACCTTATGTAAGTTTCGATAAACAATCTGTTTAGTGTAGTTGTTTTGGGGAAGGGCACGAAAACAACTGGCGTGTTCATTTTGCCTTTTTACCCAGAGGGGTACTTCCCTGCCTGGCACATTCCTTCTTTGAGGGGCTCACCCTCCGGGCGGGCCTATCCGGCATTTCCAGGAGAGCTCTTCTTCCATCCCCCAGGTCACAGTTTGTTCACACGTCTCTCTTTCCAACAGGAACATGACATCTGTAAGGACAGGGCACACCTGACACACTGTGCCTCTCTAGAGCTGGCACAAACAAAGTGTGCATACTTGCCAGATGATCACAGCGAACCCTGACTGGGCTGATGACAAAATCGGCGTCTTTTCTACTCTCCACGTTGCCTGCTCGTTTCGGCTGCAGCTTTGGCGCCCTGGTAGCAGCAGCTGCCGTGGGGACCTGGGGCCAGTTGAGAGGTGCAGGTATCCGGTGTGGCTCTCCTCTCTTTCCTCCTTCCGTTCTGTCCCTCGTAGCCGTGGGCTCTGAGAGCGACGTGGAGATGCCAGGCAATGGTCCGGCTTATAGAAGCTTGGGGTATTTTATTGAATATCCCCAGTGTAAGTATGGAGTAAGCTTTTCCCTGTTTCCAGCCCAATCCAAAAGAGCACCCTTTTACCTCAGGACGACCAGCCAGGGCCAAGGGCTTCCCAGGAGCACAACGCTAAGATCAGAAACGCAATCCGTTGAGTGTGTAAGATTTCCAGGGTTCCTCCTATCTCTAACATCCATGCCATGGTCCACTGTTGTACCTTACCCTTTCCTCCCCCCTCCTCAACCTCACATGCATCCAGAGTCTCAGGTTACCCCAGTTTCACGTAGTAGATTAGGAAGGAGGTCTCTATGATTACCATAGTACAACACAAACAAACCTTTTCCTATTAGCAAGGGGAAAATGGAGGCTAAAGGAGAAGGGAAAGGGGGAAGGGAAGGGTTAGAAATTAGGTCTCCCCAGTCTGGAGAGGTGGGTGGTGGATGGATCTCTGGCTGAGACTGGCTCTTCTGCTCCTGGCTCTCTCTGTAGAGATGGAGTGACCACAAGTGCCTCTCCTCTTCCCCTCCCTGCCAGTAGCATTTCCTAAACAAGGCTGGGATGAGTCAGCCCAGCAGGGACCTGCCAGGCATAGGTGATGCTTTCCTGGTGTCAGGACCTAGTCCAGGTGGGGGAGAGCCACCTGTGCTGGCGCCCCTGCTGGTTGACCTGGGAGGGACGCCCTTGGGGCTTGGAGAAGGGGGTAGCTCTGGCGGTCCTTCCACTCAGAGCAGGCACATGGGGAGACAGTGGCCTCGGCTGGGCCTTCTGGCTCCTGTCTGGCCCCTGGCTGAAGTGCTGCCATCGTCCCTGAGGCGGCCCGTCTCTGTCCAGCACGGTGGCTTCTCTCCCCTACCCTCCTGGACCCAGCTATAGATTCTGTGTTGGTGTGTGTGTGTGTGCATATGTTGTAGATTCTGTGTTGGGGTGTGTGTGTGTGTGTATATGTTGTAGATTCTGTGTTGGGGTGTGTGTGTGTGTGTGCATATGTTGTAGATTCTGTGTTGGGGTGTGTGTGTGCATATGTTGTAGATTCTGTGTTGGAGTGTGTGCATATGTTGTAGATTCTGTGTTGGGGTGTGTGTGTGTGCATATGTTGTAGATGCTGTGTTGGGGTGTGTGTGTGCATATGTTGTAGATTCTGTGTTGGGGTGTGTGCATATGTTGTAGATTCTGTGTTGGGGTGTGTGTGTGTGTGCATATGTTGTAGATTCTGTGTTGGGGTGTGTGTGTGTGCATATGTTGTAGATTCTGTGTTGGGGTGTGTGTGTGCGTGCATATGTTGTAGATTCTGTGTTGGGGTATGCATATGTTGTAGATTCTGTGTTGGTGTGTGTGTATGTGTGTGCATATGTTGTAGATTCTGTGTTGGGGTGTGTGTGTGCATATGTTGTAGATTCTGTGTTGGTGTGTGTGTGTGTGCATATGTTGTAGATTCTGTGTTGGTGTGTGTGTGTGCATATGTTGTAGATTCTGTGTTGGTGTGTGTGTGTGTGCATATGTTGTAGATACTGTGTTGGGGTGTGTGTATGTGTGCATATGGTATAGATTCTGTGTTGAGGTGTGTGTGTGTGTGCATATGTTGTAGGTTCTGTGTTGAGGTGTGTGCGTGTGTGTGTGTGTGTGTGTGTGTGTGTGTGTGTGTGTGTGTGTGTGGATGGGAGGGGGAAGCACCAGCAGTAGGCAGGTTAGACAAAGGGACTGAAGCTTTAGACAGAACCATGTTTCTGAAGAAATTCTTTTAAGAGAAATAAGTCTAATATAATGTCTACTGGTAGCAAAAACTCATATATTAGTCCTGGATCCCCCAGTAGAAGGAATACAGGAAAAAGGAAAAGGAGACCTGAGGTTTTGTCATGTGCCAGCTGTGTGACCCTGGGTAAGATACTTAGCTTCTCTGAGCCTCATTTTCCTTTTGCGTAGAATAGGGATGAAAACATCTGCTGTTTTATAGCTCTGGCTCTTCTACTTACTAGCTAGATAACTTTGGGCAGGAGCCTTAATTTCATGAGCCTGGATTTCCTCTTCCTTAAATTGGAGATTAGTAACAGTATATTCCTCGTAGGATTTTTGTGAGGATTAAATGAGATAATACATGAAAAGTATTCAGCTCAGTATCTGGCACATAGTAAGTCTTCATTAATGTTAGCAGTTGTTTGCACAGGGTTGTTCTGAGGGTCAAATGAAATTCTATATTTGCAAATTCTTTGGAAACTAAATTTCCATTCATTCTTCATCTCCGAATCTGAGCGTCTGCAAGCTAGGAATGGTTGGGGCTGCCAGTCTTGGAGCCAGGTTCTTGAGTCAGGCCTGCTGGCTGTGAAACAGAGGTCACAGGGTGTGAAGGGGCTGAGGGAAGGCCACAGGCTCAAGTACCGCTGTGGGCTCTCCCAGCCAGGGCCGAATGTGTGTGCACACGCCTGCCTGTGGGCACACACACGGGCATGCACATGTGTGCAGCTGGGAGCAGAGCGCCCAGACCCCTCCACCCTTCCTGCTTCTGTGTGTTTTAGGATACAGTTCACATGATTCAGGAAACAAGGCCATGTGTTCTCCCAAATAAATTTGCTTCCGAAGCCCATTGTTGCTATGAAGGCCTAAGCTGTCGGGCTGGCCCCTACCTTGTGTAGAGGCACCAGAGGTGGCAGAGGGTGGCATGGAGGCTGAGGCCCTAGCCCTGGGGCTTCGGGGCCCTTTCACCATCTCCCTCCCCGCCCCTCCCCTGCCCTCTCCCCTGGACTCAGATGCCCCGGAGGCTGCAGCTGTGCTGGGCCGGTCATGGGGCAGGGAGGCTCTGAGCCGGGCCCTTGTAGGGATGAGATCACCCCACGGGATGGTGAGGACACCTGTGCTGGCCCTGGCCACACGCACGGTGATGTAACCAGGGGCTTTAGCTCGCAGTGGAAACATGGGGCTCGCTTTACAGTCAGGGCTGCCCAGAGTTTGTTCCTGGCTGACCCAGCTGCGGCCTCGCCTCGCTTGCTCCCGGCTCCTGTACACGGTTCCCCACGCACCCCCTGCCTTCTTCCCTCCCGCGCTGCTGTGGCGGTTCCTCTGTCAGTAGGCACTGCCCGCCTGCCCCTGCCCGTTCGCTCGTGCCCCTGCTCGCTCGGGCACTCACTTGTCCAGCGGAGTTTTGTTAAGTAACTACTGTGTGCAGGCGCTGTCTTAGGTGGGGGGAGGTAGCAGGGACCACAGGGACCTCAGTCTAGCAGGAGAGACAGACAAGGAAAAGTCAGTGGTGGCATCATGACTGGTGCCGTGTGGGGGAAGCGCAGGTGACATTAACGCCCAGGGGAGAGAAGGAGACGGAAGTACTGAGCCCAGGGGAGAGGAGGAGACGGAAGTACTGAGCCCAGGGGAGAGGAGGAGACGGAAGTACTGAGCCCAGGGGAGAGGAGGAGACGGAAGTACTGAGCCCAGGGGAGAGGAGGAGACGGAAGTACTGAGCCCAGGAGAGAGGAGGAGATGGAAGTACTGAGCCCAGGAGAGAGGAGGAGACGGAAGTACTGAGCCCACTCTTTATGAGATGCTGCTTATCCTTCAAGAGAGCTTCAAGAGCCACCACCACCAAAGCCTTCCCCGAGTCCCCAGCCAGAGGCAACTGCTCCCTTCTCTGCAAGCCTGAGCACTTAGCACATGGCTTCATTTATTCATCTATAAATATTTAATGAGTGTTGATTCCATACCAGACACTATTCTAGGAACTGGGGACACAGCGCTGAACAACACAGATAAGTCCCTGCTGTCATGGAGCGGATATATTTGTCTTGGAAAGGGGGGACATGAACCAGCAAACTCCTAGCGTATAAGATGTCAGGCAGCAGTGTGTGCTATGAAGAAAAATAAACAGAGTGAGAGGGATAAGAAGTGCCGGGGAGGGAGAGTCGCTGTTTGACCGGGGTGGCAGGGAAGGCCTCTCTGAGTAGGGAACATGCCAGTGGAGACCTGCGGGAATTGAGACGTGGCGCTCGCTCGGGGGTGTGATGGTGGCCGGCAGGGACATGTGGCTGGGGCGCAGCGAGCAAGGCGGAGGGTGGTGGGAGGTGAGGCCGGCGCAGTCTCGGGGCCTGGGTGATGTGGGAGCTATGGGGTGCTTTGAGGAAAGCAGCACCAGGTCTGACTTTCTTGTTAAAGGATCATTGTCCCCTGAGCCGAGAATGGATGGGAGCAGTGAGGTCGGCGAGGAGGTTATTACAGAAATCGAGGTGACGGGATGTGAAGCAGGCAGGTGGCAGGGAATGGCAAGAGGTGATTGGATTCAGGATACTTGTGAAGGGAGAGCTGCCGGGATGCCTGGTGGAGTGGAGGTGAGACAGGAGGAACACGGGATTGTCCCCGGGTTTGGCCTGAGCCAGATGAAGCTGCCATCTACTGAGACTGGCGGGAATTGGCTGGAAAGGGGAATAGGAGTTTGGCTTGTGGCATGGTACGTTTGGGACCTCTCAGACCTTCCAGTGGAAGTTTCAGGTCTGCCAGCAGCAGTGACAAGCTGGGGTTCGGGGAGGGGTCTAGGAGGAGATAGAAATTCATGAGTCATGAGCGTGTGGATATTTAAAAGCCACAAGACAAGAGCAGGTCCCGCGTGTTGTGAGTGTAGACAGAGGATGGAGAATGGTTCTGAGGCCAAGCCTGGGGCAGGTGCGGGGGGTGCGGGAGGACAGATGAAAGAGCCAGCCCAGCAAAAGCGGCCAGGGGTGTCCCAGGCGCAGGTGAGGTGAAGGTTTCAGGAGGTGGAGTCAGCACTGCTGATGGATGGGGCAGGTGAGGCATCAGGACTGGCCGCTGGACTTGGCAGCGTGCAAGTTGTGGGGGGCCTCGATGAGCAGTTCCGACGCAGTGGTCCAAAAGTGGGTCCAAAAGCCCGACTGGAGAAGGGATAGTGAGGACAGCGAGTGCAGACAGCTTTTTCAAAGAATTTTTCTGTAAAGGAAAGAGCAGGGAAATGAGGGCAGGAGCTAGAGGAGGATGTGGGGTCAAGGGAAGTTTCTTTTATAAAAGGGAGGCAGCACGTCAGCCTTGATTGCTGCCGGGAAAGCTGCGGCAGAGAGGAAGAGTTTTCCCCTGCAGGGAGAGCAGGAATGATTGTTGGAGCAATGTCCTCGACTGGGCGAGAGGAGAGGGGGCGCGGCGAGGGGCGGCTCTGGACAGGAGTGTGGGTTAGCCGTAGACAGAAGGGAAGGCAGATGCCGGGTGCGGGGCTACCTCGGGTGGGTACATGTCTCCTCTTTTCTACTGTAGAAATTCCCTGGGAGCAGAGACCCTGACTTATGTGCTTCTGTGTCCTCATAACCCTAGCTTGGCAGTCAGCAGGTACTTAATGTATATATTTGAGTGAGTGTATGTTAGGAGTCTTTGATTTCTGACAAGTAATGCACATCATTTGGAGTCAGCTTAAGAAATGCAGCAGAGCTGGGTGTGGTGGTGCACGCCTGTAGTCCCAGCTACTCGGGAGGCTGAGGTAGGAGGATCGCTTGAGCCCAGGAGCTCAAGGTTGCAGTGAGCTAGGATCCTGCCACTGCACTCCAGCCTGGGTGACAAAGTGAGACCCCATCTCTAAAAAAATTTTTTTTAAGTTGTGGAAGAAACAAAGCAGAATTCATTGATAAGGCTAGAGGGCCTTCTGTGGAATTGACAAGAGGAGTATAGAAGTGCCCAGGCAGGGAACGAGGCCAGTATTTGGAAGCATGCTGGGACTCTCTGTCTCTCGCTTCTTACTCTATCCTGAGCTCAGCTTCATTTTTCTGTCTCTCCGTTGGCCGGCTTTGCCTGCTTCTCAGTCCCTGTGCAGAACATGGCTGCCCTACCCTTTCAAAGTTAAATTTCCAGACACAATGGTAGACTGTCTCTAGGTGCTAATTCCCAAATCCTAGGTCAAATAATTGGATTAGATCAGCTGCCTTGGTGTTCATTACTGGACCCATCAGCTATGGCCAGGGAGGCAAGGGACATGTGTCTAACAGTTGGAAGCTCTTCCTCATGGGTGGCCTGGGGGTCTCCAGAGAAGAAGGGCTGGACAGACGCCTCAGCCAGTCTCACTATGGTGACCAGGTGGACAGGTAGGTGTGGATGGCTGGGTGGATATGGACAAGGGGTGAATGAATGAATGAATGGGTGGACAGATGTATGTTTTCAGCAATGTTTACAAATAATGTTAACAGCTCAGGAACTCGGACTGAGAGGAGGAGGGCTCTTGGCAGCGATGCTGGTGGTGGGTGAGGGAGACCTCTGAGGACAGAGCCGTTAGCATGGCTCAGGGTGTAGAATCGGCCACTGCAGAAGGAAGCTCGTTACTACTGGCTAGAGATTGCTGGAAACTCCTGGTTTCCCTTCCTTCTAGGAAGCTAGGAAGTTTCTCCTCCATATTTTTCTTCCCAGCTGCTGAAGCGGAATCGTTTTCAGCCTTGACAGGGACCAGTTTCTAAAAATAAGCTGAGACATACAGTGGCCCTGTTGTCACCAAGCCTGGGGCAATTGGTTCTGTCCAGTCTCTACAGGTGGTTTGGGGAAGCCATGGACTGCTATCCTCCCCTCCCACTATTTTGGGACTGGCCTTTCTGCAACCCAATCTCCTGTTTCCTTCTCAGGATACCCGGAACCAGAGGTGACCTGGTACAAGGATGACATAGAGCTGGACCGCTACTGCGGCTTGCCAAAATATGAGATCACTCATCAGGGCAACCGCCACACCCTGCAGCTGTACAGGTGAGGGCGGGGACCCTGCCCTGGGAAAGCGGGTTGGCAGGATGGAGGTGCCCAGGCACCGTGTGGGGGTGGCGGGCAGGGGTGCTGAGTTGGGCCTCCTGGTGAAGCGCGTCTGCCTGCCAGAGTCTGGGATCTCCTAAGGCCAGGGTGGGAGTATTTCCGACAGTCGGAGAGCTGAGTGCAACCAGAGGAGGTCCTGACCCACAGAAACATTTTCCATGAGGTCAGCGGCCAAAAAAAGCAACTGTGTCATCATTACTTCACAAGGGGCTGTTCTGGTCACCTGCTTCTGAAGGGCGCTCTCCTGGGCCCCACGTCTAATCCCTCCTGGGACAGTGTGACCTTGGCCAGCTGCAACCCTCTTGCGAGCCTCAGTTTCCTCAACTGTAATGGAGGGTGTTGCATGTGGTGACATCCGAGGTGGGCGTGGCACCCGGCAGGACTTGCTGAGAGGGGAGCAGGGACCCCGGGTCGGGTGGCACCTCACGCTCCTACCTCTAGGTGTCGAGAAGAAGACGCCGCCATCTACCAGGCCTCGGCCCGGAACACCAAGGGCATCGTGTCCTGCTCGGGCGTCCTGGAGGTGGGCACCATGACCGAGTACAAGATCCACCAGCGCTGGTTCGCCAAGCTGAAGCGCAAGGCGGCGGCGAAGCTGCGCGAGATCGAGCAGAGCTGGAAGCACGAGCGCGAGGCGGCGGGGGAGGCGGACGCGCTGCGCAAGCTCAGCCCCGACCGCTTCCAGCGCAAGCGCAGGCTGAGCGGGGCCCAGGCGCCCGCGCCCTCGGGGCCGGCCCGGGAGGCCGAGGCGGGCACCCCGGCGGCAGCGGCGGCGAGGCCCGAGGGAGAGGCCGAGGCCGCGCCGCGCTCGGGGCTGGGCCTCATCCACGGCTTTGCGCCCGGAGAGGCGACGACCAATGGCGAGGCCGCCCCGGAGAACGGGGAGGGCGGCGAGCGTGGCTTGCTGTCGTACCTCTGCGACGCCATGGAGCGGGGGCCTCAGCGAGCCCCCAGGAAGGAGTCGGGGGCCAAGAAGAAAAAGAAGGATGAAGAACCTAAGCAAGGCCCGCGGAAGCCGGAGTTAGAGAAGGCCGCCCGAAGCCACCGTTCTGTGGAAAACCGTGTCCCCAGTTCAGACCAGCCTGACTCCTGCGCGACGCCGGGGCCCGGGGGTGCCGAGCAGGCCCAGGGCCAGCCGGGAGGCAGGGCCGCACGGGCGCCTGCGCCCCCGGGGTCAGGTAGTGCCAGCAAGCCAGCCTCTGCCCTGGGCCCCCGACACAAGGCCCCGGGCCCAGCCCCAGCCCCGGAGGGGCGTTTCTCCCTGAAGGACTTGTATGAGGAGAGCACCCGCGCGGTCGGGCCGCAGGGGGACGCGCCCCAGCCCCCGGGTGTCAGGGCAGCTGGCGAGGTCCCCTCGGGGAAGGCGCCCAGCAAGGCTAGAGGTGAGGGGGCGCCCGCTGCTCCCGGCCAGCCCGCCCCCGCCGCGGCCCCGCAGCCCACCAGGCCTTTCAACAGGAAGAGGTTTGCCCCCCCGCAGCCCAGAGGGGAGCCCGCCGCCACCACCGCCGAAGGCAAGCCCGCGTCTGCCCCGGGCCAAGCTCCAGAGCGCGAGGCCCAGAGCTCAGGGAAGGCGCCGCCTCAGGCCTCTGCCCAGGTGCCGACACCTCCTGCCCGCCGGAGACACAGCACCCGGGACAGCCCCTTGCAGGGGCGGGCAGGCCACAGGACTCCGGGAGAGGTACGTGCGGGTGCGGGTGCCCTGAGGCTGCTCTGGGCACTGACCTCATGGAAACTCTTGCTGCAAGGGCTCGGCAGCCGGTGAACAGCGGGCTATTTATAGGAGGGGTGGGGAGGGGATGGGGTGCCAGGAGCCGGGGACCACAGGCATGGCCCTCACCCCAGCCGCCCTGCAGATGCCAGGCATGCGGCAGCACAGCCTGACCCTGACCCTCTCTTCTGAGAGGGTGGGAGTTCATGGCCAAGGGGACTGTGCCCATAGGGAGGTGGAGGAAGATGACGTTCCCAGGGGCCAGTGGAGAGTGTTCTGGCTGTGCCGAGGCCGGTGTTTTTTGCGGGAGACTGAGGAGCAGCAGTGTGCTGTGGTGTACAGTGGCTCTCAACATGAATGCTCATTAGAAGATTCTTCAAAATACTGAATGTCTAGGAAATGCTAGTTAAATCCCTGTTTAAGGTTTTAGAGTCGGATTATACCTATCTGCAAATCTGACTACCCTTGACATGGTGTGATCTTGGGCAAGTTGTAAAATTGGAATAATAATACTACCGCTTACTTTACAGGGCTGTTGTAAGAATCGGGGTGCTTACCACAGGGTCTGTGCCCACTGAAAAGTAAATAAATGGCAGGTGTGCCGGGTGCGGTAGCTCGTGCTCGTAATCCTAATACTCTGAGAGGCTGAGGCAGGAGGATTGCTTGAGGCCAGGAGTTCGAGACCACCCTGAGCAAGAGTGAGACCTCGTCTCTACACACAAAAATAGAAACTTTAGCCAGGCATTGTGGCACACACCTGTAGTCCCAGCATCTTGGGAGGCTGAGGCAGGAGGATCACTTGAGCCTAGGAGTTTGAGCTTGCAGTGAGCTGTCATGATGCCACTACACTCCTACCCTGTCTCAAAAAAAAAAAAAAAAATTTCAGTTGGTATAAGATCCACTGTGGTGGGAGACAGAGGCAAAGGGTTCACCTGGGAGCAGGAATGCCATCATTTTCTGGGGAGCAGGTAGCCAACAGAGAAAAGATGATGTTTTATGTGGAGACAAGGGTAGAGGGGTGTCCATTAATCAAAGAAAGAAGAAGACAGGTGACAGCATAGGAAACTGAGGAGCGGGATTGAGAGGATTGAGGGAAGGGACAGTTGTCTCTTTTGTTCATTATTTCTTGTTTCCGGTCAGAGAGGGCAATATTTCATAGGGGTTTAGGGAAACAGTGTTTCATAGCTAGAAATAAGACAGTATTTCTCACGAGTGGCCGAAGAAAAAGCGTTTCAAAAGCGGAGGTGGGGTGGATAAAATAGATGGGACATATTTATCCTAAGAAATTATTGGTCATTTATCTGAAATTCCAATTTAACTGGGTGTCCAGTATTTCTTTTTGTTAAATCTGGTAACCCTAAGTGGAGACAGCCCCTGGTCTGGGTGGGAACTGAGATGAGACCGTTTTCTGGGATGGAGGGAGCAGGAGCCCTGAGTCCCGGTGTGGAGGGGGGCGGTGGTGGGCGCGGGAGAGGCATCAGAAGCAGCATTTCACAAGGGTGGGGCAGAGGACGTGTGGTTTCTTGGAACAGTGAAGGGAAACACACGAGGAACACACTGATACAGCACCTCATGGAGGGCAAAGGAAAAAAGATGCTTTGTGGGGAGCTGGGAGGGGAAGAGGGAGAGACCAGTGTCGAGGGTGACCATGGGACATGGTTTTAGTTCAGAGGGTGCTGAGGGCAGACTGTGGGAAGTGGTTGAGAGAGCTGTGGAGTGGAGCAAACCGCAGGGACCTCAAACCAGCCTCTGGAATCTGTTCATGACTCTTGCCAGCCTTGTGCATGGTATCGGGCGATTTCAGCCGCTGGTGCGGTGAGTCCACCGTGGCCCAAAGAAAACCTGGTAGGGCTGCTCCCCGAACCCGCCAGCCCACAGGCCCGACCGCAGGGGCTCTGGGAAAAGATGGCCTATGAGGCCCCAGGGAGCTCACCGCGGAAGTGCCCAGGCTGGCTGCCAAGTCTGGGTACAGATCTGGCTTCTCCACCTACAGGGGTGGGGAGTGCCACACCAGGACGGCAGTGTCCACCTGGCAGGGCCAGAGGGGGACGTGCCAGCCCCCCACATCCCCTTCCTTACCTCCAAAAGGTCGGGGGGTGGTCAGGCAGTGCGGGCACCTGAGAGGTTGTCTGGTGGTGGTTCTGCTGCTCCTGCAGAAACTGTATGGTTTTTATTTTATTTTTCTAAACTTTAAAAAATTGTGAGATGTATCATACATGTGAAAAATGCGTGTATATTTTTAAGCTGTACCTTTTCAGTGCATGAATTTGGTCGTTTTTTCGTATTCTTGTCCTACCAACTCTTTCTGGGAAAAAGTTATTTTCCTGATTATAAAAGAAACAAATGGTCCTAGTAGAAATATGGAGGAAACCCTGTACATTTGAAGGAGAAAGTAAAAATTCACCTTCAGTCTACCATCCGGAGGTAACCATTGTCCAAGTGTTGATGGGACATCTTGGTGTATCTACCAATCTTTTTTATGTGCATATTTAGTTTGTTTTTATTGTTTTAAAAATTTAGTTTGTACTGTTACTCGATTGAGTTTTATGTCCTGCTTTCTTTAGTTCTCATTATTTCATGAGTATTTCCCCATGGTTTCTAAGAATTGTTGGAAAAGTTTCATTTTAATGGCTACATAAGATGCCACAGTATGAATATTTGAACGATTTTTTCCATAGTATTTATGCTTTCCTTCTCTGTTCTTTTTTTCTTTTACCTGAAAAGCTGCTAGTTTCGATCCTTCCCCATTCTAAATTAAGTATTTTTTTTTTTTTTTTTTTTTTTTTTGAGACAGAGTCTCGCTTTCTTGCCTAGGCTAGAGTGAGTGCCGTGGCGTCAGCCTAGCTCACAGCAACCTCAAACTCCTGGGCTCAAGCGATCCTCCTGCCTCAGCCTCCCGAGTAGCTGGGACTACAGGCACAAGCCACCATGCCCGGCTGATCTTTTATATATATATATTAGTTGGCCAATTAATTTCTTTCTATTTTTATGGTAGAGACGGGGTCTCGCTCAGGCTGGTTTTGAATTCCTGACCTTGAGCAATCCGCCCGCCTCGGCCTCCCAGAGTGCTAGGATTACAGGCGTGAGCCACCGCGCCCGGCCTAATCTGTATTTTTTTCTAATTTTTATTGTTTGAATACTTTTATATGACTTTTAAATTAATCTGGAATTAATTTGTGTCTATAATACAGCATCAGTCTCTGCCTTGATTTTAGACTAATAAATAGGTAATTTTCCCCAACATGATTTGTAGACAATTCAACCCTTATGTATTACTTCATCATTCTTTCTTTATAAACTAATTTTTATAAATACTAGAGCCTATTTTAGTTCCTACATATGCATATATTATAAGTTATTAATCTGTTGATTCTTACAAGATAATCTTGTTTTAATTTTTATAGCTTTGATTTCTGGCAGGGCAAGTTCTTACACAGCTTTTTTTTTTTTTTTTTTTTTTTTTGAGACAGAGTCTCGCTTTGTTGCCCAGGCTAGAGTGAGTGCCGTGGCGTCAGCCTAGCTCACAGCAACCTCAAATTCCTGGGCTCAAGCAATCCTTCTGCCTCAGCCTCCCAAGTAGCTGGGACTACAGGCATGCGCCACCATGCCCGGCTAATTTTTTATATATATATCAGTTGGCCAATTAATTTCTTTCTATTTATAGTAGAGACGGGGTCTCGCTCTTGCTCAGGCTGGTTTTGAACTCCTGACCTTGAGCAATCCGCCCGCCTCAGCCTCCCAAGAGCTAGGATTACAGGCGTGAGCCACCGCGCCCGGCCTTACACAGCTTTTAAAATTTTTCTTAGCATTATTTATTCCTCTTGGAAAACTTTAGAATCATTGTTTGAAATGCTCCAAACTCCCAGATGCCATTTTTTTCTTTTTACCTTATATCTTTATGTGCACCATGTTTAAAAACTACATATTAAACAAGTGATGAATTATTCATTTTTAAATTATTTATTTATTTACTTTTTGAGACAAAGTCTCACTCTGTTGGCCTGCCTCGTGCCATGGCATCATCATAGTTCATTGCAACCTCAAACTCTCAAACTCCTGGGCTCAAGCAATCCTCCTTCCGTGTCCTCCCGGAGTGCTAGGATTACAGAAGTGAGCCCCTATGCCTGGCCTTGATGAATTATTTTTAACAAGATCATAAAATCTCTTAAATCCTTTTATGGATAACTAAAGGTGGATTTGCATTTTTTTTTTTTGAGACAGAGTCTTACTCTGTTGCCCTGGCTAGAGTGCCGTGGCATCAGCCTAGCTCATAGCAATTCAAACTCCTGGGCTCAAGCGATCCTTCTGCCTCAGCCTCCCGAGTACCTGGGACTACAGGCATGCATGCGTCACCATGCCCGGCTAATTTTTTCTATTTTTGGTAGAGACGAAGTCTCACTCTTGCTCAGGCTGGTCTGGAACTCATGAGCTCAAAAGATCCACCCACCGCGGCCTCCAAGAGTGCTAGGATTATAGGCATGAGCCACCACACCGGGCCCAGATTTGCATTTTAAATGCTTTTTTATTAATAGTAAAACTTGCTCTGTGTGTGTGTGTGTGTATGTGTGTGTGTATATACACACACACACACACATATTTTTAAATAGCTTTATTGAGGTATAATTTATGTACCACAAAATTTACGTAATTTAATTCAATGTAGGTAATTCAGAGTTGCACAACCATCTTCACAATCCAGTTTTAGAATATTTCCATCACCCCAGAAAGATCCCTATTTCCTTTAGCAGTCAATCCCTGCTCCTGTCCCTAGACCCAGACAACCACTAATCTTTCTGTCTCTGTGCTGTTCGTATTTTGATTGGGATTGCATTAAGCAGAAGAACTAATAGGGAAAACCAATCTCTTAATACTTAACTTCCTCATTTGGGAGCACGGTATTTATATCCACAATTCGCATCTTCTTTCTTATCTCTTTTTAAGTTCTGTTGTTGTCTTCACATAGGCTCAGCATGTCTCTTGTTAGGGTTAGGTACTTGGAGAGTCTCTGCTTCCGGGATATGATGCCAGTACTCCCTTACTCTGTCTTGATTTTCTTTGATTTGTCTTTGATTTTCTTTCCTGGGAATAAGGGGTAACTCTGGAAGCTTGAGTTAGGCTTGGTATGGATGAGGAGCAGATGCTAGAGCTGGGGCCTCTTGGGTTGTTAAGAATGTCCAGCGATCCTCTCCTCCAGTCCAGCCATGCTGTTCAGACAGCTCTTTCCCTGGGCAGAAGCAATCTTGCCTAAAGGTACTTGATAAGTGGAAACTGGCCCTCAGTGCACTCAAAGGTTGCTTTCTAGATCCTAACCTGGGATCTTTTCTGAGACTGCATCAGATCTCTGGAGTTGAGGTATAGGAGTGTGGGGACATGGTAGAATGCCCCCTCTGCCCGAATCCTTGGTGGGGACAGTGTAGGTATGGGAGAGCTCTGCTGAATGCTGTGGGACCTAAGAGTGTGTCTCCTTGAGAAACCCTGTAGGTCCTGAAGATGATCATCCCAAGATGTGGTAACTCCTCTCTCACAATAAGGGCTCCTTGGTTTTCAGGTAACACGTGAATATAAGTATCTTCTGAGAGCTGTTGAATGGATTGAGGGAGACGTGATCCTTGCCTTGAGGCATTATCTACTGAATTGAGGGGAACACTCTCACACAAGACAATGAATGATAACTGCAGTGAACTTCCAGAGAGGGAGGATGGTATGGTCTGGAGTCACCTAGATGCCTCTCTGGAAGGTATCTAGGAAGAGGCTAGACTGCTTGGGAGATGTAGAAGATTTATTGCTAGAAATGCCATATTAGAAAAATATGAATATTTTTTTTAAATATGGAAGGATGCCCATAATATTCCTAGATAGAAAGAAATTAGATATGTGAAAGATAAAGGAAGACATTCTGGGAAGGATGACTAGCATTATGCAAAGGTAAGGTGGCAGGCTAGACAGGGAGTATAAAACCAGCCTGTTTTAACTTTAATGCCTAAGTGCATCAAAAGCTTCTCAACACTTTGTCTTGTGTTTTGCTCTGGTTTTTTTTTTTTAGAATCAATTGTAACATCTAGGGTTAGGGGTGAGACAGAAAGGGGAGAGAACTAACATTTATTCAATATCAGTTTCTAGTAGTGCTGGTTAGTTAGTTCAAATGAACTTTACTACTGAGGACAACTAGAAAAGCTGGGCAAAATATAAAATATCACCTTGCAGGCATTGGAGAGCTAACAAAGTGTAGAATCACTAGGCTAGGATTTGAGAGGAGATGGAAATCTAGATGTTGGGCCCAGCATTTGGCATGGCTTTTGTCCTGGGGGTGTTTGCCATGCCAGAAAGAGGATAATGAGAGACTAAGTATTTTAAATAGTCTCATGAGACTAAGGAGACAAAAATTAGAGTCTGTTGTCTCAAGATTGGACACCCTTGTAAATGCCCTGGGCTTTGGGGTGGGACCCTGAAGGTTTGCACCGTAAGAGTAAGGGAAACCAGAAGTAAATTACTGTCATAAGTATTGATGAGCTCTGAGTCATCTGGGTGACTAAGAAATATCTCAATCCCTAAATTAGATTAAGGTGATTCAAGATACCTAGTGCCCTGAGGCACCTGGCAGAAGCAAATAAAAATCATATCTCATATCTGAAGGATGACAGCATCATCTTAAGCCTCAAACTAGTTTTAAAATATATTATATATATTTCAAATATATTTGGCACAAAATGAAGATAAGCAGAGAGAAGAAAACATGAAAAAGAACTAGCAAAAACAACAGACTGTGGAAATTAGCCACAGGGTTCCAACTTTTGGAATTATCAGACATGAACTATAAAGCTATACCATACTTCCCACATTGAGGAAGGTAAAAAGACAAGATTGCAAATTTCAGCAAGGAACTAGAAAGCATAAAAAGTGGCAAAGACTTGAAAATGAACCAGTTAGAATTCCTGAACTAAAAAATATAATAACTAATACTAAGTCAGTTATTATGGTTATGGCAGTTTCAGTTCTGGATGAGATGGGTAAATATACTCCATCCTGTATCTCCCATTGAATGTAGCTAAAAGTTTAGGCAAAATATATGGTACAGCTGTTTACAGCTGTTTGAAAACACTGAAAAGCAAATAGTAGGAGACAGACTGTGGAAGACTGGAATTCCAAGTACCACTGAACCAGCAGTATTTACCTTTTTTTTTTTTTTCCTTCTGGTACATCCTGGTCTGGTCTTAATGCAGTCTGAAACCCAGAAATAAGCATCAACATGGACAGAGAGAGCTATAGGAGGATCAGGCTTGAGGAATGGGAAGAGGATCTCTTGGTAGTGACAGTGGTAACAGTAGAGGCCACAGGTGCCGAAAACTTTGAGGGAAGATAATCTTCCCCTCCATTCAGAGGGGCTGTGGTCCTAAGAGAGTGGGGTGAACCCCCATTGCTTTTTTTCCTTCTGTTTCTTGGGTCTCCTCTTTACTCCAGGGCACCAGCTCATGTGTGAAGATATGTGGCAAAGAGGGGTAAATGAAGCCTCAGCTCTCTGGCCAGAAGACTGACAGAGGGAGCCCTGGGGACCTAGAAAGTACTGGGGAGATCATGGAGAGGGAGAAACTTGGAAAAATGACCTCTGAGAGTCATTAATGACCTCTAAGGTTATAAACTCTTTATACATTTCTGGGTTCATTCTCAAGCTGTTCATATGTGGATCTGATTTGGAGCAGCATATCAAAAACTTTGAGAATGAAACTAACAGACCAGCATCCAAGTCCCAGACTAGCCACTGGGTGGCACACACAGAGAGCAGATCCACATAGCACTAGAAAGTCTTTGAAAATGGAACTGACATTGAAACTACAACCTCAGAGGGCTGAATGAAACTTGCAGCCTGAACACAACCAAGTAGATTGCTTGCTAAGAAAAAAAATGTTAATATTCTCCATAGAATTTAAATGAGAAACATAGTCTCAAAATATTCAAAATGTCCAGGATACAGTAAAAATTGCTTGGTATATTAAAAATCTAGAATATCTCAACTTGCACGAGAAAGACAATCAAAGAACACCAGTGCCAAGATGACATAGATGTTAGAATTATCTGACTATAAAGCAGTTGCTATAAAAGTGTGACAAGGAAGGGTGAACACTCCAGAAATGAATGGAAAGATAGAAAGTATCAGCAAAGAAGAAGATATAAAGAAGAACCAAATGTTAATTTTTGAACCAAAAAATACAGTAACTGAATGAAAAGGCTCACTGGTTGGGCATAGGAGCAGAATCATAGATGACAAGGAAAAGTCAGTGACTTTGAAGTTAGGTCAATAGAAATTATTCAATCTGAACAACAGAGAGGTAGAAAAAAGATCAGAAGAATAAATGAACACTCACATAATATACTGAAATAAAAAAAGAAATGAACAGAGTCTCAGGGACCTACCTATGGTGCAATATCAGAAGTCAAACATTTGAGTCATTGGATAACCAGAAGGAGAGGAGAAAGTATGTGATGCAAAAAACAAAAACAAAAAACAAAAAACCCAACAACAACTGAAGAAATAATGGCTGAAAATTTCCCAAATTTGGCAAAAGTCACAAACTTATGGATCAAAAAGTTCAGCAAACACCAAACAGGATAAGCCCACAGAATTCCACCCCCAGAAATATAATAATCAAACTGTTGAAAAGTAAAGACATTGAAAAACTTGAAAGTAGCCAGAGAAAAATAATGCATTATTTACAGGGGTACATGATTTGAGTGACTACAGATTTCTTATCCAAAACAATGGAGGCCTAAAGGAAGTGGAACGACATTTTTTATTAATAAATGCTACAAGGAAAGAATGTTCAACCTATAATTCCACATTTGACAAAAATATCTTTAAGTATTGAAGGTGAAGTAAAGACATTCTCAGATAAAGGGAAAACGAAGAGAAGACACTGTCAACAGACTTGTTCTAAAAGAATTAAGTAAAATTTTCAGACAAAAGGGAAATGATACCAGAAGGAAACTTGCAGCCTTAAGAATGAAGGATGAAGCCGGGCATGGTGGCTCACGCCTGTAATCCTAGCTCTTGGGAGGCTGAGGCGGGCGGATTGCTCAAGGTCAGGAGTTCAAAACCAGCCTGAGCAAGAGTGAGACCCCGTCTCTATAAATACAAAGAAATTAATTGGCCAACTGATATATATATATAAAAATTAGCCAGGCATGGTGGCGCATGCCTGTAGTCCCAGCTACTTGGGAGGCTGAGGCAGAAGGATCGCTCGAGCCTAGGAGTTTGAGGTTGCTGTGAGCTAGGCTGATGCCACGGCACTCACTCTAGCCTGGGCAACAAAGTGAGACTCTGTCTCAAAAAAAAAAAAAAAAGAATGAAGGATGAGCTATAGAAATGGCAAATATCTGAGTAAATAGAAGAGATTATTTTTTTCCTCTTGAGTTTTTTTTTTTTTTTTTTTTTTTTTAAATAGCGTCTCTCTCTGTTGCCCCAAGTAGAGTGAAGTGGTATCATCATATCTCACAGCAACCTCAAACTCCTGGACTGAAGTGATCCTCCTGCCTCAGCCTCATGAGGCTGTAGCAGAGACTACAGGTGCATGCCACAACGCTCGGCTAATTTTTCCATTTTTAGTAGAGGTGGGGTCTTGCTCCTGCTCAGGCTGGTCTCAAACTCCTGAGCTCAAGTGATCCTCCTGCCTTAGCCTCCCTGAGTGCTAGGATTACAGGCATGAACCAATTTCTTTAAAATATGTTTGAGGGTAAAAAGTAAAAAATATAATATTGTGTGCTGGATGCACACAATATTAATGTATATTAATGTATGTAGATGCAATATATAACAAAAGTAGAACATAAAGGAAGAGAGGCTAAAGGGACCTATGTGGTGGTAAGATTGCTATGTGTCATTTGAAGTGGTAAAATATTGACTCTAAGTAGACTGTGGAAGGTTAAGAATGTATACTGTAAGCCCCCGAACAACAACTAAAATGCTATACAAAGAGATATAGTACAAAACCACAAAATGTAATTTAAAGAGGAATACTAAAAGTTGTTCATATAATGTAAAAGAAGGCAGGGATGGGGAAACAAAGGAAGGAGAAACAGGGAACAAATTGAAAACAAATAATAAAATTATTGACCTAAATCCCAAACCAGAAATAATTATATTAAATGCAAATGGTCTGAACATACCAATAAAATACAGAGATTGTGAGACTGCATCAAAAAACTTTCCCAACTCTATGCTGTCAATAAGAAATTCACTTGAAATATAATGATATAGGTAGGTTAAAAGTAAATGATAGAAAAATATATACTAATACCATGCAAACAGTAATCACATGAAAGCTGGAATGGCCATATTAATGTCAGACAAAATAGGCTGGGCGCGGTGGCTCATGCCTGTAATCCTAGGACTCTGGGAGGCCGAGGCAGGAGGATTGCTTAAGGTCAGAAGTTCGAAACTAGCCTGAGCAAGAGTGAGACCCCCATTTCTACTAAAAATAGAAAGAAATTAATTGGACAACTAAATATATATATAGAAAAAATTAGCCAGGCATGGTGGCACATGCCTGTAGTCCCAGCTACTCGGGAGGCTGAGGCAGGAGGATCGCCGAGCCCAGGAGTTTGAGGTTGCTGTGAGCTAGGTTGATGCCACGGCACTCTAGCCCAGGCAACAGAGTGAGAGACTATCTCAAAAAAAATAAATAAATAAAATAGTAGACTTCAGAGCAAAGAAAATTACTAGGGAAAAATAGTGAATTACCTAATGATAAAAGAATCAATTCAAGAAAACATAACAATGAAAAATGTGTGTATACCTAACAACATAGCTTCCAAATATAGGAAGCAAAACCTGGCAGAAGGGAAAGGAGAAACAGAAAAAACAACAATTATAGTTGGAGACTTTAACATTCCTCTCTCAGTAATCAGTAGAACTAATATGGAAAACCAGCAAGGATATAATAGAACTGAATCGCACTATCAACCAACTATATTTGATAGACACTTACAGAATACTCTATGTCACAACATAATTCTTATTATTTTCACGTGCATATGAAATATTCACCAAAATAGAATCATATCTTGATCATAAAACAAATCTTAACAAATGTAAAATAATGGAAATCATATAAAATATGTTCTCTGACAGAAATGAAATTAAACTAGAAACCAATGATAGAGAATAGAAAAATCTCCAAACACTTTTAAATTAATGAACCTGCTTTCATGGGCCAAAAAGGAAGCCTTAAGAGCACTTGGAAAACATTTTGAATTGAATGAAACTAAAGATACAACATATCCAAATTTTGGATACTGTTAAATAAGTGCCTTGAAGAAAATTTAAATATTTGTATTAGAAAAGAAGGCTGGGTGGGGTGGCTCATGCCTGAAATCCCAGCTCTCTGGGAAGCCAAGAGAGGAGGAATGCTTGAGACCAGGAGTTCGAGACCAGCCTGGGCAACATAGCGAGACCCTGTCTCTACAAAAAATTTAAAAATTAGCCAGGCATGGTAGCACACAGTGTAGTCCCAGCTACTTGGGAGGCTGAGGTGGGAGGATCGCTTGAGCCAAGAAGGTCCAGGTTACAGTAAGCTATGATTGTGCCACTGCACTGTACCCTGGGTGACAGAGCAAGACGCTGTCTCTAATTTTAAAAAAAGAAAAGAATAAAGGTCTGAAATCAATAATCTAAGCTTCCACCTTAGGAAGCTGGAAAAGGAAGACTAAAACCCAGAGTAAACAGAAGGAAGGAAATAACAGAAAACAAAGAAATTAAAAACTGAAAAACTATGGAGAAATTAAATTAACCCCAAAGCTGGTTGTTGAAAGATCAATAATATTTTATAAACCTTTAAGCAAGACTCAGAAAAAAAAAATACCAGTGTTAAGAATGAAAGAGGGGTATCACTACAGCCCTGGGAGCATTATAAGGGTAAATAAAGGACTACTCTAAAAAACTATTTGTAAATCTAGCAACTTAAAATAAACCAATTCCTTAAGAATTAAACTACCAAAACTCATGAAAAATGAAATAGATAACTTGAATAATCTTATAACTGTTAAAGAAATTGAATTTGTAGTGGAAAATCTTCCAAAAAAGAAGCCTTCAGGGTCAGATGGTTTCCTTGGGGGATTCTACCAAACATTTAAAGACGGTGAAGCCTCAGTATCAGCCCTGGGTCTGGGCTTCAGGGAAGAGAGATTCTGGGTCCTTGATCCTGCCCTGCCCCATCCTTGGTAAGCTCCTGGCTTTGTTCCCTTCCCCCCAAAACCAGCACCCCAGGGCCATGCCCCTTGCGGGGTTATGAGTCATTCTGCTTTTTGTTCAGTTGTTCATTCCTCTGAACCTCCTACATGCTTGGGTCCGTGAAGGATGCAACATGAGTCTGCTTGGGTCCTTCCTATCTGAGAATTTATAGGGGGAAAAGGAAAGACAGGCTGGCAAATTAAACCTAGTAAGGTGCTTTGTAGTGAAAAAGCTTACGTAGAACCAGCTAGGTTCACTCTGCTTACACTTGCTTTCTTATTTAGATATTTATCTGGACTATGGATACACCATAAATCACGGAATCAGCCCTGTGTTGGAGGAATTTAGGCAATTCTAGTCTTTTGCTATTATAACTGTGCTGCGGTGAATATCCTTGTGTACAAGTCCATCTGCGCATGAAGGCGTATCTGTAGGTTAAATTCCTAGGAATGGAATCGTTGGGTCAATGAGTGTGTTTCTAGTTTTAGTACATAACACCAAATTGCGATCCTCAGAGGCTGTGACCGTGCCTGTGACTCTGGCCAACAGCGTCCTATAGTCCCTCCTCGTCCATGGGGGACTTTCCCAGACCCCTAGTGGAGGCGTGAAGCTGTGGATAGTGCAAGACCTATAAATACTACCTTTTTTCCTATACATACCTATGTATGATAGAGTGTAATATACAAATTAGGCACAGTAAGAGATTAATAATAATAAAATGGAACATCCATGCAAGAAACTGAAATGGCAGAAAAGGAAAATAAATATTTTTTAAAATTAAAAAAATTAATAAACAATAATTATAACAATATGCCAGCATCACTACTCTTGTGCCGGGGGACCATTATTAAGTAAAATAAGCGTTACTCGAACACAAGCACTGTGATACCTCGGCAGTTGATCTGACAGCCAAGACGGGGTGAGTCACGTCCTGGTGGGACGGTGTGCGATTCCATCAGGCTGCTCAGAACAGCACAGAATTTAAAACTTATCAATTATTTCTGGAAATTTCCATTGAATATTTTCGGACCAAGGTTGATCATGGCTAACTGAAACCACGGAAAGTGAAACCGTGAATAAGAGGGGACTGCTATATAATTAAACATTTTGCTCTTTTAGGCTAGGGCTTTTAGGCTTTATCTCATAAGCAATGGTATAAGCATTTGAGAGGTTTTTTAGCAGGGGATGTACAATCAGATTTGTACTTTGGAGAGATCACTTGGGCTGCAGTGAGTATGAGAGTTTAGCAGAGGCAAAGACTGGAGTCATGGTTACCAATTACAAGGCTTTACAGCAGCCAGACAAGACAGAATTGTTGGCAGCTTAGATTAGGTAGTTGGCAGTGGAGCCAGAAGGAAATGGATATTGGGCTTAAGGAAGTAGATTCCGTAGAACTGCGGACTGGTCCCGTTGCAGGGAGAATGAGAGGAGTGGGGGCAGCTTTACTCAAGAAGTTCTGTCTTCAGGAGTCTCAACAGTAGCAGGCTGTGTGCAAAGTCCGCACTGCCTTTGTGAATTTATAGACCTACGTCTATATTGATACTTTATAATCCTAGAATAGCAGAAGGTGAAATAAGCTTCTGGTATGTTACTAATTGCTGTTTGTTGGCTCCAAGGCATTTTCATCTGTTAGTATCTGATTGTTGGAGAACGCAGAAGAACATTTTTGTTAACATTCTTCAGTTGGACTTACTCCTGATAGTCACCAAACTCTTTAGTTTCCCTGTATCCATACCGTTCATTCAAATTCCATATTCAATAAAGTAGCTTCAAATCCTGCACTTAATTTATATGTATTTTAATTGTGTACATTTTATTTTATTTGAGGAAAAGGAAAGAGAAGTTTATTAATTTGCTGGCAAATGAGGGTGGCAGACTAGCATCTGAAAAGACCACCATCCTCCAATTATGTATATTTTAAAGTCTTTCATTATGTGGTCTGATTGCTTTGATTTCGTGTATGGTTCTGATATTTTAATATGTTTGCCTGTAGTAATTTATAATTTGAATTTGACACACTGCCATTAATTCTTTTATTCATTCTCTGTTATTTTTTATAATGAGCAACACTAAAGTGTTTCTGCTTTCTCCCGCCCTTCCCCCATTCATCTTCTCTCTCTTATCAGCCTAAAGTTTTATTTCTAAGTGAATATCTTTGTGTAATTAAATAGCCTACATTTTTGTCACTTGGCTTTTCACCTTTGAGTCAATGTCTTTGGTTCCTGGACAGGTGGTGACATAAGCAAGGCACTATTCTGCATTGGGGCGTATCACACGGACATTCTCATTTGCTGCTCTACACCCCACTTGGCTTGAGTCTTGGCTCCTGCTCTTCTGTGTCAACATTAATATTTAATATATGCTAATATGGTATTATAAGTGAAATATATTTAGTGCTTACCATCAATTCTTTCTCTGTGGTTTTCTCAGTCGTCTTTTTGTTGACTGAAGTTTATCCTCTGGTCGTTTCCTCAAGCAGAGCTCATGGGAACAATATTCTTTTCCGAGATCTGTCCTCCCCCCTCTTCCTCCAGCTCCACTGGTCCCCTCCCCACATCTTCCACTTGATTTATACCCAGTCCCCGGCCCCACAGCCCTGTGGTATGTGCCGCCTATAGGCTTATCACTTCTAGGGGAGTCCTTCCTCTATGGTGCTAATAACCGTGTTTTTGTTGGCATGTTCTGAGACCTGCTGAGCTGCTTCTCGGTGTATTCCTACCCACCCAACCCCCCGCCCGCCCCTGTAGCTTTTGTGTCTCCTCCACCTCCTAATGTCTGCATCTGTCTGCTTTGGGCAGCCCTTATCCTTTTGTTCATTTGTATCTTTAGACTGTAGGTCTTATTTTCACTAACAATGGAGTTTGCTCTGTTTATTTCTTGTTTATTTTGTTGGTTTTGATGATAATCCAGGAGAAAATAGGCAAATTACTATCCTATGCCATTATATTTAGACAGGAAGTCTTTTATGATAATTTTATATATATATATATACATATATATATATATATATATATATATGTGTGTGTGTGTGTATATATATATATATATTTTTTTTTTTTTTAAACAGAGTCTTACTCTGTTGCCCAGGCTAGAGTGAATGTCGTGGCGTCAGCCTAGCTCACAGCAACCTCAAACTCCTGGGCTCAAGCAATCCTCCTGCCTCAGCCTCCCGAGTAGCTGGGACTACAGGCATGCGCCACCATGACTGGCTAATTTTTTCTATATATATCAGTTGGCCAATTAATTTCTATTTATAGTAGAGATGGTCTTGCTCTTGCTCAGGCTGGTTTCAAACTCCTGACCTCGAGCAATCCACCTGGCTTGGCCTCCCAGAGTGCTAGGATTACAGGCGTGAGCCACCGCGCCCGGCCAATAATTATATTTAAATGGGTGGCATTGCAGTATAATCTTTATAGGGAAGAACATGGGATTTGGAGCTAGACACACCTGGCTCCTAATCTAAACTCTGCCACTTACCTTACTACCTGATAGTGGACACGTCACGTCCCTTCTCAGCATTGTTCTCTCTGGATGAGTGTGCACACTGTCGGGAGGAGCGAGGCGATGCGTGTGATATGTAGGAGCCGAGCGTGGTGCTTTGCAAACAGTAGATATTCAGAAGGGTGACAGTATAGCGTTTCTCTGAGTTCTTGGTGTAGGCGCCACCCATAAGTTTCATTAACCCTCCCTGTTGGGACGGCATCGTGTTATCGCCACTCACTCAGTGTTGCTGGTGGATGCTGTTCTTAGGTCATCATTGGGAGACCCTTTGGCACTCTCCTACCTCACCCACATTGCTATCTGGGGCCATGAGAGAAGGACAGACAGACTGGTCTGGGAGCCCTGGGGAGCACTGTCGTCCGAGGGCAGGGGTGAGGGTAGGGTAGCACAGGAGCAGGGTCTTTCGGGAAAGGTGGATTTCTTCAGGAAGAGGTGGGAAAGGCCACAGCTGGGCCTGGATGCTGGATATTCCCTAGTCCAGCTTCTGGATCAGAGATTAGGGTGGTGGCAGGGGGATCTGGGACTGTGTCGCGTCTGCCCACCAAGCCCCACCAGGATTCCCATCAGAGCAGATTTGGGCAGGGTCAGAGGAGGCCGGGATGCCAGGCTGGAAAGCGCTTCTAGTGTACATGCAGTTAAGTCCTTGCTTTTGTCCGCGTGTTCCCAGGTCCCGGAGTCCCAGGCAGCCATGGCTCCGACCGTGCCAGCCAGCAGCAGCTCTGACGTGGCCTCTGCTGGTTGTGGCACCTCCAGAAGTCAAGGTGCCATTGAATGTATGGATGTGGAAACCCAGGAGGACAGAAGAGCATCTGCTGACAAGGGGACGGGAGGCAAGAAGGATGTGCAGGCAGATGGGAAGGTGCCAGCGGACGGGAGGACCCGTGGAGACAGAGCACAGGCAGCTCAGAGGACACAGGCAGACGGGAAGGCGCAGGTGGATGTCGTGACACAGGAGCATGAGAGGCCACAGTCAGGCGGGAGCTCACAGAAGGATGCGGTGGTACGGGGAAAGGTGGAGACACAGGTAGAAAGGACACAGGCAGGTGAGAAGATACAGGAAGACAGGAAGACACAGGCAGATGAGAGGACACAGGAAGACAGAAGGGGACAGGAAGGACAGGGGACACAGTCAGAGGGGAGTGCACCCACAGCCACAGCCACGAAAGGTCAGCTGGAGCAGGAGGCCGTGACCAGCCCCAGCCCACCAGCCACAGGCCCTGGACTCCCACCTTCAGAGGGTCCTGCGTCTCCTCAGATCGTTGAGAATTTTACACAGACCCCAGAAGCGTCTTGTGTCCCCAAAAAACCTAGTTTCATGCTCAGATCTGAGGAGACAGCAGCCACAGCCTCGGGGAACCCTGAGGGAACCCTGTCAAGGAACCTCATGCTCCCAGCACAGCCGCCTCCCGAGGGGGGCGTGGAGCAGGTGGGAGGAGAGAGCTGTCAAGGGCCAGGGATGGCAGGGCCAGTCAAGGCCAAGCTGGAGGACAGCGCGTTCCAGCGCCCCACGGGGGAACAGCCAGCGGAGGCTCTGTGCGTGGATCTGGGTGGCTGTCCTCCAGCTGGCCTGCGCCAGGAGGCACCCACTGTGCCCTCTCTTCCCGGAACTGGCCTGACCAATAGCCCCAAGGAGGGGCTGCCCAGCGCCCCGACTTCTCAGCACATGAGCACAGCTGCCTTCCTGCCCTCTGGGGACCAGGCCTTGCTGAGTTCTGCCTCCACACCGCACTTGGGGCCTGGGACCCCCAGCCAGAGTCACCCGCCAGAAACCATGGCCTCCTGCAATGAGGGGGCCTGCGCCATGGCACCCGATGTGGAGGGGAGGCCCCCAGGCCCCCGTGGCTGTGACCCCGGCCTCATAGATTCCCTGAAGAACTACTTGCTTCTGCTGCTAAAGCTATCCAGCACTGAGACGAGTGGAGCAGGGGCAGAGTCCCAGGCGCGGGCCGCCACTGGAGGTCTGGAGCCACCGTCCGCTCTGGTCCCCACCGTGGAAGTGGCCGGGCTGAGTCCCCGGACGTCAAGGCGCATCCTGGAGCGTGTGGAGAACAACCACCTGGTGCAGAGCGCGCAGAGCCTGCTGCTGAGCCCCTGCACCTCCCGCCGCCTAACCGGCCTCCTGGACCGCGAGGTGCAGGCTGGCCGCCAGGCCCTGGCCACTGGCCGGGGCTCCCAGGGCCCTGGCCTCAGCCCCCTCACTGTCCCTGCCATCGTGGTAGGTGAGGAGGGCCCTGGGCTGGCCTCAGAAGACAAGGGAGAGGTTTCTCTTGAGGGGCCCGGCCCCTCCCAGGAGAGCAGCATGGGTGGGCCACTGGGGGAGGCGGGAGGGCAGGCGGTCCCTGGGCAGGGCCTGCTCTCGCCAGAGGCCAGAGCCCAGGACCGCTCTCCAGAGGACGAGGTCCCAGGGGAGGCCCCGACAGGTCTCCCTGCAGCCACACCTGAGGAACTGGCTCTAGGGGCACGGAGGAAGAGATTCCTCCCTAAGGTCAGAGCAGCAGGAGATGGGGAGGCCACCAGGCCTGAAGAAAGGGAGAGTCCCACGGTTTCTCCCCAGGCGTCCAGGAAAAGCCTGGCGCCTGGGTCCCCAGGGACTCCGAGGCGGGAGAGATGCTCCCCTACCCAAGGCAGGAAGGCGGGTCTGCTGGAGGTGCCGCGGGTGGAGGATGAGCCGGCTGCAGACCTGGGCTCCAGCCCCAAGGCCGGGGGTCTGGACACAGAGCCGGCCACAGAGGAAGGCAAGCAGGAAGCCAAGCCCAGGAAAGCCAAAGACCTGCTGAAAGGTGAGCCGTGGGGAGGGGTGTGGCGCCGTGGGGAGGGGTGTGGCTTCGTGGGGAGGGCTGCTGAGAGGCCACCGACAGCACCCCCCACCAGGGATGACTCTCCTCTATTGGGGATTTATGAATGACCTCTGTAGTGGTATTTTTATCTCACAGCCTTTGGAATCCGAAAGACCTAGTTCTTGTCTTGGTTCCGCCACTCCATACAATGGGAATGACAGGACCACCCCGGACGTTGTGAGGCTAAACGGGGTAGGATAAATCAAGCACTCAGCAGGGCCTAGCGGCAGCAGCATTCAAGCTCTGTCATGGTCATCGCCACAACCCCCTCTTCCCAGAATCGTCCCGAGATTACAGCCAGGGAGACGGGGTTCGCACGGGTTCGCATGCAGGTCTCTGGGTTAGGGGCCTGGAATACAAACGGAAGCTCCTGTCTTGACTGCAGTCTGTGCCCTCGTCTGCGAGCCCCTCCGGCCTGGGGCTGGGGCAAAGCGGCTTCTTTGGAGCCGAGATGTGTGTCGTGGGGTCGGGCGGAAGCTGACGGGCAGGTGGGAGGCGCTGGTGACTATGGCGTGGCAGGTTTGCGTGGACACTTGAATCCTGTTTTTTCGTAGCGTCTTCTGCTGCGGATGCCCAGGGAGGCAGGGCTGTGGCCAGACGGGGCACAGGATGGAAGGGAAGTGGTTTGGTCCTCTTGACTTGGCTCTGCTCTCAGCCCCACAGGTGATCCGGAAGATTCGGGTGGAGCAGTTTCCCGACGCCTCGGGTAGCCTGAAGCTCTGGTGCCAGTTTTTCAACATCCTCAGTGACTCGGTCTTGACCTGGGCCAAGGATCAGCGCCCAGTGGGCGAGGTGGGCAGGAGGTAAGCCCCCCAATACCACCTCCACCTCACCCGGCACCCTAAGTACGGTGATAGCGTCGGGCATTTTCCTAGCACTCTGAATCTGTTGCCCCGTCGAATCCTCACAATAGCCCTGTGAGGGGGATTCTAGTATTCCCATAGTCGAGATGAGAAAATTGAGGTCCAGAGGTCTTCAAGCCACTTGCCCAAAGTCCCACAGCTAGTAGGTGACAGGACCGCAAACCACACCTGCAGGATCCAGGACCAGCTCCTGCCCCCAGAATTTCGCTGCCTCCCCAGAGCTCTCAGAGCCTGGATTCACCGCAGCCAGTGAGGGTGGGGTCTGGGGACCCCAGGACCACCGTCCGGCCCTGTCTGTGACTCGGTGATGGCTTTCACAATAAGGGTCTCTTCTTCCTGCAGTGCAGGGGATGAGGGGCCGGCGGCCTTGGCCATCGTGCAGGCGTCCCCCGTAGACTGCGGCGTGTATCGGTGTACCATCCACAATGAGCACGGCTCGGCCTCCACGGACTTCTGCCTCAGCCCCGAGGGTGAGTTGCCCCGGCCTGCGGCTCCGCCCGGCCTGGCCCCTGCTGGGAGGCAGCGCCAGTTGCAGAGAAGGCTCTCTCGCTGGGCACGTCAGCCTGAGGCGGCTTCCTTTTCTTTTTCTCCACACAGTGTTGTCAGGATTCATCTCCAGAGAAGAAGGTGAAGGTACAGTGCCCCCCTGGGGAGGAGCGGTGGGCCTTCATCCCTCCTTGTCTGTCACCTGCAGGGAGGACCTTCTTTTAGGGCTTGGAATCTGGTCCAGATCCACACACTGCCTCTCTTTGCCTCCTAGTTTAGGGTATGGCTTTGGGAGGACAATGGAGGATGCTATCTCAGAAGACTGGGGGGGTTACTGCACCAGGAGTCATTTCAGCCTTGTGCCCTTTGCCCACATCAGATTCCTTGATGAAGGGCAGGATTGGCCACCAGGGCACATCTTATCCTGCCAGCTCCTACCCAGAGTTTGTCACCGTGGTCTCTGGACTTGTGCATTAGATTCAGACAGGGAGCCTGCTTAAAACACAGTTTCTTGGCCTCTACTGCAGATGTCCTTAATATCTAGGAAGGACCTAGGAACATTGCATTGTCAGCCAGCTCCCTTGTGACTTTGGAATACCTGCAGTGTTTGATGAGCATTTTAAGGGCTCAGATATTAGGGGAAGAGTCTATACTGCTCCTGCAACAGACATGCTAAAGGCTTGGGACTTTGAAGGCAGCCAATGATGAAAAGATTTTTAAAGCTTCATTTGCTAATTAATGCATTAATTCCTTCATTCATTCACTCATTCATCCAACTGGTGTCTTTTGTTATCAAATAATATAATCAATATCAAATAAAACCTCACAGCTAAAACCTTAGTAATAATTCTTTAATATCACCAAACATCCAATCATATTGCCCCAATTGTCTCGTAACTGTTGATTTATTTGAATCAGGAACCACTCATTGCTTTTGGCTGATACTGCCCAAGTCTCTGAACACGTAACAGTTTCTACTACTTCATCTGTTTTCTCTTTGCCATTTATTTGTTGAAGTCACCTGATGTGTAGAATTTTTTACATTCTGAATTTTCTTGATTATATCACCACTTAACATGTTTCTCCACACATGTTCTTCTAAATTGTAATCACATTGAGGGGTTTGGTCAGATCAGGTGTGATTTTGGGTTTTGGCATGAATAATTCACAGGTGTGCTGTATATATCCTTTTACAGCCTGAGAGGCACATAACATCAGATTGTTTCATTTTTAGTAATGTTAAGATTGGTCATCGGGTTCATTCACTTGGTGAATGTGGGATCTATCCTTTTTAAAGTTTACAAACTATCTGATACAACCCCTGTTCTTGTTTTTTTTTTTTTTTTTTGAGACAGAGTCTCACTCTGTTGCCCGGGTTAGAGTGCCATGGCGTCAGCCTAGCTCACAGCAACCTCACACTCCTGGGCTCAAGCAATCATGCTGCCTCAGCCTCCCAAGTAGCTGGGACTACAGGTGTGCACCACCATGCCTGGCTAATTTTTTTCTATATATATTAATTGGCCAATTAATTTCTTTCTATTTTTAGTTGAGACGGGGTCTCGCTCCTGCTCAGGCTGGTTTTGAACTCCTGACCTTGAGCGATTCTCCCGCCTCAGCCTCCCAGAGTGCTAAGATTACAGGCGTGAGCCACCGCGCCCGGCCACAACCCCTGTTGTTATCTAAGGGTTTTGGCAGTCACTGAGCATTGCCTAGATCTATTCTTTCATTAGGAGTTGCAACATGAAGATATTTTAATTCTATTATTCCTTCTTTATTCATTAGCTGAAACTTTTCTGTAAGAAAAAATAATTATTTGGGTACCCTGATACATATAGGTCCAACATAAAATGAGGGATAAATACTTGCTCTTTTCCTTTTCTGCTACATTTCAGAATAGTGAGTTGGTCCCAGCAGCCCCTTCCAAAGGTGACCGGTGAGGTTTGTTTTTTGAGGGGTGATTTTTTTTTTTCAGTTACCATTGTGAACACATGGATTTTTAACACATTTGATATGTTCAGTACATTACAGTAATTACTCTCTTTGTTGCTAAGACTGTTTTCATCTGTGGCCAAGGGGAACCCCTGCAGGTTGGCGCCTGTGTCCTTTCGACAAATCTCCAGTGGTTTTGATAGCTCCCCTGCCTCCGCCTCACAAGGTGTTTCAGGTCCACGCTGTACACGTCCTGTCTAGACCTGGAATCCACTCTTTCCTGCGGGGCTCTGCTTCCCTCCAGTGGGAAGTGCTATTTGGCAATCATAGTTTGGGCACTGGGGAGCTCACTGCTACTGGATCCATCCTGCAAACTTTTTGTTTCTGTCAAACGTGTTGGTTGAGATGGAATCATTTGACCACATCTAATTCTAATTCTAATTGCTGCTGCCACAGAAAACCCCTGCCTTCCACAGACACTTGCTGAGCCCTTGCTGTGTGGCAGATACCAGGCGAGCACTGTTAGGTGGCGGGGGTGGGATCAAGTGCAGTTGCTGCCCCAAGGAGCTCCCAGTCTGGGAGGGGACTCGTAGCGTGCCCTCGAAGAGCAGTCGTGGACAGAAAGTCAACGTACCGGGTTGGCAGAGCAGGAGACCGTTCTGGCTTTTCCTTCCTAGGGGCCCCACGTCGGTCAGACAGGAGCTTCTAGTTTTTCACCTTTCTCCTGTTCCCCTTCAGTTGGAGAAGAGATTGAGATGACCCCCATGGTGTTTGCCAAGGGTCTGGCTGACTCTGGCTGCTGGGGGGACAAGCTCTTTGGACGACTGGTGAGCGAGGAGCTCCGAGGGGCTGGGTATGGGTGTGGCCTTCGGAAGGCCTCCCAGGCCAAGGTCATCTACGGGCTGGAGCCCATCTTCGAGTCGGGCCGCACGTGCGTCATCAAAGTGTCCAGCCTGCTTGTGTTTGGGCCCAGCAGTGAGACTTCTCTTCTGGGCAGAAACTACGATGTCACCATCCAGGTAGTGTGCCCCGTCCTCACGCCCCATCCCTTTACTCTCTCACTTCCTCCCCTTTCCCAGCCTGGGTCCTGTTGGAAGGCCCAGTACAGAGGCAGGCGCCATCTCAGTCTCGACCATACGAGGGTCCTAGAATGGACCTCCAGGAGAGCCTGAGGTGTAGCCAGAATCCAGGTGCTCGGCCTCTGAGGACTTGAGAGCTTCAGAACCCTTTGGGCCATGGTTTTCAAGCTGCATATTTGCAGCAGAAACCTTTCCCCTGCCTCAAACATAGTTTCTCATGGCAGCTGCATTTCCGTGTGCAGTGAAAGGGGAGTGATGTGGGTGGGGTGGGTGGTCGGCCCTGCTCTCCAGAGCGGTCCCTGGGGCACTTCCACCTATCATCAGGGCTTCAGGAAACATAGTTGGGAAACCACTTTGAAAACCTCAGTTTGAAAAGAAGTCCAAAGCCCCTTCTTATCCAAACGGGGAAAATGAGGCACAGAGTTGGAGGGGAAGGAGTGAGCCCACCTCCCCCGGGGCTGGAGTCCTGCCTGCCGTCCCCCGCGGGCGGCCCACCCACTTAGAGCCAAGGACAGTAGAGAACTGGGGGCTTCTCTGCTGATCAGATTTGGTTCCCTCTAATCTGCAGGGCTGCAAGATCCAGAATATGAGTCGAGAGTACTGCAAAATCTTTGCGGCTGAAGCCCGTGCGGCGCCCGGCTTCGGGGAGGTGCCTGAGTGAGTGTGCAGGGGGCGTGCAGTGGCAGAACTGTTGCCTGAGCTTCTTCAAAGACAGCGGTTTCACAGCCCCCAGGGCCATCCCGAGTGACGGCTATGTGCAGATAGGCTCACAGCTAACCCCTCGCTCAGCTCAATGGTCCCCTCAAATCTAGAAATAAAGACCTCAGGACCCACTCCCCACTTGAGAAAGGTCTCTGCTCCGGTTGGAGTATCTCCCCACCCGCCCCGATTCCCCACTCTCTAGCTCGGATTCTGCTGATGGCAGAGTTTGGGCCCAGCAGATTGCGGGTCTCTGTGAAGGTGACGGGGTGGGCTGAGCTAGGCAAGCTGATCGGGACTCTCTGCCTAGGCAGCAGGTGGATTTTTGTAGGAGTCAGCTACAAGCGGTGATTGTTTCCGTTTTGAGACTTGAACTCTGACTCTTTCATATCTAGATTCTGACTGGCAGTGAGCCCCAGTCTGACTCTTTGGGGGTGTCCTTGCTGTGGACACACACTGCCCTCAGTGCCTCATCCAAGCACAGTGCTTGCCGGTGGCCACAGCAGGGTGTGGTTCTAAAACCACCAACCACAGAGCGAGGACTGGGCTCTGAAGCCCGTGGCCTCCATTTCCTTTCCTGAGCTCAGGGTGGAGCTGCGCCCACGACTCAGCCCCCACTCCCCACCCCCACCTCAGCCCTGCTGTCCTCCAGGCTCAGAGCTGACAATGCCAGTCTTAGAAGGGCCCTTCTTTTAGATTCAAGAATACAGAATTGGGTGGGAGGGAGGAGCTCTCTGGGCCATAATTCCTGCTCACGGCAGGGCCAAACTGTGTTTAGGATCATCCCGCTGTATCTGATCTACCGGCCTGCAAACAACATCCCCTATGCTACCCTGGAGGAGGACCTGGGCAAGCCCCTGGAGTCTTACTGTTCCCGGGAATGGGGCTGCGCCGGGGCTCCAGCAGCGTCCAGCAGCTTTGAGGTCGTGCAGAAGTGCCAGACCTTCCAGCACTGGCTGTATCAGTGGACGAATGGCAGCTTCCTTGTCACAGACCTGGCAGGTATGAGGGTGTGAGGATGCGCACATGCAGGGATGTGAGCGCGTGCAGAGGAGGCAGAGCCCTAGTGATTGTTTGTTTACAAAGCACTTCTGTGTCTGTTCTTTTTGACTTTGCACAATAACCCTATAGAGTAGACAGGTCATGGGCCGTTTCTGATACAACCCTAACACGCACCAGAGACTCGTGTAGCCCCACCTACAACTACAGTTGCATTTAAAGAAGTGTGGTCCAGGCCTACTTAAAATTAAAAACAAATTCATCTCAAAGAACATTACATGGGATCTAATTAAAAACCCACAACCACCCTTTCCAAAATCTCCCTTCCTCCCTTCCTTCCCCGTGGCTTTGCTCTGGACTTTGGCTCCTCAAACTTCCCAAACCCTCTCTCCCATCCTGGCAGGAGTAGCTTCACTATCTCTCTTCCTCCTCTTCCTTTTCCTCCTCCTCCTCTTCCTTCTCTGCTAGCTTTCTGTTATGTAAGCCAACTTTGGCTTCCTTTTAGTTTGATTTATATGACCCCCATTGCCCAGAAACTCCCCAGCACAGGAAGGCCAGCGAGCATGAACCGCCTTCCTCCCCAGAGCGTCCGCCAGGCCCGCCCTGACCTCAGCCGGGTGTGGAGAGGAAAAGAGAAAATGCTCAGTGGGAGGAGGAGAGGTTTCTGGGAATATCACACATTAGCACATCTTGTTCCTGAGGCAAACAAGTGAGAAAACCAAGGGTCAGAGATACAAAACTGACTCCAATGTGCTTTTCATCGGGGTTAAATTGTACAGTAATTACTGTATATAACTCCGTATGTTGGGGGTGAGGGAGCGAAGTAACACATTAAGCCTTTATCAGCCGATCCATTTATTAACTTACACATTCATGCTTCCAGCTCTCTTCAATCCAACCATGACTAAATACTGAGAAGATACAAGATGAATTAGCAATAGTCATTGTCCTCAAGAAGCTGTGATTAAGTAGGCCTATTTGTACCGTAAGATAGTAACATGGTGTAGTAGAAAGACTTTGGAGTCAAAGAAATTTCATTTACGTCTAAGCCCCGTTGTTTTCTAGCTGAGCGAGTCTCTCTCTGTTTTATAAAGAAGGAAACGAAAGCTCAGACAGGTTAGGGCATTCATCTCTCAGAGCTGCAGCGTCCTTTCCCTGTCCAGAGATGACGTCTTCCCTACTTCTCCCCCTGACTCGTTATGAGGATCGAGTGAGACCCCATTTGTGAGAGCCTTCTGCATATTGAAATTCCAGGCCATCCACGACAACAAGAAATGTCATGCCGTGGATGCCAACAGAAACATGACAAAGGAGTTAGCGTGTGTCACGTAACTACTGTGTTTCAGACACTGAGTTAGAGTCCTGCACACGCGATGACCTTCTCAGCACCCCTTCGAGACGGGCCTCGTCATCCCCACCTTTACAGTTGAGGGCTGGAGAGGTGAAGTCACTGGCCACATTCACCCCGCTCAGAGTGACAGAGCTGAGGTGTAAATCCAGGCCTGTCTGGCTCTGGAGCCCACGTTTGTTCTGCTCTTTCGTATGTTGGTGCCCAACCCTGTCGCTGAAAGGCAGGTTCCTAGAAAAATGCCCTGGGCAGTTTGAAAATGGGGAGAGAAGATCACAGACCTGACACAGGAATGCTAGGAGCCTTGGGTGGAGTGACCAGGACAATTTTTTTCTCTCCCCATTCCTGTCTCTGTTCTTTGAGGCCGCCTTCACCTGGAGGCACACCTTGGCCCCTGCCTGCCTGCTCGCTGCCCCCGAGTCGTGTTCTCCGCCCACCCGTCTACCCTCACGCTCCCAGCCCCTCTCCTGTCCCGTTGCACCACTCATGTCACAGGAGGGGCGAGGTCCTAGCTCAAAGCCAGAGGCCAGGCCAGTAGTGACCCGGTCTGATCCAGGACAGGCAGGACTGCGTAGCAGGAAGAGCTGCGGCTCTAGAAGTGAGGAAGACCGAACTCTTGCTGTGACTCACAGTGGCCACTGCACATAGTCAGTGCTCAATTACTGAATGAAAGCACAAGCGTGACTGCTCAGGTCGCTTAACTCCAAGCCTGTCTCCCCTCTTGTAAAAACGGCTGTACTGTTCCCGGTAATGACACAGGTCTGCGCGGCCTGGGAGACAGGCTGGTGGTGCTGGCCGGTGGGGGGACGCCTGAAGGTGGCTTCACTGAGTCCCGGGAGGTTCCCGTCTGGTCTGAGGTGATGTCTGTGCTGGGGACGTGGGGACGCGCGAGTGTAGGGCCAGCCCTTACCTCTCTCTCCTCCCAGGGGCTGACTGGAAGATGACTGACGTGCAGATTGCTACCAAACTACGAGGGTGAGTGGCTCGTGGGACAGAACGCCCTGGGAGAGTCTTCTTAGGGTGGAAAATGTCCCAAGTCCTTTTGCTTCTCCATCCCTGAGGAGCTGGGCCTGGTGCCAAATAGTCCCAGTCACACCATGGCCACGTGGGAGCATCCTAGGGGCCACCGATCCCAGGTCTGGACCGGCCGCTGTTGCCGATGCCCGCACACAGGGTCCTCGCCGTGCTCTGCTGCCTCCCCGGCCCTCGGGAGTGCTCGAGGCACGCAGAGGAGCGGGGCCCTGTGCTTACCGTGCTGGCCCGAGGCTGCCCCGGCTCGTGTTAAAAGGGCAAACAATGCTCACACCAGTATGTCCCACATGTGAATTCTACATGTCAGACCATAATGACACCACAGCTGTAAAATTCAGGGTTTGTCACCCAGGGGAGACTCCCCATCACCCTCGGGTAGGGCAGGATGTACCCTGGGCATGGCACCCTGACGGTAGCCATCCCAAAGCAGCCCCCCGAGGGACTCCGCTGTGGGTGGGGGCGAGCGTCAGTTCCTGTCTGGCTGCAGATACCAAGGCCTCAAGGAGAGCTGCTTCCCCGCGCTGCTGGACCAGTTCGCCGCCGCGCACCAGTGCAGCGCCTACTGCGAGATGCTGGGGCTCCAAGCCCTCAAGGGCCCGGAGGCTGCCCACCCCCAAGCCAAGGCCAAAGGTTCCAAGAGTCCATCTGCTGGCAGGAAGGGCCCCCAGCTGAGCCCTCAGCCTCACAAGAAAGGCCTCCCTAGTCCCCAGGGCACCCGGAAGAGTGCCCCAAGCTCCAAGGCCACCCCTCAGGCCACAGAGGCAGTCGCCGTCCAGTTGTTGGGACAGCCTCCCAGCCAAGAGGTGGGCTCCAAGGCCCAGGGCATGCGGTAGCCCGGACAGGAGGCTGGGGGCCTCCACCCAGCAGCAGACCAACCAAGAAGCAGCTTGAACCGGATGGAGACTTTCCTAACACAGAACTAACCAGAGAAGGCGTGCTAAGGAGGCACCACTTGGGGACCTCTCTGAGCAGCCCCTCGATCAGCTCCTCACCGACGGCGTTGGTGCCCGGCACTCAGCCCACCAGCCTCTTCTGGCGCCGTCATCACCCCGGGCTCCCAGGCCTCGAGCGGGCCCCACCTCCAAGTGCCTGGCGGCCTAGGCCCTCCTTGAAGTTTACACTCGCCACTGTTGGAGGCTCTCCTGCGTCCTCTGCATGCGTTCTGTGGCCCGGCCTCGCCCCAGACAGATCCTGCAGCAAGTGTTGTGCCCGTGTGCCCTTGCCTGGCCCTGGTCTCCCTGTCCTCGGGGCTCCACACCTCCTGTGCCGGGTCTGCCCTGGTGACTCTCAGGGTGTCTTCTCTTTCCACCTCCTCTGGCTCATGCATCCCAGCCTATCCTGCCACTAACCTGCCGCTGAGCCCAGATGGGGCTCAGGGCCCTTCCAGAGCCTGTCGTATCCTTGTGCAGTGGCCTTTGATGATGCGTGTTCATGCTCTTCCTTCCCCATCACTCACTGCCCTGCTCCTCACACCCACCGCACATCCCGGCTGTGAGCCCAGTGCCAGCCTGCCGCCTGCCCTGCACCCACTCTTCGCTTGTCCCTTCGCCTGGGGGCTCCCTTGCCCTGACCCCACACCCTGCCCACCAATGCCCAGGTGAGGAAACCCTCGGGCGCCTCCCTCCACCCCAGCTCGCCCTTCCCCACTCCTCCCAGGCTCTGTGCTCATGGGGTGAGAGCTGGCTTGAGGGCTGTGTCAGCAGCTGTAGCCAGAGGGAGGGGTTGACTTTGAGCAACCCTGTGCTCCATGCTGAAAGGGGTGGGGTCACAGGGAACCGCACAACCAGGGGTGGAGGGCTGGGACCCTCTCCACGGGGGAGTACACGGTGTGTGCAGGGAAGGACGCAGTCTCTCCATGCACTTGGGTGGAGGGGCGTCTCTGGGTCTGGAAATTAGGACCTCTGCCCCCAACCATTGTTAGCTCTTGACCTGGGGCTCCAACTGGCCCTTGTGTTGGGCTCCCAAGGAATTTCTGTGCTGGCTCCAGCACCCTGGCTTCCTCCTGAGCACCCTCCTTGAGGCCTGGGGTGGGGTAGGTCTGGGCTAGCCGGCTGCCCTTGGAATGCAGTGACGGCAGCACCTGTGCATCCCGCTTGCCCTCGCTGGTGTGGGTAGAGCACACGGAGTCAGGGCGCCCTCCCCCCAGCCAGGCTTTCTGAGGGCGCCCTGTATCCCTGGGCTTGCTGGGAGAATGAATCTATGTTTTGGCTCCTGGACGCAAGTTCAGTCTCAGCCTTCTGTGGCCACAGCTAGACAGTCTGTGCTTCTTGTCCAACTGAGCTGATGGCTTGTGCCCTCAGGGGCCTATGCCTTTGGAATTGCTCCTTCGCTTGGAAGAAGAACACAAAGGAAGGAACCCAGGAAGGAAGAGCGGGACGGGGCCTGTGCAGAAATGCTCTGCGCCTCCGGTTGCCTCCCTGCCCAAGACCGTCCCAGGAGACCGGCAGCACCTGCTCCCAGCCGCGCTGTTTCCTGCCTCTTCTCGTTCCCAGCCCCACCCCTCACTCCCCGTGGGGGCCTTCCCCTGCCTGACATCTCCCTCCGTTTTGACATTTCTGACTTGTCTACCTCCTCTTGTGCTCAGGTGACCCCTCACTTTCTCCTCTTGCCTCAGTGTGACCCCAACTCTCCCAGCCTGCATAACCAGATTACTTTGGTGAACTGAGAATTGGAGTATTGTTCGTTCATTCTTTCATTCACCCACTCACTCAGCAGACAGAAGCTGAGCACCTGCTCTTGCTAGACCCTGGGCTCGCAGCTGCTGGGAGGCAAAGCTATACCAGGCAGTCTTAGGAGACAACTGTTGATCCGTTAGGATTCTTGGGGTTTGAGCAACAGAAATGAACTTGGACCAACCTAAGCAAGGAAAAGGGTGCATGGGAAGGATGTTCGGCTGGTTCGCAGAGCCAAAAGCATAGCTGAACAATTAGCCACGAGAAGGGTGGGCGCCAGGACAGCTCGGGGACCTGCCTCCCAGGAGCTGCTGCGGTCAGCTCGTCAACACCCGCCTGCCGTTGTGGGTCTCCTTCCGCTCAGGCAGGGGTCCTCAAACTTTTTAAACGGGGCCAGTTCACTGTTCCTCAGACGGTTGGAGGGCCGGACTATAGTTTTAAAAAAACTATGAACGAATTCCTGTGCACACTGCACGTAATTTATTTTGAAGTATAAAAATAAACAGGAAAAAAAACACAAACCAGCAGGTGGCCCGTGGGCCATAGTTTGAGGACACCTGCACTCAGGATTCAAGTTCCAGGTCGGAGAGTCTGGGCTGGAGCTCAAGGCCTCACAGAGTGGGGGAGAGGCAGTTTCCCAAAGGATGGGTGCTCTTCCCAGAAGAATGGTGGAAAGTGGAAGGACAGAAAGGGTTTAGTAGGCGAAACCCAGACACTGCCTGACACACACACACACTATCCCCACCTGATGTGTCATGACTCTCCCGTATACAACCAAAACCAAATTCCTCTCTGCTTAGGGAATTCAAGGTCATATCCAACTACTAAGTCCAGGGGTAATGACAGGGCTACTGTTCTCCAAAGCCCAGTGTCACTAGTGATAATATTCTCCTTTTAGTTTTAGCACAATCCCATTGTGAAATTCTGTACCCTGTGGATTAACTGGTAAAGTTAACCATAGTCAACCAAAACTATATAACCTGGCAAGAAAGGAAGTATGCGTGAAGTCTACTGTCCATGTCTATAGCTGGCCATGAGAACTAGTGTATATGGTTATGAATTTTTGGCCTGTTGGAGTGACCCAGATCTTCAGTTCTGAAGTCCAGCTCCTTGGCAGTCCTGCCTGTGTGACAGGCATTAACTGTTGGATGCGGCAGCGCCAGGAAGCTCTCCCGGAACCTGCCACGTCCATCTTTGCCCTGCCCCAGTAGCGTTCATCATCCTAGCTCCGCCCATGACCTCCTGTTATCTGTCACCCAGAGATGTAAGGAGCCTGAAATAGCTAGGTGGCTGCCTTGCTTCCAATTCCATTGAATCCTTACTATGTCTTTGAGGATGTGTCTCCTCCTTGGGGACTAAAACCTCTACACTAGCCTGGTCCCAGAGCTCAGGTATGAGGGAAGCATGGAGATGTAGCGAAGCACGTCTGTCTCCACGCTGCTTCCCAGCCCTGCAGCAGAAGCAGCACCACCATGTGCTGGTTGCCAGCTCAGAGCTTATGCCACCTCCTGCAGGCCTGAACCAGGCTCACAAGACCCTGTTTCTGGTGCCACAGAGAGTTTTCAACAAACCATGAAATCTGTGCTGTCAAGCCAGCTGCTTCCGGATAGTGGGAGTCCTGACGAGATGAGGGAATGCCCTCCGCATCCACCCATCGCTTTGCTTTTGCCATAAAGCACGTTCTTTGGTTGAATGTCATATGTGAGGATACCACAGTGATATTCATGGCATTTCATAATTACAGGGATACTGAGAGTGGCAGAGGAATGATGGGTATGGAAAATAAATCCAAATCCAGAACAAGGGCCCCAGATGGTCAAGACAAACGACCGCTCTCTCTCAGGGCCGCAGGTGTGGACCGAGGGATGCTCAGCAGTACGGCGGGAGGCAGTGGCGCGACAGTGAGCATGTGGCCCACACGCGACTGACTTGTGCCTCCAGAGCCTCAGCCTGGAGCGACAATGTCCACCTCATGATGTGGTGCTGCTGGCCGTGCCCGGCTTTAGGGCTAGGTGAATCAGATAACCCCGCATCCTGAGGGGCAGTGTGGCCACCGAGTGTGCTACAGCCAAGCATTTAGGCTCTCCCAGAGCCCAGTGGGGAGCCAGAGCCTCTGTCATCCTGGGTTGAGTGCAGTGGCGTCAGCCTAGCTCACAGCAACCTCAAACTCCTGGGCTCAAGCAATACTGCTTCAGCCTCCCAGGTAGCTGGGACTACAGGTGCACACTATGACACCAGCTAATTTTTCTATTTTTAGTAGAGACGGGGTCTCACTCTTGCTCATGCTGGCCTTGAACTCCTGAGCTCAAGCAATTGTGCCACCTTGGCCTCCCAGTACTAGGGTTATAGGCGTGAGCCACCGCGCCAGAGGGGCCTTTCTTAAAGGGATAACAGCTGCTTATTGGCCAGAGCATTAATTGGTTCCAAACCCTGGGTTCCTCTGCCATATTTTTCTTATTAGGACTTACCCCAAGCTCCATCTACCACTGTGCTCTGCCACAGGCTCTGTGTGGCTCTCCGGGATGCCACAGACAGACACATACCTCAAGTACCAGTGACTCTGCCGGGTCTTGGGGCCTGGTGCAGAAGCAGTTGCACGAAAGGCTTTCCCAGCTGCAGACACTTCACTTGCTCTGGGCCCAACCCCCAGCGGCAGGCTGCTAAGCCACTTAGTCAGTAATGGATTGGAGAAAGATGCCCCAAAGTGACATATATTGCCTAGAATTAGACCTTAGTGGCAAAGGGCTACAAATTACTTGAAGTAATTTGTCTTACATTATATAAAGGAAATATTCTGACCTCAAGCAGGCCTCTCAACCCCTAGAACTTTATTTATTTAGAGACAGAGTCTCACTTTGTTGCCCAGGCTAGAGTGAGTGCCGTGTTGTCAGCCTAGCTCACAGCAACCTCAAACTCCTGGGCTCAAGCAATCCTACTGCCTCAGCCTCCCAAGTAGCTGGGACTACAGGCATGCGCCACCATGCTCAGCTAATTTTTCTATATATATATTAGTTGGCCAATTGATTTCTTTCTATTTGTAGTAGAGACAGGGTCTCGCTGTTGCTCAGGCTGGTTTCGAACTCCTGACCTTGAGCAATCCGCCCGCCTTGGCCTCCCAGAGTGCTAGGTGTGAGCCACCGCGCCCGGCTAACCCCTAGAACTTTATTGAGGGGGCAGATCCTTGCACTTTTGTGATTTATCTCTGTCTCTGATTCAAGTACATTTTGCCAAGGCACGCAGGGAAACTACTGACTTCCTATCCTTTCTGTGGTTCCCAGATAAGTGGACACAGATCCTTCTGGGGAAGGCTGCAAGGAAGTTTCACAACACGCATTGGAGTGTTACAATAAGGTTTTCCTTCAAAAAGATATTTGACTTCCTCTCCATTTAAGGTCTGGAAGCCAAGTGAGAGATCTTCACTTTACCTTGGCACCTTGAGACAGACCTGTTTGCCCAGCTGGAAGTCGTTAGTTACAGGGATTACTAGGCAGTGCCTGCGGGATGCCTGGCCTTGTCCACTCCTGGGACCCCGTGACTGATTAACCACCACGTCCATCGTGGTGAGCACCCTACTTTGTTCCCCTGCCTATCTCTGCCGCTGAGGTCAGGGGCTCATTTTCACAGCAGCTCTTCCAGCCAGCGATCCAGGCCTGGAGAGGAAGAGCAGCAGAGCCTCCTGGACTTTTCTCATGGCGAGAAGGGAGCCCATCCTCTGGGTCCTGCAGGAGGACTGAGTGGGTGAATGGGCTGGATCCATGCCAGCGACCCAATAAAGCATTTTTGTCTGCTGAAATCTTTGAATTCATGCCTTTCTTGGATTTGGAGTATTTTGATATAATTTAGCATGGGCCCACATATGTACTATCCCAGCCCCCCTATAATGGCAAGAACTGTATCTGGCTGTTTGAGTTTCTCCATAGAACGTAGAATCTCTGGTATGTGCACATATCAATAAAGACAACCTGAGTCAAAATATTGTTCTGCTCATCTTGGTCAAACAGCCTTTAACCACTTCAGTACCAGTGTCAACTATAGTCGACAGCCACAGATGAACGCGCACAGCGACTGTAGCTGACAGCCGTGATAGGACTTTTCTAATTTTTCATTTATCAAAATAAAATTGTGAACATTTAAAAATAACATGGTGAAAACATATATGTATATGTTACCTATTCTGATTTACGTTACAAGTAAAGCTGCCTGTAAAGCAAAACAAGCTGTCAGTGCTTTCAAGCTTTCCTCCTCACACAAGAGCAAAACGGACTCGTCGTCAGTGCGCAGCGCACGCTATCGTGCGGGCTGTGAGTGCGGCTGTGGGCGAGGTTTCGTGGCCGTGAGTGCCGTACCAGAGGGGTTAAAAAGTTTCCATAAATGTCCCCTCTATTTTTTGACAGTAGAGTCACTAGTTCATGTGGTTTCTTCTGGATGTAGCTCTTCTCTTTCCTGGTCGGAGCCTGCCTCGTCCTCCGGCCGTGCGGAGTGTGGGCTCCGTCACGGGCACAGCAGCCGCGTAGTGCGGGGCAGGAGGGGAGAGAAACGCACTTCCTTGGCAATGGAGGTCAGGAGAAAATCCTCCTGAAGGATTGTGTTCAGGCTTGTCATGTCCTCTGACGACTCCCAGATATCACTAGTCCAGTTGACAGAATTCCACCCCGTTCTGAGACTGGGTGAGGTTATGAACTCAACTGCCGGCGAATTTGGCAATTTTGCAGAATCAGTCTCCGGATTTGTTTTTATTAATAGACACACTCAATGGCTACAGCAAGCAGGAAGGGGATTTCTACGCAGTTAATAGAAAGGTCCCCAGTGTCATCCCACGCCCTGTGGTAAGAGGACCTCGATTATCACCCGCTAGCTTTAGAAGGTATCTGGTGATGTACAAAGGCCACTACTTTCCCTTCCCTGGATATGGGCAGGAGTTTCACCACCCTTCCCCGTCTCACCTACAAAACAAATTCCCAAAACCTTCATTTCCTGGGCCAGGGGGAGTCTGTCCAGGCCTTTTAACATCTTCCGTAGTACATATGTCTGCGTTGGTTACAGTTCTCTGACGGCAGGCACTGGACATTGGCTATAACTTAAGAACAAAAAGAGTTCTGGGAAGGATGCCAGTGCAGGCCACCGAGCTGGGGGCGAACTGAGGCACAAGCCTGGGGAAGATGGCAACCGGGCGGCTCTGAGGACTTCGCCTGAGGAACTTGCTGACCGGCGCCCTGTGTGCACACAGGCGCTGACGCAGCCCAGCTGCCCTTGGCCACTTTGTGTCTCTACTCAAGAAAGAGAATCAGATCGGCCTAGCTTGGGTCATGTGTGTCCCTGAGCCAGGAGCATCAGGGGTACTGTGGGACAGAGGAGGAGTGATTTCTGTCCCCTCCCACCAAAAAACTCCACAAAAACAAAGAGCAGAGGGGATAAGTTTAGGAGGAAAATGGTTAGTACAGGATATAAAGTGAGAGTCCCAGCTCGTTCTGCACCCAGGGACAGCCCCCGGAAACTTGAAAGGTGGCTCTGAGAACAGGGGTCTCGCCACAGAGAGGCCGGCAGGCTGGGCGCCCAGATGCCTAGGTAAGAGGTGCTAAGTTAGTAAATCGACCCCAGGCCACAGGGTATGGGTCTCAGTTTTTAACTTGATGCTGTCAGTGCCTGCGCCTGAGCTGATCAGACTTGTGGAGGCTGCCTCAGCCTCATTAAATTTACAAGAAAATAGGCCGGGCGCGGTGGCTCACGCCTGTAATCCTAGCACTCTGGGAGGCTGAGGCAGGAGGATCACTCAAGGTCAGGAGTTCAAGACCAGCCTGAGCAAGAGCGAGGCCCCGTCTCTACTAAAATAGAAATAAATTAATTGGCCAACTAAAAATATATTTAAAAAAATTAGACAGGTGTGGTGGCTCATGCCTGTAGTCCCAGCTACTCGGGAGGCTGAGGCAGGAGGATCACTTAAGCCCAGGAGTTTGAGGTTGCTGTGAGCTAGGCTGATGCCACGGCCCTCTAGCCTGGGTGACAGAGTGAGACTCTGTCTCAAAAAAAAAAAAAGAATAATTTACAAGAAAATTGAATTTACACACAAAAACCTTGGAAATTTTCAATGAGAAATTTCACCATCCAGTAGACTGGAACCTTGTGTTTACCCAACAAATCAATTCTTCCCTTCTGAAGGAATGAGTTCAAGGGAAGCCAAATTATCAGGAGGTTTGGTAAGCTTAGAATAAGTCTGACAAACCTCAGTTCAAACCCTGCTTTACCAGCCGTGTGAACTTGAGCTTGGTGCTTGACCTCTCTGAACTGAGATACCCAGGCAGGGCTCTGGGGGGACGGGGCTGGTCTCTGGCTTTCCGGGCCTTATCTCCCCGAGACTGTCCAGTTAGCTTAGCTTCCTTTCAGCTTCCTTTGCCGGTTACTTATTTGGAACTCTCTTGAAACAGGAAGGCCAACAGAGGGACTGCAACCAACTCCTGCTTCAGGAAGTGCCAGAGTGGCTCAGGTACCACTCAAGCCAGGCAAATTTGAGCTGGGTTGTTAAGTGACAATGGCAGATATGAGGGTGGTGAAATTCAGCCAGACAGGAGTGTCCATCTTCAAGAGGCTCCTGGTTTAAGGCTGGAGCTACCTCTGGACAGGAGGTGGCCTTGGACACTCACTTCCTATGAGGCACTGTCCTCCGATTTCAGAACTGATGGGGTCCGGAGATGGCTCTTTCTTCTTATCTCCAAAGGGCACCGAGGGGTCCCAGCCCCCCAGCCTCAGGGAACACGGCACACGTGAGGATGAAGGGCTCTCACGCGGGAGCTGGAGACACACACCTGGATGGAAGAGTGACAACAGGACGTGACTATGTGGATTTCCTGGCTGAGCAATGGTCTCGCCAACTGCTCTGGCCACTGGCTTTTTAATGATTGGAGTAATGCACCCAGGCCCAGGATGGAACATGTCCCCGTGGATTCAGCCAGCTGACAGTTATGACCAAATTGAGTACCCTGCTTTCACACTAAACCTCTCTGGTTCCACCAACCGCTGATCAAGATTCTCATTGGAACAAGGCTGTGGGCAAAGCCAGGGTCCTCCCTGAGGACCCCCTGAGGCAGGTCGCATGCCTGTGGGGAAGAGACTCTGCCTTGTCACGGGCCCGTGCCCACGGTAACCCACAGGAGCCTCGTCCAGCTTCCAGAAGCCTGGGGCAAGAGGTGCCGACAGGAGCAATAGGTTCTTACCTGTACTGGGCGCACAGGTGCCCGAGGGCGCCCCTCCCCAGGTGCTGTGAGTCGGTGCGTGCCAGCCCACAGCAGCCCCTTCCCTGGAGCACTGCCCTGGCCTAGTGGAAGCCGCCTCCCCTGGGCCGCAGCACTGTCCTTGGCTCATGACTGGCACTGGGCACAAAAGGCTGGCCTTGCCTCGCCTCCCCTCAGGGTGAACTCACCCTTTGGGAGAGTGTGTGCTCCAGAGTGTTCCTGTGGGATGAGAGCACAGCCAAGCTCCAACTGGGACCACACTCTTGCTTCTCACCCTCATTCTGTTCTGCCTCCTGACTCCACCTCAGCCAAGAACGTTCCCATAACACATCACTGTGGCAAGAAACCCCATCTCCAGCCAAGGACTCTGCCTCAGACCCATGAGGCCTACTGCTGTGTAGACGCTCACTGACAGAAATTTCACTGGGGCTCTGTTTTTCTATCAGGGCCAATGTATGTTCTGGGAGCAGTTGGATTCTTGGTCAGTCAATAGCTCTTGGAGATTTGCACTGGGGGTGACCCAGCAAGTCCTTCAGAGACACTGTGTCCCTGATTACATGGAGTCTGACCCGAGGACACAACTCACAGCAGTAGAGTCCAAGTATGGGCCCAGAATCCATCCTGCCTGCCAAGCAGCAGGTGAGATGGTGACGTGGGGTAGGTGACAAGTGCCAGTGCTGATCTCACAAATACCAGCACACAGCACGGTGACCCCTGGGTGTCCCTTGGACTGTACTTTGCAAGAGTTGCTCCTTTGTGCTGCTGGCTCCTCTTATCACACAGCTCCACAGAGGACAGGCTGGAGAAATGGTGGCCGGTGCCTCCCTCCCAGGGGGATCATGAGGGCTAATTGGGAGAGTGCAGATAAAGCTCTTATCTCAGAGCCTGGCACCTGCCAACCTCTCAGGTGTGCCAGCTGGCACCACTGTTGTTACCGTCTCCTGGAACTGCAGGGCCCATGTCAGGCCCCTCACACCCTGCTCTTCCCCTCAAGCCGGGAGCCCTCATCTGCCTCCATTTTCTGAAGGAGGGGTGGCCAAGAAAGATCTCTGTGCAAACCCTTGAATGCCATCTTCCTGGCTCTCATCCCTGTGGGAATCGGCACCGGCCAGAGAAAGGAGGACGGTTGGGAGCCAACAGGACCTGTAGCAGTTGAGGCTTCTGACCCGAGAGCTGGCCAATACTCAGCTTCTGTGGCAGGTCAGGTTCTCCTTCAAACCCCCAGTGTCATGCAACCGAGGGGACTGGACACAACCTCTGAACTAATGATTCCTGTGTCCACGGCCAAACCCCCCTGAATGCGCCCGATCTCATCTGAAATAATGAAACTTGTTTCATAATTTAGGGTTAGTAGAATGGAAAGGAGTGTTTCCAAATGAGTCATAGTATATAACTGGCAGGTCCGTACAGGAAGAACAGTTGGTACTCGTCAGAGTAGAAGAAGAGATGTGGCCATCGGGCCTTTGATTCATGATATTGTGAGTGGAATTCCACCTGGGTGGAGAGACATGAAATGGACCTGGAAGGTTTCAATGTCTGAGAGTTAGATGTGACACTCAGAAGTGTCTGTTTTTGTTCTTCCTAATGATTGTATTTCATTCGTGTTGCCCTACATGTCAGCACCTTCTGTAAGGACGCTGCTGGTCTTTGGTGGATTCGTTTTACTGGCTGCTTTCAGTGGGCCTAAGTCCTCTTCATGACAGTTCTGTAAAAATATCTGGCTTTGCTCTGAGGCTCAGTGGGAGCCACATCACACCACTTCTCTGAGAGTGGGAGAAGATGGAACAGTCAAGGAATTATTTTTCCCTGTATAATTAACCAGCTTATCAACTATGACTCAACATGAGGCTCTTGGACAACAAGGCAACAGAGACCCAAATTAAGAGTCCCCTTGGCCCCTGCCGATGACTGGAGGGGAATTGTGCATCTTGGAAGGACGATACAGCCTTTGGTCTAAACACTGTAAAAACTAGGGACATCATCCTTGAACCCAGCAGGATGAAGACTTACCTTGGTTTGTAGAACATCTCAATGTGGATCAAACTGAAAAGGAAGTATCCCAGTCTCTCACTATATGAAGAGCTAAGAGGCCCGGGAGGGAAGATTGCTTGAGGCCAGGAGTTCGAGACCAGCCTGAGCAAGAGCGAGACCCTGTCTCTACAAAAAAATAGAAAAATTGGGTTCAGAGTTGTGTTCATGAGATGACACAGGGCTTGAAATATGAGGAGACACTTGCTGAGTACCTTTCAGAAAGGAGATTCTTGAGAGAAGACTGTTGACACAGTAGTTGGAATGGTTCCAATTGCAGACCTTGCAAAAACACTTATGATTCAAAGAATTTCCTTTTTTTTTTTAATTTCTTTTTTTTTTTCCCCACTAGACATTGTCCCTGAGGGAAAGAATTTCCTTTGTAAAAGGAGAAGATAAGACAGCTATCTACAAGCTTGGGAGAGACATAAGAAAACAACCCCACTGACAGACACCTTGATATTAGACTTCTGACCCCCAGAATTAGGAGCAGAACAGGAAGGAGCAGGATCCCGGCAGAGATCAAGCCCGTGAGCCTTGCAGGGCAGCGAGAAGGTAGGTGGCTTCTTTCTTCCTTGCCCTCATCTCTGGCAGGCAGTGGGCTCCCGAGCTGCTCGAGGGCTCTTCTACCCTCACAAGTGCAAACACTGCTGCTGCCCCTGAACTGGGAGCTTCTTGCCGATGAAGCACAGGGCAGCTAGCACTTGGGGTCCCTCCTGTCACCAGAGACCCAAGCTGAGGTGGCAGGCACCATGTTGCTTCTCCACCCACCATGCACTTTGTCCTGCCGGGGCCTCTGCCCCTTAGTTTTCGTCTTGCTAATTCCCACACAAACCTTTGCCAACTGCCGCTGACATGGCAGGAACCAAAGGGGACTGGTGGGTTCCAGGGGATCTGCATAAACCCAGAGTCTGGACGTTCTGGGTGGGCTGCCTTCAGGAGAGAGGGACACAGACGTCCAGAGCGGTAGCTTTCCTGCTCTCAGTCTCTTTTCCTTTCCTTCCCCTGCCCTGCCTGTGGCTCCTGAGAAATGATTGAGCCAGGGCTCGCAGGAACTGCTTTTCCTCTCTGTTGGTGCATCTGCTAGGCCAGCCTTCCACAGAGGGTGGGGCTCAAACCTTTCCAGACTCTTTTCCTCCCCTTCCCCTCCCCAACTGTGGCTGCCAAGAGCGAGAAAATAGAGCCACTGTGTCGAGGCTTCCATAGAGAACGGGTTCAGGCCTTTCCTCTAGGGGTCCTGCAGTGGACTGAGGGGTGCTCGCACTGTGAGCTCCCTTCCATGGGCCTTCCCTGGTGCCACTTTCCCAGTGACTCCATCAGTGCTGGACACTCCTGGAGGTGGAGGGACATTGAACCTGCTTGGGCACCTGTTGGCAACTTGGGACCAGAGTGTGTCTCCTTGGCATGATCAGGGATTGATCTTTGGGGACCCAGTGACAGGTGATAGGCCAGATCCCATACCCCCAGGTCTCATTCGTAGTGCTTGGGGGAAAGAATGGGAGATCTGTGATTGGGTGAGACCACTGTAACTCCTTCCTGGAGGCTTTGCCTAGAAGCTGCGAGGAAACCTTCAATCCCTGTTGAGAGAGATCCCTTGCCAGCTTTGGTGGAGCCTACGGCCAGGCTCACACAACCAAGTCCCCCATGCCCCTTCCCGCCTCTGCTGTGGCTGAGAATAAGGACTCACCTCAGGTCCAAGGTCCCACCCTGGGGCAATCAAGTGCTTCTCTGCAGGAACCAGAGTCTGTCAGAGGACCCAAAAACAACATTGTGGTTTGTTCCTTTTTGGCAAGCACCACCTACTGAAAGGGAGGTCAATTTGCATGCACTTTACAGCATTTACTAACTCAATCATACAGGGTGTAATTGAGTCCCACCCATAAGCACCACCCACAGTTTCAAAGATTAAATGGGGCATGCCATTAGCTAATCAAAAGAAAATCCAAAAATAAGAACCCAAAGCTCCTCTAGATGAGAAAGAATCTGTAAAAGATATCCAGATCCATGAAAATTCTAAGTGAAAGGACACCCACAAAAAAGAAAAAAAACCCCAATAATTCCATACCAATGAAAACCAATTAAAATGAGAATATTGAAATGGCTGATAAAGAATTTGGAATATGCAGCCTGAAAAAGAGTGAGTGTTTCTGCTAAAAATAGAAAAAAATAGCAGAACCTGGTGGCGTGCACCTGTAGTTCCAGCTACTTGGGAGGCTGAGGCAGGAGGATTGCTTGAACCACGGAGTTTAAAGTTGCTGTGAGCTAGGCCTATGCTATGGCACTCAAGCCTGGGCAACAGAATGAGACTCTGTCTCAATGAACAAACAAATAAACAAAACAGAAAAAAAAAAAAAGAAGAATTTTGAATATAGATTGTAAAGAAGCTCAATGAAATCCAAGATAAAATAGAAACCCAACATAAAGAAACAATAAAAACAATGCAGGATATGAATGAAAAACTCACTAAAGAAATCAAATTATTTTAAAAAATCAAGCAGACCTTTTGGAAATGAAAAATTCATTCAAAGGTGTATATACAACACAGTGGAAAGGCTTAAGAGTAGGCTAGATCAGATAGAAAAAAGAATCTCAGAGCAGGAAGACACCTTTGAATTAAACAAGTCAGTCAAAGAGAAATAATGGAGAATTAAGAGGCATGAACAAAGCCTACAAGAAATATGGGATTATGTAACCAGGCCTACCATAAGAATTATAGACATCCCTGAGGGTGAAAAAAAGAAAATGAACAAGAGCTGGAAAAACTAAGGGAATACTGGAGGAAATTTCCCAGGTCTTGGGAGAAATCTGGACATTTAGGTACTAAAGGCACAAAAGACTTCTGGGAGATTCATTGCGAAGAGGTGATCACCATGAGATAGAGTCATCAGACTGCCCAAAGTTAACACAAAAGGGAACTCCTACAAAGTGTGAGGCAAAAGCACCAGGTAACTTACAAAGGAAAACCCGTCAGCCTAACTGCAGACTTCTCAACTGAGACCTTACAAGCCAGAAGGGACTAGGGCACCATTCTCAGTCTTCTCAAATAGAATAATGGACAGCCTAGAATTCTGTATCCTAAAAAACTAAGTTTCTTATATGACGGAGAAATAAAGACCTCAGACAAGCAAACACTGAGGGAATTTGTCAAGACCAGACCTGCCCTACAGAAGATCCTCAGATCTGCATTATACATTGATCAGCACAGTAGACACGCACCAGTGTAAAACCATCTAAAAGCTACAAGTCAAAGCCCAGATTCATAAAGATTCAAGAGGTAAAACAAAGCAATACAGTTTTATGCAACACGATGAACAGAATTCCGCCCCATTTATCCATTCTTTTAATAAATGTGAATGGCTTAAACTCCCCACTGAAGAGACATAGGGTGGCTGAATGGATAAAAAAAGTACAAGGCAAGTATCTGCTATCTCCAGGAAATGCATCTAACCCATAGGACCCATTCAGACTCAAGATGAAGGGATGGAAAATGATATTCCATGCAAATGGAAACTGAACAAAAGCCAGTGTAGCCATTCTCATATCTGATAACATAGAATTCTAATCAACAAAAGTAAAGAAAGACAAAGATGGTCATTATATAATGGTGAAGGGAACAATTAAATAAAAAGATATAATAATCCTAAGTATATCCTAAGATATAATAATCCTAAAATATAATAATCCTAATCTATGTACCTAACACTGGTACCAAAAGCAAATCCTACTTGATCTAAACAAAATGATGAACAGCAGCATTGTAATAGCTGGGGACTTCAACACCACACTGACAGACTGGGACAGATCTTCCAAACAGGAAAAAAACAAAGAAACAGTGGACTTAAACATCACTCTAGAACAAATGGACCCAAAGGGCATTTACAGAACATTCTACCCCAAAACTACTGAATATATGTTCTTCTCATCAGCTCATGGAACATTCTCTAAGACTGCTCACATCCGAAGCCATAAAACATGGCTCAACAAATTTTAAAAAATAGAAATTATACCATGTATCTTCTCAGACCATAGTGGAATAAAATTAGAAATCAATTCCAACAGAAACACTCAACTCTGCACAAAGTCATAGAAATTAAACATCCTACTGTGGAACCATTATGAGGTCAAGGAGGAAATTGAAATGGAAATCAAAACATCTTTCAAACTAAATGACAAAGGAGACGCCAAAATCTGTGGGGTACTGTAAAAGCAGTCCAAAGAGGAAAATTCATAGTCTTAAATACCTATGTCCAAGACAGAAAGATCCCCAATCAACAATCTAATGAATTGTCTCAAGGAATTGAAGGGGAAGAGCAGACCAATTCCAAACCCAGCAAAAGAAAAGAAATAAGCAAGGTCAGAGCAGAACTAAATGACATCAATTCCAAAATAATTATACAGAAGGCTCATAAAACAAAAAGTTGGTTCTTTGAAAAGATAAGCAAAATTGACAGGCCTCTCACTAGATTACCAATAGACAGAAAAGAAAGGACCCTAATAAGCTCACTCAGAAATGAAAAAGTAGATATTACAACTGATATCATGGAAATACAAAATATCATCTGTGAATAGTACAAAAATCTGTATGCACATAAACTTGAAAATGTTGAAGAAATGCACAAATACTTGGAAACAGGAAACCTCCCTAGGCTCAATCAGGAAGAAACAGAACTCCTGAACAGACCAATATCAAGTAACAAAATTGAAGCAGTAATAAAAAATCTTCCAACAAAAAAAGTCCCAGACCAGATGGTTTCACAGCTGAATTTTACCAGACCTACAAAGAAGATCTAGTACGTATACTGCAGAAATTATTTCATTATATTGAGGAGGAAGAAATCCCCAAGTTGTTCAACCAAGCCAATGTCACCTTGATAGCAAATCTAGGAAAGGACACAATAACAAAAGAGAACTGCAGATCAATATCCTTTATAAGTATAGATGCAAAAAATCTCAATAAAATCCTAGCAAACGAAATTCAGCTTCACATCAAAAAATAATCTAGCATGACCTGGTGGGATTCATCCCAGAGATATAAAGATGGTTCAACATATGCAAATCTGTAAATGTGATTCACCACATAAATAGAAGGAAAAACAAAGATCATATGATCCTCTCAGGGGCAGAAAAAACATTTGACAAAATTCAGCATCTTTTTCTGATGAGAACTCTTAACAAAATAGGCATAGTTGGAACACAACTCAAATTATAAAAGCCATATATGACAAACCCACAGCCAACATCATACTGAATGGGGAAAAATTGAGACCATTCCTGTTCAGAACTGGAACCAGATGAGGTTGCCCACTGTCACCACTTCTATCAACATAGTGCTGGAAGTCCTATCCATGACAATCAGGAAAGAGGACGAAATTAAGGGCATCCAAATGGGGGAAAGAAGAGGTCAAATTATCACTCTTAGCTGATGATACGATCTTATATCTAAAAAACCCCAAAGATTCTGATAAGAGACTCCTGGAATTGATAAATAAATTCAGCAAAGTCTCAGGTTACAAAATAAATGTACACAAATCAGTAGCATTCATATAGGCCAATAACAGTCAAGCTGAGAAGCAAATCAAAGTCTCGATATCTTTCACAATAGCAACAAAGAACATAAAATACCTAGGAATATGCTTAACCAAGGAAGTGAAAGACCTCTACAGAGAGAACTATGAAACACCGAGGAAGGAAATCGAATAGGATGTAAACAAATGAAAAAATATATCATGCTCATGGATTGGCAGAATCAACATTGTTAAAATGTCAATACTACCCAAAGTGATTTATAGATTCAATACAATCCTCATTAAAATAACAATGTTGTTTTTCACAGATCTAGAAAAAATAATTCTATGCTTCAAATGGAAACAGAGAAGAGCCTAAATAGCCAAAGCCACCTTAAGTAAAAAGAACAAATCAAGAAGCATCACTTTATCAAAGTTCAAGCTATACTACAAGGCTATGGTAACCAAAACAGTATGGGCTGGCACAAGAACAGAGACATAGACCAATGGCTCATAACAGAGAATCCAATTATAAAACCATTGTCATATTGCCATCTGATATTTGACAAAACAGAAAAAAACATACACTGGGAAAAACAATACCCATTTGATAAATGGTGCTGGGAAAATTGGATAGCCACAAAACTGAAACAGGATCCATACCTCTCACCACTCACAAAAATTAATTCATAGTGGATAACGGACTTAAGGCATGAAGCTATAAGAATTCTAGATGAAAATTTTGGAAAAACTCTTATAGATATCAGCCTAGGCAAAGAACTTATGAAGAAGAGTGCAAAGGCAATCAGAGCAATAGCAAAAATAAATGGGGCCTGATCAAATTAAAAACCTTCTGCACAGCTGAGGAAACAACCCATAGAGTGAATACACAACCTACACAATGGGAAAAAATATTTGCTTGCTATACATTTGATAAATGTATAGATAGATAACCGGAATCTACAAAGAACACAAGCAAATAAGCAAGAAAAAGTCAAACCCCATTAAAAAGTGGGCAGGCCAGGCGTGGTGGCTCATACTTGTAATCCTAGCACTCTGGGAGGCCGAGGTGGGTGGATTGCTTGAGGTCAGGAGTTCAAAACCAGCCTGAGCAAGAGCGAGACCCCGTCTCTACTATAAATAGAAAGAAATTAATTGGCCAACTAATATATATAGAAAAAATCAGCCGGGCATGGTGGTGTGTGCCTGTAGTCCCAGTTACTCTGGAGGCTGAGGCAGGAGGATCGCTTGAGCCCAGGAGTGTGAGGTTGCTGTGAGCTAGGCTGACGCCATGGCACTCACTATAGCCTGGGCAACAAAGTGAGACTCTGTCTCAAAAAAAAAAAAAAAAAAAGAAAGAAAAGAAAAAAGAAAAAAAAAAGCGGGCAAAAGACATGAATAGAAGCTTATCAGAAGAAGACAGAATAATGGCCAACAAACATGTAAAAATGCTCAAAGTCTCTAATTGTCAAGGAAATGAAAATCAAAACCACAATGAGCTATCACCTACCTCCAGTGAGAATGGCTTTTACGAAAAAAACCCCAAACAAAAATGTTGGCATGGATGAAGAGAGATAGTAACACTCATACACTGCTGGTGGGACTGCAAACTAGTACAACCTCTATGGAAAGCAGTATGTGGATGCCTCAAAGTACTAAAAGTAGACCTACCATGTGATCCAGCAATACTACTACTGAGTATTTACCCATAGGACAAAAGGACATTTTATAAAAAAGACACCTGCACCTCAATGTTTATATAGCAGCATAATTCACAATTGCAAAGATGTGGAAATAAGCCAGGTGCCTATCAATACATGAGTGGACTAATAAAGTGGGATATATGTATTCTAGGGAGTACTACTTAGCCATGAAACAACGGTGAACTAAGCCATTCACACGGTTCTGAATGGCTCCCTCTCCACTTACACCAACAACCTCTTTATTGTACCAGGGCCTGGCAAGGAAAGGGATTCTCTTTAACTCTTTGGCCAAGAATCCCCCCCAGCAGAAGGACTAAAACCAGAGACTGTCACAGCCCCTGAGGAGTGGAGCAGGGTTGGGCGAGCTGGAGCTGCCTCTGCGTGCTGAGCCCTCCTAAGTGCTGCTGGACTGAAAGGGAAATTATACATGTATGTTTGCATGGCTCTCCCGTCATTCTGCGCTGGCCCCAGGGGGTGGGCCAGGCCTCAGAGATTATGTCCTTAGGGAACAGGCCACACACGGTCCAGTGATGCACTGAGGTCCAACAACTGGTGGGCAAAGCCAGGACACCTGAAATCATCCATCTCCCAGTCTGTCCCTGAGCGTCTCCATGCCGATCTCTGCAGCCTCCCAACCACCCTGCCTGTGGCTTTCAGCCAATTTTACCTGCAAAGAGCATTTGGCTATTGGGGCTGGGGTCCCTGCTGGTCACCTCTCCTTTAAGGCAGGAGCATGGGAGAACCTGGACGTGGAGGAGGGGGAAAGTGTGTCAAGACAGATCCGGGATGGAGCTGTGACAGCAGTGACCCCTGCCAGCCTTACGGTGCCAGGCTCCCTGCCAAGCACTTCTGAGCTTTCGCTCATTTAATCCTGACAGGTCCTGTTACTCTCCCCACAGCTTTGCAGATGAGCAAACAAGTTAACTAGAGAGTCAGGAGTGAATCGAGACCTGTGGGCTCCGAGCTGAAGGTTCATCCCATGAGGCACAGCCCAGTGAACCCTTGCTGGAGAGATCAGGCCCACAGTGACGTCAAGGTTGTAAGCTGCAAACTCGGGAATGTTCTGAAACCAGCATGGCTGCTGCTGGGTGTGCTGTGCCTCCTGGCTTCCCTCTGGGCACCGAGACAAACCAAGGCTGGGAGGAAAGGTCAGCAGGAGAGGAAGCGAGGCAGGAGAGAGGAAGGAGGAAGGGATGGAAGGGGCAGGGGAAGGGGTTAGAACAGGGTAGGGCAGAGAAGCAGGTACAGTCTGCTTGCCTTTCAATGGGGCTTGATGCGGGCAGTTCCGAGCTCATGGTCACGCAGGCTGCCCGTGGAGACAGGTGTCCTGCTCAGGAGAAACATTTAGTTTACCAAAGTGGCGACGGGCACCCAAGAGGGTATAGATCCCTGCTGGAAAAAATCAAACTGTGAGAATGCTGGTGTAGCATGATCTCCTGTTGGAAAGTGAATAACATAAAATGATATACTTTCAGGGAAAAAAGTGGAGAAAACGCCACAAACTCAGTAGTCACCATCCCCAGGGGCCTCTGGATAGGAAATTAACTTCCTACATTCTGTGTATTTCTACAACGTTTAAATGTTTAACAGTGCACTTGTAATGCTTTGGTAATTTGAAGGACACATGACAACAAAAGTGATTTCAAAGAGAGGGTGGCTGCACTCTCTGTGCATCGTCCTCTCCAAACTTCCAAATAGCCAGCATGGGCAGGTGACTGCACAACATGTGCTGCCAGGAAGTGTTTGTGCATGGAAAAGCATTTTGTCCTCAGTATGCACCATTAATTATTAAGCAGATGCTGTTAATCCTCTCAGATTGGTTTAATGTTTAGTCTAAAGGTTGAAAACTAAAGAGTTTGTGCCTTCACTTTGCATACTGTTGCTTAGATGTTAGTTTCAAAAAAAAAAATGAAATGAGGCCAGGAAGCATGGTTCATGCCTATAATCCAAACACTTTGGGAGGTCAAGGCAGGAGGATCACTTGAGGCCAGGAGTTCTAGACCAGCCTGAGCAACATAGTGAGATCCCATCTCTCCAAATCTGAAAACTTAGCTGGGCATGGTGGTGCACATACCTATAGTCCCAGCTACTCATGAAGCTGAGGCAGGAGGATCCCTTGAGCCCAGGAGTTCAAGGTTGCAGTGAGCACCAACCTGGCAACAGAGTGGGACTCTTTCTAAAGGAAGAAAAAAAAAAAAAAGAAAGAAAGAAAAGATGAAATGACGGGGGAAATGGTGTGATTTCATTTTGATTTTGTGACTGTATCAATGCTTAGACCTAGAACACTTTTACTATTTGTACCAGCTACACTGCTCTCCTGATCTTCAGGCTTGGAATAATAGGTTGCTGGAGTAATAATTACTGATCCAGTGAGAAAGGCAGACTCAGTAAGATGCAAAGTGAAAGATAAAATGCCAAAGCCTGAACAGCGAGGATGGATGGCCGGGGAAGGAGGCCACGGTGTTAACGAAAAGCTCGGCACTTATCCTCAGGGCTGCGTCAGAAGAATGAGGACAAGTGGATTGAAGAGAAGGAAGGGGGCTTTATTAATTTGCCGGCAGTTGAGGAAACTGGCAGACTCCCATCTTAACGTCCCAATTTCCCTGACTATAAGCAGAAAGACAGAGCTTTTAGAGGGAGGCTTTCAGCTCCAGGCTATGTCCCTTTAACTATAGTTGATGACTCTGATCTGTCCCATCTCAGCGGAAGACAATCTCCACCCCCACCCAGAGGGCTGTTGGGAGGACATCTGTGGTACAAAGGACATTCCCTTGCCCCTCCCAACCACTGGTTGGAATAGGGATGCTGGTTTCAGTGTCCAAAAAGAGTGGGGGAAGTTTTAAAAAGCTCACAAAACATTCATGCCCTTTTCTCAGGCCTTTCCCTCTGAAGGGAGGGAGGGCAGGAGCCACCCAGGAGGCTTCCTGGAAGAGGTGGGTGGGGCTAGTCTGGGGGAGGGCAGGGGGGAGTAGGCATCATGGAGAGGAGGCATCTCAGGGAGGGCGGCAGCAGTGAGGGGGAGGAGCTGCACGGGACAGCCCTGGGGTCGGCGCCCTCCTGTAGCCCTGAAATAGGGTTTGGTTCCCTACCCCAGCTGTGGCTCTGGGCTGTGGGAGACGTTGGCCAGAGCTGGGTTGGGACCCAACCTATTCCCACTCTGGACTCTGCCCAGGAATTTCTGCGGAAGTGAGAAGAAGGGCCAAAGGGAAAGAAGAGTGGACAAGCTTGTCCCCACAGAAACGTGCTCTTCTGTCTTTCCCCAAGAGCCACCTACTAACCACAGATCTGTGAGTAGAAATAGGACCTTGCTTTTCTGTGTGCAGCCGTGTGCGTGTGTGTGTGTGTGTGCACGCGCACACACAGGGTTCTCCAAGCTCTGTCCTTATGCGTGTGTGTCAGTAAGCGTGTCCATGCACATGCCGCTGGGCATGTCAGCTAAGCAGGCTGGCGTTTGGACAGAGTAGGGTGTTCCTCAAGGTCAGAAAAGGTGAGGGAACAGGAATGGGGAGAGAGGAGGCGGAGGTGTTAGTTGGCACTCTTACTTAAGGATGAGCTTAAGCCTATGAACTGAGCTCCAGTTAAAAAGGGACTATATTAGCTCTGGCAGTGAAAGCTCCAGGGGTAGGATGGGTTTCAGGGACAGTTGGATCCAGGGACTGGAAGGATGTCTTCAGGATGTGTGTCTCCATCTTTCAGAGGTAGAGTAGTATAATACAACTGAGATAGCACTTAATGGCAGTGGTTTTAACCTGTTGTGACAAGTGTTGAAACCTAGCGCCTCTCCAGAAAATGCCTATATCGGATGCACACACATGCTGTCCTTCCCGTGAAGTGGCAGAATGTGCTCTTTCTGCCTGGAACTCCCAGGTTTACAGGGCTTGCCTCTCACAGGGTCAGAGGTGAGTGCAGGAAGGGGGAACTTCTCCATGTGCTGGGGACCAAGGCCGTGGCCCACAGGCATGGTTACGCGTGAGTGTAGGGACATGCAGGCGGACCCCTGTGAGGCTCTGCTGCGCCAGGCATCTGCCCCCGACCTAGCCCTCTCTCCCTTCGCAGGCCCCATCCTGGGCCCTGCCCAGCCCGCCCCTTTCAGCTCTGGGCCTCCCCGATTTGTCTTGCAGCTGGAAGGTCTGGCACATGGAGAGCGATAGGCCAAGCCGAAGAGAGTCCGTCCCCCTCAAACCCTTGGCCAACAGTCCAGAGAATGTGGGATCTGATACCTTGGAAAGCATGGTCTGTCCCCTTCTCGTGCGTGGTCCTGGCCTCCCCTCCTCCTCACCTGAGTCCCGGCCGCTGGCGGGGACTTTGCTCCCCGTCCTCCTTCACCCTCCTCTGCCGCCTCCTCCTCACCTCTTTGCACAGTTAAGAAACCCTGACCTGTTGGCCTCTGCAGCTCAAAGAAGCCCCCTTTATTTCACTCATTAAACGTTTACTGAGCACCTACTCTGTGCCACACAGCCTGTCCTAGCGTGCAGGACGGGGGGGGGGGTCCCAAGGAGGAAGTGACAGTTGAGCTGTGATGTAAAGAATGAGAACAGGAAGCAGATGAATGCAGCTCGGGGAGGGATCCCAGAGGACGCCTCAGCCTTCAAGGCTCTGGTCATCTTGTCCTCACTCCCAAACTACCGGGTCGAGGCACACCACCCAGGACCTCGGTGCCCAGCATGATCCTCCCAACCTCCATGGCAATGCCTCCTCCTTCACGGCCCTGTGTCCCCCAGGGTGCACCCTTCCCACCATCGTCTGCAGCAATGTCCACCCCTCGCCCAGCCCCCCCACAGCCTGTGGGCACATGGCGCCCGAGTCATTGATCAGGAAGCTCTGCCCGTGGCCTTCCTTAGAGTCCCCTCCTGGCCCTGCCACCACACCTCAGTCACAGGTGTCCCTCCCTCATGAAGACCATGACCCTGAGGGCAGGATGTGTCTCGGGCAGAGCCCTACACATAGCAGGCGCTCGGTGCATGCGTTGCGGAAGTTAGTTAAGCAGCCTTCTAATTCCTTCCTGTGCAACTGTCCAGTTCCCGCCTCAGCCCACTCAGGAGGGGCCTGTGGGTGTCCCCATGCGGCCAGGGTCTCCCTCTCCTGTCCCTCAGCTCTGTCTGACCTGATGGCTCCCTGCTGCCTGTAGGAGGAAGGACGGCTGCCTGACAATGACTCGAGCCCCACAGAGGCCGGGGACAGCCGGAGTGAGGCAGGGCCGGAGCCCCTCTCCACCTGGTAGGTGACCTCTGTGAGGGCCTGGGTGGGTGGAGGCCACCTTGGGGAACGGGGGGAGCCACCTCCTGACGATGGGGGGACGGCTCCGCGCACCTCAGTGGAAGGAAGCAGTGATGGCGCTTTCGCTCACTCGCAGGCAGATGAGCCTCAGAGGCGACCCCGGCCGAGCGTTCCCCACCTACGTTTAAGCAGCCAGAGTGGAGTCCCACTGGGAACCCCACAGGTGCTGGGGGGCTGCTCTGGTTGCAGCTGGGTAGGAGGCCCCGACCAGCCAGGCCTCCTGGTCAACCTCCCCCAGCTGCTTCTACCCCATCCACGCTCCGGGCACCTTGGGGAGCCCCGAGGTTCAGTTTGGAAACTCCTGGACTGGGCCAGGCCAGCGTTTGTCAACTGGAGGCCAAAGCCAGGAGAGGGAAAGGGACTGATAGGTCCAGTTGCACAGGCAGTGAGTGGCCCAGGTGTGCCCAGAACTCTGGGTCCTCATGTCCCGGCCCCTGAGGACCCTCACTGGCCAGAATGTGAGCTGAAGAAAGCAGGAAGGGTAGGGGCGGCGGTGGGGGAGGGGTCCCACCTATCTGTCCGGGTGGGGGATCGGGGAACAGGCCTCCCTCACCCTCTCAGGGCCTGGGAGCTGGCGACAGGCTCCGGCAATAGCAGCTAGGTGTGTGCAGGTGAGACTGGGGGAGCATCTAGCAGACGCTCAGCCTAGGGGAGCCCCAGAGCTGCTCAGACAGCAGCCTTGCCCCGGGTGCCCAGCTTGCCCCCATCACCATTTTACCGGGGACACACCTGAGTGGCTTTAGCCTGGAGGTGCTGGGCCTCCCACTGGATCCCCACTGGGGTGGGAGTCAGCGGTGCCACTCACGGACCTGTTGGTCCTATTTCCAGGAGAATCCTGCGGCCGGCCCAGAGAGCGAGACGCTTCTGCAGGGAGCACAAGCAGCTGATTCGATGGATCTGCATAGGCCTGCTCTGTACTGGTGAGCCCTGCCCAGGGACAATGACTCTTGCCCCCACTGTCCATGTTGCAGGGCATGGTTGTTCACTTACCCACACATGCAACACATGAGGGTTGAGCAGCAGCTCCGGGCCATCTCCCTTGCCGGGCACTGAGTCTTCCGTTAGCGGGACCCGATCCTGTTCCCGAGGTGCTCCCTGTCTGGTGAGGGAGGGGAAAGACATTCCCTGCAAACGAAGAAACCCTCTTGGAGCACCAAGTAGGGCAGGGGGATGGTCAAGGAGGACTTCCAGGAAGAGGTGACATTGGGTTCACACAGATTGAGCAGGAGTTAGCCAGATGCAGAGGAGGAACATTAAGAAGTGGGAGGCACCCCATGCAGGGGAGCAACAGTGAAAACTGTCGGGCTGTGGGTTTTGATAAAATCCAGACTTGGATTCTGCCCTCAAGACCAGAGTGCGCAACTGGAGGGCTTTAACTTTTTATTTTTGCTCCTAAGATCTAGAACATTGGAGGTTTAGACACGAAGTGTCAAGGCTGAATTCACTCTGTGGGACCATGGGAGGGGGCAGCACAGACAGGGAGAAAGGCGTGTTGAGGCCATGGTGCCTGTGTCAGAGTGCAGGGGTGAAGGACGGCGGGATGGTTGGGCCCTGGGGAAGCAAGGCAGCGGGATGGGGGACCAGTCAGGTGTGAGGGCGAAGGAGACCCTGAGTCGAGCCTGCCTCGGTTCCTGCCTGTGTGTCGGGGTGCCCCCGCAGAGCTGGGGGACATGACTGAGGAGCCGGGAGGGGTAACTCAGTTTGCTGGAGACACAACTGCCAGGCCACGCAGGGGGAGAGGAGGTGCCCAGGGACACTTGGAGAATGGATTGGGAAGCGAGTCAAGGACAGAAGCCTAGGACCAGCTGCACAGATGGGCTTGGCAGGAGCCAGAGTCCCAGAGAACGCAGGGATTCAAGAAGGAGGGAAAGACCGACAGCCAGTCCAGATGATATGCACTGAGCAGCGTGGCAGTGTCCACTGATGCAGAGACAAGAGGCTCCTAGGTCACATAGGATGAAGATGGACTACATCTACATGGACAAGTGGACTGGACTGAAGGGAGTTGAGGCAGTGTAGACAGCAAGGGTAGACGGCCCTTTGGAGAAATTTTTTCTGAGAATAGGGTGGAAGTATGAGTGGCAGTGTGTGACAAGGTGTCAAGGACAGGCATGTGGCTATGAGCTGATGTGGGAGCTTGTAGAAATCCTGTGAAGGGACAGGGGCTGAAGTGGTGACGAATGGAGCAGGGTCCTCTGGGCACAGAGAAGGGCTCCTGGGCTTAGGGAGGGGCAGCAGGTGTGCCTAGCAGAAGCTCACTCGTGCTGTTGGGTTGGGGGTCGAGGGGAGAGGATGTGTGGATGCAGAGCCCATTGTAGCTGCCAGGGAAGGGAGGGGACAGTGAGAGAGGTGACAGCAGTGGCCCCAGTCTGCTGAGATGGAGTCAGTCCATGTCCCTTGGCTTCCTGTTCCAGGGTACGTGTCTGAGACAGTGAAGTCTTCTTCTGGCAGAGCCCGAATCCAGGGCCCTCTGGTGCCCTTGCAGACTGAGATTTGTTTCTCTTAAAGAAGTGATGAAATTCTCTCTTAAGTAGAGAATGGAAATTGCCTCAAGTGTCAACTGATCTGTTCGCTTCTGCAGCTGGTCCGAGTTCTGTGTCTTTGCAGGCAGGTGGCCCTGCTCCAGTACGGGCTTGCTCTGGCTTCCCTCCCCTGTCCTCTTGTGAGCCTCTCGTGGGGACAGCTCCTGCTGCTCAGGGCCTGCTGACACTCAGAGCTGCCCTGGGCTCTGCCTGCCGCACCCACACAGGCCCTTCTCTCTTGCAAGCCCGGGCACCTCCCTGCGCCTGCCCAGGGAGCAGGGCACAGGCTGCTCTGCCTGTGGTGACATGGACACAGCTGGCTCTGGCTGTGGCATCATGAGCCAGACACTTTCCCTGGGGCCACCTGTGTCCTTGCTCTTGTCATGCTTTAGCTACTTTGGTGGCAGGAAACTAAAACTAATTTTTCTGATCACATTTTTTAGTCCATGGCTGTAAGTCCTTTCCGTTCTTCAAGGACCCTGGGTTTTGAAATTCAGAAGCCAGAGAGAGACATTTGCCCTTTGTGTCCACAATCACATTTCTGGAGGTGTGAACACAGAGCAGCTCAGCCACTTAAAGGAGAGAAGGGCAAAGGGGGAAGAGGACATTCCTGGAAGGAGACGATGGATTCATATTCCAGAACACAGGCCTGGCACACACACGCGAACTCCTTCACAGAGCAACTGACTTGTTCGTCTCCGTCCTCCATCCTAGCAGGGCTCGGGTCATGGCAGGTGCTCCTTCAACACCCAGACATCCATGCTGCTTGGCCTCACGGCCTCGTACACATCTCCCTCCCAGTTGGTTGGCACTTTACAGTTTGCAAAGCCCTTTCACACATTCTGCCAATGAGCTCATAACACCCTTTGGACACAGGAGGGATGATTGTTTTCACTGGCAGATGAGGACACTGAGGCTCAGAGAGGTTGGGGGACCTTCCTGCCCTCCAAGTTCCTGCTGGAGTAAGGTGGTGTCTGTGGTGGGCTGCAGGGGCCTGGAGAGGCGGGATGGTCATCCAGCCCCCTGCCCGGTCTCGTCCCCCAGGGTACGCTGTCTTCCTGCTGGTTGCCTGCATCCGGAATTTCCAGAGGGCCCTGGGGCTGTTCGTGCTCACCTGTGTGGTCCTCGCCTTCCTGGCCTACAGGCTGCTGAAGAGGCTTCTGGCGCCAAAGCTGAGGAGGCATAAGAACCCTCACGGCCACCCCTGCCTGAATCTCTGTGCTAAGAGGTGAGTGAGCTCAAGCTCTGAGGCAGGGTGGGGGCAGCCGCTGGCTGGGGTTCAGCTCTGAGGTCACAGCCGGGGCTGAGAACTTTCTGGGGGCCCCAGGGCAGGAGTTGCTGATTGGCTTCCGAGGCAGCAGCCATCTCTGGAGTTTTGCTAGTTCTCCTCTGGTTCTCTGCCCTGGTTACGACAGGTGACTGTGCTGGCTGAGAACAGGACTCAGCAATTCCCTACACTCAGAGATCCCAGCCCATCCACGCAGGGAGGGCCTGTCAGTGCCTCCCATGAGATCACCGGGGCATGCAGGGACCAGCCCTGGAGTCTGACTCAGCAGGCTGGGTGGGGTGGAGGTGCCAGTGTTTTTAGTTACCCCCAGGGCATTCTGACTAGCCAACCATGCCCCTGGACAACAGTTTGGAATCCCCTGACTTTCTAGCAGGATTCCTTGGAGCTCTGGAAACCTCAGAGATGCCACAGGGCAGGAGTGGAAGGTTGGGAGGGGAACATCAAAACTCTCCCCTTCCCATTTTATCCAGGCAGCTAAAATTTATGTGCTTTGTAAATCAAGGTATGAAAAAAAAAAAAAAGCTGGAGAAAAAGGTTTCTATGGTTTAAAAAAAAAAAAATCACAACCTACTTCAGTACTGCTGTCAATGACTGAACTGATGACCAAAGACATCCAATGACTGAGTCAGGACAATGCAGGGCACAGTTGTGTCTCCCAGAATGAGATTCACATACTACAGCAAAGTGATTTGACCTGGCCTATTGATGAACACATATACAATTTTATTTATAAGTGCCTTCATTTTTAAATTTGACTTCCCTTTATTAAATAGGTTTTTTTCTTATTTTTTTTACACAGAGTCTCACTCTGTCACCCCAGCTAGATTACAGTTGTGTCATTATAGCTCACTGTAACTTCAAACTCTTGGACTGAAGTGATCCTCCCCCTTCAGCCTCCTGAGTGGCTGGGACCACAGGGGCGTGCCACCACATCCTGTTAAGTTTTCTACTTTCTTGTGGGGACTGGGTCTTGCTGTTATTCAGGCTGGTTTCAAACTCTTGGCCTCAAGTGATCCTCCCACCTCAGCCTGCAGAGTGCTAGGATTACAGGCATGAATCACCATGCTCAGCCTGTTAAATAGATTTTTTTAAAGGATTTATTTTTACAGTGGTCTTGTATTTATGACAAGTAATTGATAATGGTTTTTCATTTGAGGGATTCATATAGAGTTTGCTTTAAAAAATACAGATAAATCGGACTTCATAAAAACTAAAAAGTTTTAAGCCAGGAATGTTGGCTCACAGCTGTAATCCCAGCATGCTGGGAAGCTGTGGCAGGAAGATTGCTTACGCCCAGGAGTTCAAGATTGCAGTGAGCTGTGATGATGCCCCTGTACTCTAGCCAGGGTGACAGAGTGAGACACTGTTTCAAAAAACAAACAACCCCAACAAAACAAAACACTAAGAACTTTTTGATTCAAAGGACACAATTAAGAAAGTGAAAGAACTACCCACAGAAGGAAAGAAAATATTTGCAAATCATATATCTGCTAAGGGACCTGTATCCAGAATTGGAACCCAATAATAAAAAAACAATTGGAAAATGATCAAAGTATTTGAATAGACATTTTCCCAAAGGTATACAAGTAGCCAATAAGCACATGAGAACATGGTGAACATCACTAGCTATTATGAAAAAGGAAATCAGGCCAGGCGCGGTGGCTCACGCCTGTAATCCTAGCACTTTGGGAGGCCGAGGCGGGCAGATCGCTCAAGGACAGGAGTTCGAAACCAGCCTGAGCGAGACCCCGTCTCTACCAAAAATAGAAAGAAATTAATTGACCAACTAAAAATATATATACAAAAAATTAGCCGGGCATGGTGGCGCATGCCTGTAGTCCCAGCTACTCGGGAGGCTGAGGCAGTAGGATCGCTGAGCCCAGGAGATTGAGGTTGCTGTGAGCCAGGCTGACGCCACGGCACTCACTCTAGCCTGGGCAACAAAGTGAGACTCTGTCTCAAAAAAAAAAAAAAAAAAGGAAATCAAAACCACAATGAGATACCACTCCACACTCAGTAAGATGTTTATAATCAAAAAGCAGATCATAACAAGTGTTGGCAAAGATGTAGAGAAATGGAAACCCTCATACCTTGCTTGTGGAAATGTAAAAAGGTGCAGCTGTTTTAGAAAACAGGCTGCCCCTCATCATGTAAAATGCAGAGTTATCACATGACCCAGAAATTCCACTCCTAGGAGGCTGGGTAAGGTTGCTCAGTAATCTTAGCACTCTGGAGAACAAGGCAGGAGGATCACTTTAGCTCAGGAGTTCAAGACCAGCCTGAGCAAGAGTGAGACCCCACCTCTACTAAGAATAGAAAAAATTAGCTAGGTTGGTGGCCCTTTCCTGTAGTCCTTGCTACTTAGGAGGCTGAGGCAGGAGGATCCCTTGACCCAGGAGTTGGAGTTTGCTGCGAGCTAGGCTGATGACATGGCACTCTAGTTGGGCAGGACATAAGACTGTCAAAAAAAAAAAAGAAAAAGAAAAAAAAGAAAGGAATTCCACTCATAAGTATATACTTAAGAGAAATGAAAACATATGTCTACACAAACTGGTACACAAATGTTTATATAGCATTATTCATAGCAGCCAAACAGTAGAAACGTTCCAAATATCCATCATCTGGAAAAGTGGATAGGACAATGCATATATGTATACAAAGCAATATTATTTGGCCATAAAAAGGAATTTAGTACTGATAAATACTGTAATAATGATGAACCTTGAGAACGTTACGCTCAGTGAAAGGAGCCAGTCATGAGAAAGCACAGGACCTCAGGATTCCATTTGCATGAAATTTCTATGAAGACAGGGATAAAGTAGTGATTGCTGGGGTGCGTGGGAAGATTAGGGGGCGATGACCAGTAGTTCAGGGTTTCTCTTTGGGCTGATGAAAATGTTCTAGGATTGAGGTAATGGTTACACAAATCTGTAACTATACTAAAAACCATTGAACCATCTACTTTACATGGGCAAATTGTATGTTATGTGAATTTTGTCTCAAGAAAGCTGTCAAAAAATACACGGATTTGGGGCCAGGCATAGTGGCTCATGCCTGTAATACCAACACTTTGGAAGGCTAAAGTGAGAGGATCACCTGAGGCCAGGAGTTCGAGACCAGCCTAGGCAACATAGAAGACTCTATCTTTACAAAAAATAGAAAATAACAATGAGCCAGGCATGGTGGTGTGCACCTGTAGTCCCAGATATTTGGGAGGCTGAGGCAGGAAGATCACTTGAGCTCAGGAGTTTGAGGTTGCAGTGAGCTGTCATGATGCCACTGCACTCTAGCCACAGTGACAGTGCAAGACTCTGTCTCAAAAACAAACAAACAGAAAACACGGATGTGATTTTGGCTTCCAGTCATGATGAAGTAACAGAGACCAGTTTACCCTCCCGCTTGAAACAACAAAAACACTGGAACAAAAATGTGAAACAAGCTCTCATGATATTGGACATTAGGCAATAAGGGACAGTGATCTTTGAGAACTGGGAAACACATGAGGTGAGCCCTGTGATCGTCCCAGCTTACTATCTGGAGAGGGTTTCCTGGCCCCCCCCACAGGGAAGGAGAACTAGGATGGGGCAGCAGATGCCCTAAGTTGAAGAGACAGAGCTGGAAATCCTGGGAAGACGGGGTGGCTGGAGTTCACACTGCAGAGGAGCAGACGAGAGAGAGGGACGCAGACAGAAAGATCCAGAGAGGTGCAGAGAGTCCTCCCTGAACATCCAGTGCAGTTCTGACCAGTGGATGCACATGAGGAAACTCCCCGAGGCCTAGGAGAATCACACAGAGTCAGGAATAGTGTCCCAACAGCCTGGGTGGAAAAACCTCATAATTCACAGGACACTGTGAGTAATAAATAGTAAGGGTCTTGGCTCAGTGGAATGGAAAACAACCCCAGAATAAATGCTTCTCAGGCCCTGCCCAACAAATCTCAGACAAAACCCAAAAGAGTCAAACAGAGGAGCATCAGTTATCCACAGCACAACTTTCAGTGGGCAAATATACATGCATTGACGTCAACAAAGGAGAAGGAGGGCAGAAAGGATATTTGAAGAAATAATTTCCAAAAAATTATAGATTTCATGAGAATTTTATACCCAAAGACTCAAGAAGCTCCATGGACCCCCAAGAAACATGAAAAGATGACACCAAGGCACCTCATAATCAAATTGCTGAAAACCAGTCATAAAAAGAAAAATCAATAACTTCAGAAGAAAAGACAAAAAAGTATGTATTACTAGAAGATTTCTTGTTAAAAACATGTTAGAAAAGAGTGGAACAGTAAACGACAACAACAAACCCCAAAACCTGTCAACCTAGAATTCTTTACCAGTCAAATATCTTCCAAATAAGAAGGGGAAATAAGACCTTTTTCTAGACATACAAAAGCTGAAATAATTTTGCAGGAATAATGCCAACTTATACTATAAGAAATGTTAAAGGAAATTCTTCAAACAGAAGAAAAATGATACCAGATAGAAACCTGTTTCTACACAAAGGAATGAAGAGCCCCCCAAAAGGTAACTCCATGGGTAAATATAATGACTACTTTTTTTATTATGTAAACATCTTTAATAACATAATCAACTTGTAAAGTAAGAATAATTGCAATATATTAGGGGATTTATATTATATTTAGAAGTAAATTGCACATACCTATAGTCCCAGCTACTCAGGAGGTTGAGGTGGGAGGATCACTCAAGGCCGGAGTTTGAGGTTCCAGTGCACTATGATTATACCTGTGAATAAGCCATTGTACTAAAGGTGACCCTACATATCAAAAACCTATCTCTAAAAAAATTTTTTAAAAAAATAAATAAATAACAATAGCATAAATGTTGGGAAGGAAGAAATGAAATTATACTGTTGTAAGGTTTTTATAGCATCTGTGAAGTAATATGGCATCACTTGAAGGTAGTTTGTAGTAAATGAAACAGGTATACTATAAATGCTAACCACTAAAATAACCCAATGAAGAGTTATAGCTAACAAGTCTAAAACGGAGAATCTTTAAGAAATAGTCAATCTGAAAGATGGCAGAAAAATAGGAAAAGGGAAACAAACAACCAATGGGACAAACAGAAAATAAATGCAAGATGGTAGATTTTAACCCACCTATACCAACAATTACATTAAGTAATGCAGTCACCTCTCCTCTCTCAAAATCTTTCTGGACTTCTTAGGCTGTGATAAACTGTGCCAATTAAAAGTTTTAAACTGAACTAAAAAAAAAGTAAGATTGGACAAACAAAGTAAGACCCAACTATATATGCTGTCTAACTATATGCTAGACATAAAACCTACACTTGGATGTTTATAGTATCTTTATTTCTAATTCCCAAAACTTAGAAGCAATCAAGATATCCTTCCATAGGTGAATGGATAAATAAAATGTGGTACATCCAGACAATGGAATATTATTCAATGCTAAAAAGAAATGAACTATCAAGCTGATAAAGACATGGAGGAAACTTAAGTGCATGTTGCTAATTGAAAGAAGCCGATCTGAAAAGGCTCCATACTGTATGACTGCAGCTATCTGGCATTCTGGAAAAGGCAAAACCATGGAGACAGTAAAAAGGTCAGTGGTTACCAGGGGTTAGGGGATGAGAGGAGGGAGAGATGAGTAGGTAGAGCACAGAGAACTTTTAGGGCAGTGAAAATACTCTGTGTGATGCTGTGATGGTGGATACGTGTCATTGTACATTTAGCCAAACACATGGAATGTACAGCACCAACAGTGAATCTTAAAGTAAACTTGGACTGTAGGTGATTATATCATTTCAATGTAGGTCATCAATTGTAACAAATGTGCCATTTTGGGGGGATATTGGTAATGGGGGAAGCTGTCTGCATGCAGGACTGGGGGCGTATGGTAAATTGCTGTTTCTTCCTCTCGGTTTTGCTGTGAACCTAAACTGCTCTAAAAAAAAAACAACAATGTCTTAAACAAAAATTTAGCAAAAATGGAACATACACCCAAATGTAAAGCCTAAGGCTATAAAACTTCTTTTAAAAAACATAGGAGAAAATCTTTATGACCTCAAGATTTCTTAGATGCAAAACAAAAATTACAATCAGTAAAAAAATTGATAAGTGGAACATCCTCAGAATCAAGAACTTTTGCTCTTCAAAAGCATTGTTAAGAGAATAAATAGATACGCCATGACTAGGGGGAAAGTTTTTCAAATCCCATATCTGACAAAGCACTTGAAACTAGAATATATATTGAACTTTCAAAACTTATTAATAATAAGAAAAACAACCCAATTTAAGAATGGGCTCAGGATTTTAAGACACATTTAATTTAAAAAGATACATAAGAGGCAATAAGCACGTGGTAAGATGCTCAACATCATTTGTCATCAGGGAAATGCAAATGAAAACTAGAAAGAGATACTACTGTGTACCTGTTAGAGCGGCTGGAGTTCAGAAGACTGACCACACCAATGTTGGCAAGGATATGCAGGAACTAAGACTCTTGTATACAGCTGGTCAGAATGTAAAAATTGTATAATCACTGTGGAAAGCAAATTGGCAGTTTGTTAAAAAGTTAGACCTACCATGTAATCTGTGTACTCCACTAACAGACATTTACCCAAGAGAAACGAGAGCATGTATCTATACAAAGACTTGCACGGGAATGTTTGAATGTTCACGGCAGCTTTATCTGTAATAGCCAAAAACTGGAAACCACCTAAACACCCATCAGTGAATGAAAGGATCAGCAAACTGTGGTATACCCACGAAACAGAATAGTACTCCTTGATAAAAGGGAATGAGCTATTGGATCATGCAGAAACCCAGATGAATCTCAAAATAAAGAGATGGAGTGACAGAAGTCACACAAAAAAGTGCTGTGTGGTTCTATTTCTATGAAATGCTACTATTAAAAAGGCAAACTAATCTAGTGACAGAAAGCCAGTTGTTGCTGGGGGACTGCCGGGCCATGAGGAATCACAGAAGAGCACAAGGAAACTCTGGGGGAGGGTGGCTGGGTATGTTCATTATCTTGATTGTAGTGATGGTGTCAAGTGGTATACGTGTGTCAAAACACATCAAATGGAATACATTAAAAATGTGCAGTTTGTTGTGTATCAGCCATAGTCTGATACAGCTGTTAAAAACGAACAAAAAACCCAAAACATGCATTCAACATCCAGAAAACTAGCAAAGAGATGTGCAAGGTGGCACACGGGCAAGGCAAAAACTGTGCATGTAGAGTGGGACGATATGAGGTTGAAAACATGAGCAGAAACAAGAAGGTAGTCTCTGGCCGGAGTTAGCCTGCTTGAGTCCAGTTCCTGGGTCCCCTCTTACGAGCCAGTTAAGACTGCATTGAAGAGAATAGACTTGCTGCATAGGGTCTGGGTTAGAATCTCAGCTGTCACTTTCTAGATAGGTGACCTTGGGCCAGTTATTTAGCCTCTCTGTGCCTCAGTTTCCTCATCTCTAAAAGAAGGACAGTAACAGTATTGTTCTCAGCACTCAGCATATTACCTGCACATAATAGGTGTCAATGCACATCAGCTGTCATTACTAGAACCCGGTGAGTTGATGACCAGGTTGGGGGCAGCCCTTGAAGTCCTGATGCTCAGAGCTGGGCTGTCCCAGCCGTTAGGCTGTCCCCTGGACAAGCAAAGCCCAGACACAGAAAAGGGAGTGTTGCTGTCAAGGTTGGGTCCAGGCCTTGGTCTCAGGTGCTTGCGTCAGCGTTCCAGACTGGCATTATTGCTCCTAGGTGTCTGGGAGAGCGGCCCACAGTGCTCTGTCCTGGGTTACACAGGCCCCTCCTCCCTCAAGGTCAGAGACTGGGCTGAGCGTCATTGCAGCTGTGAGAGTCCCATACCTGAGTGAAGCCATGTGCTGGGTACCACACTAACCTTGGGACACACATCATCTTATTTAATCCTCCCAGCCACCTCGAGAAATGAGGGGTCTTTGGCTTCACTGGACCAATGAAGAAACTAGACTCAGAGAAGCCAGTGGGTCTGCCAGAGGCCACACAGCTTGAGTGGTACTTCCTAGTATATGGATCCAGAACTTGTGCTCTTGCCACGGTGCTGTATCCTTGCTCCTCCTCTCTGCTCTGTGTACCCTTTCTCTGGGTGCTAGTGTGTGTGTGTGTGTGTGTGTGTGTGTGTGTGTGTGTGTCTCTAGGTGGGGACACGCCAATGGTGATGGCTTTCTGCCTCTCCCCTGCAGGGGCCTAGCTCTTGCGGCTCTCCTGTTCCTGGTCCTGTGGCTGTCTCTGGACACCTCCCGGCGGCCTGAGCAGCTGGTGTCCTTCGCAGGAATGTGTGTGTTCATCGCTGTTCTCTTTGCCTGCTCGAAGCATCACCACGCAGTGAGTGCTAATCTGTCAGGTGTGGCCTGGAAGCCAGTGGACGCGTCTCTCTTCTGGCCCTGGGCTGGATCTGGGGGCTGGGATGGGAGCAGATGCTCCTGCTGGGAGAGCCCCGGAGGCTCAGAGCCTGGGGAAGACAGTGGGTATCAGGACAGGGCCCCTGGGAGGCCGGGGAAGGAGATCCCAGGACGAGAGGTGCCAAGTGGGCTGTCACCTCTCTTAGCAGAAGTCCTCAAACTCCCCAGTGGGGCAGGGGATGCTGCCTGGGTGTCTTTGCAGACTCAGAGGCTATGGCTGATCGGCCACTTTGGCTAAGATCAAGTGCTGACTCAGAGGCATTTGTTTCCTTGGTGACAGGCCCTCTGGTCAGTCCGAGCCTGGTCCTCAGATCTGTTTTTTCAAAAGGCCAGACCCCCAGCCATGATTCTGGCTCCCCCCCCCCCAGTGATGGCCCAGGGACACAGTGACATGGCACGCCCAAGTCTGCTCGAGTTTCACAGGGGCTCTTGATTGAGTCTTGCCCACTGCCCTGGCCTGCTGCTGCCGAGAGCCTGGCCTATTGTGAATCCCAGGGAGGGTGTGACCATTGGCTAGTGGCCCATGGCTCTGGCTGGTCCCAGCCTTCACTCACAGTCTGGCGGAAGCTCCCACTGCCCCTCAGTAGCCCATGCCCTTTGCCCATCTCCCAGGAGTGAGCTCACAGGACCTTTTTATCGGGTGGGTAACAGGTGTCCTGGCGGACCGTGTCCTGGGGCCTTGTGCTGCAGTTTGCCCTTGGACTCTTTGTCATCAGAACAGAACCCGGATTTGTTGCATTCCAGTGGCTGGGAGACCAGATCCAGGTGCGTACATGGGACATCCTAGGCTGCCAGGGAATGTGGGAGAAGCCACTCGGTTGCAGGGAGGTGGGTGCTGAGGCCACAGAGCAGGGACTAGGCAGGTGGGTGTGAATGGGGCCCCAGACCAGGTAGTGCCAGGCCGGACAGAGTGCTCTTTCAGAGGCTGGGTCCTCTGTGGAAGAAAATCCCAGACAGGAAGGTCTCTGGGTACCTGACCCTGCCAGGGGGCCTTCGGCGGTCATCAGTGATTTGGCACTTAAAATAGTTTAAAGAGCTAAAAACAAAAATTGTAAAAAATTTATTCTGTGTGTGTGAATTTAAAAATTTTTATTAAAGTTATTCTTTTTCATTGTTGCCAAATACAAATAAGATAAAGTTTACAATTTTAACCATTTTTAAGTATCATTAAATTCATGCACGTTGTTGTGCTCCCATCATGACTTACTATTGTCAAAAGAGAAAATTACAGCAGATTTAGTTTAATGAGCTTAATAGGCATTTATCTGCGATTCTAGAATCGGAGCACAGCTAGTTCTGCAGGCTGGAAGGAGTATTCCGGGGACTGAGCAGAGGGTGTGGTTGGAAAGAGGGAAGAGGATGAGGAAAGCAGAAAACAAGAGGTGGCTGCAGGATTCACAGTTACCTTCCCTGCAAGGGATGAAGCAGAGGGGACTCCCCTGCCCTGCCAGTGTGGGCTGGCCGGCATCTCTCCCTCTCCTGAGTGTGCGGGGGGCCGAGCAGCAACGTGGTTCCTCGTGGACACGTGGAACTGGAGCACGAGTGACTCCGTTTGGGTGGGTCTGTTGGGCCCCCTGCAGGAGCTCCGTTAAACCAACAGCCTCCTGTAAATTTAACACTCTTGGAAACATAAATTATCAAGGGCATGAGTATAACCTTCCACTCGCCTCCCACTCACTGGTTTGCATGCATGCCCTGTTTGGGTGGAACTGGCTGTCCTGCCTGCCCGGCTGTGTCAGCTCCCTGGCCCCACCCCAGCACCCGTGAGTATGTGGAGAAAAAGACTGAGAGTTGCTGCTCTGGTCACCTCCCCACTTTATAGACTGGAACACTGAGTCCTGGACGAGAGAAGTGACTTGTCCTTGCAATCACACTGCAAGTCGGGACCTAACACTGATCTCCCGTAGAAGTGTGGCTGGACTTGAATGCTCAGTCCGTGAGCCCAGGGCGGGGACGCTATGAGAGAAGGCTGTGCCCTTGGTTGTCAGGGGACTGGGCAGGCATAAGAGGCACCACCTTTGACAGCCTTCGCCACACATCTCGTGTCTTGCTTCCTCATGCTTCTGTATTGTCCTAACAACGTCCATCTCAGAGTATTTCCTTAAAATTCAATGAAAAGGTGTCTCTTTGGAGAATGTGTTCGGAAGGAGCCAGTGCTCATGACTGTGGCTTTACATATGCAGCCAGGTGGCACCCACTCCTTGGTAAGGGCCTGGGGGACCACGTCCCTGGCCAACCTGCCTGGGTCTGGTCTCCCTGTCTCCCTCCTAGGCCGGACCCTGGCCCGTGGGGTGCTCACAGCCCCGGCAACTCACCCAGCCTGGTTCTCAGGCCACTGTTTCCTGCCTCCTCCTCTTAGCCTCACTCTCTTTTGATTGTGTTTTGTTTGTAAATTTCAGATCTTCCTGAGCTACACCAGGGCTGGCTCCACTTTCGTGTTCGGGAACAATCTGGTTGACGATGTCTTTGCCTTTAAGGTCAGTTTGACTCTCGGTCCTAGGTGTCTGCTGCTGCCCAGACACCTCCAGCTGGCAATGTTTTTGCTATATTTGGTAACATTTGCAAAAGTAAGATATTGCTGTATTCTTTTCCTTAGAGATGAACCCCAAGTTATAGAATTGCTGGGAGGCTGAGGACAAGGAGCAGGGGTGGGGGTCTGTTCTGGTCCCCTGCTGAGACCTCAGCCCTGACGTGCCGCCAGAACTCTGAGCCTGTAAACAGTTTCCAGGACACTTAGGCTCAAACCATCCTCTTCTTTATAGGCCTCTCAAGGCCACCTCCACCAGGAAGCCCCCCCTCATTAATGCAGCTGCAAATACAGCTCCTCATCTGAATCCTCCTACACCCACAGTCCCTTTCTCTGTCCCTCTTTCCTCCCTTCCGTCCAACACAACTTTATCATGCATTTGATGCACTGTAAACTATGATAAGCGAAATTAAGGCAAAGGCACTGTCTGTTTCAGAGACCATGTTGTCTAATGGCAGAGCCTGAGTCCTAAGTCAGAACAGTGCGGCCTGTCTGTGCCGCTGCTGTGACCTGCCACACTGTCCTGGGCGGCCTGTGCTGTGTTTCTTCTCTCTCCAGGCAACTGCTCAAGTGCCTAATGCCATCTTTAGTGAGAACCCTTTAGCGTGGTCTTCCTGTACCTGCCTCACACCAAAACTGTCTAAGACCCTGAGGCTGCTCCACGCCTGGGCTCCACTTCCCAGGTAGAGAAAGAGACCAGGGACGCCGCTCACTCTGCACTGACCCGGAGCCCTACACAGGGAAATCAGGGCTGCCCGCCCTGGACTCTCCAGGACCACTGTGACCATGGAACTGCTGTGCGGGACTAAATGCACAGGTTCTAGAGGTTTCTGATTTAATCATTGCTCTGGCCACTGTTCCCAGAGCCTCCCCACCCTGCTGGGCACAGGAGTCCTTTCAGCCTAAGCCATGGACTTGGCCACAGACTTCTGGGCTGGTGTTGAGCCACCCGTGAGTCCAGACCCTCCTGCCTGCCCTGACCCTGACCTCTGGCAAGATCCCCTGGGAGCCTCAGTATCTGTGTGCCAGCAGTCCTGTGGGGAACATCCAGGCCATCACTGGGTTCTAACAGTCTCACCCTAAGAAGAAGGAAGGGGACTGGTTCCATCTTCTAAAGAGTTTTCTTGCCCCCAGGGACAAATTTTGCCATCATGTCTCTGAGACTAGTTCTGTGTAGAGAGGATATTGGGAGGGCCAGCCTCTGTCAGTCCCCAAAGGTCCCCTAACACCATGGCCTTAGGGTGATGGGGACTTGCACCCTCCACATTTGCATACCAAGTAGGGAGGCCACCCAAGGTTTCAGGGAGAGCAGCGAAGATCTGCTTCGGCCTGACTTCTTGTGTCCGCCCAGACAGAGAAGCTCCAGGAGCTCGTCACACTTAAAAATACACACACACAACGCTGCAGTTCACCCTCGCAGGCCGCTGGATTCAAGTGCAGTAAGACAGGTCCAAAGGACAGTGCCTGGGGAGCGGCTCTAGGGAGAGGTTGTTTACAACAAGGGATAGTGAGGAAGCTCTTTGAGGAGGTGGCATTTGACATGGAGCTCCAGGGCAGAAAAGATTTGGACACACGGAGCTAGGCAGGAAGGGGACACAGTGTGGGAACGCACACAGCTGAGGGTGTGCTGGGGTGTCCATGGCACAGGGCATGTGTGCTGATTCCCAAAGGGAAGTGAAAGTCTAGTTAGCCACAGAAGCTGGCAGAGAGGTGCTGGCCAGGCTATGTGGCTGATGTCCATGGGGACCCCACCCCGCTTCTCTCCCTTTCCAGCAGGGAACTGTCACTTTTCTTGCCGCTGTGTCTGCTCCCTTGCCAGTGAGCTGTGTTTCCTTCCATCTTTCCTCCCCTTCTGGAAGAACGTGCGCATACCTGCTACTTGCCTCTTGCCCCGAATCACCCTTCAGGACCATGAATTCCTGGACAGTTAGTCACAGGAGGGAACCCAGGGGTCTTTGGGTCTCCTCTTGTATTGCGATGGTCCCAGCAAATGCCAGAGAGGAGCAGAGAGCCGGCCATAATCGCCCAGTGAGTCAGGGCAGAGCCAGCGCCAGCCCCCATCCCTGGACTTCTAGGCAAGGGATGTTTTCTTCCTTGTCTTGTAAGTAGGAACCAGTGGCCTCATGTCTCTCCTTCAAACACAAAAAGTTGGGTGTGGTGGTCTGTGCCTGTAGTCCCAGCTACGTGGGGTGCTCAGTGGCAGGATCTCTTGAGCCCAAGATTTGGAGTCTAGCCTGGGCAACATAGTGAGGCCTTCTCTGAAAAAGAATGTTTCCCTACATAACAACAATAATTTTAAAACATATTAATGGTGGCAAAAGACTTTGAGACTATGCATTTGAGAGAGAAATAACAGTGAGTGGGTTCATCATTAACCGGCCTCAGCATTTCCCAGCCATTTCCTGGCGCCTGGGAGGCCCTGGCCCTGGACAGATTCCTGGCCAGTGTGTTGGCCAATGGCCTTCTCAGCAGTGTTGGGCCAGATGCAGGAGGATTGAAAATAAGTGTTCCACAGCCACAGAATTCCCTTTCTCATGACTTACAGTTTTAATCACACTCCCCCCATATGACACACACACACACACACATACAAATGTGCGTGCGCACACACGCTGGGGCTTTGTCCTCAAGGCACGGGTGGCTTTGTTGAGTGCTCAGTTCTCTCTGTTCTTTCCGTAAATCACAGGGACCTAGTCCAAGGCCTCTGGCCAGTTTCAGCCCGGGGAATTCTTCTCTGAGCTTGCTGGGATTTTCAGAATCCAGGCTGCTTCCTGCTGGTCCCACTCGTCTCTGCTGGAGGAAGTAGCGTCTCTCCCTGGGGCTTCTCCGGCCCCTTCGCCTACCTGGGCCTGGAGTCCAGCACAGTGGATGTGGCAGCCACCTCCTGGCCGTGTCCGCTGGGTTAGTCGCTCCAGCTTGGCTCCGTCTCCCTCGTAGTAACATCCTACCACACAACCCCCAGCCCAGCCCCACATCCTTCCTGGGCCGCTGTCCTGGGAGCACACTCGCTCCTTCCTGCACTGTCGCTCCACCTCTGCAACGGGCACTGGAGCTGCTCGCCATTGCCGCTCAAATCCTATTCCTGAGCAAACCCCAAGATGAAGGAAGAGGTTTTCAGCTCCTGAGGGTTTCAAGGTGTCTGCCTGGCACAGACTGCAGTGCCAGTGGTTAAGAAAGCCAGAATTTGCACACAAGGATCAAATAAGATAAGGTCTGCAAGGCACCGCTGGCTTTGGTAATGAAGGAAGGGGTCACATGTAACCTTGTTCAGGGAGGAAATGGGGTGGAATGGCTGGGGAGGGAGAGGGGACAGTCCCAGCAGGAGAGATTTGCTGAGCACTAGGCATCTTGGCAGAGACAGGCATGAGGGGCAGAGTAAGGTGGTTCAGGGCGAAGAGATGGGACAAACAGGAAACCAGGGGCATGTCCAGGGGACAGTCAGGGTTCCAGCTCATCTGGACTTGGAGTCTTTTATGTTTTTTGGTGATGGTGGTGTGGCATCCCCCTTCACAGGTTCCTGGCATCAAGCGATCCTCCCACTTTGGCCTCCCAGAGTGCTAGGATTACAAGCATGGGCCACTGTGCCCAGCCACTTGTGTGTCCCTTGCCTCTACAAGATCACACATAATGCTCCACATCTTTTTAAGTGTTTTAGAGATGTCGTGTCCCTGTGTTGCCACCTGGCCTTGAACTCTGGGCTCAAGTGATCCTCCCACCTTAGCCTCCAGAGTGGCTGGGACTACAAGCGTGCACCACCACGCCCGGCTGCCCCCTATTTTTTACTCACATGAGAGCACAGCACACACCCTGTTGTACAGCTTCTTTTTTTCCTTCTGATAAACTGCCTTGGGAATCATTCCTCAAGGGCCCATAGAGCTTTCTGACTCTTGTTACCTGACTTTCAGTGCACCATTGTATGGTTATTCCTGGCTTATTAAATTAGTCCTCCAGCAGAAGACATTTCAGTTTTTACCAGGTTGTTGTTATAAAGCAGGGGAAAAAGCACTAGGGTGCAGTGTTGGGGCTGGGAAGGTGGGAATGGACATGAAAGATTTGAAGGGAGAACCGATGAATGTTGGAGTGAATGAGGAGCAGTGCTGAGCCCGGCACTAGGGACCAGGTGACAGGAGGAGGTGCTGGCTGCAGGTGTCGGATGAGTCTGCTTCTAGCTTGTTAGCACTGAGTGGACGTGGAACACCGAAATGATGCGGGTCCCCTCAGTCAGGCTTAATGCACGGGACGGGGATTAAGACTAGGGGGCAGAGGCCAGGGATCAAGCTCATGCTGGAGGACAGACAGTGCAACCCTCACAGCAGCCCTGAGAGGGGAGCATGTTACCCCATTTACAGACAGAGAAGCAGGGGTGACAGTGGTGCCTCAGGCCCCTCCCATCATGGCGCAGGACTGTGTGTGGTGAATAGGGGCAGGGATGGCCTGGTCATTACTGGTAGGGGAACAGAGAGGGCGGAATTGCCTCAGAGAGGCCCCATCAGTGGAATAGCTGGGATTTCATGCACTGAATTCAGGCTGCCTCCTTGCTCCTGTGAGGCCTCTGTGTGGGCTCTCTGAGGCTCCTGGGCCCTGCCTGCCTCTGACCGGGGTCCTGCACTCTCTTTCCCCCAGGTTCTGCCCATCATTGTTTTCTTCAGCTGTGTCATGTCTGTTCTCTACTACTTGGGCCTCATGCAGTGGGTGATCCTGAAGGTGAGTCCCAGTGCCCATGACCCCGGCTCTCCCAGAATCACCAGCTCCAGGGGTCACTCTGTCCCAGAATGCCTTGCTTCCAGAGCCTAGCCCTTCCCCACATACCCTGCTCCGAGGCCCATAGCCTTTCACAGTCTCCTGCTGACCAAACTCCCTTTCACAGGGTCTCTTGTCATGACACTAAGGAGAAATGGTACTGAAATCCAGTGTGGGCTTTGTGGGAGGAAAGGTTGCAGTCTTGAGGCTGCACTGAGAAGGTTTAAGAGAAAGAATAATTTATACCAGAAAGATCTTGAGAGACTGTAGCAGTGGGCTACACTGGCCAGAAGGAGCCTGTACAAATGTCACATCTGTGCTTATGTTGTAAAGTCTACTGTGCAAAACCAGCATGTAGGAGACAGCACTGGACGGCCTGGGCCTGGCAAATGATGCTGAGGTGGCAGCTGATCAAGCTCAGAACAAATGAGCACCATCAGATGACTCCCAGGAATTCAAATACAGCCTTGGTCATTGTCACTGTCTTAGTTCCTTTCTTATTGCTATAATAGACTCCCACAGACAGGGTACTTTATACAAAATAAGAGATTTCTGTGGCTCCTGGTTCTGGAGGCTGGGCAGGCCCAGAACACGGCGCTGGCATGTGTCCAGGGCCTCCTTGGTCGCCCTGACGTGGTGGGAGGCGGAGTGAGCAGTGAGACACAGAGAGAATTGAAGCCACACTGATCCTTTTCTCCAGGAGCCCCCAGTCCTGTGATATCCAGCCCAGCCCCAACAGTGGCATCGATCCATTCACCAGAGCACAGCCCTCATGACCCAGTCGCCTCCTGAAGATCATACCTCTCTACACCATTACCATGGCAGTCAGATGTCAACATGAGTTTTGGTGGGGACATTCAAACCATAGCAGTTACGTTAGGAGCACACACTGCATAGCATGAGGGAAGTGGCCGTGCCCAGATCCGGAGAATGTGTTCCACCAAGGGGCTGTGACAAACTGAACTCTAGGGAGGAGCATGAATGGGCTTGCTCCTGGTTTCAGCCACAGAGTGGCTGAAGAGGAGGAAGGTGAAGGGCCTGGAGAGGAGGAAGGTGGGGTAGGACAGCTGTGTATAAATACTGACAAGGAGAGATTAGGGAAAGGGCAGCCTGAGATGTACAACATGAGAGAGAAATTCCAAAGAAGCAGATTTCATCGTGTGTGTGTGTGTGTGTGTGTGTGTGTGTGTGCGTGCACGCACACAGTAATTCTCAATTTTCAAATATATTTGGCCAGGGAACGCTTTTTGTATGGAGACAGAGAGCACACATGTTAGAAGCTCTGCTTTAACGACTGGAGCTGTGCTAAGGTGGGCTGGGTGGCTTGGGAAGTGGAAACCACCCTCAATGCAGGTGTGGAAGGAAAAGATGAATTGACCTTCTGGGGACATGTGGCAGGGGGTCCCACACTAGGCCGGGTGTTGGAAGGAAGACGAGTCAGGTAGTTTCATCTGACTCTCTCTACCTCTGGGGTTTGTTGATGTCAGCCCAGAAAGAGCACCTTGCTTCCTTCCAGCTTGCCTGGCTGATGCAGGTCACCATGGGCACGAGTGCCATTGAGACCCTCAGTGCGGCTGGAAACATCTTTCTGAGCCAGGTGGGTATCACAGCCTCCTGCCCGCATGCTTGTCAGCAGCTTCCCCAGAGAGGCCAGGTTCTCTTGGTCCCTGGAGCTTCGGTGCAGATTGAGGATGAGCCATTTGAACCTTCTCTCAGGGTCCCCAAAGGCTGTTCTCCCAGGAATGCTCCATTTGGGGGACCCATTTGCCTGGGTCATGCCAGGGAGGATGCCATCTGTCTGGCACCTCCTACCATTCTAGCTGCCTTATCAGCTTAGAGACTCACAAGCCTGTATCTGTAGATACAGTCCCATCACTCATTTTATACATGGGGAAACTGAGGCTCTGAGGTGGGACTCTGAGGTGGGAATGACTTGGCCAAGATCCCACAACCATAAACCGGGGCTTAGCATCCCAGTTTTCTCTTTCCTGGCCCATTTGTTCCACTACATCATCTTGTCTTGTCTTTTCTCTGTCTCTTTAAAAAGTATTTTCCAAAGTAAATGTGACTCTGAAGACACCTTGAGTCCTGAGTCCCTTTCAGAAGGGCTGACCCTCCTGAGGGTGAGTGTCTGCAGACTGTTCCAGAATCTGTCTTGTCCCATCTGCCTAATATTTGAGCCACCAAGAGACACACTTGCCACAAGATGCCATATTTCATGGGACAGTTTAAGAAACTTTCGAGAATATTTGCATGTTTTTTAAAGTTAAATTTATTTTTGCTTTTGTTTTAGAGATAGGATCTCACTCTGTCACTGAGGCCTGAATGCAGTGGTGTCATCATAGCTCACTGCAGCCCTGAACTCCTGGCTCAAGTAATCCTCCCACCTTGGCCTCCCAAAGTGCTGAGACTGTATGTGTGAGTCACTGCAGCCACCCATTTGTATCTTTTTTTGTTATGATGCAAGTGTGTTAATTTCAAAGGGTTTTTGGTGGTTTTTGTTTTTATTTTTAGCTAATTAAGACAGATGTGCTCTCAGATTAATTAGCCAAAACTCCCTTAAGCAAAAGAAAGGGATATTAAAGTATGACAGCACTTATTTTGTGTGAAAAGCTGCAATGTGCTCACTGGTTTTAGCTGAGAAAATAGGTAGGTGAATGTGACACTGGGTGACATGAAGACCCCCCAAGGTAACCTAACTCTGCACAAGCTGTTGGTCAAGCAGAACTAGACCCAGATCTTCACCGTATGCCCCCGGGGGACACCCTGGGGAGCCTTCCTGGTGCAGTGGCATCATTTGAACATCAAAAGCTGAGGCCAGGTCTGCCGTCCTCCCACGCACCCCCTCTCCGGGCTGCACCGCCCCAGGGTCACAGCTCACACTCCTGCTCTGCAGTCCTCACCCCTGTCCTGAACTCTCCACTGAGGCGGCCACCTGGCTCCTGCCCCTCCTCTCGGATAGCTAAGGGGCAGCTCACATTTGACATGCTCAGTCCAAGCAGACAGAACCTTCCTTCTCTCCTCACACCTGCACCTCTCCAAGATTTTCCTTCTCAGTAAATGCTAGCACCTTCCATGAGGTTGTTCAGACAGATCTCAAATAGCCCCCTTCCTTCCTCTGCCTCCCTGACTCCATGCATCCCGTGAGTCCTGCAGCGCTGCCTCCAGGTGGCATCCACAGCCGCCCTGCCACCCTCCTACCTGTTCTCCCTGCTTCCATCCCCCACCCATGCTGTCTGTCCTTACCCTTCAAAAGCACAAAGCACATGGCGCCACTCCCCACTAGAACCAGTGCACTCCTCACCTGCTTCCCAGCCCTGCCGTGGCCCTACCTTCCTCTGCCTCTATGGGAACCTGCGCGCAGTCACGTGTGTGTCTGTGGCAGACATGCAGGCCTGCTGTGCTTCCTCACCTCGCCAGGCCCATTCCTGCCTCGAGCCTCTGCTCTTCACTCTGCCTGGGTGCTGTGCTCCCAAATCCTGCGGTTGGCTCCTTCAGCTCTTAGCTAACCTGGACCCAGGGTCACTTCCCAGGGGAACCCTTTGCTGATTACTCAATTTTAAATGTCCCTGAAGCACTAGGTGTTCTCTCTCACATATCTTCATAGCTTTTATTAATGTCACCGTCTAATGTGCCACCGCTTATCTACTTGTTCCTTTGCTGATGAACCATGTCCCCCACCACTGGCTTAAGCCTCCTCCCACTCTCCTAGGCTCCCAGGGTAGAAACTGCACAGGGCAGGGACTTTGTCTTGTTTACCTGGTACCCCTTTTCTGTGGAGCAGGGCCTGGAACACAGTACGTGCTCAATAACTATGTATTGAATGAATAGTGAAGGCCCGACTGCCCAGTGCTCTGAAGTGAGCACACCATCTAATGTCCCAGCCCCTTTCTTTTTGACCACCCCCAGGGCTTCCTTACAGCTCAGGCCTGGCAGCTGCTTCCCACCCCTGTGCGGAGCGGGGCTCATTCTTTGAGCTTCTCTGAGTCTCCATTGCTTTGCTGGGAAGTGGGGATGACTGTTGCTGTCTCATAAGGTTGTGAGTGATGGCAGTAAGGTGCTTAGTGGGTGCTGGCACATGGCAGGCCTTTGGCACAGTGTCACCGTGACCTCTCCACTCCTGGGGCAGGGGGAGGTGGAGGGAGTGCCCAACTACTCCAGTTCTGCTTGTCTGACATCTTTCTCTTTGCAGACAGAGACTCCTCTACTAATCCGGCCCTACTTGGCAGACATGACACTCTCTGAAATCCACGTCATCCTGACTGCAGGCTTCTCCACCATTGCTGGCAGCCTGCTGGGTGCCTATATCTCTTTTGGGGTAGGTAGAGGCTCCTTCTGCTTGGCTGTGCCCAGGACCTGAAACCCACCTTTGTGAGTGCCCCACACAGCTCCCTCCAGAGCAGCCCTGGGGTCTGTCTGAGCCTGGAGCCTGGGCTGCTGTGCTGGGGAGAGGACACGTGTCCCCTGGGCAAGGCAGGCCCTGTGGGCTGCGCCATTGGCTCAAAATTCTCCCATGGCCACTGGGGACAAAGACTTCCAGTATTCCACGTATGGAGTGCCTGCTACGTATCAGGCGATGTGCTAGTTACTTTAATATCCATATTTCACAAATGCAGAAATTGAAGCTTAGACAATAAATGAGAAACCCAATGCCAAAATCTGAGCCCAGATCTGTCTGATCACAAAACCCTTGCTCACTTCTCCACAGTCCCATACCAAGGCTGTCCCTGGAGAGCTGCCCTACTCCTTCCCTCCCCGCTGCCCCACACTCTCTGGGCTCAAGTCCTTCCTCTGTTCCTAAATTGTTGCTTGTGCAGCTACTGATCACATGCACTTCTAGGTCAAACAACAACAGCGTCACCTGGGCACTTAGACCAGTCGAGGTCCTCCTCCTGCGCCGCAGGCAGAGGAACCTGTTGATGGATCCCCGGTGTCTTATACTTCCTTGTGCTCCCACTTGCACATCCCACTTGCTCATGCTTTATACTTCCTTGTGCTCCCATTTGCACATGGGTTTTTTCCTTAACTGCCAAAGAAATTCTTGGTTGGAAAAGTGTCAGTTAAAAATCTGTTTCTTAACCCCACTTCCCATGGGTAAACTGCTTTTAAGAGCTTAGAACCTGTGGTTCTCAAAGTGTAGTCCATGGACTAGCACCATCTGCTCACCTGAGAACGTGCCAGAAATGAAAAGTCTCAGCCCACCCCACACCTGCATAATCAGAAACAGGTGGTTGGGGCCTAGCATGCTGATGGTCGCTCCATTTGCACCCCACTGACTTAAAATATGTCCTTTCAGAGCTTTCTGTGTATCCATTTAAGTACATACACCTGAACACACACACTTGCTTTCTTTTTGGTAAAAGATGAGGTAATTCCACCCATACTTTTCTGCAACTTGCTTTTTTCTTGTAACATTCTGGGCAAGACACAAAATCCAGGGGGACAAAAGAAACAGTTGACAGAGATGACTAATGTAGATGAACAATGTTCTGTGCATTAAAGTCACTGTTTAAAAAATTATTGATCAGGAGAAAACAGTTGCTAAACTATGAAAACATATTCAAGCTCACTGATGTTCAAAGAAATTAAAACAATAATAACTATGTTTTTTCTAAATGATATACAATACTCTATGTGCCTCTAAATGGCTAGGGGTTGGGGTAGTCACTCTCTCGTGGTGGGAGTTTAATTTGCTGTAAGCTTTTTGGAGAACATCTATCAGTCAATTTTTAAAAACTTTTAAAATTACAGTTTATTTTTTATACATGTATCAGTCAATTTAGAAATAGTCCTTCCCTTTCGTCCAGTTAGGAATATTATGATACAGAAATATTCTCCCAAGTGTTCAAACAATGCAAAATTTTGACATTATTTTTTACTGTGAACAAAGGAAAGCCAGAATGTCCTGCAGGTGGGGATGAGCTGGGCAAGTTACACCCTGTGTGGCAATGCCACTGAGCCCCGAAGAGAAGATACTTGGTTTGGAGAAAGACCCTGACCTGCCTGCGCCTGTCCCCTAGGCTCTCCTGATGCTGTGTGTGTGGGTGGGGACCACAGAATGACCTGGGTTTCCCCCTTCTCTGGTCCCAAATTCCACCTGTCTCTCTCATCTCTGTCCCTGATGGTGGCCGAGTGGTAGGTATGAAGACAAGCCAGGCTACTCCTCAGACTATCTTTCACTCAGGACACCTGGGCCACATCAAGATGTTCAGCTCCACTCCCCACAGGGCTGCCTGGGCAGAGCTGGCAGCTATGAGACTTTTCAAAAAGGGCCCCTTGCACACTGGGACTCTGGTTTGATGTTTCAAAAATTGAAACCAAAACTTTGTTCCTGAAACGTTTTTCATGGTAGAATATTGGGGAAGACAATGCCATAATATTTTTGGATCTCAGGTTTTTTAAATGTCTTTCCTTGTTTTGGTCCCTACAATTACAAAAAGCATACCTTTGGTATTCTTCCTGATGCAAAAGCATCAGTGGCTCCTAGCCATTACTTAAAACCGAAATACTGGAAGAACATTCTCCCTTTCTATGCTCTGGCTTTATACTCGGCCTCCTTCCTTCCCTTTCTCAAGCCAGAGTCCAGGCCCAGCCCTGGGCAATCTGGCCTCCCCAGGGACAGAGCCTGGGAACCTACTTCCCTTTAGCTGCAGGGAATGTGCAGAGGTGGCCAGGGTGAGTGTGTGCCCTTGGTCCTGCACTCACAGTCTCTGGTTTAGAAGCCTCAGGCTACAACATAGCTGGCCCAGTGGGAGAGCCTGGAACAGGTCTTCCTCCCCTCCTCCCCTCCTGCCCCTGGATCTGCCCCTAGTCTAGTCTCCAGAGAAGCTCTCTTCTGCCCCCACCTGGCTCTTGGCCACCACTGCAGCACCCTGCCTTCCCACCCTCTCCCCTCTGTCCTTTACCTCCTGCCCAGTCAGGTCCTCAGTGTCCTTGGCTTTGCCCTCAGCCCCTGAATCCCAGAGAGTCCCTCGTGTTCTCTCCTCCAAGCTCCCAGATTCTTAAGACCTTCCACTTTATCGTACAACCTCTGGCTCCCTTTGCCCCGCACGCCTCCTATTGTCTGGATTTACTCCCTTTCTCAGCAGAGATCCCTTTGAAAATTCAAGTGGGGCACTTGAATTTACCCTTGATCCTTCTCCACATGGGACACCTTTAGGTGAGAGAGAGGAGAGCAGTGGCAGGAGGGGGCTCTAGGGTGCCAGGACAGAAGGCATTCCTGACCGGGTGCCTAGAGGCAGGGCTAGGGGATGTCACGGCCTTGCAGAGTAGCTGGTTGGGGAGGCTGGGTGTGGGCAGACCCAGCACCCAGGGCACCCTGCCTGTGCAGCACTCAGCCTTTTCCACAGGGAGCAGAAAACAACTGGCTGCAGCATTTGAGGCTGTGGCCACCACTAGCTGACTCAGAGGACAGTGTCCAGGGATGTGACAACTGCAGAGTATGATCCACACTGGGACTCAAGGTTACAAACCAAATATAATCTATAAGCTAGAAGAAGAGTCCTGGCTGGTGGAGGGAAAAGTCCCAAGATTCCAGGTGTGGCACTATCCCCACTAGATCTTGGCAACTGAGAAGGCAGGTGAAGTCCCAAAGCCCAGCCCAGACGGTGCAGACAGGACACCGCCCAGCTGGGCTTCATCCAACAGGGAGCAGGACCCGGGGCCTGCACACCTATCAGGCTGTCGCTGGTTCTTGTGCATGTTTTAAGGAATTTCTGTTTATCCCTGGAAAGAACAACTGGGGTTTAGGAAAGGAAGAAGGACGTTCCATGGGTTTCTGAGACTGGGAGGGTTTCCCACCTGGCTTCTCATTGGCAGGTCCTGGTACTTCCCTGGGGCGATACTGGGATATCTCTTGGGCTTCTGCCTTTGCTTTTATCAGCCTGAGCATGGACTTCAACTTGGCTCCTCCTTCTTCACCTTTTTATTTAAAATTGGAGAATGAGGCTGGCTTATTAAAAACTTTAAGGAGGACAAGTCTATTTTACTATCATAAAAATGATATATAATATTGTGGACATTTTGAAAGATACTGAAAAGCAGAAAGAAAAGAAAATCACCCCTGGCCCTGTTACCAGGGACAGCTAGTTTGTTGACATTCCAGTGTATTCTTTCTGATTTTCTTTCCTTGCATCACTTGGGGTTTGTTTTCTCCCCCATTGTCTTGGTTATTCTCTGTGTGCGATTGTGCAGGCACTTGCCCGTATTATCACGAGGCTTTGAGAACCATCATTGTCAGTGGCAGCCTGACAGCGTGTAGCCGTGTCCTGTTGTTAGATGTTTGAGTCGGTTCAAATTTCCCTACTCAGTAAATGACACAATGGTGGGGAAAGTTAAAGTGCTGGGTCTACCTCTGTGGAAGAGAACAGGGAAGCAAAGGGCTTGGGGTCACAATGAGGATAAACGTTCAGGAAGGAGAATGCAGGAGTAGTCCCAGAGGCTGACCCAGGGACAGAGGATGGCTGTTGTAGGCGGCAGATTTCCTGGGAAACAGTTCTTTAACTACAGGAGTGGTGTGATGGATGGCCTTGAGGTGGCGAGTTCCCCGAAAGAGTGAGCATTCAAAGCCAGATCCTATAGAGGGAGTACAATTCTTGCACTAGGACATGACCTACGCTAAGGTTGAATCGAGTTACCTCTTAAATCCATCTCAACTATCAGTTCTAGAGGTTTGTTGGAAACCGTCACAAAACCCTCAGCTAAGAGAGAAACCCAGCTGATGGGGATTAGTGGTCAAAACACAGACAGCTAAAAAAACTTCCTAAAAAGGAAAGAACAACCTTGAACTTGGAGTCAAAAGATGTGATGGGTTCTAACGCCATATCTTCTTTTTTTGGGGGAGTCATATTTAATTGGCTCGGGCCTAAGTTTTCTCATCTGTAAAATGTGGATAACAGCACTTGTGCTACCTAATTTAGGGAAGTACTAGGAGGAAATACGAGTCCTGCACATACAGCCTCTGACCCTCTATGCATAAAAGGTATTGTTATTAGCAATGATGACAGCCAGCAGTAATGACAACAAGGACATACCAGTGGGGAGACTACACATCTTCCCCTGAAACCTTGGGCCTCAGTCCTTGGGCCCCAACATTTCTTGACCATCTGCCTATCACCCCCACTCTCACTCTTGCAGATCGATGCCGCCTCATTGGTTGCTGCATCTGTGATGGCTGCCCCTTGTGCTTTGGCCCTCTCCAAGCTGGTCTACCCGGAGGTGGAGAAGTCCAAGTTTAAGAGTGAGGAAGGAGTGAAACTGACCTATGGGTGAGCACAGCAGGAGGCCTGCAGAGGCGGGGGTGGTTGTGGGGGGAAGCATAGGCTGAGGATCCTGTTCTCTCTGCCCATCACTGTCCTCCACCAGCCAGGCCCGCCTGTCCTTGTCCACTGTCATGGTTGTGGCTGAGTCCATTCTCTGTTGCTTGTAACAGAATGCCTGAAACTGGGTCATTTATAAGCCAAGGGAATTTATTTCTTACATTTATGGAGGCTGAGAGGTCCAATGTCAAGGGGCTGCATTTGCTGAGAGCCTTCTTGCTGTTGGGGACTCTCAGCAGAGTACTGAGATGGTTCAGGGCATCATGTCGTGCGGGGACTGAGGGTGCAACCTGCTAGCTAAGGTCACTCTTCCTCCTCTTATGAAGCCACCAGACCCACTCCCCTGATAACCCATTAATCCAAAGTCAGTGTCAGCCCCCATGACCCAGTCACCTCTCAAGGCCCCACCTCTCCATACTGCCACACTGGGGAGTAAGTTTTGACACGAGTTTCAGAGGGAACAGAGAGACATTCAAACCACAGTGCTTGCAAACATGCAGACTCTACTTCCCACAGGTAATTTCCACTCTCTGAGCAGAAGGAAACAGTGGAGTAGTCAAGGCTTGGGAGTGTGGCCTGGTTTTGGGGGTGTGGCCTGGGGTCTGCGTATGTCTGTCATAAAATGGCTTCTCGCCACCTCCTCCACATGCCTGAGCCCTGACCACCAGGTGTGAACCACATATTGACGTATTCCGTGCTGTCTTTGATTTCACATGCCTCCTAACATCTCTTCATCACAGTCTTAACCACTGTTGTGTAACATTTAATCCTTAAAAAATGTTGAAAATGCACCCTGTGGACAAATGTGCTTGGGGACACAGTGGGCAACCCCTTCACAACCTCCTGAGGCTCCAGAGCAGAGCTGTCCCATGGAAAGATTACATGAGCTGCATCTGTCATCTTTGATTTTCTACTAGATGTCTTTTAAAAAGCACAAAGAGTGCCAGATGAGGTGGCTCACACCTGTAATCCTTGCACTCTGGGAGGCTGAGGCTGGAGGATCACTTGAACTCAGAAGTTAGAGACCAGCCTGAGAAAGACCTCTTCTCTATTAAAAGTAGAAAAATTAGCTGGGCATGGTGGCATGTGCCTGTACTCCCATCTACTCAAGAGGCTGAGGCAAGAAGATCACTTCCGCCCAGGATTTGAGATTGCAGTGAGCTATGATGAGCCACTGTACTCTACACAGGGCAACAGAGCCAGACCCTTTCCTAAAATAAAAGAAAAAAAAAGGAAAGAAGAGAAAAGACAAAAGTATAACCAAAATATTGTAATGTTGAAATGTTAAGTAGACCTTTTCTTTTTTTTTAACAGTCTCATAAGAAGGACAAAGAAATGGGGGATTTAAATAAGATATTTCACTTAAGCAAATATACCCCAAATATTCTCATGTCAATGTAAAAATTTTATATTTCAATAAATATGAAACTTATTGAAATATTTTACATTTTTGATACTAAATCCCCAAAATCTGGTGTGTATTTTACATTGATAGCACAAGTCAGTTTGAACCTGCCTCCCTTCTAGTGGTCAAAAGCCACATGTGGCTAATGGCTTCCGTGTGGGCCAGCACCATGCTAGAAACCTGGGTCTTATCCCAGGGCTTTGACCAGCCCCTCTCTTGCGCTCCAGGTCTCAGAGGGACAACAAGGGTCTTCTGGCTTTGAAGTATTCTCTCTGTCCAAGGTTTCTCTGTGAGCCAGTAGGACGGAGACCCTTGCCGTTTGTGGGGACAGGCCAATAATGATTGCTTTTGATCCCAACAACAGAGATGCTCAGAACCTCATAGAAGCAGTCAGCAGTGGAGCCACCATCTCAGTGAAACTAGTCAGTAACATTATTGCCAACCTGATTGCGTACCTCGCTTTGCTGGCCTTCATCAACTCTGTCCTCTCCTGGCTGGGAAACATGGTGGACGTCGACAGGCTCAGCTTCCAGGTGTGAGTCCAGCCAGCCTGCTCAGCCCTTGGAGGGGATGGCCTCGAGTGGGCAGTGTCCTGGGCCCAGCACAGGGTCCCAGCCATGCCTCTTGTCCTCACGCCCTAGCTCATCTGCTCCTATATCCTGCGGCCTGTGGCCTTCCTGATGGGCGTCGCCTGGGAGGACTGCCCTGTGGTGGCTGAGCTGCTGGGGATCAAGCTGTTTGTGAACGAGTTTGTGGCCTATCAGGAACTGTCCAAGTACAAGCAGCACCGCCTGGCAGGGGCTGAGGAGTGGGCTGGCACCAGGAAGCAGTGGATCTCTGTGAGTGTCTCCTTCCCCTCCCTGCAGCCTGGCTCCCTGGGCCTGGCTGAGACACACTGAAGTGGCACTTAACCTGCCACATACTATGGTCCTGGGAAACAGGATGGCTTTGGGCTTTGCTGCCATCTTTCTTGGGGCCTCTTAGGAGGCCGAGATGCAGGTGTGAAGAAAGAGCCTTGTTTGAGATCGCTGAGATCTAGCTTTAGGTGGGCCACTCGCTGTGGCATTGGGCCATGTGCTGCACCTTGTCCCTTCAGTTGGCAAACAGGGTGTAATACCTGCCACATCCACCCCGAAGGCACATGCGTGAGCTTCCGATGACCCAGGAGAGGGAGCAAGACAGGCAGACTCGCCATCACCTTCCCTGCTAATATACTGTGTTCAGTCCGGGTCTTGGCTCTTCTGGTTATAATTTATTTTAACAGCCCTCAGAAGCTCTATAAAATTAACCTATTTAAATGAATGCAAGTTCGAGGAACATTATTGAGAATGAAAAAATTACCTGTAACCTCACATCCTAAAATAACAACTGTTGTTCTCTACATTTTCTTCTGTTCTTTTTAAGAGAGCGTTTACATTGTTGCCGTTAGAGCATCCACACTGGGTTGCAGCCAGCTCTTTTTCTTTACTTACTGTCATGACTTAAGCATCATTTTCCATATATGGAACCTAACATATCTAACACATCCCCTGCTGTTGGGCCATTCAAGTTAATTCCATTATTTGACCATTATCTATCGTGTTGAAATGAACTTCTTTGAACATCTTCCCTTTTCCCAGATCATTTCCTCAGAAGCTGTCCCAGATGTGGGCTGCTTGAGTCACACATGAGTCCTCTGCAGTTGCTGCCAGGAACTTCCCCAAAGGGTGGCAGCAGCTGACACCATCAGCTGAAATCACAGGACCCGGCTGTGCATTTTGCTTCACCACACATGAAACAGCATTCAGTAGCCTCTTTGTGAAAACCAGTTTTGCTACTTTAATAAGCAAATAATAGCTTGTTGTGTTAATTCAAATTAATGGGTGACTGGAAAGTCTTAACAGGAAATATTTTTCTTGACTTTTTGATTATTTTTTAAGTGATACAAAAATGTAGTGTTTAGTTAAGAAATAGTCTGTGTGAAGTACAAAACACAAGTTTCCCCTCACTCCTTTCCCTCAGCCCTGGTCTCACCCCTACCTTAGAGGTAACAGCAGGCACATCCCTTGGCGGTCTTTTTTATGAACTTAGTCCCTTCAGCAGGGTGTCTGTTAAGAACACTTAGGTGATGGCCACTGGGGATGAAAGGGGCAGTTAGGCTGGGCATGGTGGCACATGACTGTAGTCCCAGCACTTTGGGAGGCTGAGGCATGAGGGTCACGTGAACTCAGGAGCTTGAGGTTGCTGTGAGCTATGATGACATCATTGCACTCTAGCCTGGTGACAGAGGGAGAACCTCCCTCAAAAAAAGAAAAAAAAAAAAAAAAGGAAAGAAAGAAAAAGAAAAAGCCAGATGTGGTAATTAGACAGACATGGTCTCTGTCATGGAACTTACATCTAGTGAGAGACACAGATAATACAAGAAAGTGAAGGAATAAAAGATAACCACAATTTGTGGTGAGTTCTATGAAGAAAACAAGAAAAAACAAGGAAGCGTCTTCCTTGGCTGACCTGGTCAGAAGAGGCCTCCCTCAGGTGTGGCATTTAGGCTAAGACTTGGAGGAAGGAGACGGGGCCATCCAAGAGCAGCTGTGAAGAACATTCTAGGCAAAGGAAAAGGCATGTGCAAAAAGCATGTGGTCTGTCTAGGGAACAGAGAGGGGATAAGCCCAGCTAGAGCAGGGGGTAATTGTAAAGGAGAGTGGCAGAGGAGTCGGAAGTTACTGAAGATTTGACATTTTGCATTTTAAGATCCCTGGGGCTGCTATAGGGAGCACAGCTGTAGGTGAGAAAGCTGGGGTGCAGGTGCCTTCATACTTTCCCAATAATCTTTATATGCACTCTTTATGTTATAAAGACATTAGCCCTTTTGTTATATTTCCTATCTACATTTTTCCTAATATTTTTTCCCTTCTTCATTTTGTATAAAGGGATTGGTTTTTGTTTTTAAATATGGAATCTCTCAGGAATCTGCGAGTCAGCCTTGTGCAGGGGCCGTGCTAACTTGCTTGCTCTGTATCATTCCAGGTTTAGTGAATGTGATGCTAAAGTGAACACAGGCATTTTTGTTACACCAAAGCTTTTCCTTTATGATTGCTTCTATTATTTCTAAACTTATAAAATTATTTTGTAAGTGGTAAATTCCTGAGACTATATGATACACTAGTATCATATCAGCCAGGAGATTTGGAGTCAGACAAGGCTGAGTACAAATTCTAACTCGGCAACCTTCTTGCTGTGTGAACATCCTCAGGTCCCTAAACTTTCTGAGCCTCACTTTGCCCCTTTCCAATATAAGAGCAATAATGCCAGCTTGTAACTATAGTAATTATCTATATTTTCTGTCATTTTATGCTTGAAATATTAATATTTTCTGCTTCAATGATGTAGAATTAATGTTGTATATAGTGTGAGGTATGGACCTAAATCAATTTTTTTGCAAATTGTTTCATTTTGGGACTTAAAACTAATTTCTGGGACATTAAACAACTGTTCAGAATGAAAGGGAAGAGCTGCCTTATTTAAACACGTGCTCTATGCCTGGCGTTCCCATACATGGGATGATCCTTATGACAGCTCTGCCCGGCAAGTGCCATCATTACCACACTGCAGATGGAGAAGCAAAACCTTGAAAAGGCTGTTGACTTGCTCAAGCTGATACTTAGTGGCACAAACCTGGACGCCAGGTTGGCTGGGCTCCAACTCCCTTACTGTCTCCAGCAGGCCACATTCCCCCCACTCCTGGCATGACAGCACAGTAACCAGAAGCACAGGGCTACAGAGTGTTGGGGACAGAGCTTAGTAGGGCCAGAGTGAGAGGATTAAGCGAGGCAGTCACACCGAAAAGGCTAGTGATTAAGATAAAGGGGTTGAAGGACAGGTGAGAGGTGGGAGTGCAAGGCCTGGGAGGGGGCAGCACAGAGAGCTCGGAGGGCAGGGACACGTAGGATGTGGGTGAAATTAAAGCCAGAGAGGCTGGGTGGTGTGGGGGTGCCCCGTCCCATCTGAGGGAGCCCCTCCAGGTTTATCTGTGCATTTCAGGTCAGAGCAGAAATCCTCACAACCTTTGCCCTCTGTGGGTTCGCCAACTTCAGCTCCATTGGGATCGTGTTGGGAAGCCTGAGTGAGTCTCCTGTCCCATGTCCTGGGGAGAGTTGGGGGCCTGAACCTGCTGGGACCTGCAAGCCTCAGTTCCCTCACCTGTCCAAGGCAGGGCCTAAACAAGATGGCCACGGAGGCCATCCCAGCACATGTTGTCCACTGCTAGGGGTTGCCCAGGAGGTCAGCACCTGGCCTTGCAGGGCAGCCTGGCTCAGGACAGGAGGTGTGGTGTGGCTTGTCCCCTGAGGCTTTGGCCTGCCTTCTCCACAACTGCAGTGCACAAGCAGGCTCTGTCAGTTCTCAGCTCTTTACAAAAAGCATTTGCACTCCTCACGGCCACCTGCCTGGTGGCGTAATCATCCCATTTTACAGAGAGGAAACTGAGTCTTGGAGAAGTGCAGTGATGGCCCAAGCTAGTCAGTGGCTCAGCCCGTGTTTAATCCCAGGTGTGCCTGACTCCAAAGTCAGGTTCTTTCCCGGACCTGCCACTAATGGCACGTGGGACATCACCTAGGTGTTCAGGCCAGGCAAAAAGGCTCCCAAAGTCATCTAGCAGCCAAGAGGACAATATCTGTCCCCTGGCCACCCAGAAGCGGAAGGGAGGTCAGCAGACATAGTCAGACCCACAAATAATGGGCAGAGAGGTACGTGGCTTCCTCGGCCCGAGCACTCCTGTTCCTTTGCAGCCTCCATGGTCCCCCTACGGAGGAGCGACATCTCCCGGATCGTGCTCCGGGCACTCTTCACAGGCACCTGCGTGACCCTGGTGAACGCCTGTGTAGCTGGTGAGTGCAGCCTGGTGGGCGCAGGACCTGGGGCGTGAATTTCTAGCTGGGGCTCTGCTCACCAGCTGCTCTCCTCACAGGGATCCTCTACGTGCCCAGGGTGGCCCAGGTCGACTGCACGTCCCTGCTAAACACGACCCTCAGCAGCAGTAGCTTTGAGGTGTACCAGTGCTGCTTCGAGTTCTTCCAGAGGTGAGGGCCAGGCATGGGGCCGTGGGCACCAGTGGTGATGGTATGGGGAAGGGCCCTGTGGCTGGGGATGCCTTTAGCACCAGAGTGAGGGGTAGAAATGTCATTGCTGCAGCTGATGTGGCCAGGGAGCAGAAAGTGAAGGCTTGAGGATCAAATCTGAAGAGGAAGGGTGGACCAGAGATGTGAAGTGACTTTGCCAGGGCTTCACCGCTTGGTAGTGGCCCACAGAGCAGGCCTGGAGCTCACACAGAAACTTCTGCTTTCCTTTCAGTGATGGCCTGGAGTTTGGCCCAAAGGCCCTGAGCAACTGCTGTCAGTTTTACAACAGGACGGTCTGTGCGTAGCGGGGACGGACATCCTCTTGCCTTCTGTGGGCTGTTCTTCCCCAGGAAGCACCTGTCCCCATCTTTCCCTTCTAGGCCTCTCCTCATGGAAGCCACAGGGCTTAGAGCCTCAGTCCCACAGTTGGGAATGAAAGCAGCCACCTTGCTGAAGTGACAGGAAACTACCTAATCCCACAATTTCCAACAGTGTGTGCCTATCAGTCATGAACTGTCTCCCTGCTCTGTCTCTGCCTGTCTGGCAGGCGCCCTGCAGGGACTCCTGTGCTCACAGCCACCTGGAAGGGCCCAGCGGACAGAAAGGGAGAGCAGAACTTTCTCTTTGTATCGCCAGAATCTGCTTTTAGAGTTTGTGTTACAGCCTCCAGGTGTTCCCAGGAAGCCCCTGGAGGGACAGCAGGGGGCAGCTCCAGGCCTCAGTTTCCTGCCCCAAACCATATCTCTGGCAAAATCACATCCCCTGCGATGAGCCTGACTACAGCCCAGAGATAACCGGGTCTCCGGGAACATAAAAAGCAGGAAAGATGGGCAAGCTGACATTGCAGACTCCAGCTCATTACTCCATAGCCACTTCTGTTTTAATTGACAGCAGTAACCAATTTTTTTCTTTTTCTTTGTCCCCATAAAATCTTCAGGCCACTTGGCCTGGCTGGTGACACCCCATGTCTTTCTTTGGGATGCCAGACCGTCTCCCTGTTCTCCCTGCTTTCCCTCTCTCACTCTCCTCCAAGAAGATAAAATAACCTTTTTATTTTTATATATCCTAACAGCAGTGTGGGAAATCTTTCTCCATCTGCACTGTGAGGTCCCTGGCCTCCACCCATGGTATGCTAAAAATACTAATATTATCTTAAAATCTATATTGAAGGCTTTATGACATCAAATTCCAATGACTAAAAATGTCTCACCATTCAGTTCACACAAAAATGAACATTTATTTAGCATGCCACTGCACTGGACAATATAAGTATGAATCTATTTGGGGGCCCCCAACACAAGGCAATGGTCTGCCACTGTGGCAGAATATGTGACACAGGGACTCTGTGTAGAAGTAGGCACTGTGGATAGCAGAAAAGCAGGGTGCTGCCTTGGGAGGCTTACAAGACTCCTACGTGAATTCCAGGACACCTAGCCCACCGCAAAAAGGCATGTAAGACACATACAGGCATTTTACTTAAAGGGCTACTTTAATAATCTGAAAGTATAATACTAGTTAATACACAATAACCAATGTTAGATTTGGGTCAAAAACTGAAAGCTTGAAAGTTAAAGTTGCCACATTCAACTTAGCCTAGATAATGCTTTTTTTCCCCCTAAGCTAGTTAGGTAGGCTTAATGCACAAGCTTTACACTGATACTAAGAGCAGCCGGGGTTAACAGCCTACCACAAGTTTCTTCAAAGATTCTACAGGAGAAGGAATTCAATTTATGATAATTACAACAAAGATGAGTTTTCACATAGTGTATGAGAGGAGAGGGGAAATCACATCAATTCTGTTAGGCAACACTGAAAAGGACTTTCTCTTTCATATGGAAAAAATATCTTGACAACTGCTAGAAACTTAAAACAGAAAGTAGATCAAGCTCTATCCCTCCAACTTCCCAGGTTTAACATTCCTCAGAAAGCAAGAAAAATCAAGAAAATCTTGCAAATTAAGTCTATTAAAAATTGGTGGTGAGAGGCATGATTTTCAACAATCTGCAGCCATGCACACTAGGTTTTTTATTTTTTAGTAGTTTAATAAAACATAAACCTACACATGAGTTTGAGCTTTACAATTTAAAATCGGAGAACTGGAAAGCTGCTGTGTGCCTTAACGAACCAATTTTTCCTTTTTCGCTTTCTTTTAGAACACTTTAAGAAAGACTAAGCCCAGAAACTTTGACAAAACATAAGCCAAGGCAATATGCGCTGGAGATCACGCACAATTAAAAACAAGTGATAGCAACAGTCACAAAATGTCCCAGTAAGAGTGCTTAATAAAAGGCTTCTTTCTGCTCAACGCTTCAAACATCGGCTTTCGGATAGTATTTTCTAATTACAGCGCTTTGAATACGGAGCGCTTGCTAGTGACCGCGAACCTCGAATACGCGTGCAATGGAGCAAAGCTGATGCTCCAGATTCCGTCCGTGCAGCCGCAAAGGAAAGGGAAAACTGCGACTGTGCAAAGCTGACAGAGGGCGAACAGAGACGGGGCCAGGACCCGGGCTCAGGGGCAGCTGTCCTTCCCTCCCTGCCAGGGAACGGAAAGAACAAAGTGCGCACTGATTTCACTTTTCAGGGGAGCGCCAGGAGCCCCTGGGGGTGGTCTGCACCGCTAGCTCCCTCTTTGACAGGGACTGACTGAAGTGGCGCCACCTCAGGCTCCCAGCAGCCCTGCTGCCCGCGGCGTCCCCTGTGTCCCAGGAACCGACCCAGGGCTTGGCCAGCGTCCCCGGACGGGGTCCGTCCTCCTCTGCAGGCTGCCGGGCCACGCAGGTGGCCGGTGTCTGTGGAAGCCACCCAACGGGGGCGAGAGGGCACCGCGGCCAGCAGGGAGCCCCGCCCGGCCCCCGCCGGAATGCTGTCCGCGTTTCCCCGCGGACGAGAGGCCGCAGCCCGCCCGGCGCCCCTACTTCCTTGCCGCTGCGGTCACGAGGCTCCGAGTCCGCGAGGCTGGCGCCGCGGGCCGGGGGCAGGGCGGCCGTCCGCTGGCCTTCTGGACGACGAAGGCGGCGCCGCGCACCCGGGCGCGACCTTGGCCTCCTTGCCGCCTGGTCCCAGCCCGGCTCTGGGAAATGTGGATGCTCTGGGCATAGCTCATGTCAGCGCTGGCTCCTCAGACACGCTGGCCGTCAGCCCCAGTCTGGTCAGCAAAAGGACCGCCTGGCGCCTTGCGGCCTCTGCGGGCGCCCCGTCATCACCAACGGGCGGCTGTGGCGGCGGCGAGCGCAGGTCTCGCGTGAGGAAGCGCGGCAGCTCTTTTACCGCGCTGCGCGCGTGGGGCTGAGGGGGGGGCGCTGGGGCAGGCGGCGCGTCGCGGCCGCACCTCAGTACATGCCCTTCCTGAGGGGGAGCCGCCGCCGCCTCCCTCACATCGCCGTGCTCACTGTGCGGAAAATTGCGCTCCCCTCACTGGAGCCGGGGAGTCTGCGCCTCGCGAACGACCCGCAAAGAAGGGAGCTCCCTGCCCCGCCCGGGCCTGACTCCACCTCACTGTGGACCCCACACCACCCCGCCTGCTGGCCCGGGAGGAAGCCGCCCTGGGCAGAGCCCGTGGGGACGAGGCTAGCCTAGACGCTCCCGCCATTCGGCCGTGGAGGCGCGCGGTCCTCAGGACGCCGTCCGGGTGGCCAGGCCGCGTCCGCTGGAGCGGGGAGGGGAGCGCCTGGGCCGCACCGTCGAGCAGCGCAGGAGCCGCTGCGCGCACGCGGGAGTCGCGGGTGTGGCTCCCGCTCCGCGATCCGGGCCGGGTCCTGCCTGCGGCTCTCCGCGCCCGGCCCCCAGCGGCCACCTCTGGCGAGCGCCCGTGTCTACGCCAAGCAGCTCGGGCCGCCCCCTCCTGCCGCCCCTGCGACTGAGCATGCGCGCGGCCGCGGGCGAGGGTGCTTGGCCTGGTCGCCCAGAGAAGTAAAGGGACCTGCTCAGGGACACACAGCCACCCCCGGCGCGGGGCCGCCAGACCGCCGGGATGGAACCCTGCTGTGTAACTTAGCAGCTGCGTGCCCTCGCTCAGGTCACTGTATCCGAGCCTGTATCTGAGTCACCTATACGAGGCGGGTGCAAGGACCGCCCTGCGGGTGTGAGCGAGGGCGCCGCGCTCTGGTCCCGGCGCGGGTGTGGCGTCTTTGTGGGGAGCCTCGCCTCAGGCTCCGTGGCGTCTGGGCGGCTAGGAGGTTAGGCTTCCTGGCAAGGCTGGGCCACCTGCCCTCCGCGTTCGAGACCCCAGAGGCACCTTACTGGCAGGAGCAGAACCGGGGGAGGGGCTGGAGCCTGTGAGCACCTTTGGACAGGTCCTGACACAACACACCGTCCCCAGCTTGCTGTGTGACCTCAGGCCAGTCACTTAACGTCTCTGTGGCTGGGCTCCTCCTCTTCAGCTGGAGGGCGGCTGACCAGGGAACAGGCCACATGAGACCCCTGCCAGCCCTCCTGCCCTCCCTGCGCTTCCTGTCCGTTGGACCCTGGGAAGGCGTGGCGGCCCCTTCCCTTCCTCTGCCAGGGTCCACACCTGTTCCCACACCTGTCCTAGTGCAGCCTGGGAGCCACCCTGTTGAGGCCTTGGCTCCAGCTCCCTGCCTGGCTACCATAAAGACCCGGAGGCGCGCCTCAGGCTGGAGTCCCTGCTTAGCACTGGGACAGGCTCAGGTGCCAGGTCCCCTCAGGCAGCCCCAGCGCCCCTCCCCCAGGTGCACAGGGGTTGGTTCCCCATGGTGGCAGAGCACAAACCAGGGATCCCAGAGCCATTATGAGCCAGTTGCCCGCCTTAGCAGCCAAACTGGCACAAAACACTGGCAGGTGGCTCCAGGATTTAAGCACATTCGGTAATAATATTTATGCCTCTGCCTTATAAAGCATCACCAGCTCCATGAAGATGCCTTGAAAAACACAGGTAAAGATGATTAACATCACCCGTTATTCCACTGAAATTATAGGGTGTTTCCTGCTTCGATCTGCAATTTTAGGAGGAAATTTTTCCACGTAGAATCTGGATACCGGAGAATAAAGGGGAGCTAGAGGAGCCTCTGTCATCCTAGTTAGAGTACAGTGGCATCATAGCTGACGGCAACCTCAAACTCCGGGGCTCAAGCCATTGTACTGACTCAGCCAATCAAGTGACTGGCACTACAGGGACCCGCCACCATGCCCAGCTTTCTATTTTTTGTAGAGACAGGGTTTCGCTATGTTGCTGAGACTGCTCTCAAACTCCTGGCTTCAAGAGATCCTCCTGCCCTGGCTGCCCGGAGTGCTAGAATTTACAGGTATGAGCCACAGCGCCAGCCTATATTGATATTTTTAAATCTATTTGTCTATCTAGCATCTCTGTATCTATCATCTATTTTATTTATAGAGATTATTGCCAGAAGGGAAAACAGGATGGCTTGTTCATAGTTGCCCAGGCAGGGCTCTGGGGGGACGGGGCTGGTCTCTGGCTTTCCGGGCCTTATCTCCCCGAGACTGTCCAGTTAGCTTAGCTTCCTTTCAGCTTCCTTTGCCGGTTACTTATTTGGAACTCTCTTGAAACAGGAAGGCCAACAGAGGGACTGCAACCAACTCCTGCTTCAGGAAGTGCCAGAGTGGCTCAGGTACCACTCAAGCCAGGCAAATTTGAGCTGGGTTGTTAAGTGACAATGGCAGCTATGAGGGTGGTGAAATTCAGCCAGACAGGAGTGTCCGTCTTCAAGAGGCTCCTGGTTTAAGGCTGGAGCTACCTCTGGACAGGAGGTGGCCTTGGACACTCACTTCCCATGAGGCACTGTCCTCCGATTTCAGAACTGATGGGGTCCGGAGATGGCTCTTTCTTCTTATCTCCAAAGGGCACCGAGGGGTCCCAGCCCCCCAGCCTCAGGGAACACGGCACACGTGAGGATGAAGGGCTCTCACTTGGGAGCTGGAGACACACACCTGGATGGAAGAGTGACAACAGGACGTGACTATGTGGATTTCCTGGCTGAGCAATGGTCTCGCCAACTGCTCTGGCCACTGGCTTTTTAATGATTGGAGTAATGCACCCAGGCCCAGGATGGAACATGTCCCCGTGGATTCAGCCAGCTGACAGTTATGACCAAATTGAGTACCCTGCTTTCACACTAAACCTCTCTGGTTCCACCAACCGCTGATCAAGATTCTCATTGGAACAAGGCTGTGGGCAAAGCCAGGGTCCTCCCTGAGGACCCCCTGAGGCATGTCGCATGCCTGTGGGGAAGAGACTCTGCCTTGTCACGGGCCCGTGCCCATGGTAACCCACAGGAGCCTTGCCCAGCTTCCAGAAGCCTGGGGCAAGAGGTGCCGACAGGAGCAATAGGTTCTTACCTGTACTGGGCGCACAGGTGCCCGAGGACGCCCCTCCCCAGGTGCTGTGAGTCGGTGCGTGCCAGCCCACAGCAGCCCCTTCCCTGGAGCACTGCCCTGGCCCAGTGGAAGCTGCCTCCCCTGGGCCGCAGCACTGTCCTTGGCTCATGACTGGCACTGGGCACAAAAGGCTGGCCTTGCCTCGCCTCCCCTCAGGGTGAACTCACCCTTTGGGAGAGTGTGTGCTCCAGAGTGTTCCTGTGGGATGAGAGCACAGCCAAGCTCCAACTGGGACCACACTCTTGCTTCTCACCCTCATTCTGTTCTGCCTCCTGACTCCACCTCAGCCAAGAACGTTCCCATAACACATCACTGCGGCAAGAAAACCCATCTCCAGCCAAGGACTCTGCCTCAGACCCATGAGGCGTACTGCTGTGTAGACGCTCACTGACAGAAATTTCACTGGGGCTCTGTTTTTCTATCAGGGCCAATGTATGTTCTGGGAGCAGAACATTCTTGGTCAGTCAATAGCTCTTGGAGATTTGCACTGGGGGTGACCCAGGAAGTCCCTCAGAGACACTGTGTCCCTGATTACATGGAGTCTGACCTGAGGACACAACTCACAGCAGTAGAGTCCAAAAATGGGCCCAGAATCCATCCTGCCTACCAAGCAGCAGGTGAGATGGTGATGTGGGGTAGGTGACAAGTGCCAGTGCTGATCTCACAAATACCAGCATGCAGCACAGTGACCCCTGGGTGTCCCTTGGACTGTACTTTGCAAGAGTTGCTCCTTTGTGGTGCTGGCTCCTCTTATCACACAGCTCCACAGAGGACAGGCTGGAGAAATGGTGGCCGGTGCCTCCCTCCCGGGGGGATCATGAGGGCTAATTGGGAGAGTGCAGGTAAAGCTCTTATCTCAGAGCCTGGCACCTGCCAACCTCTCAGGTGTGCCAGCTGGCACCACTGTTGTTACCGTCTCCTGGAATTGCAGGGCCCATGTCAGGCCCCTCACACCCTGCTCTTCCCCTCAAGCCGGGAGCCCTCATCTGCCTCCATTTTCTGAAGGAGGGGTGGCCAAGAAAGATCTCTGTGCAAACCCTTGAATGCCATCTTCCTGGCTCTCATCCCTGTGGGAATCGGCACCAGCCAGAGAAAGGAAGACGGTTGGGAGCCAACAGGACCTGTAGCAGTTGAGGCTTCTGACCCGAGAGCTGGCCAATACTCAGTTTCTGTGGCAGGTCAGGTTCTCCTTCAAACCCCCAGTGTCATGCAACCAAGGGGACTGGACACAACCTCTGAACTAATGATTCCTGTGTCCACGGCCATACCCCCCTGAATGCGCCCGATCTCGTCTGAAATAATGAAACTTGTTTCATGATTTAGGGTTAGTAGAATGGAAAGGAGTGTTTCCAAATGAGTCATAGTATATAACTGGCAGGTCCGTACAGGAAGAACAGTTGGTACTCGTCAGAGTAGAAGAAGAGATGTGGCCATCGGGCCTTTGATTCTATGGCATGATATTGTGAGTGGAATTCCACCTGGGTGGAGAGACATGAAATGGACCTGGAAGGTTCAATGTCTGAGAGTTAGATGTGACACTCAGAAGTGTCTGTTTTTGTTCTTCCTAATGATTGTATTTCATTCGTGTTGCCCTACATGGCAGCACCTTCTGTAAGGACGCTGCTGGTCTTTGGTGGATTCGTTTTACTGGCTGCTTTCAGTGGGCCTAAGTCCTCTTCATGACAGTTCTGTAAAAATATCTGTCTTTGCTCTGAGGCTCAGTGGGAGCCACATCACACCACTTCTCTGAGAGTGGGAGAAGATGGAACAGTCAAGGAATTATTTTTCCCTGTATAATTAACCAGCTTATCAACTATGACTCAATATGAGGCTCTCGGCCAACAAGGCAACAGAGACCCAAATTAAGAGTCCCCTTGGCCCCTGCCGATGACTGGAGGGGAATTGTGCATCTTGGAAGGACGATACAGCCTTCGGTCTAAACACTGTAAAAACTAGGGACATCATCCTTGAACCCAGCAGGATGAAGACTTACCTTGGTTTGTAGAACATCTCAATGTGGATCAAACTGAAAAGGAAGTATCCCAGTCTCTCACTATATGAAGAGCTAAGAGGCCCGGGAGGGAAGATTGCTTGAGGCCAGGAGTTCGAGACCAGCCTGAGCAAGAGCGAGACCCTGTCTCTACAAAAAAATAGAAAAATTGGGTTCAGAGTTGTGTTCATGAGATGACACAGGGCTTGAAACATGAGACATTTGCTGAGGACCTTTCAGAAAGGAGATTCTGAGAGAAAACTGTTGACACAGTAGTTGGAATGGTTCCAATTGCAGACCTTGCAAAATACTTATGATTCAAAGAATTTCCTTTTTTTAAAAAATTTCTTTCTTTTTTTTTTCCACTAGACATTGTCCCTGAGGGAAAGAATTTCCTTTGTAAAAGGAGAAGATAAGATAGCTATCTGCAAGCTTGGGAGAGACATAAGAAGAAAACAACCCCACTGACAGACACCTTGATATTAGACTTCTGACCCCCAGATTTAGGAGCAGAACACGTAGGAGCAGTATTCCAGCAGAGATCAAGCCCGTGAGCCTTGCAGGGCAGCGAGAAGGTAGGTGGCTTCTTTCTTCCTTGCCCTCATCTCTGGCAGGCAGTGGGCTCCCGAGCTGCTCGAGGGCTCTTCTACCCCGACAAGTGCAAACACTGCTGCTGCCCCTGAACTGGGAGCTTCTTGCCGATGAAACACAGGGCAGGTAGCACTTGTGGTCCCTCCCGTCACCATAGACCCGAGCTGAGGTGGCAGGCACCATGTTGCTTCACCACCCACCATGCACTTTGTCCTGCCGGGGCCTCTGCCCCTTAGTTTTCGTCTTGCTAATTCCCACACAAACCTTTCCCAACTGCCGCCGACATGGCAGGAACCAAAGGGGACTGGTGGTTTCCAAGGGATCTGTATAAACCCAGAGTCTGGACGTTCTGGGTGGGCTGCCTTCAGGAGAGAGGGACACAGACGTCCAGAGTGGTAGCTTTCCTGCTCTCAGTCTCTTTTCCTTTCCTTTCCCTGCCCTGCCTGTGGCTTCTGAAAAACAACTGAGCCAGGGCTTGCAGGAACTGCTTTTCCTCTCTCTTGGTGCATCCACTATACCGGCCTTCCACAGAGGGTGGGGCTCAAACCTTTCCAGACTCTTTTCTTCCCCTCCCCCTCCACAACTGTGGCTGCCAGAGAGAGACAATTGAGCCACTCCCCTGAGGCTTCCACAGAGAACGGGACTCAGGCTTTTCTTCTAGGGGTCCTGCAGTGGACTGAGGGGTGCTCGCACTGTGAGCTCTCTGCCCTTGGGCCTTCCCTGGTGCCACTTTCCAGTGACTCCGTCAGTGCTGGGCACTTCTGGAGGTGGAGGGACATTGAACCCGCTTGGGTACCCGTGGGCAACTTGGGATCAGTGTGTGTCTCCTGGCATGATCAGGGATTGATCTTTGAGGACCCAGTGACAGGTGATAGGCCAGCTCCCATACCCCCAGGTCTCATTCGCAATGCTTGGGAGCAAGAAGAGGAGATCTGTGATTGGGTGAGACCACTGTAACTCCTTCCTGGAGGCTTTGCCTAGAAGCTGCAAGGAGACCTTCAATCCGTGTTGAGAGAGATCCCTTGCCAGCTTTGGTGGAGCCTACGGCCAGGCTCACACAACCAAGTCCCCCAGGTCCCTACCCGCCTCTGCTGTGGCAGAGAATAAGGACTCACCTGAAGTTCCAGGGCCCCACACTGCCTGGGGAAATAAAATGCTTCTCTGTAGGGATAAGAGCCTGTCAGAGGACCCAAAAACAACATTGCAGCTTGTGCCTTTCTGACAAGCGCAACCTGCTGACAGGGTGGTCAATCTGCATGCACTTTACAGCATTTACTGACTCAATCATACAGGGTGTAGTTGAGTCTCACCCACAAGCATCACCCACAATTTTAAAGATTAAACTGGGCATGCCATTAGCTAATCAAAAGAAAATCCAAATATAAGAAGTGAAAGCTGCTCTAGATGAGAAATGGATCCATAAAATATATCCAGATCCATGAAAAAATCCAAGTGAAAGGACACCCACAAAAGAAAACAATAACTCTATACCAATGAAAACCAGCCAAAATGAGAATATTGAAATGGCTGATAAAGAATTTTGAATATGCAGCCTGACCAAGAGTGAGACCCTGAATAGAAAAAAATTGCAGGACCTGGTTTCATGTGCCTGTAGTCCCAGCTACTTTGGAGGCTGAGGCATGATGATTACTTGATCCCATGAGTTTAAAGGTGCTGTGAGGTAGGCCCATGCCACGGCACTTGAGCCTGGGCAACATAATGAGACTCTGTCTCAAAACAAAAAGAAAAAAAAATTTTGAATATGGATTGTAAAGAAGCTCAAAGAAATAGAAGAGAAAATAGAAACCCAGCATAAAGAAAGCATAAAAACAATGAAGGATATGAATAAAAAATTCACTAACGAAATTGAAGTAATTTAAAAAGTCAAGCAGAACTTCTGGAAATGAAAACTTCATTCAAGGAAATACAGAACACAGTGGAAAGGCTTAAGAGTAGGCTACATCAGAAAGAAGAATGAATCTCAGAGTAAGAAGACAACGCCTTTGAATTAAACAAGTCAGTAAAAAGTGAAAGAATGGAGAATTGAGAGGAATGAACAAAGCCTACAAGAAATAAAGGATGATATAAAGAGGCCTACCATAAGAATTATAGACATCCCTGAGGGTGAGAAAAGAAAATACACAAGGGCTGGAAAACTTATTTAAGGAAATATTTGAGGAAATTTCCCCAGGTCTTGGTAGAAATCTGGACATTTAGGTACTAAAGGCACAACAGACTCCTGGGAGATTCATTTCTAAGAGGCGATCACAATGAGATAGAGTCGTCATCAGACTGCCCAAAGTTAACACAAAAGAGGAACTCCTACAAAGTGTGAGGCACCAGGTAACTTCCAAAGGAAAACCTGTCAGACTAACTGAAGACTTCTCAACTAAGACCTTACAAGCCAGAAGGGACTACTTCTAAAATAGAGTAATGACCAGCCTAGAATTCTGTTTCCTAAAAAACTATGTTTCTTATATGAGGCAGATATAAAGACCTTCTTAGACAAACAAATGCTGAGGGAATTTGTCTCGACTAGACCTGCCCTGCAGAAGATCCTCAGAGCTGCATTATACACTGATCAGCATAGTAGACACCCATCAGTGTAAAAACCATCTAAAAGCTACAAGTCAGAGCCCAGATACACAATGGCTTAAGATGTAAAACAAAGCAATACATTTTTACTCAACAAGATAAACAGAAATCCACCCCATTTATCAATTCTTTCTATGAATGTGAATGGCTTGAACTCCCCACTGAAGAGACATAGGCTAGCTGAATGGATTAAAAAAATATGAGGCAACTATCTGACATGTCCGGGAAATGCATCTAAGCCATACGACTCATTGAGACTCAAAATGAAGGGATGGAAAACAATATTTCATGTAAATGGAAACTGAACGAAATCTGGTGTAGCCATCCTCATATTTGATAACATAGAATTCTTATTAACAAAAGTAAAGAAAGACAAAGATAGTCATTATATAATGGTGAAGGAAATAATTCAATAAGAAGATATAATAATCCTAAATATCTATGCACCTAACACAGGCACACCCAGACGCATAAAGCAAATTCTACTTGATCTAAATAAAATGATAAACAGCAGCACTGTAGTAGCTGGGGACTTCAGCACCCCACTGACAAAATGGGACAAATCTTCCAAACAGAAAATAAAGAAACAGTGGACTTAAACAGGACTGTAGAACAAATGGGACCAAGGGACAGTTACAGAACATTCTACCCCAAAACTACTGAATATATGTTCTTCTCATCAGCTCGTGGAGCATTCTGTAAGATTGATCACATCCTAGGCTACATGTCTCAACAAATTTTAAAAAATAGAAATTATACCATGTATTTTCTCAGACAGCAAAGGAATGAAATTAGAAATCAAATCCAACAGAAACACTCAACTCTGAACAAAGTCATGGAAATTAAACAACCTACTGTGGAACCATTATGAGGTCAAGGAGAAAATTGAAATGGAAATCAAAACATTCTTCAAACTAAATGACAAAGGAGACACAAATTACCAAAATCTGTGGGGTACTGTAAAAGCAGGCCAAAGAGGAAAATTCATAGTCTTAAATGCATATGTCCAAGACAGAAAGATCCCAAATCAACAATCTAATGAATTGTCTCAAGGAATTGAAGGGGAAGAGCAGACTAATCCCAAACCCAGCAAAAGAAAAGATATAAACAAGGACAGAGCAGAACTAAATGAAATCAATTCCAAAATAATTATACAGAAGGCTCATAAAACAAAAAGTTGGTTCTTTGAAAAGATAAGCAAAATTGACAGGCCTCTCACTAGATTAACCATAGACAGAAAATAAAGGACCCTAATAAGCTCACTCAGAAATGAAAAAGTAGATATTACAACTGATATCATGGAAATACAAAACATCATCTCTGAATACTACGAAAATCTGTATGCACATAAACTTGATAATGTTGAGGAAATGGACAAATTTTTGGAAACACAAAACATCCCTAGGCTCAATCAGGAAGAAACAGAACTCTTGAACAGACCAATACCAAGTAAATATTGAAGCAGCAATAAAAAATCTTCCAACAAAAAAAGTCCCAGACCAGATGGTTTCATAGCTGAATTTTACCAGACCTACAAAGAAGATCTAGTACCTATATTGCAGAAATTATTTCATAACATGGAGAAGGGAGAAATCCTACCCAACTTGTTCAACCAAGCTAATATCACCTTGATACCAACTCCAGGAAAGGACACAACAACAAAAGAAAACTACAGACCAATATCACTTATGAGTATAGATGCAAAAATTCTCAATGAAACCTTAGAAACCAAATTCAGCTTCATATCAAAAAATAATCTACCATGACCAGGTGGGATTCATTCTAGAGATGCAAAGATGGTTCAACATATGCAAATCTATAAACGTGATTCACCACATAAATAGAAGCAAAAACAAAGACCATATGATCCTCTCAATAGGTGCAGAAAAAGCATCTGACAAAATTCAGCATGCTTTTATGATAAGAACTCTTAAAAAATAGGCATAGATTGAACATACCTCAATTTATAAAAGCCATATATGACTAACCCATAGACAACATCTGAATGGGGAAATACTGAGAGCATTCCTGCTGAGAACTAGAACCAGACAAAGTGTCCCACTATCACCACTTCTGTTGAATGTAGTGCTGGAATTCCTACGCAGAGCAATCAGATAAGAGGAGGAAATCAAGGGCATCCAAATAGGGGAAAGAAGAGGTCAAATTATGGCTCTTTGCTAATGACATGCTTTTATAGCTAGAAAACCCCAAAGATTCTGCCAAGAGACTCCTGGAATTGACAAATAAATTCAGTGAAGTCTCAGGCTACAAAATAAATGTGCACAAATCAGTAGCATTCATATACACCTATAACAGTTAATCTGAGAAGCAAATCAAAGTCTCAATACCTTTCACAATAGCAATAAAGAAAATAAAATATCTAGGAATATACTTAACCAAGGACGTGAAAGACCTGTACAGGAGGGACTATGAAACACTGAGGAAGGAAATCACAGAGAAGGATGTAAACAAATGGAAAAACATATCATGCTCATGGATTGGCAGAATCAACATTGTTAAAATGTCGATACTACCCAAAGCGATTTATAGATTCAATGTAATACCCATTAAACTAACAATGTCATTTTGCACAGATCTAGAATAAATAATTCTATGCTTCAAATAGAACCAGAGAAGAGCCCAAATAGCCAAAGCAACTTTAATTAACAAGAACTAATCGGGAAGCATCACTTTATCGGACTTCAAGCTATACTACAAGGCTAAGGCAACCAAAACAGTATGGCACTGGCACAAGAACAGAGACATAGACCAATGGATCAGAACAGAGAACCCAATTATAAAACTATTGTCATATTGCCATCTGATATTTGACAAAACAGAAAAAAAATACACTGGGGAAAACAATACTTATTCGATAAATGGTGCTTGGAAAATTGGGTAGCCACATGTAGAAAACTGAAACAGGATCCATACCTCTCACCAGTCACAAAAATTAATTCACGATGGATAATGGACTTAAACTTAAGGCATGAAACTATAGAAATTCTAGAGGAAAATATTGGAAAAACTGTTTAGATATCAGTATTGGCCAAGAGTTTATGAAGAAGAGCACAAAGGCAATCACAGCAATAGCAAAAATAAATAAATGGGGCCTGATGAAATTAAAAACCTTCTGCACAGCTGAGAAAACAATCCATAGAATGAATACACAACCTACACAATGGGAAAAAATATTTGCATGCTATACATTTGATAAACGTATAGATAGATAACCAGAATCTACAAAGAACTCAAGCAAATAAGCAAGAAAAAGTCAAACAATCCCATTACAAAGTGGGCAAAAGACATGAACAGAAGCTTTTCAAAAGAAGATAAAATAATGGCCAAAAAACATGTAAAAATGCTCAAAGTCTCTACTCATCAAGGAAATGTAAATCAAAACCACAATGAGATATCACTTACCTCCAGTGAGAATGGCTTTTACCCCAAAACCCCAAAACAACAAATGCTGGCATTGATGCAGAGAGATAGTAATACTCATACACTGCTGGTGGGATGGGACTGTAAACTAATACAACCTCAATGGAAAGCAGTATGTGGAAACCTCAAACAAATAAAAGTAGACCTACCATGTGATCTAGCAATCCTACTACTGGGTATTTACCCATAGGACAAAAGGACATTTTATAAAAAAGACACCTGCACCTGAATGTTTATATAGCAGCACAATTCACAGTCACAAAGATATGGAAATAACCCAAATGCCCATCAGTACATGAATCAGTTAATAAAATGTGGTATATGTATACCATGGAGTACTATTCAGCCATAAAACAATGGTGAACTAATATCTCATGTATTAACCTGGATAGAACTGGAGAACTTTCTTCTAATTGAAGTATCATAAGAATGGGAAAACAAACACCACATGCAATCACCATTAAATTGGAACTAAACAAACAGCAGGTATGTGCACTCATGAGAAATCAAGCAGGTGGGAGGAAACAGGAGGAGACAAGTAAATTGACACGTAATGGGTATGATGCACACTATCTGGGTGATGGGCACACTTACGACTGAGTCCAACTGTACAAAAGCAATTTATGTAATTAAAACATTTGTACCCCTATAGTACTATGAAATAAAATAAAACAAAATAAAATAAAGAGCTAAGTGAGGTGAAGAGGCAAGAGGGATAGAAGGTGAAACAACAACAGCAAGGGAAATACACTTTAGACAGTACCAACCAATTAAATATTGGGAAACAGTGATCCCTGAACTGCTTAGGTAAAATTTCCCCTGCCTGTGGGCTTGAACCCACATAGACACGGGACCAGCTGTCCTTATTCTACCAACCCTCTGTTGCTATGAGGGAGATGAACCCAGATCACTCTCTCGTTGTGTACTGGACAGTGGCCACATGTGCCCAGCTGTTCCCAGTGAGTAGGATGGGTCAAGGGCTAGACTATCTCAGGGACCCTTGGATAATCACGCCAAGCAGCTCAGGGTCTTTTACCCTTTGGGGTATTGGAATGCTTCCATCCCCTGGGAATGCCTGCGCTTGCTGTGTAGTTGCCAGGAGAGCCCGGTGCTCCAAGACGTGGGCTAGTGCCTTCCCTCAAGAAATTTCATGAGACTTATAAGTACAGTGTATAAAAGCCTGAGCTACTTCTTCGGTCTTTGTAGTTTGCTCTATGCTTTCGGAAGGTTTACATGCTTGCTGCTTTCAAATATTTCTACTGTAGAGTATAGGAAGTCCATTTTTCAATACCCTAAATGTGGAAGAAAATATCGCACTGGGTGTCCTTTCTGCCAGTCATTACAGGTTTAGGAAAGACAATGATGAGGTCATGTTCATCATGTTCACTTGACTGGGGATGAACCCCCCTATATGTCCACTGCTTGGACATGTGAATCAGCGCAAGGAAAGAGACCCGCAAAGAGCCACGAAATGTGTGTGGGCCAAACCATGGGAAGAAAATGAGGAGACTGTTGGACACCCCTTCTGACAATGTTGCTCACACGGTACTGAATGGCTCACTCTCCACTTACACCAACAACCTCTTTATGGTACCAGAGTCTGTAAAGGAAAGGGATTCTCTTTAACTCTTTGGCCAAGAATCCCCCTAAAACAGGAGGGGCCAACAGAAGGACTAAAACCAGAGACTGTCACATGCCCCTGAGGAGTGGGGCAGGGTTGGGCGAGCTGGAGCCGTCTCTGCGTGCTGAGCCCTCCTAAGTGCTGCTGGACTGAAAGGGAAATTATACACGTATGTTTGCATAGCCTTCCCCTCACTCTGCGCTGGCCCCAGGGGGTTGGGCTGGGCCTCAGAGACTATGTCCTCAGGAAATAGGCCACACGGGGTCCAGTGAAGCACTGAGGTCCCACAGCTAGTGGGCAGAGCCAGGACACCTGAGGTCATCCAGCTCCCAGTCTGTCCCTGGGGGTCTCTATCCCGATCTGTGCAGCCGCCCAACCACCCTGCCTGTGGCTTTCAGCCAATTCCTCCTGAATAGAGCATTTGGCTTTTGGAGGCTGGGGTCCATGCTGGCCACCCCTCCTTGAGGGCAGGAACAGGGGAGAAGCTGGGCATTTCCTGGCCTAGAGGAGGGGGAAAGTGTGTCAAGACAGCCCCGGATGGAGCTGTGACAGCAGTGACCCCTCCAGCCTGATGGTGCCAGGCTCCCTGCTGAGCACTTTTGAGCTTTCGCTCATTTTATCCTGACAGGTCCTGTTACTCTCCCCACTGCTCTGCAGATCAGAAGAGAAGTTAACTAGAGAGTCAGGAGTGAATCGAGACCTGTGGGCTCTGAGCTGAAGGTTCATCCCCTGATTCACAGCCCAGTGAACCCTTGCTGGAGAGATCAGGCCCACAGTGACGTCAAGGTTGTAAGCTGCAAACTTGGGAATGCTCTGAAACCAGCATGGCTGCTGCTGGATGTGCTGTGCCTCCTGGATTCCCTCTGGGCACCGAGACAAACCAAGGCTGGGAGGAAAGGCCAGCAGGAGGAAGGCAGGAGAGAGGAGGAATGGATGCAAGGGGCAGGGGAAGGGATTAGAACAGGGTAGGGGCAGAGAAGCAGGTACGGTCTACTTACCCTTCAGTCAGGCTTGATGTGGGCAACTCCGAGCCCATGGCCACACAGGGTGCCCATGGAGACAGGTGTCCTGCTCAGGAGAAACATTTAGTTTACCCAGGTGGCAACGGGCGCCCAACAGGGTATAGATCCCTGCTGGAAAAATCAAACTGTGAGAATGCTGGTGTAGCGTGATCCCCTGTTGGAAAATGAATAACATAAAATGATATACATTCAGGGAAAAAAGTGGAGAAAAATGCCACAAACTCAGTAGTCACCATCCCCAGGGGGCTCAGGTTAGGATTTTAACTTCCTGCATTCTGTGTATTTCTACAACGTTTAAATGTTTAACAGTGCACTTGTAATGCTTTGGTAATTTGAAGGACACATGACAACAAAAGTGATTTCAAAGAGGGGGTGGCCGTACTCTCCATGCATCGTCCTCTCCAAACTTCCAAACAGCCAACATGAGCAGGTAACTGCACACCCTGTGCTCTGGGAGGTATTTGTGCTTCAAACAGGATTTTGTCCTCAGTGTGCACCATTAATTATTAGGGAGATATTGTTAAATATCTGTCAGATTGGTTTAATGTTTAGTCTGAAGGTTGCATACTAAAGAGTTTGTGCCTTCACTTTGCATACTATTGCTTAGATGTTGGTTTCAAAGAAGATGAAATGAGGCTAGGAAGGATGGGTCATGCCTGTAATCTAAACATTTTGGGAGGCCAAGGCCGGAGGATCGCTTGGGAGGCCACGTGGGAGTTCAAGACCAGCCTGAGCAACATAGCAAGACCCCATCTCTATAAAAATAGAAAAATTAGCTGGGCATAGTGGTGCACACACCTGTAGTCCCAACTACTCACGAGGCTGAGGCAGGAGGATCCCTTGAGCCCAGGAGTTTAAGGTTGCAGTGAGCACCAAATGGGGCAACAGAGCGGGACTCTGTCCAAAGAAAAAAGAAAAAACTAAAAGAAAGAAAGATGAAATGAAGGGGGAAATGGTGTGATTTCATTTTGTTTTGGGACTGTATCAATGCTTAGACCTAGAACACTTTTACTATTTGTGCTCAGCTACACTGCTGTCCTCATCTTCAAGCTTAGGATAATAGGTTGCTGGTATAATCAGTACTGCTCCATTGAGAAAGACAGACTCATTAAGATGCAAAATGAAAGATAAAATGCCAAAGCAGGAGCAGTGAGGATGGATGGCCGGGGAAGGAGGCTACGGTGTTACCGGTAAGCTCAGCACTTGTCCTCAGGACCATGTCAGAAGAACGAGGACAAGTGGATTGAAGAGAAGGAAGGGGGCTTTATTAATTTGCCGGCAGTTGAGGAAACTGGCAGACTCCCATCTTAACGTCCCAATTTCCCTGACTATAAGCAGAAAGACAGAGCTTTTAGAGGGAGGCTTTCAGCTCCAGGCTATGTCCCTTTAACTACAGTTGATGACTCTGATCTGTCCCATCTCAGCGGAAGACAATCTCCACCCTCACCCAGAGGGCTGTTGGGAGGACATCTGTGGTACAAAGGACATTCCCTTGCCCCTCCCAACCACTGGTCAGAGATAGGGATGCTGGTTTCCGTTCCCAAAAAGAACAGGGAAGTTTTAAAAAGACAGCTTGCAAAACATTCGTGCCCTTTTCTCAGGCTGTTCCCTCAGTTACCACAGGAGGGAAGGGAGGGAGGGCAGGAGTTACTCAAGAGGCTTCCTGGAAGAGGTGGGTGGGGCAGGCCCAGAGGAAGGCTTCAGGGAACAGGCAGGGTGGGGAAGAAACAGTGAGGGGGTAGAACTGCACGGGACAGGCCTGGGGTCAGCTCCCTCCTGTAGCCCTGAAATAGGGTTTGGTTCCCTACCCCAGCTGTGGCTCTGGGCTGTGGGAGACGTTGGCCAGAGCTGGGTTGGGGCCCAACCTACTCCCACTCTGGACTCTGCCCAGCAATTCCTGCGGAAGTGAGAAGAAGGGCCAAAGGGAAGGCAGGTTGGACACAGCTTGTCCCCACAGAAACGTGCACTTCTGTCTCTCCCTGACAGCCATCTACTAACCCCAGATCTGTGAGTAGAAATAGGACCTTGCTTGTCTGTGTGCAGTCTGTGTGTGTTCACAGGGTTCATCCAGGCTCTGTCCTTGTTGTGTGCGTGTGTCTGCATGCATGTCCATGCACATGCCGCTGGGCATGTCAGCTAAGCAGGCTGGCGTTTGGACAGAGTAGGGTGTTCCTCAAGGTCAGAAAAGGTGAGGGAACAGGAATGGGGAGAGAGGAGGCGGAGGTGTTAGTTGGCACTCTTACTTAAGGATAAGCTTAAGCCTATGAACTGAGCTCCAGTTAAAAAGGGACTATATTAGCTCTGGCAGTGAAAGATCCAAGGGTAGGATGGGTTTCAGCTGCTGTTCGATCCAGGGACTGGAAGGATGTCTTCAGGATGTGTGTCTCCATCTTTCAGAGGTAGAGTAGTATAATACAACTGAGATAGCACTTAATGGCAGTGGTTTTAACCTGTTGTGACAAGTGATGAAAGCTAGCGCCTCTCCAGAAAATGCCTATATTGGATGCACACACATGCTGTCCTTCCCCGTGAAGTGGCAGAATGTGCTCTTTGTGCCTGGAACTCCCAGGTTTACAGGACTTGCCTCTCACAGGGTCAGAGGTAAGTGCAGGAAGGGGGACCTTCTCCATGTGCTGGGGACCAAGGCGTGGCCCACAGGCATGGTTCTGCGTGGGTGTGGGGACACGCAGGCGGACCCCTGTGAGGCTCTGCTGCGCCAGGCATCTGCCCCGACCTAGCCCTCTCTCCCTTCCCAGGCCCCATCCTGGGCCCTGCCCAGCCCTCCCCTTTCAGCTCTGGGCCTCCCCGATTTGTCTTGCAGCTGGAAGGTCTGGCACATGGAGAACGACAAGCCAAGCCGAGGGGAGTCCGTCTCTCTCAAACCCAGGGCCAAGAGTCTGGAGAATGCGGGAGCCGTTACTGTGGAAAGCCTGGTCTGTCCCTTTCCCATGCATGGTCCTGGCCTCCCCTCCTCCTCGCCTGAGTCCCGGCTGCTGGTGGGGGCTTTGCTCCCCGTCCTCCTTCACCCTACTCTGCCGCCTCCTCCTCACCTCTTTGCACAGTTAAGAAACCCCAACCTGTCGGCCTCTGCAGCACAAATCAGCCCCCTTTATTTCACTCATTAAACATTTACTGAGCACCTACTCTGTGCCACACAGCCTGTCCTAGCGTGCAGGACAGGGGGGGTGCCAAGGAGGAAGTGACAGTTGAGCTGTGATGTAAAGAATGAGAACAGGAAGCAGATGAATGGGGCTCGGAGAGGGATCTCGGAGGATGCCTCAGCCTTCAAGGCTCTGGTCATCTTGTCCTCACTCCCAAACTGCCCAGGTCACACCACCCAGGGACTTGGTGTCTTGTGTGACCCTCCTAACCTCCATGGCAACACTCCTCCCTTCACGGCCCTGTGTCCCCCAGGGTGCACCTTTCCCACCATTGTCTACAGCAATGTCCACCCCTCGCCCAGCCACCCCCCCCACAGCCTGTGGGCACATGGCGCCCGAGTCATTGATCAGGAAGCTCTGCCCGTGGCCTTCCTTAGAGTCCCCTCCTGGCCCTGCCACCACACCTCAGTCACAGGTGTCCCTCCCTGATGAAGACCATGACCCTGAGGGCAGGATGTGTCTCGGGCAGAGCCCTACACATAGCAGGCGCTCGGTGCATGCGTTGCAGAAGTTAGTTAAGCAGCCTTCTAATTCCTTCCTGTGCAACTGTCCAGTTCCCGCCTCAGCCCACTCGGGAGGGGCCTGCGGGTGTCCCCGTGCGGCCAGGGTCTCCCTCTCCTGTCCCTCAGCTCTGTCTGACCTGATGGCTCCCTGCTGCCTGTAGGAGGACGGACGGCTGCCTGACAAGGACTCGAGCCCCACAGAGGCCGGGGACAGAGGGAGTGAGGTGGGGCCGGAGCCCCTCTCCACCTGGTAGGTGACCTCTGCGAGGGCCTGGGTGGGTGGAGGCCACCTTGGGGAACGGGGGGAGCCACCTCCTGACGATGGGGGGACGGCTCCGCGCACCTCAGTGGAAGGAAGCAGTGATGGCGCTTTCGCTCACTTGCAGGCAGATGAGCCTCAGAGGCGACCCCGGCCGAGCGTTCCCCACCTACGTTTAGCAGCCAGAGTAAAGTCCCACTGGGAACCCCACAGGTGCTGGGGGGCTGCTCTGGTTGCAGCTGGGTAGGAGGCCCCGACCAGCCAGGCCTCCTGGTCAACCTCCCCCAGCTGCTTCCACCCCATCCAGGCTCCGGGCACCTTGGGGAGCCCCGAGGTTCAGTTTGGAAATTCCTGGACTGGGCCAGGCCAGCGTTTGTCAACTGGAGGCCAAAGCCAGGAGAGGGAAAGGGACTGACAGGTCCAGTTGCACAGGCAGTGAGTGGACCGGGTGTGCCCAGAACTCTGGTTCCTGATGTCCCAGGCCCCGGGACCTCGGGATGTCCCTACCCCTGGGACCCCCCCGGGGTGGTGGTGGTGGCGGAAGGGTCTCATCTGTCTGCCCAGGTGGGGAATGGGGGAACACGCCTCCCTCACCCTCTCAGGACCTGGGTGCTGGCGAGAGGCTCTGGCAACAGCAGCTGGGTGGGTGCGGTGAGCACTGGGGGAGCATCTAGCAGATGCTCAGCCTAGGGGAGCCCGGAGCTGCTCAGGGAGCAGCCTTGCCCCGGGTGCCCACGAGTGACCAAATGGCCAGGCAAGCATGGACGCAGGGCCACGTGGCTGCCCTGCAGGGCATGGTCTGCTTCCAGAGTCCTCTCTAGGGAACAGGAGCTGCCGACTGGGCTGATAAGTGTCCTGGTCACAGCCGGAGCCTTTGCACCTTGTTCTGTGGTTGGGGAAGGGAGGCAGCCACCATCTGGAGGGCAGGTCTGTGTGTTGAGAAGGTTCTGCCTGATCAGTGAATTCCCCCGCAAGCCCTGCAGGCAGGGGCATCACTGGGGTGGTGGGACTGTGGGCGCTGCCCCAGGCCAAAGGCACAGTTTGTGGAGACATAGGGACAGGAAGACCTGAACCACTTCTCGGTTTGCTCTGAGCTGGGGTTCCCCTCATCCCTGTGGGATGTCAAGGCCAGTGCCCAGCTTGCCCTGTCACCATTTTACCGGGGACACACCTGAGTGACTTCGGCCTGGAGGTGCTAAGGATCCCCACTGCAGTGGGAGTCTGGAGTACCACTCGCGGACCTGTTGGTCCTATTCCCCAGGAGGATCCTGCGGCCGGCCCAGAGAGTGAGACGCTTCTGCAGGGAGCACAAGCAGCTGATTCGACGCATCTGCATAGGCCTGCTCTGTACTGGTGAGCCCTTCCCAGGGGACAATGACTCTTGCCCCAGCTGTCCATGTCTCAGGGCAGGGTTGTTCACTTACCCGCTATGCAACACAGAGAGTTGAGCAGCAGCTCCGGGCCATCTTCCTTGCTGGGCACTGAGTCATTCATTAATGGGACCAGATTCTATTCCTGAGGTGCTCTCTCTCCAGTGAGGGAGGAGAAAGGACATTCCCAGGGAAGACAGGAAGCCCTCTTGGAGCACCAAGTAGGGCAGGGAGGTCAAGGAGGACTTCCAGGAGGAGGTGACACTGGGGTCTGACAGGTGGAGCAGGAGTTAGCCAGATGGAGAGGAGGAACAATAAGAAGTGGGAGACACCCCATGCAGAGGAGCAAAGGTGAAAACTGTCAGGGTGTGGGTTTTGATAAAGTCTAGACCTGGATTCTGCCCTCAAGACCAGAGTGCACAATTGGAGGGTTTAACTTCGTATTTTATTTTATTCTTGCTCCTAAGATCTAGAACATTGGAGGTTTAAACCCGAAGTGTCAAGGCTGAATTCACTCTGTGGGACCGTGGGAGGGGGCAGCACAGACAGGGAGAAGGGCATGTTGAGGGCCACGGTGCCTGTGTCAGAGCGCAGGGGTGAAGGACGGCGGGGTGGATGGGCCCTGGGGAAGCAGAGGAGCAGGACTCGGGATTGGTCGCGTGTGAAGGCGAAGGAGACCCTGAGTCAAGCCTGCCTCGGTTCCTGCTTGTGTATCAGAGGACGATGGTGCCCCCCCCCCCCCCCCCCGCAGAGCTGGGGCACATGGCTGAGCAGCCGGAGGGGTAACTCAGACAGTTTGCTGGAGACACAACTGCCAGGCCACGCAGGGGAAGAGAAGGTGCCCAGGGACACTAGGAGAATGGATTGGGAAGCTGGTGAGGGACAAAAGCCTGGGGACCAGTTACATAGATGGCTTTGGCGCGAGCCAGAGTCCCGGAGAGCGAAGGGGTTCAAGAAGAAGGGAAAGACCGATAGCTGGTCCAAGTGATATGCACTGAGTAGCATGGCAGTGTCCACTGATGCAGGGACAAGAGGCACCTTGGTGTCATAGGATGTAGTTCCAACAAGTGGACTGGAGTGAAGGCGGCTGAGGCAGTGTAGACAGCAAGTGTAGACAGCCCTTTGGAGAAATTTTTTCTGAGAACAGGGCGGGAGTATGAGTGGTGGGTGTGACAAGGTGTCAAGGACGGGCATGTGTCTATGAGCTGAGGCAAGAGCGTGTAGAAAGCATGTGAAAGGACAGGGGATAAAGAGGTGACGGATGGAGCAAGGTCCTCTGGGCACAGAGAAGGGCTCCCAGGCCCAGGCAGGGGCAGGTGTACCTAGCGTAGGCTCACTTGTGCTGTTGAGTTGGGAGACAAGAAGAGAGGATGTGTGTGGATGCAGAGCCCATTGTAGGTGCCAGGGAAGGGAGGGGATGGTGAGAGAGGTGACAGCAGTGGCCCCAGTCTGCTGAGATGGGGTTGGTCCATGTCCTTCAGCTTCCTTCCAGGGAGCGTGTCCAGGACAATGAAATCTTCTTTTGGCAGGGCCCTCTCTTGTGCCCTTGCAGACTGATATTTGCTTCTATTGAAGAAGTGATTGATTCCTGGGTTGTCACTACAAAAAAAAAAAAAAAAAAAAAAAAAAGAAAGAAAGAAAAGAAAAAGAAGAAATGATCAAATTCTCTCTCCAGTAGAGAATGAAAATTGCCTCTAGTGTCTATGGACCTGTCCACTTCTCCAGCTGGTCCGAGTTCTGTGTCTTTGCAGGCAGGTGGCCCTGGGGATGCCCCTGTCTCCAGCAGTGGCCTACTCCGGCCTCCCTTCCCTGTCCTCTTCCGAGCGTCTCGTGGGGACAGCTCCTGCTGCTCAGGGCCTGCTGACACTCAGAGCTGTCCCAGGCTCTGCCTGCCGCACTCACATAGGCCTCCTCTTTCGCCAGCCCTGGCACCTCCCTGTGCCTACACAGGGAGTGTGGCATGGGCTGCTCTGCCTGCGGTGCCGCAGACACAGCTGGCTTTGGCTATGGCATCACAAGCCAGACCCTTTCCCTGGGGCCACCAGTGTCATTGCTCTTGTCATACTTTAGCTACTTTGGTGGCAAGAAACTAAAACTAATATTTCAGATCACTTTTTTTAGTCCATGGCTAAGTCCTTTCCATTCTTAAAGGACCCTGGGTTTTGAAATTCAGAAGCCAGAGAGAGACATTTGCCCTTTGTGTCCACAATCACATTTCTGGAGGTGTGAACACAGAGCGGCTCAGCCACTTAAAGGAGAGAAGGGCAAAGGGGGAAGAGGACATTCCTGAAAGGAGACGATGGACTCATATTCCAGAACACAGGCCTGGCACACACACACGAACTCCTTCACAGAGCAACTGACTTGTTCGTCTCCGTCCTCCATCCTAGCAGGGCTCGGATCATGGCAGGTGCTCCTTCGACGCCCAGACATCCATGCTGCTTGGCCTCACGGCCTCGTACACATCTCCCTCCCAGTTGGTCGGCACTTTACAGTTTGCAAAGCCCTTTCACACATTCTGCCAATGAGCTCATAACACCCTTTGGACACAGGAGGGATGATTGTTTTCACTGGCAGATGAGGACACTGAGGTTCAGAGAGGTTGGGGGACCTTCCTGCCCTCCAAGTTCTGGATGGAGTAAGGTGGTGTCTGTGGTGGGCTGCAGGGGCCTGGAGAGGCAGGATGGTCATCCAGCCCCCTGCCCGGTCTCGTCCCCCAGGGTACGCTGTCTTCCTGCTGGTTGCCTGCATCCGGAATTTCCAGAGGGCCCTGGGGCTGTTCGTGCTCACCTGTGTGGTCCTCGCCTTCTTAGCCTATGGCTTGCTGAAGAGGCTTCTGGTGCCAAAGCTGACAAAGTGTAAGAAGCCTCAGAGCCACCCCAACCTGGAGCTCTGGGCTAAGAGGTGAGTGAGCTCAAGCTCCGAGGCAGGGCAAGGGCAGTGGTCTTCTATTTATGACAAGTCACTGATAATAGTTTTTCATTTGAGGGATTGATGCAGAGTTTGTTTTAAAAAATACAGATAAATTGTACTTTATAAAAACTAAAAGCTTTTGGGCCACAAGTGGTGACTCACAGCAATAATCCCAACATTGTAGGATGCCAAGGCAGGAGGGTTGCTTGAGCTCAGGGTCTAAGGCCAGACTGAGCAAGAGCGAGACCCCACCTATACTAAAAATAGAAAAAATTGGCTGGGTGTGATGGAGCATGCCTGTAGTCCCAGCTACTCAGGAGCTGAGGCAGGATGATCCCTTGAGGCCTAGGAGTTGGAGGTTGCTGTGAGCTAGGCTGACACCACAGCACTGTATCCTGGGCAGCAGAGCAAAATGCAAGACTGTGTCTCAAAATAAATAAACAAATAAAATAAAATAAATAAAGAAAGAAAAGAATTCCACTCCCAGGTATATACTTAAGAGAAATGAAAACATATGTCCATACAAAAACTGGTACACACGTGTTTATATAGCATTATTCATCAGAGCCAAACGGTAGAAATTTTAAAAATATCCATCAACTGAAAAATGGACAGGAAAATTTATATGTCCATACAAGGGAATATTATAGGGCCATAAAAGGACTTTAGTACTGATAAATACTAAAATAACGATAAACCTTGAGAATGTTATGTGCAGTGAAAGAAGCGAGTCTTGAAAATATACAAACCACAAGATCCATTTGCATGAAATGTCCCGAACAGGCAAATCTATGGAGACAGGAATAGAGTAGTAATTGCTGGAGTGTGTGGGAAGATTAGAGGGTGATGACCAGTAGTCAGGGCTTCTTTTTGGGCTGATGAAAATGTTCTAGGATTGAGGTAATGGTGGCACAAATCGTTAACTCTACTAAAAACCATTGAACCATCTACTTTACATGGGCAAATTCTATATCATGTGAATTTTGTCTCAAGAAAGCTGTTAAAAAATACATAGATTTGGGGCCTGGCATGGTGGCTCATGCTTGTAATCCCAGCATTTTGGGAGGCTGAGGCAAGAGGATCACCTGAGGCCAGGAGTTCCAGACCAGCCTAGGCCACATAGGAAGAGTCCATCTCTACCAAAAATACAAAAGAAAAATGAGCCAGGCATAGTGGTGTGCACCTGTAGTCCCTGATATTTGGGAGGCTAGGGGAGGAGGATCATTGAGCCCAAGAGTTTCAGGTTGCAGTGAGCTGTCATGATGCCACTGCACTCTAGCGGGGGTGACAGAGTAAGACTCTTTCTCAAAAACAAACAAACAAACAAACAAACAGAAAACATGGATTTGATTTTGGTTTCCAGTCAAGATGAAGTAACGGAGACCAGGTTTACCCTCCCACTTGAAACAACAAAAACACTGGAACAAAAATGTGAAACAAGCTCTCGTGATATTAGATATTTGGCAATAAGAGACAGTGATCTTTGAGAACTAGGAAACATATGAGGTGAGCCCTGTGATCGTCCCAGCTTACTATCTGGAGAGGGTTTCCTGGCCCCCCACAGGGAAGGAGAACTAGAATGGGGCAGCAGATGCCCTAAGTTGAAGAGACAGAGCTGGAAATCCTGGGAAGACAGGGTGGCTGGAGTTCACACTGCAGAGTAGCAGACGAGAGAGAGGGACGCAGACAGAAAGATCTAGAGAGATGCAGAGAGTCCTCCCTGAACATCCAGTGCAGTTCTGACCAGTGAATGCACATGAGGAAACTCCCCGAGGCCTAGGAGAATCACACAGGGTCAGGAATAGTGTCCCAACAGCCCGGGTGGAAAAACCTCATCATAATTCACAGGACACTGTGAGTAATAGTAAGGGTCTTGGCTCAGTGGAATGGAAAACAATTAACCCCAGAATAAATGTTTCTCAGGCCCTGCCCAACAAATCTTAGACAAAACCCAAAAGAGTCAAACAGAGGAGCATCAGTTATCCACAGCACAACTTTAAGTGGGCAAATATACATGCATTGATGTCAACAAAGGAGAAGGAGGGCAGAAAGGATATTTGAAGAAATAGTGTCAAAAAAATTACAAATTTCCTGAAGATTTTATACCCCAGGATTCGAGAAGCTCCATGAACCCCCAGCACAGGAAACATGAAGAAGACAACACAAAGACACCTCATAATCAAATTGCTTAAAACCAGTGATAAAAAGAAAATCTTAACAAATGCAGAAGAAAAGACAAATAGTATGGATTACTAGCAGATTTCTACTTAAAAACATGTGAGAAAAGAGTGGAACAATAAAGAACAACAACCCCCAAAACCTGTCCACCTAGAATTCTTTACCAGTGAAATATCTTCCATAAAAGAAGGGGAAATGAGACTTTTTTCCAGATGTACAAAAGCTGAAATAATTTTGCAGGCATAAACCTGACATTCACTCTAAGAAATGTTAAAGGAAATTCTTCAAACGTAAGAAAAATGATACCAGATAAAAACCTGGTTCTATAGAAAGGAATGAAGAGCCCCCCAATAGGTAACTCCATGAGTAAATACAATGACTATTTTTTTTATTATTTAGACATATTTTTAAAATGTAATCAACTTGTAAGACAAGAATAATCAAGATATACTGTGGAATTTATTTTATATATGTAGAAGTAAATAGCTGAGTGCATTTGCACATGCCTATAGTCCCAGCTACTCAGGAGGTTGAGGTGGGAGGATCACTGAAGGCGAGGAGTTTGAGGTTCCAGTGCACTGTGATCACACATGTTAACGAGCCATTGCACTCCAGCTGGCCCAACATAGCAAAACCCTAGCTATAAAAAATCTTTTTTATTTTTATTTTTTTATATCTTTTTCTTGAGACAGAGTCTTGCTCTGTTGCCTAGGCTAGAGTCCTGTGGTGTCAGCCTAGCTCACAGCAATCTCAAACTCCTGGGCTCAAGCCATCCTCCTGACTCAGCCCACAGAATAGGTGGGACTACAGGGTGTGCCACCACACTTGGCTAATTTCTTTCTATTTTTAGTAGACATGGGGTCTTGCTCTTGCTGAGGCTGAAAAAATCTTTTTTAAAAAGAAGTAAATAACAATAGCTTTAATGTGAGGGAAGAAATGAAATTATACTGTTGTAAGTATACACCCTATGAAGTAGTACAACACCACTTGAAGGTAGACTATAACAAGTTAAATATGCATACTATTAATATAAACGCTAGCCACCACAATAACACAACAAAGAGTTACAGCTAACAAGTCATAAAGGAGGATCTTTAAGAAATAGTCAATCTGAAAGATGATAGAAAAATAGGAAAAGGGAAAAAAGAACCAATGTGACAAATAGAAAATAAATGTAAGATGTTAGGTGTAAACCCACCTATACCAATAATTACATTAAGTGTAAATGGTCTAAAACCCCAGTTAAAAGGAAGACTGGATAATAAAGCAACTGTATACTGCACATAAAACCTGCACTTGGATGTTTATAGTATCTTTATTTCTAATTCCCAAAACTTAGAAGCAATCAAGATATCCTTCCATAGGTGAATGGATAAATAAAATGTGGTACATCCAGACAATGGAATATTATTCAATGCTAAAAAGAAATGAACTATCAAGCTAATAAAGACATGGAGGAAACTTAAGTGCATGTTGCTAATTGAAAGAAGCCGATCTGAAAAGGCTCCATACTGTATGACTGTAGCTATCTGGCATTCTGGCAAAGGAAGCAAACAAGCAAAGGCAAAACCATGGAGACAGTAAAAATGTCATGAGGAATCCCAATGGAGCACAAGGAAACTCTGGGGGAGGGTGGCTGGGTATGTTCATTATCTTGATTGTAGTGATGGTGTCAAGGGGTATACGTGTGTCAAAACACATCAAATGGAATACATTAAAATGTGCAGTTTGTTGTGTATCAGCCATAGCCCGATACAGCTGTTAAAAACAAACAAAAAACAAAAACATGCATTGAACATCGAGAAAACTAGCAAAGAGATGCGCAGGTGGCACACAGGCAAGGCAAAAACTGTGCATGTAGAGTGGGATGATGGGAGGTTGAAAACATGAACAAAAAGAAAAAGGGTAGACTCTGGCCGGAGTTAGCCTGCTTGAGTTCAGACCCTGGGTCCCGTCTTATGAGCCAATTAAGACTGCATTGAAGAGAATAGACCTTGCTGCATAGGGTCTGGGTTAGAATCTCAGCTCTGTCACTTTCTAGACAGGTGGCCTTGGACCAGTTATTTAGCCTCTCTGTGCCTCAGTTTCCTCATCTCTAAAAGAAGGACAGTAACAGTATTGTTCTCAGCACTCACCTGCCACATAATAGGTGTCAATGTCAATGAACATCACCTGTCATTACTAGAACCCAGTGAGTTGATGACCAGGTTGGGGGCAGCCCTTGAGCTCCTGATGCTCAGAGCTGGGCTGTCCCCTGGACAAGCAAAGCCCAGACCCAGAAATGGGAGTGTTGCTGTCAAGGTTGCGTCCAGGCCTTGGTCTCAGGTGCTTGCGTCAGCATTCCAGACTGACATTATTGCTCCTAGGTGTCTGGGAGCGCGGCCCACAGTGCTCTGTCCTGGGCTACACAGGCCCCTCCTCCCTCAAGGTCAGAGACTGGGCTGAGCGTCACTGCAGCTGTGAGAGTCCCATACCTGGGTGAAGCCATGTGCTGGGCACCACACTAACCTTGGAACACATCCTCTTATTTAATCCTCCCAGCCACCTCCAGAAATGAGTGGTCTGTGGCCTCATTTGACCAATGAGGAAACTAGACTCAGAGAAGCCAGTGGGTCTGCCAGAGGCCACACAGCTTGAGTGGTACTTCCTAGTATCTGGATCCAGAGCTTGTGCTCTTGCCACGGTGCTGTATCCTTTCTCCTTCTCTCTGCCCTGTGTACCCTTTCTCTGGGTGCTAGTGAGTGTGTGTGTGTGTGTAGGTGGGGACACGCCAACGGTGATGGCTTTCTGCCTCTCCCCTGCAGGGGCCTAGCTCTTGCGGCTCTCCTGTTCCTGGTCCTGTGGCTGTCTCTGGACACCTCCCGGCGGCCTGAGCAGCTGGTGTCCTTCGCAGGAATGTGTGTGTTCATCGCTGTTCTCTTTGCCTGCTCGAAGCATCACTGCGCAGTGAGTGCTAATCTGTCAGGTGTGGCCTGGAAGCCAGTGGACGCGTCTCTCTTCTGGCCCTGGGCTGGATCTGGGGGCTGGGATGGGATGAGATGCTCCTGCTGGGAGAGCCCCGGAGGCTCAGAGCCTGGGGAAGACAGTGGGTATCAGGACAGGGCCCCTGGGAGGCCGGGGAAGGAGATCCCAGGACGAGAGGTGCCAAGTGGGCTGTCACCTCTCTTAGCAGAAGTCCTCAAACTCCCCAGTGGGGCAGGGGATGCTGCCTGGGTGTCTTTGCAGACTCAGAGGCTATGGTTGATCGGCCACTTTGCCTAAGATCAAGTGCTGACTCAGAGGCATTTGTTTCCTTGGTGACAGGCCCTCTGGTCAGTCCGAGCCTGGTCCTCAGATCTGTTTTCTCTGGAGGCCAGACCCCCAGGCACGACTCTGGCTCTTCGCCCAGTGATGGCCCAGGGACACAGTGCTGTGGCACGTCCAAAGCTGCTCAAGTTTCACACGGGCTCTTGATTGAGTCTTGCCCACTGCCCTGGCCTGCTGCTGCTGAGAGCCCAGCCTGTTCTGAATCTAAGGGAAGATGTGACCATTGGCATGTGGCCCTAGGCCCTGGCTGGGCCCAGCCCCTATCTGACAGTCAGACCAAAGCTCCCATCATTCCTCAGCAGTCCATGCCTGCGGCCCTCACCCCACCCTGTTCCCTGCCCATCCTCCAAGAGCTGAGCTCACGGTATCTTTCTATCGGGTGGGTAACAGGTGTCCTGGCGGACCGTGTCCTGGGGCCTTGTGCTGCAGTTTGCCCTTGGACTCTTTGTCATCAGAACAGAACCTGGATTTGTTGCATTCCAGTGGCTGGGAGACCAGATCCAGGTGTGTACATGGGACATCCTAGGCTGCCAGGGAATGTGGGAGAAGCCACTCGGTTGCAGGGAGGTGGGTGCTGAGGCCACAGAGCAGGGACTAGGCGGGTGGGTGTGAATGGGGCCCCAGACCAGGTAGTGCCAGGCCGGACAGAGTGTCCTTTCAGAGGCTGGGTCCTCTGTGGAAGAAAATCCCAGACAGGAAAGTCTCTGGGTACCTGACCATGCCACGGGGCCTGCGGTGGTCATCAGTGATTTGGCACTTAAAATAGTTTAAAGAGCTAAAAACAAAAATTGTAAAAAATTTATTCTGTGTGTGTAAATTTAAAAATAACTTTTATTAAAGTTATTATTTTTCATTGTTGCCAAATACAAATAAGATAAAGTTTACAATTTTAACCATTTTTAAGTATCATTAAATTCATGCATGTTGTTGTGCTCCCATCATGACTTACTATTGTCAAAAGAGAAGATTACAGCAGATTTAGTTTAATGAGCTTAATAGGCATTTATCCGCAATTCTAGAATCGGAGCACAGCTAGTTCTGCAGGCTGGAAGAAGTATTCCGGGGACTGAGCAGAGGGTGTGGTTGGAAAGAGGGAAGAGGCTGAAGAAAGCAGAAAACAAGAGGTGGCTGCAGGTTTCACAGTTACCTTCCCTGCAAGGGATGAAACAGAGGGGACTCCCCTGCCCTGCCAGTGTGGACTGGCTGGCATCTCTCCCTCTCCCGAGTGTGCGGGGGGCCGAGCAGCAACGTGGTTCCTCGTGGACACGTGGAACCGGAGCACGAGTGACTCCGTTTGGGTGGGTCTGTTGGGCCCCCTGCAGGAGCTCGGTTAAACCAACGGCCTCCTGTAAATTTAACACTCTTGGAAACATAAATTATCAAGGGCATGAGTATAACCTTCCACTCGCCTCCTGCTCACCGGTTTGCATGCATGCCCTGTTTGGGTGGAACTGGCCGTCCTGCCTGCCCGGCTGTGTCCGCCCCCTGGCCCCACCCCAGCACCCGTGGGTATGGGGAGGAAAAGACTGAGAGTTGCTGCTCTGGTCACCTCCCCACTTTACAGACTGGAACACTGAGTCCTGGACGAGAGAAGTGACTTGTCCTTGCAATCACACTGCAAGTCGGGACCTAACACTGATCTCCCGTAGAAGTGTGGCTGGACTTGAATGCCCAGTCCGCAAGCCCAGGGCGGGGATGCTATGAGAGAAGGCTGTGCCCTTGGTTGTCAGGGGACTGGGCAGGCATAAGAGGCACCACCTTTGACAGCCTTCGCCACACATCTCCTGTCTTGCTTCCTCATGGTCCTTTCTGTATTGTCCTAACAACGTCCATCTCAGAGTATTTCCTTAAAATTCAATGAAAAGGTGTCTCTTTGGAGAATGTATTCGGAAGGAGCCAGTGCTCAGGACTGTGGCTCTACACACACAGTCAGGTGGCACCCCACTCTTGGTAAGGGCCAGGGGGACCACGTCCCTGGCCAACCTGTCTGGGCCTGGTGTCCCCCTTTTGTACCTGCACTGGTCCCTGGCTGTGGGGTGCTCATGGACCCTCCAATTCACCCAGCCTGGTTTTCCAGCCACTAGTCCCTGCCTCCTCCCTTCCTAGCCTCACTCCGTGTTTTGGTTTTGTTTTGTTTTGTTTTTTAATTTCAGATCTTCCTGAACTATACCAGGGCCGGCTCCACCTTTGTGTTTGGAGAGAATCTGGTCGACAGTGTCTTTGCCTTTAAGGTCAGCTTGACTATTGGTCCTAGAGGCCTTGAGTGGCCACTGTCCAGCCACCTCCAGCTGGCAAGGGGTCTGGACAAGGTGGCCTGGCCTGGCTGGGAGGGAGGAGTCCTGCGGGCAGAGGCTGGTACTGGGAGGAGCCCAGCAGTGTGTTCAGCTGGTGATATGTTTTTGCTATATTTGGTAACTTTGCAAAAGTAAGATATTTCTGTATTCTTTTCTTTAGAGATGACCCCCAAGTTATAGAATTGCTGAGAGGCTGAGGACAAGGAGCAGGGGTGGGGGTCTGTTCTGGTCCCCTGCTGAGACCTCAGCCCTGACATGCTGCCGGGACTCTGGGCCTGTGAACAGTTTCCAGGACACTTAGGCTCAAACCATCCTCTTCCTTTAAGGCCTCTCAAGGCCACCTCCACCAGGAAGCCCGCCCTTATTAATGCAGCTGCAAGTACAGCTCCTCCTCTGCATCTTTCTAGACCCATAGTCCCTCCCTCTGTCCCTCTTTCATTCCTTCCTTCTAACAAAACTTTATTGTGCATTTGATGCACTGAAAACTATGATAGGTGAAATTGAGGCAAAGGCACTGTCTGTTTCAGAGACTGTTTTGTCTTACGGCAGAGCACGAGTCCTAAGTCAGAACAGTGTGGTCTGTCTGTGCCGCTGCTTTGACCTGCCACACTGTCCTGGGCGGCCTGTGGCTGTGTTTCTTCTCTCTCCAGGTAACTGCTTAAGTGCCTAATGTCATCTTTAGTGAGAACTCTGTAGCGTGGTCCTCCTGTACCTGCCTCACACCAAAACTGTCTAAGACCCTGAGGCTGCTCCCAGCTTGGGGTCTACTTCCCAGGTAGAGAGAGAGACCTGGGACCCTGCTCACTCAGCTCTGACCCGGGCGCCCACTGAGGGAAATCAGGGGTGCCCGCCCTGGACTCTCCAGGACCACTGTGACCATGGAACTGCTGTGCAGGACTCCATGCACAGGTTCTAGAGGTTTCTGCTTTTGATCATTGCTCTGGCCACTGTTCCCAGAGCCTCCCCACCCTGCTGGGCACAGGAGTCCTGTCAGCCTAAGCCATGGACTTGGCCACAGACTTCTGGGCTGGTGTTGAGCCACCCGTGAGTCCAGACCCTCCTGCCTGCCCTGACCCTGACCTCTGGCAAGATCCCCTAGGAGCCTCAGTATCTGTGTGCCAGCAGTCCTGTGGGGAACATCCAGGCCATCACTGGGTTCTAACAGTCTCACCCTAAGAAGAAGGAAGGGGACTGGTTCCATCTTCTAAAGAGTTTTCTTGCCCCCAGGGACAAATTTTGCCATCATGTCTCTGAGACTAGTTCTGTGTAGAGAGGATATTGGGAGGGGCAGCCTCTGTCAATCCCCAAGGTCCCCTAACACCATGGCCTTAGGGTGATGGGGACCTGCACCCTCCACATTTGCATACCAAGTAGGGAGGCCACCCAAGGTTTCAGGGAGAGCAGCGAAGATCTGCTTCGGCCTGACTTCTTGTGTCGGCCCAGACAGAGAAGCTCCAGGAGCTCGTCACACTTAAAAATACACACACAACGCTGCAGTTCACCCTCGCAGGCCACTGGATTCAAGTGCAGTAAGACAGGTCCAAAGGACAGTGCCTGGGGAGTGGCTCTAGGGAGAGGTTGTTTTCAACAAGGGATGGTGAGGAAGCTCTTTGAGGAGGTGGCATTTGACATGGAGCTCCAGGGCAGAAAAGATTTGGACACACGGAGCTAGGCAGGAAGGGGACACAGTGTGGGAACGCACACAGCAGAGGGTGTGCTGGGGTGTCCACGGCACAGGGCATGGGTCAGCTTGACGGGCATGTGCGCTGATTCCCAAAGGGAAGTGAAAGCCTAGTTAGCCACAGAAGCTGGCAGAGAGGTGTTGGCCAGGCTATGTGGCTGATGTCCATAGGGACCCCACCCCGCTTCTCTCCCTTTCCAGCAGGGAACTGTCACTTTTCTTGCTGCTGTGTCTGCTCCCTCCCCAGTGAGCTATGTTTCCTTCCATCTTTTGTCCCCTTCTGGAAAAACATGCTCTCACCTGCTACTTGCCTCTTGCCCCCAAACAGCGTTCAGAACCATGAATTCCTAGACCGTTAGTCACAGGAGGGAGCCCAGGGGTCTTTGGGTCTCTTCTTTGTATTGTGATGGTCCCAGCAAATGCCAGAGAGGAGCAGGGAGTGGGCCATGATCACCCAGTGAGTCAGGGCAGAGCCAGCGCCAGCCCCCTCCATCCCTGGACTTCCAGGCAAGGGATGTTTTCTTCCTCTTCTTGTAAGTAGGAACCAGTGACATCATGTCCTTCCTCCAAACACAAAAAGTTGGGCGTGGTGGCACACGCCTGTAGTCCCAGCTATGTGGGGTGCTCAGCGGCTAGACCCCTTGAGCCCAAGAGTTGGAGTCTAGCCTGGGCAACATAGTGAGGCCTTGTCTGAAAAGGAAAATTTCCCTATATAACAACAATAATTTTAAAACATTTAATGGTGGCAAAAGACTTTTAGACTAACTATTCAATAGAGAGAGAAATAACAGTGAGTGGGTTCATCATTAACCGGCCTTAGCATTTCCCAGCCAAACACAAGCCATTTCCTGGCGCCTGGGAGGCCCTGGCCCCTGGACAGATTCCTGGCCAATGTGTTGGCCAATGGCATTCTCAGCAGTGTTGGGCCAGATGCAGGAGGATTAAAAATAAGTGTTCCACAGCCACGAATTCCCTTTCTCACGACTTACTAATCACAGAGTTTTATTCACATTCCCCCCGTACGACACACACACACACACACACACACACACACACACACACACGGGCCTTGTCCTCAAGGCAGGGGTGACTTTGTTGAGTGCTCAGTTCTCTCTGTTCCTTCCGTAAATCACAGGGACCTAGTCCAAGGCCTCTGGCCAGTTTCAGCCGGGGAATTCTGAGCTTGCTGTGATTTTTGGAATCCAGGCTGCTTCCTGCTGGGCCACAGTCCCACTGGTCTCTGCTGGAGGAAGTAGCAACTCTCCCTGTCCTCCGCCTACCCTGGGCCTGGAGTCTAGCAAAGTGGATGTGGCAGCCACCTCCTGGCCGTGTCCGCTGGGTTAGTCACTCCAGCTTGGCTCCGTCTCCCTCGTAGTAACGTCCCACCACACAACCCCCAGCCCAGCCCCACATCCTTCCTGGGCCGCTGTCCTGGGAGCACACTCGCTCCTTCCTGCACTGTCGCTCTACCTCTGCAACAGGCACTGGAGCTGCTCGCCATTGCCGCTCAAATCCTATCCCTGAGCAAACCCCACGATGAAGGAAGAGGTTTTCAGCTCCCGAGAGTTTCAAGGTGTCTGCCTGGCACAGACTGCAGTGCCAGTGGTCGAGAGAGCCAAATTTTGCACACAAAGATCAAATAAGATAAGGTCTGCAAGGCGCCACTGGCTTTGGTAATGAAGGAAGGGGTCACGTGTAACCTCAGTGAGTGTGATGTTCAGGGAGGAAACGGGGTGGAATGGCTAGGAGAAGGGAGAGGGGACAGTCCCGGCAGAGAGATCTGCTGAGCACTAGGCATCCCGGCAGAGACAGGCATGAGGTGGTTCAAGGTGAAGGAATGGCACAAATGGGAAACCAGGGGGCATGTCCAGGGGATAGCCAGGGTTCCAGCTTATCTGGACTTGGAGTCCTTTATCCTTTTTGGTAATGGTGGTGTGGTGGACACAGCAGCTGTTGGCTCTGAGGAATGTTCCAAGTCTGGGTTTTGTGGTTCATTGTTGCCTGAGGCTAGTGACAGGGCACTGTCTCCAGGACTTAGGCCTTGGGGTCTGGGGACAAGGTGAGGGGTTGCCCAGACAGCCCCAGGAAGTCATGGAGAGTCCTGTCTCAGCTCCCGCAGGGAGAGGAGGGAGCAGGGCCTTGTCCTTGGTGGGTTTAGTCCTGCCTTCGAGGCCCGTTTCCTGGCAAGGCTATGACGTTTGCCCAGAGGGTGGGTCCACTCTCTGAGCACAGTGGTTCTCAGGGTGCATCCAGATCATCATCAGCAGCAGCAGCGTCCAGGAGAGCCCAGCCCTAAGACCTGCTGAATCCCAAACTCCCTGATGAGGCTCGAATTTACATTTCTAACAAAGTCTCAGATGCTCCTGCTGGTCCAGGGACCACATGAGAACTTCTGGCCTAGAAGAGCTGGAAGTTCCTTCTTCCCAGAGCTCTGGGACTAGCAGGCCCAGGCCGCAAAGCCATTTCGACAAGGCTGTGGCCAGCGCTCAGGTGGTTCCTCATTAAAGGGGCTTATCTTAGTCTGTGCAGGAGGCTGTAACAAAACCGCAGACCAGGTGGCTCAGAGATGACAGAAAGTTCTTCCTCAGAGTTCTGGAGGCCGGGAGGCTGAGATGAGGGGGCTGGCACAATCAGGTTCTGGTGAGGGGAGCTCCTTTCCTGGTTATAGGTATGCTCTTCTGTCTGTGTCCTCACATGGTTGAAAGGTGGTGGAGCTTGCTGGGGCCTCTGTCATCAGGGCATCAGTTGCATTCATGAGGGTTCCACCCAATGACCTGGTCACCTCCCAATGGCCCCACCTCCTAATACTGTCACCCTGGGATTAAGTTTGAACAAATGAGTTTGGTGGGACATAAGCATTCAGTCTATGGTGGGGATGCAGCTGCCCCTGTAGAAAAGGAAACAAGCCTGCAGAACTGCACCAGGGCAGACTTCAGGGTCCTGGCAGGACCTTGACAACCTGCCTGGTGGCTGGGAGGTACCTCTGCCTCTTTGCAGGCACCGGACCTTGGCAGGTGGCCAAGATCTCCCAGCCTCAGGGTGCCCCTTTATGAATTAGGGACAGTGACATCTGCCATGGTTGCTGTGTGGATCAGTGGGTGCCCACACATTAGGCACTGGCACGGAGTAGGCCCTCACAACAGGCACATAGTAGGACTCCATATCACTTCCTCCCTACCACGGCAGCACTGCCTGGAGCTACCTGCCCTGCTGTGCTGCTGTCTCACACACTGCAGGCCCCAGAGCTGTTTACTGGGCTGTGAGAGCAAACCAAGCACAGGAACCTCATTAGTGTTAAACATGCCACCTCGGAAAAGCAAGAGTCGCCTCCATTATCTTTGATTTCCTTCCCTGCCTAGACAGCCAGCACTTAACCTAAAACATAGCTTCTCTTCCACCAAAAATCCCCATCTTACAGACAGAAAATGCCTTTTTGTTGCTGGTGGGAGAGATTCCCAGTTCTGCAGTGGGGTCCTGTCACCCCAGACACCCTCCTTCCTGGCTCAGGCCCATCTCTGCAGGCCTCCCTGCCCCCTGCGGTGGCTCTCAGAACCAGCTGGACAGGCCATCTAGACAGTTTGTGATCCTCTCTGCGTCTCATCCCCAGGGCGAGCAGGGTGATGTCATCACACCCCGTGCTGGGGCTGTTTGCAGCCCAGGCAGCCAGGAGCAGTCGCGGGGCAGGGAAAGGGTTTCTTGGGCCAGTACCTATGTTCCCTGTCAGGTGACATGCCAACTGCAGTGCAGCTGGTGACAGCGGTGGCGATTGGAGCAAGTTGAAGTGGAACCTGCGGCGCTGGCCTTGGTCTGGGAAGGGAGGGGAAGCACCTTGGCAGGCTTGTTTCTCGTGTCCGGCCGCAGCTTCCTGCACAGAATCTCTGCTCTAGTCAGGGACCTTTCTGTAACCCGGATGCATTTTCAACTAGACCCCAGATTTGATTGCTGAAGACTTTCCCTTCTTTAAACATAAAAACAACCCTCTCTCAAACCCCAACCCTCTCCAGCGCTGCTTCTTGACAGGGCTGGTGTCTTTTCTGTGTCTACTCCCTCAGGGCCCATGCCCTCCTTGGCTGGTGACATCAGCCTCTGTGCCTACCCTCCTCTGACACTGCTTTCACCTGGTGGCCAGCAACCCTTGAGTTGCTATGCCCTAAGGGTTCCGCCCCAGTCATTATCTTGCCGGAGAACTCTGATGCATCGAACTCAGCCCTTCTTGAAAAGCCGCCCTACTGTTTCCATCACATCTTTCTCCTGGATGTCCTGCAGGTTCCTTGCCTCAAGCAATCCTCCGACTTTGGCCTCCCAGAGTGCTAGATTTACAGGTGTGAGCCACCATACCCAGCCACTTGCATGTCCCTCTAATGATATCCCATGCCTATACAAGATCACACATAATGCTCAACCTCTTTTTAAATTTTTTAGAGATGTGATGTCACTGTGTTACCAGGCTGGCCTTGAACTTCTCGGCTCATTGATCCTCCCACTTCAGCCTCCAAAGTGGCAGGGACTACAAGAGTGCACCACCACGCCCAGCTGCCCCCTATTTTTTACTCACATGAGAGCACAGCATACACCCTGTTGTACAGCTTCCTTTTTTCCTTCTGATAAACTGTCTTGGAAATCATTCCTCAAGCGCCCATAGAGCTTCCTAACTCTTGTTTCCTGACTTTCAGTGCACCATTGTATGGTTATTCCTGGCTTATTAAACTAGTCCTCCAGCAGAAGACATTTCAGTTTTTACCAGGTTGTTGTTATAAATCAGATTGCAGGGGAAAAAAGCACTAGGGTGCGGTGTTGGGGCTGGGAAGGAGGGAATGCACATGAAAGAGATTTGAAGGGAAACCAATGAATGTTGGAGTGAATGAGGAGCAGTGCTGAGCCCGGCACTAGGGACCAGGTGACAGGAGGAGGTGCTGGCTGCAGGTGTCGGATGAGTCTGCTTCTAGCTTGTTAGCACTGAGTGGACGTAGAACACCGAAATGATGCGGGTCCCCTCAGTCAGGCTTAATGCACGGGACGGGGATTAAGACTAGGGGGCAGAGGCCAGGGATCAAGCTCATGCTGGAGGACAGACAGTGCAACCCTCACAGCAGCCCTGAGAGGGGAGCATGTTACCCCATTTACAGACAGAGAAGCAGGGGTGACAGTGGTGCCTCAGGCCCCTCCCATCATGGCGCAGGACTGTGTGTGGTGAATAGGGGCAGGGATGGCCTGGTCATTACTGGTAGGGGAACAGAGAGGGCGGAATTGCCTCAGAGAGGCCCCATCAGTGGAATAGCTGGGATTTCATGCACTGAATTCAGGCTGCCTCCTTGCTCCTGTGAGGCCTCTGTGTGGGCTCTCTGAGGCTCCTGGGCCCTGCCTGCCTCTGACCGGGGTCCTGCACTCTCTTTCCCCCAGGTTCTGCCCATCATTGTTTTCTTCAGCTGTGTCATGTCTGTTCTCTACTACTTGGGCCTCATGCAGTGGGTGATCCTGAAGGTGAGTCCCAGTGCCCATGACCCCGGCTCTCCCAGAATCACCAGCTCCAGGGGTCACTCTGTCCCAGAATGCCTTGCTTCCAGAGCCTAGCCCTTCCCCACATACCCTGCTCCAAGGCCTACACTTTCCCTCAATCTCCTGCTAACCAAACTCCCTTTCACAGGGTCTCTTGTCATGACACTAAGGAGAAATGGTACTGAAATCCAGTGTGGGCTTTGTGGGAGGAAAGGTTGCAGTCTTGAGGCTGCACTGAGAAGGTTTAAGAGAAAGAATAATTTATACCAGAAAGATCTTGAGAGACTGTAGCAGTGGGCTACACTGGCCAGAAGGAGCCTGTACAAATGTCACATCTGTGCTTATGTTGTAAAGTCTACTGTGCAAAACCAGCATGTAGGAGACAGCACTGGATGTCACTGGGCCTGGCAAATGATGCTGAGGTGGCAGCTGATCAAGCTCAGAACAAATGAGCACCATCAGATGACTCCCAGGAATTCAAATACAGCCTTGGTCATTGTCACTGTCTTAGTTCCTTTCCTGTTGCTAACACAGAATCCCACAGACAGGGTACTTTATACAAAATAAGAGATTTCTGTGGCTCCTGGTTCTGGAGGCTGGGCAGGCCCAGAGCACAGTGCTGGCATGTGTCCAGGGCCTCCTTGGTCACCCTGACATGGTGGGAGGCAGAATGAGCAGTGAGACACAGAGAGAATTGAAGCCACACTGATCCTTTTCTCCAGGAGCCCCCAGTCCTGTGATAACCAGCCCAGCCCCAACAGTGGCATCGATCCATTCACCAGAGCACAGCCCTCATGACCTAGTCGCCTCCTGAAGATCATACCTCTCTACACCATTACCATGGCAGTCAGATGTCAACATGAGTTTTGGTGGGGACATTCAAACCATAGCAGTTATGTTAGGAGCACACACTGCATAGCATGAGGGAAGTGGCCATGCCCAGATCCGGAGAATGTATTCCACCAAGGGGCTGTGACAAACTGAACTCTAAGGAGGAGCATGAATAGCCAGGTTTGCTCCTGGCTTCAGCCACAGAGTGGCTGAAGGAACAGGACTGAAGGGCCTGGAGAGGAGGAAGGTGTTGTAGGACGGCTGTGTCTAAATACTGACAAGGAGAAATTAGGAAAAGGGCAGCCTGAGAAGTACAACATGAGAGAGAAATTCCAATGGAGCAGATTTCATCTTGTATGTTTGTGTCTGTGTGTGTGTGTGTGCATGTTTGTGTCTCTGTGTGTGTGTGTGCATGTGTGTGTGTAAGGCAATTCTGAATTTTCAAATATATTTGGCCAGGGAATGCTTTTTGCATGGAGACAGAAAGCACACATGGTAGAAGCTCTGCTCTAATGACTGGAGCTGTGCTAAGGTAGACTAGGTGGCTTGGGAAGTGGAAACCCCCCTCAATGCAGGTGTGGAAGGAGAGGATGAACGGGCCTTCTGGGGACATGTGGCAGGGGTCCCACACTAGCCTGGGAGTTGGAAGGAAAACGAGTCAGGTTCTTCCACCTGACTGTCTCTAACTCTGGGGTTTGTTGATGTCAGCCCACAAAGAGCACCTTGTTTGCTTCCAGATTGCCTGGCTGATGCAGGTCACCATGGGTACCACTGCCACTGAGACCCTGAGTGTGGCTGGAAACATCTTTGTGAGCCAGGTGCGTACCGCAGCTTCCTGCCCATGTGCTTGTCAGCAGCTTCCCCAGAGAGGGCGGGTTCCCTGGGTTCCCAGAGCTCTGGTTCTGTTCAAGGAAGAGCCAGTTGAACTTTCTACCAGGGTCCCCAAAGGCTGGTGTACCAGGGATGCTCCATTTGAGGGCCCCTTTTGCCTTGGTCATGCCAGGTAGGACGCCCTCTGTCTGTCACCTCCTACCATTCTAGCTGCCTCATCAGCTTAGAGACTCACAAGCTTACAGATGTAGTCCCATCGCTCATTTTATAAATGGGGAAACTGAGGCTCTGAGTTGGGAATGACTTGGCCAAGATCCCACAACCACGAGCCAGGGCTTCGAGTCCCAGTTTTCTCTTTCCTGGCCAGAGTTTGTTCTACTGCATCATCTTGTCGTGTCTTTTCTCTGTCTCTCTGAATATGTATTTTCCAAAGTAAATATGACTCTGAAGACACCTTGAGTCCTGAGTCCCTTTCAGAAGGCCTGACCCTCTGAGGGTGAGGTCTTCAGACTGTTCCAGCATCTGTCCTGGCCTGTCTGCCTCAAGTTCGAGTCACCAGGGGACACTCTTGTCACAAGATGTCATATTTGACTGGACAGTTTAGGAAACTTTTGAGAATATTTGCATGTTTTTTGAAATTAATTTTTTTGTTGCTTTTGTTTTAGAGATAGGATCCCACTCTGTCACTGAGGCCTGAATGCAGTGGTGTCATCATAGCTCACTGCAGCCCTGAACTCCTGGGCTGAAGCCATCCTCCTGTCTCAGCCTCCCAAATAGCTGGGACTACAGGGAGGCACCACCACACCCAGCTAATTTTTCCAGTTTTATTTTTTGTAGAGATGGAGTCTTACTCTGTTGCCTAGTCTGATCTTGAACTCCTGGCCTCCAGTGATCCTCCCATCTTTGCCTCCCAAAGTGCTGAGACGGTACCCGTGAGTCACTGCAGCCACCCATTTGCATCTTTTTTGTTACAATGCAAGTATGTTAATTTCAGATGGTTTTTGGTGTTTTTGTTTTTATTTTTAGCTAATTAAGACAGATGTGCTCTCAGATTAATTACCCAAAACTCCCTTAAGCAAAAGAAAGGGATATTAAAATATGACAGCACTTATTTTGTGTGAAAGGCTGCAATGTGCTCACTGGTTTTTGCTGAGAAAATAGGTGAATGTTACTCTGGGTGACGTGAAGACCCCCCAAAGTAACCTAACTCAGCACAAGCTGTTGGACAAGCTGACCTAGACCCCGGGTCTTCACTGCATCCCCCAGGGGGACACCCTGGGGAGCCTTCCTGGATCAGTGGCATCATTTGAATCTCAAAAGCTGAGGCCAGGTCTGCCGTCCTCCCACGCACCCCCTCTCTGGGCTGCACTGCCCCAGTGTCACAGCTCATACTCCTGCTCTGCAGTCCTCACCCCTGTCCTGAACTCTCCACTAAGGTGGCCACCTGGCTCCTGCCCCTACTCTCAGATAGCTAAGGGGCATCTCACATTTGACAGGGTTACTTTTGACAGGGTCACGTGTGTGTGTTCAGGTGTGTGTGTTCAGGTGCGTGTGTCCAAGCAGACAGAACCTTCCTTCTCTCCTCACACCTGCACCTCTCCAAGTCTTTCCCTTCTCAGTAAATGCTAGCACCTTCCATGCAGTTGTTCAGACAGACCTCAAACAGCCGCCTTCCTTCCTCTGCCTCCCTGGCTCCATGCATCACATGAGTCCTGCAGTGCTGCCTCCAGGTGGGATCCACAGCCACCCTGCTACCCTCCTCCCTGTTCTCCCTGCTTCCATTCCCACCCCTGCTGTCTGTCCTGACCCTTCAAAGCACAAAGCACATGGCACCACTCCCCACTAGAACCAGCGCACTCCTCACCTGCTTCCCAGCCCTGTCCAGGCTCTGCCCTCCTCTGCCTCCATGGGAACCAGCGCCCAGTCACCTGTGTGTCTGTGACAGACCAGACATGTGGGCCTGCTGTGCTTTCTCACCTCACCGGGCCCATTCCTGCCTTGGGCCTCTGCTCTTCGCTCTGCCTGGGTGCTGTGCTCCCAAATCCTGTGGTTGTCTCCTTCAGCTCTCAGCTAACCCAGACCCAGGGTCACCTTGCCAGAGACCTTTGCTGATTACTCAATTTTAAATGCTCCTGAAGCACTGCGTGTTCTCTCTCATATCTTCATAGCTTTTATTAATATCATCATTTAAAGTGTCACCGCTTATCCTCTTGGTCCTTTGCTGATGAACCATGTCCCCCACCACCTTCTTAAGCCCCCTCCCATTCTCCTTAACTCCCAGGCTAGAAACTGCACAGGGCAGGGACTTTGTCTTGTTTACCTGGTACCCCTTTTCTGTGGAGCAGGACCTGGAACACAGTACGTGCTCAATAACTATGTATTGAATGAATAGTGAAAGCCCAGCTGCCCAGTGTTCTAAAGTGAGCACACCATCCAACGTCCCAGCCCCTCTCTTTTTGGCCACCCCCGGACTTCCTTACAGCTCAGGCCTGGCAGCTGCTTCCCACCCCTATGCGGAGCAGGGCTCAATCCCTGAGCCTCTCTGAGCCTCTGGTTGCTTTGCTGGGAAGTGGGGATGACTGTTGCTGTCTCAGAAGGTTGTGAGTGATGGCGGTAAGGTGCTTAGTGAGTGCTGGCACATGGCAGGCCTTTGGCACAGTGTCACTGTGACTTGTCCACTCCCGGGACAAGGAGAGGTGGAGGGAGTGCCCAACCACTCCAGCTCCGCGTATCTGACATATTTCCTCTTTGCAGACAGAGGCTCCTCTACTGATCCGGCCGTACTTGGCGGACATGACACTCTCTGAAATCCACGTCGTTCTCACCGGAGGCTACTCCACCATTGCTGGCAGCCTGCTGGGTGTCTATATTTCCTTTGGGGTAGGTAGAGTCTCCTTCTGTTTGGCTGTGCCCAGGACCTGAAACCCACCTTTGTGGGTGCCTCCAGAGCAGCCCTGGGGTCTCTCTGAGCCTGGAGCCTGGGCTGCTGTGCTGGGGAGAGGAGAGGCATCCCCTGGGCAAGGCAGGCCCTGTGGGCTGCGCCATTGGCTCAGAATTCTCCCATGGCCACTGGAGACAAAGATTGCCAATATTCACATATGGAGTGCCTGCTACCTACATATCAAGTGATGTGCTAGTTGCTGTAATATCCCTATTTCACATATGAGGAAATTGAGGCATAGAGAATAAATTAGAAACCCAATGTTAGGATCTGAGCCCAGATCTGTCTGACCACAAAACTCCTGCTCACTTCTCCACAGTCCCACATCCAGGCTGTCCCTGGAGAGCTGCCCTACTCCTTCCCTCCCCGCTACCCCACACTCTCTGGGCTCAAGTGCTTCCTCTGTTCCTAAATTGTTGCTTGTGCAGCTCCTGATCGCATGCACTTCTAGTCAAATAACAGCAGCGTCACCTGGGCCTTACACCAGTTGTGGTCCTCCTCCTGTGCCGCAGGCAGAGGAACCTGCTGATGGATCCCTGGTGCCTTATACTTCCTTGTGCTCCCACTTGCAAATCCTCAGAGACGGTGGGTTTTTTCCTTAACGGACAAAGAAATTTTCAGTTGTTGCAAAAGTGACAGTTAAGAATCTGTTTCTTAACCCCACTTCCCACGGGTAACTGCTTTTAAGAGCTTAGAACAGTGGTTCTCAAAGTGTGGTCCGTGGACCAGCACCATCGGCTCACCTGAGAACTTGCCAGAAATGAAAAGTCTCAGCCCACCCCAGACCTGCACAATCAGAAACAGGAGGTTGGGGCCTAGCATGCTGATGGTTGCTCCATTTGCAACCCACTGACTTAAAATATGTCCTTCCAGAGCTTTCTGTGTATCCATTTAAGTACATACACCTGAACACACACACTTGCTTTCTTTTTGATAAAAGATGAGGTAATTCCACCCATACTTTTCTGCAACTTGCTTTTTTTCTTGTAACATCTGCACAATACACAAAATCCACAGGGACAAAAGAGACAGTTGACAGAGCTGACTAATGTAAATGAACAATGTTCTGTTGGTGAAAGTCACTATTTAAAAAATTATTTAAAAGGCCAAGCACGGTGGCTCAGGCCTGTAATCCTAGCACTCTGGGAGGCCGAGGCGGGTGGATCGCTCAAGGTCAGGAGTTTGAAACCAGCCAGAGCAAGAGCGAGACCCCATCTCTACTAAAAATAGAAAGAAATAAATTGGCCAACTGAAAATATGTAGAAAAAATTAGCCGGGCATGGTGGCGCATGCCTGTAGTCCCAGCTACTTGGGAGGTTGAGGCAGGAGGATCGCTTGAGCCCAGGAGCTTAAGGTTGCTGTGAACTAGGCCGACCCTACAGCACTCTAGCCTGGGTAAGAGAGTTAGACTCTGTCTCAAAAAAAATAAATAAATAAAATTATTTATCTGGAGAAAATAGTTCATAAATTATGAAAACATATTTAAGCTCACTGATGTTCAAAGAAATTAAAACAATAATGTTTCTTCTAAATGATATGCAATACTCTATGTGCCTCTAAATGGCCAGGGTCTAGGGTAGTCACTCATTCATGGTGCGAGTTTAATTTGCTGTAAACTTTTTGGAGAACATCTGTCAGTCAGTTTTTAAAAACTTTTTAAGTTATAGTTTATTTTTTATACATGTATGAGTCAATTTAAAAATAGTTCTTCCCTTTGGTCCAGTTAGGAATATTATGATACAAAAAAATTCTCATAAGTGTTCCAACAATGTAAAATTTTGACATATTTACAACTGTGAACAAAGGAAAGCCAGACTGTCCCGCAGGTGGGGATGAGCTGGGTGAGTTACTCCATGTGTGGCAATGCCACTGAGCCCTGGAGCGAGGGCACCTGGTTTGGAGAGACACCCTGACCTGCCTGTGCCTGTCCCCCAGGCTCTCCTGATGCTGTGTGTGTGGGTGGGGGGGACCACAGAATGACCTGCACTGTCCCCTTCTCCTGTCCCAAATTCCACATGTCTCTCTCATCTCTTTTCCTGGGTCACCAAGACGCTCAGCTCCACTCCCCACAGAGCTGCCTGGGCAGAGCTGGCAGCTATGCAACTTTTCGAGAAGGGCCCCTTGCAAGCTGGGACTCTGGTTTCTGGCCCAGAATGCAAAACTGCCATCTGGTTTGCACCTTGTCTCACTGAGGCCTGGTAAGGGCTCCTCAGAGCTCATGTAGCCCACACCCACCCATTGCCAATTGTGTTTGGAAGGAATTTTGTGTTTCAAAAATGGAAACCCAAAAGTTTGTTGCTGAGATTTTTTTCATGGTAGAATATTGAGGAAGGTGATGCCATAATATTTTTGGAACATAGGGCCTTTAAATGTCTTATCTTTGTTTTGTACCCTATAGTTAGGAAAAGAATACCTCTGGTGTTCTTCCTAGTGCAAAAGTGTTGCCGGGGCTCCTAGCCATTACTTAAAACCGAAATACTGGAAGAACATTCTCCCTTTCTATGCTCTGGCTTTATACCCAGCCTCCTTCCTTCCCTTTCTCAAGCCAGAGTCCAGGCCCAGCCCTGGGCAATCTGGCCTCCCCAGGGACAGAGCCTGGGAACCTACTTCCCTTTAGCTGCAGGGAATGTGCAGAGGTGGCCAGGGTCAGTTGTGTGCCCTTGGGCCTGCACTCACAGCCTCTGGTTTGGAAGCCTCAGGCTACAACATAGCTGGCCCAGGGGGAGAGCCTGGAACAGGTCTTCCTCCCCTCCTCCCCTCCTGCCTCTGGATCTGCCCCTAGTCTCGTCTGCAGAGAAGCTCTCTTCTGCCCCCACCTGGCTCTTGTCCGCCACTGCAGCACCCTGCCTTCCCATCCTCTCTCCTCTGTCCTTTACCTCCTGCCCAGTCAGGTCCTCAGTGTCCTTGGCTCTGCCCTCAGCCCCTGAATCCCAGAGAGTCCCTCGTGCTCTCTCCTCCAAGCTCCCAGATTCTTAAGACCTTCCACTTTATCGTACAACCTCTGGCTCCCTTTGCCCCGCACCCCTCCTATTGTCTGGATTTACTCCCTTTCTCAGCAGAGATCCTTTTGAAAATTCAAGTGGGGCACTTGAATTTACCCTTGATCCCTCTCCACATGGGACACCATTGGGTCAAGAGAGGAGGGCCGTGGCAGGAGGAGCCCTGGGGTACCAGGACAGAAGACCTTCCTGACTGGATGCCTGGAGGCAGAGCTGGGGGATGTCACGGCCTTGCAGAGTAGCTGGCATTTCTAGACCTGCGCTGTCCAGCACAGTAGCCACTGACCACATGTGGCTGTTGAATATTTGAAATGTGAAATGCAGTGAGACTCAGTACAGGAAAAAAGATTGAGATTTTATTAATACTTTTATATTCATTGCACGAGTGAAAAGAAAAGATTTTGGATATATTGGGACAAATAAAACATTATTAAAGTTAATAGGCTGGGTACAGTGGCTCACACCTATAATCCTAGCACTTTGGGAGGCTGAGGTGGGAGGATTGCTCGAGGACAGAAGTTTGAGATGAGCCTGAGCAACATAGAGAGACCCCGTGTCTACAAAAAATAGAAAAATTATCCAGGCATGGTGGCTCGAGCCTGTAGAAACAGCTACTCAGGAGGCTGAGGCAGGAGGAACCCTTGAGCCCAGGAGTTTGAGGTTGCAGTGAGCTATGATGATGCCATGCACTCTAACCAGGGTGACAGAGTGAGACCTGTCTCAAGAAAAACAAATAAATAATTTCTTCTGTTGCTTTTTATGTTTTAAGATGTGGTTCCCATAATATCTGTATTGGGCAATGCTGGTGTAGGCCTCCCCCAGGTCCATGGCTCCAGGGGTCACAGCTGAATCTTTTCATTGCAGCTGCCACACACAGCTGCACCCACACCGTCCTTCCCTAAGGCTCCAAAGTAGGCAACAGCTCCCCTGGTAGGCCCTCAAGACTGGTGCCTCTACTGGCCCAGGGACCCCTGAGAGGAGACCCAGATTTGAGCCTCAAGCTGTGAACACAGGCTGGGCAGGGTGACACTAAGGACTTGGCCACCTATGTTCCTCCACGAATGTGCACAGGGCCTGTGAGACCCGGTTCAGGGCCGAGTGAGAGTCCACCACTTAGTGTCCCCATCTGTACAACGGGTAGAGTCACTGAGCACTGCACGGTGGGGTGGGAATTAAATGCAGCAATATGCAGAGGATGCCTAGTGTGGAGGAGGTAAAGGAGTGGAAGTTCTTTCCTGACATGTTGTGGTCAGAAATCTGTCCTTCTGAAATTGCTCATTTAATGCTATGTAGTTGTCTGGATTTACTCCCTTTCTTAGCAGAGATCCTTTTGAAAATTCAAGTGGGGCACTTGAATTTACCCTTGATCCCTCTCCACATGGGACACCACTGGGTCAAGAAAGGAGGGCCGTGGCAGGAGGAGCCCTGGGGTGCCAGGACAGAAGACCTTCCTGACTGGATGCCTGGAGGCAGAGCTGGGGGATGTCACGACCTTGCAGAGTGGAGGCTGGGTGGGTGGACCCAGCTCCCAGGCGCCCTGCCTGTGCAGGACTCAGTCCTTTCCACAGGGTCAGGAAACCACCAGCTGCAGCATTTGAGGCTGTGGCCACTACTCGCACACTCAGAGGACAGTGTCCAGGAATGTGACAACTGCAGAGTATGTTCCACGCTGGGACTCAAGTTTACAAACCAGATGTAATCTACAAGCTGGAGGAAGGGGCAGCGTCCTGGCAGCGTCCTTGGGAAAATCCCAAGATTCCAAGTGCGGCACTGTCCCCACTGGAGGTGGGCAACCGAGTAGGAGGGAGGTGTCCCAAAGCCCAGCCCAGACAGTGCAGACAGGACACCGGCCCAGCTGGGCTTCATCCAACAGGGAGCAGGACCTGGGGCCTGCACACTTATCAGGCTGTCGCTGGTTCTTGTGCATGTTTTAAGGAATTTCTGTTTATCCCTGAAAAGAACAACTGGAGTTAAGAAAAAGAAGAAGGACATTCCATAGGTTTCTGAGCCTAGAAGGATTTCCCGCCTGGCTTCTCATTGGCATGTCCTGGTACTTTCCTGGGGTTATACTGGGATGTCTCTCGGGCTTCTGCTTTGCTTTTATCAGCCTGAGCATGAACTTCAACTTGCCTCCTCCTTCTTCACCTTTTTATTTAAAATTGGAGAATGAGGCTGGCTTATTAAAAACTTTAAGGAGAACAAGTCTATCTTACTGTCATAAAAATGATATTGTGGATATTTTGAAAGATACCGAGAAGCAGAAAGAATAGAAAGAAAATCACCCTTTGCCCTGTTACCAGGAAGAGCTAGTTTGTTGACATTCCAGTGTATTCTTTCTGATCTTCTTTCCTTACATCATTTGGGGTTTGTTTTCTCCCCCATCATCTTGGTTATTCTCTGTGTGCAATTGTACAGGCACTTGTCCATGTTATCACGAGGCTTTGAGAACCATCATTGTCAGTGGCAGCCTGACAGCGTGTAGCCGTGTCCTGTTGTTAGATGTTTGAGTCGGTTCAAATTTCCCCACTCAGTAAATGAAACAATGGTGGGGAAAGTTAAAGTGCCGCGTCTACCTCTGTGGAAGAGAACAGGGAAGCAAAGGGCTTGGGGTCACAGATGAGGATAAAAGTTCAGGAGCGAGAATGCGGGGGTGGTCCCAGAGGCTGACCAGCGCCAGAAGATGGTTGTTGTAGGTGGCAGATTTCCTGAGAATCAGTTCTCTAACTACAGGAGCAGTGTGATGGACGGCCTTGTGGTGGTGAGTTCCCCGTTACATGGAACATTCAAAGCAAGATCCTATAGAGGAAGTACCATTCCTGAACTAGGACATGCCTTATGCCAAGGTTGAATAGGGTTACCTCTTAAATCCATCTCAACTATCAGTTCTGGAGCTTTATTGGAAACCACCACAAAAACCTCAACTAAGAGAAAAACCCAGCTAATGGGGATTAGTGGTCAAACACAGACAGCTAAAAAACTTCCTAAAAAAGAAGGAAGAACCTCGAACTTGGAGTCAAAAGATGTGATGGGTTCTAACACCATATCCTTTTATTTTGGGCAAGTCATATGTAATTGGTTCGAGCCTCAGTTTTCTCATCTGTAAAATGTGGATAACAGCACTTGCCCCACCTAATTTAGGGAAGTCCTAGGAGGAAATACGAGTCCTGCACATACAGCCTGTGACCCTCTATGCATAAAAGATATTGTTATTAGCAATGATGACAGCCAGCAGTAATGACAACAAGGACATACCAGTAGGGAGACTATACATCTTCCCCTGAAACCTTGGGCTCCCAACATTTCCTTGACCGTCTGCCTATCACCCCCACTCTCACTCTTGCAGATCGATGCCGCCTCATTGATTGCTGCATCCGTGATGGCTGCCCCTTGTGCTTTGGCCCTCTCCAAGCTGGTCTACCCGGAGGTGGAGAAGTCCAAGTTTAAGAGTGAGGAAGGAGTGAAACTGACCTATGGGTGAGCACAGCAGGAGGCCTGCAGAGGCGGGGGTGGTTATGGGGGGGAGTACAGATGGAGGATTCTGTTCTCTCTGCCCATCACTGTCCTCCACCAGCCAGGCCCGCCTGTCCTTGTCCACTGCCCTGGTTGTGGCTGAGTCCATTCTCTGTTGCTTGTAACAGAATGTCTGAAACTGGGTCATTTATAAGCCAAGGGAATTTATTTCTTACATTTATGGAGGCTGAGAGGTCCAATGTCAAGGGGCTGCATTTGCTGAGAGCCTTCTTGCTGTTGGGGACTCTCAGCAGAGTACTGAGATGGTCCAGGGCATCATGTCGTGAGGGGACTGAGTGTGCTACCTGCTAGCTAAGGTCACTCTTCCTCCTCTTATGAAGCCACCAGTCCCACTCCGCTGATAACCCATTAATCCAAAGTCAGTGTCAGCCCCCATGACCCAGTCACCTCTCAAGGCCCCACCTCTCCATACTGCCACACTGGGGAGTAAGTTTTGATATGAGTTTCAGAGGGAACAGAGAGACATTCAAACCACAGTGCTTGCAAACATGCAGACTGTACTTCCCACAGGTAATTTCCACTCTCTGAGCAGAAGGAAACAGTGGAGTGGTCAAGGCTTGGGGGTGTGGCCTGGTTTTGGGGGTGTGGCCTGGGGTCTGCGTATGTCTGTCATAAAATGCCTTCTCGCCACCTCCTCCACATGCCTGAGCCCTGACCACCAGGTGTGAACCACATATTGACGTATTCCGTGCTGTCTTTGATTTCACATGCCTCCTAACATCTCTTCATCACAGTCTTAACCACTGTTGTGTAACATTTAATCCTTAAAAAATGTTGAAAATGCACCCTGTGGACAAATGTGCTTGGGGACACAGTGGGCAACCCCTTCACAACCTCCTGAGGCTCCAGAGCAGAGCTGTCCCATGGAAAGATTACATGAGCTGCATCTGTCATCTTTGATTTTCTACTAGATGTCTTTTAAAAAGCACAAAGAGTGCCAGGTGAGGTGGCTCACACCTGTAATCCTTGCACTCTGGGAGGCTGAGGCTGGAGGATCACTTGAACTCAGGAGTTAGAGACCAGCCTGAGAAAGAGCAAGACCTCTTCTCTACTAAAAATAGAAAAATTATCCAGGCATGGTGGCATGTGCCTGTACACCCATCTACTGGAGAGGCTGAGGCAAGAGGATTACTTCCGCCCAGGATTTGAGATTGCAGTGAGCTATGATGAGCCACTGTACTCTACACAGGGCAACAGAGCCAGACTCTTTCTTAAAATAAAAGAAAAAAAAAAAAAGGAAAGAAGAGAAAAGACAAAAGTATAACCAAAGTATTCTAATGTTGAAATGTTAAGTAGACTTTTTCCTTTTGTTTGACAGTCTCATAAGAAGGACAAAGAAATGGGAGATTTCAATAAGATATTTTACTTAAGCAAATATTCTCATTTCAGTGTAAAAATTTTATATTTCAATAAATATGAAACTTATTGAAATATTTTACATTTTTGATACTAAATCCCCAAAATCTGGTGTGTGTTTTACATTGATAGCACAAGTCAGTTTGAACCTGCCTCCCTTCTAGTGGTCAAAAGCCACATGTGGCTAATGGCCTCCGTGTGGGCCAGCACCATGCTAGAAACCTGGGTCTTATCCCAGGGCTTTGACCAGCCCCTCTCTTGCGCTCCAGGTCTCAGAGGGACAACAAGGGTCTTCTGGCTTTGAAGTATTCTCTCTGTCCAAGGTTTCTCTGTGAGCCAGTAGGACGGAGACCCTTGCCGTTTGTGGGGACAGGCCAATAATGATTGCTTTTGATCCCAACAACAGAGATGCTCAGAACCTCATAGAAGCAGTCAGCAGTGGAGCCACCATCTCAGTGAAAGTGGTCACCAACATTATTGCCAACCTGATTGCGTACCTCGCTTTGCTGGCCTTCATCAACTCTGTCCTCTCCTGGATGGGAAACATGGTGGACATCGACGGGCTCAGCTTCCAGGTGTGGGTCTAGCCAGCCTGCTCAGCCCTTGGAGGGGATGGCCTTGAGTGGGCAGTGGGCAGTGTCCTGGGCCCAGCACAGGGTCCCAGCCATGCCTCTTGTCCTCACGCCCTAGCTCATCTGCTCCTATATCCTGCGGCCTGTGGCCTTCCTGATGGGCGTCGCCTGGGAGGACTGCCCTGTGGTGGCTGAGCTGCTGGGGATCAAGCTGTTTGTGAACGAGTTTGTGGCCTATCAGGAACTGTCCAATTACAAGCAGCGCCGCCTGGCAGGGGCTGAGGAGTGGGCTGGCACCAGGAAGCAATGGATCTCTGTGAGTGTCTCCTTCCCCTCCCTGCAGCCTGGCTCCCTGGGCCTGGCTGAGACACACTGAAGTGGCACTTAACCTGCCACATACTATGGTCCTAGGAAACAGGATGGCTTTGGGCTTTGCTGCCATCTTTCCTGGGGCCTCTTAGGAGGCCGAGGTGCAGGTGTGAAGAAAGAGCCTTGTTTGAGATCGCTGAGATCTAGCTTTAGGTGGGCCACCTGCTGTGGCATTGGGCCATGTGCTGCACCTTGTCCCTTCAGTTGGCAAACAGGGTGTAATACCTGCCACATCCATCCCGAAGGCACATGCATGAGCTTCCGATGAGCGAGGAGGGGGAGCAAGACAGGCAGACTCACCATCACCTTCCCCGCTAATATACTGTGTTCAGTCTGGGGCTTGGCTCTTCTGGTTAAAATTTATTTTAACAGCCCTCAGAAGCTCTATAAAATTAACCTATCTAAATGAATGCAAGCTCGAGGAACATTATTGAGAATGAAAAAATTACCTGTAACCTCACATCCTAAAATAACAACTGTCGTTCTCTACATTTTCTTCTATTCTTTTTAAGAGAGCGTTTACATTGTTGCCGTTAGAGCATCCACACTGGGTTGCAGCCAGCTCTTTTTCTTTACTTACTGTCATGACTTAAGCATCATTTTCCATATATGGGACCTAACATATCTAACACATCCCCCGCTGTTGGGCCATTCAGGTTAGTTCCATTATTTGACAATTTATCCACTGTGTTGAAATGAACATCTTTGTGTGCAGAACTTTTCCCTTTTCCCAGATCATATCCTCAGAAGCTGTCCCAGATGTGGGCTGCTTGAGTCACACATGAGTCCTCTGCAGTTGCTGCCAGGAACTTCCCCAAAGGGTGGCAGCAGCTGAATCTATCACCTGAAATGACAGGACCCGGCTGTGCATTTGCTTTACTGCACATCACACAGCTTTCTGTAGCCTCTTTGTAAAAACCAGTTTTGCTACTTTAATGAGCAAATAATCGCTTATTGTGTTAATTTGCATTATTTGGGTGACTAGAAACTTAACAGGAAATATTTTTTCTTGTCTTTTTTATTATTTTTTAAATGATAAAGAAATGTAGTCTTTAGTTAAGAAATAGTCTGTGTGAAGTACAAAACATAAGTTTCCCCTCACTCCTTTCCCTCAGCCCTGGTCTCACCCCTTTCTCAGAGGTAACAGCAGGCACATCCCTTGGGGGTCTTTGTTATGAACTTAGTTCTTTCAGCAGGTGTCTGTTGAGACCACTTAGGCACTGGCCACTGGGGATGAAAGGGGCAGTTAGGCACATGACTGTAGTCCCAGCACTCTGGGAGGCAGAGGCATGAGGGTCGCTTGAGCTCAGGAGCTTGAGGTTGCTGTGAGCTATGATGACATCATTGCACTCTAGCCTGGGTGACAGAGGGAGACCCTACCTCAAAAAAAAAAAAAAAAGAAAGAAAGAAATGGCTGGGGGTGGGGTAGGAAATTAGATAGACATGGTCTCTGGTCTCATGGAACTTACGTCTAGTGAGAAACACAGATAATACAAGAAAGTGAAGGAATAAAAGATAAATAACCACAGTTTGTGGTAAGTTCTATGAAGAAAACAACAAGAAAAAACAAGGAAGCGTCTTCCTTGGCTGACCTGGTCAGCAGAGGCCTCCCTCAGGTGTGGCATTCAGGCTAAGCCTTGGAGGAAGGAGACGGGGCCAGCCAGGAGCAGCTGTGAAGAACATTCTAGGCAAAGGAAAAGGCATGTGCAAAAAGCATGTGGTCTGTCTAGGGAACAGAGAGGGGATAAGCCCAGCTAGAGCAGGGGGTAATTGTAAAGGAGAGTGGCAGAGGAGTCGGAAGTTACTGAAGATTTGACATTTTGCATTTTAAGATCCCTGGGGCTGCTATAGGGAGCACAGCTGTAGGTGAGAAAGCTGGGGTGCAGGTGCCTTCACACTGTCCCAATAATCTTTATATACACTCTTTATGTTATAAAGACATTAGCCCTTTTCTGTTATATTTCCTACCTACATTTTCCTAGTATTTCCTTTTTTTCCCCCTTCATTTTGTATATAGGGATTGGCTTTTGTTGTTAAATATGGAATCTCTCAGGAATCTGCGAGTCAGCCTTGTGCAGGGGCCGTGCTAACCTGCTTGCTCTGTATCGTTCCAGGTTTAGTGAATGTGATGCTAAAGTGAACACAGGCATTTTTGTTACACCAAAGCTTTTCCTTTGTGATTGCTTCTATTATTTCTAAACTTATAAAATTATTTAGTAAGTGGTAAATTCCTGAGACTATATGATACACTAGTATCATATCAGCCAGGATTTAGAGTCAGACAGGGCTGAGTTCAAATTCTAATACACCCACCTTCTTGCTGTGTGAACATCCTCAGGTTCCTAAACTTTCTGAGCCTCACTTTGCTCCTCTCCAAAATGAGAGCAATAATACCAGCTTGTAACTACAGTTATTGTTTATATTTTCTATCATTTTATGCTTGAAATATTAATATTTATCTGCTTGAATGATGTAGAATTAATGTTGTATATGGTGTGAGGTATGGACCTAAACCAATTTTCTTTCTAAATTATTTCATTTTGGGTCTTAAGTCTAATTTCTGGGACATTAAACAACTGTTCAGAACAAAAGGGAACAGCTGCCTTATTTAAACACATGTTCTATGCCTGGCGTTTCCCATAAATGGGATGATCCTTATGACAGCCCTGCCCGGAAAATGCCATCATTACCACACTGCAGATGGAGAAGGGAAACCTTGAAAAGGCTGTTGACTTGCTCAAGCTGATACTTGGTGGCACAAGCCTGGACGCCAGGTTGGCTGGGCTCCAACTCCCTTACTGTCTCCAGTAGGCCACATTCCCCCCACTCCTGGCATGACAGCACAGTAACCAGAAGCACAGGGCTACAGAATGTCGAGGACAGAGCTTAGTAGGGTCAGAGTGAGAAGACTGAGTGAGGCAGTCACACCCAGAAAGGCTGGTGATTAAGACAAAGGGGTTGAAGGACAAGTGAGAGATGGGAGTGCAAGGCCTGGGAGGGGGCAGCATAGAGAGTTCGAAGGGCAGGGACACATAGGATATGGGTGAAATTAAGGACAGAGAAGCTATGTCGTGTGAGGGTGCCCTGTCCCATCTGAGGGAGCTTCCTGAGGGAGCCCCGTTCATCTGTGCATTTCAGGTCAGAGCAGAAATCCTCACGACGTTTGCCCTCTGTGGGTTCGCCAACTTCAGCTCCATCGGGATCATGCTGGGAGGCCTGAGTGAGTCCCCTTCCCTGTGTCCTGGAGAGTTGGGGGCCTGAACCTGCTGGGACCTACGGGCCTCAGCTCACTTGCCTGTCCAAGGCAGGGTCTGAACAAGATTCCCACGGAGGTTCCTCCCAGCACATGTTGTCCGCTGCTGGGGGTTGCCCAGGAGGTCAGCACCTGGCCTTGCAGGGCAGCCTGGCTCAGGACAGGAGGTGTGGTGTGGCTTGTCCCCTGAGGCTTTGGCCTGCCTTCCCCACAACTGCAGTGTGCAGGAAGGCTCTGTCAGTCCTCAGCTCTTTACAAATAGCATTTGCACTCCTCATGGCCACCTGCCTGGTGGCATAATCATCCCATTTTACAGAGAGGAAACTGAATCTTGGAGAAGTACAGTGATGGCCCAAGCTAGTCAGTGGCTCAGCCCGTGTTTAATCCCAAGTATGCCTGACTCCAACTCAGGTTCATTCCTGCGTCTGCCACTAATGGCACGTGGGGCATCACCTAGGGGTCTGAGCCAGGCCGAAAAGGCTCCCAAACCCAGCAAGCAGCCAGGAGGACAATGTCTGTCCCTCTGGCCACAGAGAAGGGGAAGGGAGGTAAGCAGACATAGTCAGAGCCACAAACCATGGACAGAGAGGTACGTGGTTTCCTCGGCCCGAGCACTCCTATTCCCTTTGCAGGCTCCATGGTCCCAAAACGGAGGAGCGACATCTCCCGGATCGTGCTCCGGGCACTCTTCACGGGCGTCTGCGTGACCCTGGTGAACGCCTGCGTGGCAGGTGAGTGCAGCCTGGCGGGCGCAGGACCTGGGGCGTGAATTTCTAGCTGGGGCTCTGCTCACCAGCTGCTCTCCTCACAGGGATCCTCTACGTGCCCAGGGCGGCCGAGGTCGACTGCACATCCCTGCTAAACACGACCCTCAGCAGCAGTAGCTTTGAAGTGTACCAGTGCTGCCACGAGTTCTTCCAGAGGTGAGGGCCAGGCACGGGGCTGTGGGGGGTCAGGGGCACCAGTGGTGATGGCCTGCGGAAGGCCTGCATGGCTGGGGATGCCTTTGGCACCAGGGCGAGGGGTAGAAATGTCATTGCTGCAGCTGATGTGGCCAGGTAAGCAGAAAGTGAAGGCTTGAGGATCAAATTTGAAGAGGAAGGGTGGACCAGAGACATTAAGTAACTTTCCCAGGCCTGCACAGCCTGGTAGTTACCCGCAGAACCTGCCTGGAGCTCACACGGAAACCTCTGCTTTCCTTTCAGTGATGGCCTGGAGTTCGGCCCAGGGGCCCTGAGCAACTGCTGTCAGTTTTACAACAGGACGATCTGTGCGTAGCGGGGACGGATGTCCTCTTGCCTTCTGTGGGCTGTTCTTCCCCAGGAAGCACCTGTCCCCATCTTCCCCTCTCCAGGCCTCTCCTCAGGGAAGTCACAGGGCTTAGAGCCTCAGTCCCACAGTTGGGAATGAAAGCAGCCACCTTGCTGAAGTGACAGGAAAGTACCTAATCCCACAGTTTCTAACACTGTGTGCCTATCAGTCATGAGCTGTCTCCCTGCTCTGTCTCTGCCTGTCTGGCAGGCGCCCTGCAGGGACTCCTGTGCTCACAGCCACCTGGAAGGGCCCAGCGGACAGAAAGGGAGAGCAGAGCTTTCTCTTTGTTTCGCCAGAATCTGCTTTTAGAGTTTGTGTTACAGCCTCCAGGTGTTCCCAGGAAGCCCCTGGAGGGACAGCAGGGGGCAGCTCCAGGCCTCAGTCTCCTGCCCCATACCGTATCTGGGGCAAAATCACATCCCCTGCAATGAGTCTGACTATAGCTCAGAGACAACCAGGTCTCCAGGAGCAGAAAAAGCAGGAAAGATGGACAAGCTGACATTGCAGCCTCTTGCTCATTACTCTACAGCCGCTTCTGTTTTAACTGACAGCAGTCACTAATTTTTTTCTTTCTCTTTGTCTCCATAAAATCTTCAGGCCACTTGGCCTAGCTAGTGACACCCCTAGCTAGTGACACTCTTTCTTTGGGATGCCAGACCGTCTCCCTGTTCTCCCCACCTTCTCTTTGTTGTTCCCTCTCTCACTCTCTCTCCTCCAAGAAGATAAAATAAACTTCTTATTTTTATATATCCTAACACCAGTGTGGGAAATCTTTCTCCACTCACACCGTGAACACCTACTAGGCTCTCCACCCTAACAGGGCAGGGGTGATGGAGTCAGCGGGGACTTCAGTAAAGGGAGGACACCTCCCACCCCAGCCCCTGTCTCTGGGCCCTGACTTCCCTCTTTTCCAAGATGTGAGTTCTCAGGTTCAGCTCTGCCTCCTTGTGTTTCCTCTCCACATGCAAACGGCAGCCTGGTCCTCTCTGTTCCCTCTCCTTGGGGTCCTTCACATGCACCTTGCCCTTCTGCTGTGGTCCCCACACCAAAGCCTGCTCCCCTCCTCCCTTCCCTGGGCACTAGGGTCTCTCCATGGCTTCCGGGCCAGATGGTGTTTCCCGGGGATTCCTGCCTCACCGCCTTCCCCCATAGCGCTTCCCAAGCTGGTGTCCTGTGCAACACCGTCCCACAAGGTGTTCAGAGGTTTCCATGAGTCACAGGTGTGGAAAATGCTGGGTGATATACGATTGGACAGGGCTACTTAGTGCTTCAGTTCAGTTTTGCTTTTTTAACTGTGGGCTTGTGAGAGCTTGGTGTGGATGTGATACGAGGCTTTTGCAAAGTTTATTCAACCATAAAGAACTTTTCTGATGGCAGTTTCCCTTAGTTGAAAGTTTCATGGAGTACAATTTGGTGAATATTGGTTAATGTTCAAACTGCTTTACTCTATGTAACTGTGATACTAGCAGATACTGGCATGACACTGTGGGCAGACACTGTTCTCGGTGTTTTCTGTATTTTAACTCCATCCTTACAACAACCCTGTGAGGTAGGTACTATGATTATCCCTAGTGGAGGGAGATCAGAGGCCAGACAGGTTAAGTAACTTGCCTGAAGTCACACAGCTGGCACGACACAGAAGCAGGATTTGAACCCAGGCCATCTGGTTCCAGAAGCTGCTGTGTTCAACCTATGTGCTGGGCTGCTGGGGTTAAAGGAACTCCTTGTGTGGCTTGCCCTGACCTCTCCTTTCTCCCTGTCCCGAGCTTTCTGCGCCAGTAGGTCAGGCTTGACGCCCCTGCCCACCTGTGTTTCTGGAGTTCCCGTCTCCCATCTGCCCATGCTGCTCTTATCTCAGGGGGCTACAGTGACCTCGGATGTACCCTGTCCCTGTGGCCACTGACCTCACCCTCACCTGCCAGGTCCAAGTTCCTTTGTAGTTGGGGACAGCCATGACCTGAGGCAGAGGTGTGTGGAGCTCTGGGTGGCAGCCCCCAGCTGAGCCCCAGTGACCCAGGTTGTGCTTCTGCTCTGCCATGGACTTTGGTTCCAGTGGGCACTGGCCTTGTTTCCTGTGACCCTCACAGGCTGACCTGAGCCCCTGCCCTCAAGACATTAGCTCTGCAGAGGGGAGGCTTGGCCTGACTCCTATAGCCCATAGCCAGGCCCTTGTCTTCTCTCTACAGCACCCCTCCCTACCCCCAGGATCTGCCACCTGTTCCCAGTCCCTTGGGATGCTGGCAGGAGGCCTTGCTGCTGTGGACTGCACCACTACCCACCAGTGTCAGCCCCTTCCCTGCCTGTCTGCTGGCTTTGGCTCCCCCAGCTGGGTCCTGGAGTAGCCCAAGGACTCCCCCAACCTCCCTCCCTGGACTCCCTACACACTCGTCACTGGACCAATGGCATTCCCTCGAGGACTGTAAGCCCCTGAACACAGGGCTCACAATGTACCACAGTGTCTGAGTCCATTAGGGCTGATATAGCAAAGTACCACGAACTAAATAGCTTATAAACCACAGAAGCTTGTTTCTCACAATCTTGGAGGGCAAGAAGTCCAAAATCAAGGCACTTACAGTGTCAGTGTTTGTTCAGAGCCTGTTTCTCACAAATGGCACCTTCTTGCTGCGTCCTCGCAGGGTGGAAGAGGTGAGGAAGCTCCCTCAGGCCTCTACAGAAGGGTGCTAATCCCTGGCCAGGCACAGTGGCTCAAGCCTGTCATCCTGGCACTTTGGGAGGCTGAGACGGGAGGATTTTGTGAGGCCTCCCTGGGCATATAGATTCCAACTGTAAATTATATTATTATTATTTTTTTTTTTTTTTGAGACACAGTGTTGCTCAGTCACCTGGGCTATAGTGCAGTGGCATCATTGTAGCTCACTGCAACCTCAAACTCCTGAGCTCAAGCGATCCTCCTGCCTAGTAGCTGGGACTACAGGCAAGCACCACCATGCTTGGATAATTCTTCTATTTTTTGTAGAGGTGGGGTTTTACTGTTGCTGAGGCAGGCCTCGAACTCCTGGCCTCAAGCGATCCTCCTGCCTCAGCCTTGTAAAGTAGTGAAATTATGGGCATGAGCCACCATGCCCAGCCATGCTAAATTATTTTAAAATAATAATAATAACAATAACGTCATTAATTTCATTCGTGAGGGCTCCACCTCATCATCTGATCATGTCCCAAAGGCCCCACTTCCTAATAGCATCATATTGGGCCTTAGGATTTCAGCATGTGAATTTTGGGGGACATGAGCATTCAGCCTATAGCACATAGTAATGTAAGATGTAGTGGAAAGGAGGTATGGGATTTATGGGGGCTCTGTATTATTGGTGCAAGCTCTCTGCAAATCTAAACTGTTCTAAAATTTTAAAGTTGATGTTAAAAATTGCAGTGTAACTTGTGATTCAGCCCATGGGTATCTCTGTCCTAGACAATGCATGTCCCAGCAGGTGACCACCAAGGTCTGGGAGTTAACCAATGGGCTACATTGATCCCCTTTTTGCCCCTTCTTCCAATGGCTCTGCTCTTATCTCTGCTGCCCCCTTAGTTTAATTTGAGCTCATGCCTTCAGCTGAATATTAATCAGTCCTGACCTCTTTCCAACCATGTGAAGAACATCAGCTGCTTGAAATTACTTTTGACTCAGAATCAGTGAGCCCTGAGTTTGGACAGAACCTTAAATATCACTTTGAGGGTGTCAGCTTCCCCACCCAACTTTTCTGAGAATTTTTACACTCACTGCACAGATGGTCTCTGTCACCATGTTTTTATGTTTGAATCACGAGACTCCACTCCCACGAGTTATTCGCTGATTGAACCTGGACTGAACACCTGACTCAGGGAAGCCAAATCCACATTCTTCCTAATGCCTTTTCAGATTCTTGGGAAATGATTTGAATTATAAATCTCAGAGACAAAAAGCTGGGAGCTAAGTGACCATGGCGGGGCTGTGTCTGGAGCTGATGTCATTCCCACCCTTCCTGTAGCCCAGTTGTTCAGCTCTTCCTCGGACTCGATGAGAACTGAACTCTTCCCCCAAATCCCCTTGAAGCCAAGCTAATTTAGAAGGTTCCTCTTTGTCATCAAAGGGACATTGCCTAGCATAGCCACTTTGTTAAACCCCTCATCTTTCTTGGAATCAAGTGGTCATTCATCATTTGTTTACATCTCATCAAAAACAAGAACTGTCGTGGCCCGATTGCAGGACGGAGTATGAACACACAAGACATAGACATAAGACGCAGACACGACAGAGTTGGCTGCAGTCCCAGAAAAATAAAGTACACAGACACAAAGACGGTTGAAGACTGCAGCACCTTAAAGCACTAGTCGTTTTATTTTTATACTGTTTAATTGAGCAAGCATCCTGCAGCTATTTTCTCATGCCAGCTATTTTCCCAGCTACTTTTTGATACGTGACGTCCCACGGGCCAAGAGCACCTGTTCCTCCAGTCATAGCACAAGAGATGGCCTTCAATGCTTGATACTGTTTGCGGATAACAAACAACCTTGGCTTGAGTGCGAAACCACAGGTCCTTGGCCGTCTTGCAACATCTGGCACCACGTGCAGGATACCAGACAACCTTGGCTCGCGTGCGAGACCACAGGTCTTTGGCCATTTGCCTGGAGGAACAGTTCTCTCTGCTGGTCAACAAGTCACGTCCTGCTAATTGTGGGAACAAGCAATGGGCTCCCATTCTGCTAACTTTGGGTCTCGGCCAATCTGACCCAGGGACGGCTCCTTTCAAGAACTGCTCTACCTCTCAGAGCAACTAATTTCGTATTGGAGAGCTCTACTTCTGAAAAGGTTCTTTTTTGATTTTTCATGAAAAAGTATATTGCTTTGATCCCAGTTTTGCCATTCTGGGCCATTCAGAACAAGTCTTATCTCATGTGTATACCTTTGTTGTTTTCCTACTTACTGACGTAATACTCATTATTGTTAATAAGTCAAATTTTATAGAAACGTAATAGAAATGTTCTTCCCTTTTCCACATGCCAGCCCTTCAACTATTTGAGGATGGTGATGACCAAGGCTTCCCCTTTCTGAGCTGGGAGCCCATAGTTCTTTCAGTTTTTCCTCACATAACACATAGCAGGCTTTCAGAATTGCCCCCAGACCCGATTCTTAGTTGTTCTGCACAGACAACACGTGAGTCATGAGCACGTCCAAGATGAAGCCGGAGCACAGCGAGGTAAATATGATCTCATGAGTGTAACCACGGTGATGTGATGGGACTTCAGATTGGATACGGCCTTAGGAGGGGATTCAAAAGAGGCAGGCTTGTTAGGAAGGAAGAGTGTTAAGAAGCTACATGCCTGCTTCAGAAATCCTCCATCCTGAGGGCTGTCATGCTGGGGATGAGATGTCATTGTGGCAGAGAATGGTAGAAAGTCCTGGCCCAGAGCACACAGGGACCAGAGGTAGGATATAGCAGGAACAGTGGAGGGTGGGGAGGTATGACCTCACCTACTGGGGCATCATACTTGCCCACCAACAAGGGAACAAGGGGTGCAGTAAGTTCCTGACCTACCTGGAGGTTGCTTTCCACTCCCAGATGGGGAAGGAAATTACTGCCTTGGACCAAGTTCTGATAAGGACATGGAATGGTGACATAAGCTCAACTGTGCCCACTTCAACTTTGTGACTGGAAATGGAGGACAGGCTACACAGCCAGGTGTTTATTCCACACTGGAGTCTGAAGGCATTTAGGAAAGGGACTCTTCAAGGACAGTCAGCCCTTGCATGGAACCCTGGCTCTGTTGTGGCAAAATGTCCCAGTGAGGAAAGAAAGGCAGAGATGACAGAAGAAACCAACATGGGTATAAAGGAATAGTCGGGACCTTGTTCATAAACTCAGATTGAAAATAACAGGTACCACAGTCTGGCTGAAGGACACATGGCCCTGTGTAGACAGACAGCTGGCTGTCCTCTAGTAGTCAGTCTCCCCATCTTCCTTTAGTAATGACTGGCAGTCAGCGGGGCATATGGTCACAAAGATAAAGACTACGTCCACCTTCCTGGCAGCTAGGGGTGGCCGTGTGAGTATGGTCTGTCCATTGGAGTGTGAGCAGAAGTGGAGCAGGCAGCCCCTGGATCATACCCTTAGGAAAGGGGTTGGCAGACTTTCTCTTACAGGGTCATGTTAGAGAGTGGCTGTGTTCCAACAGAAGTGTGCTGCAGCTGCTCCTCTCTGCCCTTGTATGTTGAAAGCAGCCATAGATAACACCTAAATAAATGACAGTGGCCGTGTTCCACTAAAACTGTGTTTAGCAAACAGGTGGCCAGCAGCAGGCTGTGGTTGCTGACCCCCACCCCCAGACTTAGACAAAGGGGCTCATCCTGGGCATGCCTGGCCCATTGTGCTCCCTGCCAGGTAGAATGCAGGTGGCAGGGAGGGTGAACCATCTTGGACCATGAAGACAAAGGCAACATCCAAGGGATGGAGCAGCTGCAAGTCAGAAGGAGCCTGGTCCTGATGTCTTCGCAGGGTAGGGCTGCCAGGACAGCAGGGACTTTATGTGAGAGGGGAGTGACTTCTGTCTCACTTATGGGTCTCTGCTAACCAGCCTGCTGGTAGACAAGAAGAACAAGATACATAGTAAGGGCTGGGTGCGGTGGCTTATGCTTGTAACCCTAGCATTCTGGGAGGCTGAGGTGGGAGGATCATTTAAGCTCAGCAGTTCAAGACCAGCCTGAGCAGGAGCAAGACCCCATCTTTACTAAAAAAATAGAAATTAGCTGGACAACTAAATATATATAGATATGAATTATATATAAACATATAAATATATATATAAATTAGCTGATCATAGTGGCACATGCTTGTGTCCCAGCTACTCGGGAGGCTGAGGCAGGAGGGTTGCTTAAGCCCAGGAGTTTGAGGTTGCTGTGAGCTAGGCTGACATCATGGCACTCTAGCCCAGGCAACATAGTGAGACTCTGTCTCAAAAAAAAAGGCAGTAAGAAAAAGTGGATCTGCCTCTTTCCTGTGGGGCTCCCACTGAACAAATGGAAGAAAATATTATTAAATTATTAACCAAGTGCTCAGCTCCCCTGGCAGTCCCGGTTGTCTGACCCTGTGGGGCTGGTGCATTCCTCTAGAGCCATACATAGGACCACTTCCTGTCACAAAGTCCAAATCTGAGACAGACAGCCTACTGGCCACCAAGTCTTCAGGGTAAAGGAGAATCCCGACAGAAGATGCGAGAGGGAGTAGACAGAGAGCCTGATGGCCAAACTGTGAGGGTTTTTAATTTAGCTCGATGACAGAAGAGCACCAGAGACAGAGAAAGAAGTGGGAAGGCAGCGACTTCATGGCATGTCATGCCACAAGCCCCCAGAAGCAGGAAGCAGAAGGAGGTGGGGTCCACGGCTGTCACCTTTCTGGACAGACTCCACTGCTCCCCAGTGAGCACGGCCCAATCTGCCTGGTGAGGTCCTGGTTCCCTCCTCCTGGAGAACAGCAAGGTGGAGCTAGAAGGACATTCCTCTCAGCTCCTGGACCAGCTCCCCTCCCACCTTGCCAAGCATTCAAATCAGGCTTAGAGCAAGAAGAAGAGAAAGGTCAGCCAAGGAAACTGTGTGGAGTAGCTTTCGAGGCCTCACGCAGGTCACGTGGCACTCTGCTCCCCATACACACACCTTTCGCATCTTTCCAAGATGGGACTCTCAGTTCCTCACCTACAAGTAAGACATGCTGCCCAGCAGCCCAACACATGGGATGCCACACACTCTCCTGGGTGCCCTAAATACCTGCACCAAAGACTCCATGCGCTTAAACAACTGGGAGTGAGTGTGCAGGGCTGGAAAAGCTGCCACCTGGGCTGCTTCTGCCACTCAGCTCCAATAGATAAAGCACCCGTTTTCCTCCCAGTAAAACTTTTGTTTCTCTTTTTCCAAGAAAAAAGAAAAGCCATTTAGGAATGGGAAATTCAATTTAGAGAAGCGAAAGATTGCTTTTATCCCTTGAAACTTCCCTTTCTTGATTCTTTTCTACTTTTAAATGAGTCAGTTATTTTTTCACCAAACTATTTGTTTCAGTGATGGTGCATCAATGAGAGGAGGAAGAAACTCTAACAAAGGACACAGCTTTCAAGGAATCTTTTCTTGGGCAGTGCCCAGAGGGTAAACATAGGAATCTCCTCTAATCTCCTTTGGGCCTGGGGCATGTCCTCAGTTCAGTGTCAGCTGCTCTGGGCCAGCCTGTGGCCCAGCGCTGCAGGCGGGGATGGGGGCTCTGGGTGGGAACAAACCCAAAAGTAGAAGTCCCATGGCTGTTATGGGAAAGGCAGTCGCCGCTTGATGAAAAGTTCTGCCATTCAGTGAATGATCTCTGCACTGATGTCTCCAGAAGACTGGGACCATCAGAAAATCAGGTATGCACATGTTATCTTGCTTCCCTGATGGCTAGTTGTAGGGGGCGGGGTGGGGGAGAAGCAAACCTCCAAGAATGTGATCGTTCCATCATGGTCACGTTCCCTCTTCTGGACCAATCATTAAGGCTAGAAAGTGGGTGCGATGATCAGCGCAGTCTGGCTCTTCTGTCCGCCCCAGAGCGATCGCTGTGACAGGGAGGTAGCAGCTGGCAGCTCCCATTGGGACAGCACGGGGAAGGGGAGGGAGGATCGGGTCCATCACAAAATCGGGGTGTTGTTCCCTTAGGAAGGCAGCTGTTAATTCCAGTGACAGCAAGTCTTAAAAATTCTAAGATGATACAAGTACCTGAGGGAAATGGGACTAATAATTTCTGAATGCTTACTGTGGGACAAGTGCTTTGCATAAGCTATCCGTATCATCCTCAAAAACAAACACACTTATATGACACAGGTATTATTTTCCCCATTTTACCAAGGAGGAAACTGAGATGTAGACAAGTGAAGTGGCTTGCTCAAGCACAGACAGATCCTAAGCCAGGTTTTGAACTCAGTTCTGTTTGATTTTAATCCCAGGCAATTAATCATCATAATACATTGGCTTCCCTGTTAATCTACCCAACGTACACGTGTATGTGTAAAATACTTTAAATTGCTTTTATGCTAATTAATAATATTGGCTCTCAGTGGCTGCAAATTCTCTAACACTCCTCCCATGGAGCAGTCGGGTCTACATCCTCTCCCTGCTAATCTGGGCAGACTGTGACTGCTTTGACCAACATAGCACAGTAGGAATGAGGCTGTGTGACTTCTGAGGCTGGGTCCTCAAAGGCCAGGCAGCTTTGGCCTTGTTCACTGGGATTCTCACTCTTGGCACCGGATGAAATCACATGAGAGGTGTCACTACCCTGAGGCTGCCATGCTGTGAGGAAGCCCAAGCCACATGAAGGAGTAACATGGGCACTGGGTCAACAGTCCTGGCTGAGCCCAGCCTTCAGGTCATCCTAGCTCACGTGCTAGACATGAGTGAAGAAGCCTCTGGGTGGTTCCAGCCCACAGCCATTCGAGTCTTCCCATCTGAGGCCTCCAAAGTCATGGAACAGAGACCAGCCACCCCTATAGTGTGCCATCCAAATTCCCGAGACAATGAATGCAACAGCGCAGTTGATGGGGGTTGTTGTATGCACCTCAGCTTGAGATGGTTTACTACCCAGCAACAGATAACTGGAACAGCCCCAGAACCGGAATCAATGATGTCTGGCTCTGGAATACCTGGATTTTGAAGATGAAACTGAGGACTGTGTTGTAACAGTAAAGTAAGTAGCAAAGTAGCGATTCTTTCCAACATGGAACTGTTGGGAAAATCCTGACAGCCTTGTGCTGCAATCTCCCTTCCTCCACCAGGTGGGGTGGATGCACTGGCCACAGCCTATGCAGCAGGGGTGGTGGTGGTGTGTGGTGTGGAGGGAGAATGGCTCCTCTGTTTCAGCAGGACTGTGGCTGCCCCACCACAGCCCAGGTCCCTGGGCTCCAGGGATGCACAGGCAGAGCCCCGGGAGGGCTGGAAGAAGTCTCCCCCTTCTTTTGAGGAGGTCAGTGCCTAATTTTTTTATAGACAGGGTCTTGCTATGTTTTCCACACTGGTCTCCAACTCCAACTCAAGCAATCCTCCTTTCTCAGTCTCCTAAAGTGCTGGGATTACCAGCATGAGCCAGTGTACCTGACCCTTCTAACACTAAGTGCACAGGTGACCATACGGCCACCCACAAGAAAATCTTTCCTGGTCTCCTTTGCAATAGATGACGGCATATAACTAAGTTCTGGCCAATGGGATGAAAGCAACACGTTGTCTAACTTCCAAAAAGTGCCCTTAAGAGAGGGGCCATGTCCTTCTCCCAGGGTGACCAGGTTGTCCCCGTGTGCCTGAGACCTTACTGGTTTTAGCACTGGAAGTCCCACACCCCGGGCCAGCCAGGAGAGTTGGTCATGTTCTCCGGCCCTCCCTCCTTCCCTCTGGCTAGACCGCAGGTGTGACAGAGGCCATCTCAGAAGCACGGGGTGGAAGCCACACACTGAGGATCTCACAAGACTGCTGCTTGGATGGCACTGGCACGTTGATTTCATGTGACTCAAATTATTTCTGTAGAGAGGGGTCCTGAGCCTGGATCTCTGGTTAATGACTTTAGGCTGTCATTTATCCAGGAGAAAAATAAACTTCTATCTGTTTAAGCTTCTGTTATTTTGGATTATCTGTCACATGCAGCTGCACCGAATCCTAACTGATACAGTAGCTGAAGCCTTAGAGGACACTCAGGTGTCGGGACCTGCTTCCTGCAGTGCCAGGTGTGGGTGCTGGGGAGGGAGTGGCTGCCGTCATGGAGAAGTTCCTACCCCCACCTCACCAAGGCTTCAGCCAGGGTGGTTCTCCTCTCATTTCCATTAACAAAACACTCCCCTTCCTAAAAAGCAATTGGAAAGCCACTGGTTCTTAAAGGGATAAGGACAGCCTGGCCCTCTGCCACGCTGTGACCCTGTGTCACACCCTGACTCTCCCTTCCCAGCTGTTCTGTACATATGAAGTGCACAAAATTCATGGAGACACAGATAAAATAGTGAGTATAGAGACTAAATCTAATGTACAGAAAGAGGAAGGTAAATCTCAGGGAGAGTTGCATAAGCCTAAACCCTCAGGAGGGACCTGGCACCAGACAGTGTCACTGGCAGCAGCCTTATGTGGGACTTGCTCTATGGGGACCTCCTTGGGGCCACCACCTTGGGAAGGGAACCTGTGAGACCCAGGGGTGTGGCATCATGCCCCAGGTGATAGTTGTTTCTAAGAAAGCATCCTCGTTCCTGGAGACACTGGCTCCAGGCCCAGCTGTGCAGCCCGGGGACTGTCTGGGTTTGTGGGAGAGTCCGAGGGTGGCTGCCAGGCCAGGGACTAAGGGCTCAGGCAGGGTAGGTGTAGATGCGCTGGAGAGGCTGGAGCAAAGGGCGGAATCAGATACAGGGAGAGTGGGAGTCGGGGTTTCCTTTCTGGCCAGCTGCTGGGTGGGTGGGAAGATACAGGCAGGGCCAGCGCCTGAGGAATCACCGGGGACCAAGGCGCCAGGGCAAGCAGTGTAGACCAGGGAGTCCTCAAGCCCACGGGGAAGCAGAACTGGCCATCTCTCCCAGCTAACCCCCAAAGATAGGGCTTCATTGTATCCCATCTCTGCCACTTTCTGGTTGTGCCTCAGTTTCCTCCTCTGCCATGTCAGGTAACAATAAAGCCTGTTGGTGGCTCTTGTGAGGATGGGATGAAGAAGTCAGTCCAGCAGGGCCTACTTTGATGAGACTCAGGCGGCCACTCTGGCTCAGCATCTCTCATGCCACAGTCCTCTGAAAGCCTGACTGGGGCTGGAAGTTCCACTGCCAAGTCAGCTCATGCACGAGGCTGTCGACAGGAGGCCTCAGTTCCCGTCTACACCGCCTCTCCACTGAGCAGTTTGAGTGTCTTCTTGACATGACAGCTGGCTTTCTCCAGAGTGGGTGGCCTGAGGGAGAGAAAAAGGTAGAATCCACAGTGTGTTTTATGGCCCAGCCTTGAAAGCCACAAACTGTGGCTTGTGTAGTGTTCTGTTGCTTACACCGGCCATCCCTCCTCAACGTGGAAGGCCCGAACACCAGGGGAGCACTGGCGCCATCGTGGAGGCCGCCACCATAATGACTTCATTGAGGTAGGCAGGAATCCTAGATTTGCAGGGGAGGAATGGGGAGAGAGAGGAAGTCAGGAGTGCAAGGTCTAGGACTCGGTGGGGCTGGGATTCAGATCAAGAAGAGTCCCCCACCTGTGCCGCCTCCAGCCCAGGTGCCTGGGGGAAGAGCAGGAGGGGTGAAGACCTGGGTGCCAGGGGCACAGTGTGTGAATTGCTGCCCTCTGGGTGGAGAAGTGAAGCCAGGAGGGGGAACTGGCTACACAGAGGATGGATGTTAGCAGAAGAGGTGTCCATACGGAACAGGTTTGGGTTTCAGGTGAGCAAAGCTGTGTGGGACCCAGCGTCTTCGTGCTTGTGATGAACCGGTGAGGGCCCGTGAGGGCTGAGACGTCTCCTGGGAATGGACCGACCTGAACCCACAAAACGTGGTGGGGGCTGACGTGGGGCTGACGGGGGGGCCGGGCCTATGTCCCTTGGTTGTCTTCCTTCCCAGTCCCTGGGAGTAAGAACTGGAGTAAGCATTAACTAGCCATCTGAGCCTTGGGGGTTCAAGCAGCTCTGGCTGGGGGCGCTACACCTGGGTGAAGTGGACGGGGCTGCTGATGGAGTGTGTTCTACTTCCTGCCATGGAGCCGTGAGGCTCCCACGTGGGTGACGTGGTGGCTGTGCCTTCCTTCCAAAATGCCTGGGACTGTTCGTGAGCTCCCAGGTCACCTCCCAGGGGTGGGATTGTTTGCAGGGTCCTGGGAAACCTGGGTGTGTTAGTGAGGGGCACACGCCAGTGAGGTTTGGGTTGTGTTAGTGTGATCCCTTTGATCCCTTCCGTGTCCCCTGTCACTGAAGCCTGGGGAAGCTGTGGTGTCACAGGGCAGAGGAGTGAGCAGGGACCTCACTCAGGTGGAGGTTATAGGGAAGGAGGGTGGGGTAGAATGAACTGTGACCTCCTGGGTCCCAGACTGAACTCTGGGTATGAGAAAAAATGAGCTGAGACCCCAGGAGCAGACACTTGACTCCTACCCTTCCTAAGTGCACAGTTCCTAGCCTTAGCCTAGGACTGTACTTGTAGAGGCCCCAAATTGCAAAGGTGGCGATCAAGCAACACAGCTTTTTGGGAACAAAGAGGGTAAGGGACCAGCTCTGGATGGCCCCGGGCACCCCAAGGGCACCAGCCAGATGGGGGCGGGACACACCGGCTTTTCATGCCAGCCCTAGCCCCACCCTCCTCATCAGTGCAGGGCTCAAGGACTTTCAAGGGGAGGTGGGATGAGGAGGGCCTGTCTGCAAGCCACAGCCAAGAGGGCTGGAGCAGGCTGAAGCCCCAGGGGCGGCAAGGTCAGTGCCCAGTGGTCAAGGCCACCCTTCTCCCCGGGGCAGGGAGGAGATGTGTGCTTTGGCTGGCCTTGGAATCCGGTGCTTCAAAGCTTTTTCTCCAGGAATTATTCTTTATTCACAGGGATCCAGATTCTGCGTGGAAAAAATTACCTTCTAAACTTGGAAATCAAAGGCGGGAAACACCCTATAATTTCTGTGGAATAAGGGGTGATGTTAAACAACTTTTCCTGTGTTTTTCAAGACATCTTTATGGAGCTGGTGGTGCTTGTATATGGCAGAGGCATCGATATTATTGTTGCTGAATGTGCTTAAGTCCCGGAGCCACCTGCCAGTGGTTTGTGCCAGTTTGGCTGGCAAGGTGGGCAACTGGCTCAGAACCGCTCTGCAGTCTCTGCTTTTTGCTCGGCCACCATGGGGAACCGCCCAGTGCAGAGGGGACCTGGTTCCTGAGCCTGTCCCAGCGCTAAGCAGGGCCTCAAGCTCTGCACATGCCTCCAAGTCTTTCCGGTAGCCTGGCCTACATCTGGAGCAGTGGCCTCTCAGGGTCGCTCCTGGGCCAAGCTGGGACAGGTGTGGACCCCGGCAGAGACCGGAAAGGGACCAACAGCAAAGCGCCAGGGTCCGGCAAAGGGGAAGCACAGGGAGGGCGGGAGGGCTGGCAGGGGTCTCATGTGGCCTGTTCCCTGGTCAGCCGCCCTCCAGCTGAAGAGGAGGAGCCCAGCCACAGAGACGTTAAGTGACTGGCCTGAGGTCACACAGCAAGCTGGGGACGGTGTGTTGTGTCAGGACCTGTCCAAAGGTGCTCACAGGCTCCAGCCCCTCCCCCGGTTCTGCTCCTGCCAGTAAGGTGCCTCTGGGGTCTCGAACGCGGAGGGCAGGTGCCCCATTGCCAGGAAGCCTAACCTCATAGCCGCCCAGACGCCACGGAGCCTGAGGCGAGGCTCCCCACAAAGACGCCACACCCGCGCCGGGACCAGAGCGCGGCGCCCTCGCTCACACCCGCAGGGCGGTCCTTGCACCCGCCTCGTATAGGTGACTCAGATACAGGCTCGGATACAGTGACCTGAGCGAGGGCACGCAGCTGCTAAGTTACACAGCAGGGTTCCATCCCGGCGGTCTGGCGGCCCCGCGCCGGGGGTGGCTGTGTGTCCCTGAGCAGGTCCCTTTACTTCTCTGGGCGACCAGGCCAAGCACCCTCGCCCGCGGCCGCGCGCATGCTCAGTCGCAGGGGGCGGCGCGAGCTGCTTGGCGTAGACGCGGGCGCTCGCCAGAGGTGGCCGCTGGGGGCCGGGCGCGGAGAGCCGCAGGCAGGACCCGGCCCGGATCGCGGAGCGGGAGCCACACCCGCGACTCCCGCGTGCGCGCAGCGGCTTCAGCGCTGCTGGACGGCGCGGCCCAGGCGGGGCAGCCCAGGCGCTCCCCTCCCCGCTCCAGCGGACGCGGCCTGGCCGCCCCGACGGCGTCCTGAGGGCCGCGCGCCTCCACGGCCGGACGGCGGGAGCGTCTAGGCTAGCCTCGTCCCCACGGGCTCTGCCCAGGGCGGCTTCCTCCGGGGCCAGCAGGCGGGCGGTGTGGGGTCCACAGTGAGGTGCAGTAGGGCCCGGCGACGGCGGCGGAGCTCCCTCCTTTGCGGGTCGCTGGGGCGGCGCGGACTCCCAGGCTCGGGTGAGGGGAGCGCAAATCTCCGCCCGGTGATTCCCGGGCAGCGCGGCCCCAGCGAGCGCGGCGATGTGAGGGAGGCGGCGGCGGCTCCCCCTCAGGAAGGGCATGTGCGGAGGGGCGACGGCGACGCGCCGCCTGCCCCAGCGCCCCCTCCTCAGCCCCACGCGCGCAGCGCGGTGAAAGCGGCCGCGCTTCCTCACGCGAGACCCGCGCTCACGGCTGCCGCCCGCCAGGCGGCGATGACAGGGCGCCCGCGGCGGACCCGAGGCGCCAAGCGGGCAGTTTGCTAACCGGATCGCGGCTGCCCGCCAGCGTGTCCGCGGCGCCACCGCCGGCATGGGCTGCGCCCCCAGCATCCGCATTTCCGAGGCCCGGGCGGTGTACCGAGGCAAGGAGGCCGAGGTCGCTCTGGGGCCCGCGGGGTCGCCGCCGTCCGGCGGGCCGTGCCTCACACAGGGCCACAGGACGGCCGCCCTGCCCCCGGCCCGCGGCGCCAGCCTCGCGGACTCGGAGCCTCGCGACGGCAGCGGCAAGAAGGTAAGGGGCGCCGGGCGGGCTGCAGCCCCTCGTCCGCGGGGAAACGCGGGCACCTTCCTCCCGGGGGCCGGGCGGGGCTCCCTGCCGGCCGCGGTGCCCTCTCGCCCCCTTTGGGTGGCTTCCACAGACGCCGGCCGCCCGCGTGGCCCGGCAGCCTGCAGAGGAGGACGGACCCCGTCCGGGGACGCTGGCCAAGCCCTGGGTCGGTTCCTGGGACACAGGGGACGCTGCGGGCAGCAGGGCTGCTGGGAGCCTGAGGTGGCGCCACTTCAGTCAGTCCCCTGTCAAAGAGGGAGCTAGCGGTGCAGACCACCCCCAGGGGCTCCTGGCGCTCCCCTGAAAAGTGAAATCAGTGCGCACTTTGTTCTTTCCGTTCCCTGGCAGGGAGGGAAGGACAGCTGCCCCTGAGCCCGGGTCCTGGCCCCGTCTCTGTTCGCCCTCTGTCAGCGTTGCACAGTCGCAGTTTTCCCTTTCCTTTGCGGCTGCACGGACGGAATCTGGAGCATCAGCTTTGCTCCATTGCACGCGTATTCGAGGTTCGCGGTCACTAGCAAGCGCTCCGCATTCAAAGCGCTGTAATTAGAAAATACTATCCGAAAGCCGATGTTTGAAGCGTTGAGCAGAAAAAAGCCTTTTATTAAGCACTCTTACTGGGACATTTTGTGACTGTTGCTATCACTTTTTTTTAATTGTGCGTGATCTCCAGCGCATATTGCCTTGGCTTATGTTTTGTCAAAGTTTCTGGGCTTAGTCTTTCTTAAAGTGTTCTAAAAGAAAGCGAAAAAGGAAAAATTGGTTCGTTAAGGCACACAGCAGCTTTTCAGTTTTTCTGATTTTAAATTTTAAAGCTTGAACTAATGTGTAGGTTTATGTTTTATTGAACTAGTAAAAAAATAAAAAACGTAGTGTGCATGGCTGCAAATTGTTGAAAATTATCCCTCTCACCACCAATTTTTAACAGACTTAATTTGTAAAATTTTCTTGATTTTTCTTGCCTTCTGAGGAATGTTAAACGTGGGAAGTTTGAGGGATAGAGCTTGATCTACTTTCTGTTTTAAGTTTCTAGCAGTCGTCAAGATATTTTTTCCATATGAAAGAGAAAGTCCTTTTCAGTGTTGCCTAACAGAATTGATGTGATTTCCCCTCTCCTCTCATACACTATGTGAAAACTCATGTTTGTTGTAATTATCATAAATTGAATTCCTTCTCCTGTAGAATCTTTGAAGAAACTTGTGGTGGTAGGCTGTTAACCCAGGCTGCTCTTAGTATCAGTGTAAAGCTCATGCATTAAGCCTACCTAACTAGCTTAGGAAAACAAATAAACAAACATAAAAACATTACAAAGTTGAATGTGGCAACTTTAGCTTTCAAGCTTTCAAGTTTTTGACCCAAATCTAACATTGGTTATTTTGCATTAAGTAGTATTATACTTTCAGATTATCAAAGTAGCCCTCTTAGTAAGAGGCCCATGTGTGTCTTACAGGCCTTTTTGTAGTGGGCTCGGTGTCCTGAAATTCATCTAGGAGTCTTGTAAGCCTCCCAGTGCAGCACCTTGCTCTTCTGCTATCCACAGTGCCTACTTCTAAGAGTCCCTGTGTCCTATATTCTGCCTCATTGGCAGACCATTGCCTTGTGTTGGGGGCCCCCAAATAGATTCATGCTTACAGTGCCCAGTGCAGTGGCATGCTAAATAAACGTTCATTTTTGTGTGAACTGAATGGTAAGACATTTTTAGTCATTGGAATTTGATGTCATAAAGCCTCTGATATAGGCTTTAAGATAATATTAGTATTTTCAGGCCAGGCCCGGTGGCTCATGCCTATCATCCTAGCTCTCTGGGAGGCCGAGGCGGGCGGATCCTTTGAGTTCAAGAGGAGTTTGAAACCAACCTGAGCAAGAGCGAGATGCCGTCTCTACTATAAATAGAAAGAAATTAATTGGCCAACTAACATATATATAGAAAAAATTAGCCGGGCATGGTGGCACACGCCTGTAGTCCCAGCTACTCCGGAGGCTGAGGCAGAAGGATCGCTTGAGCCCAGGAGTTTGAGGTTGCTGTGAGCTAGGCTGATGCCATGGCACTCACTGTAGCCTGGGCAACGAAGTGAGACTCTGTCTCAAAAAAATAAAAAATAATATTAGTATTTTCAGAGCAGGTGTCAAATTATAAATTATAGCAACAGCAATAATACTTGTTATTCATGAGGTGTACATATTGATACCACATCTCAGCTACAGATATTTGTATTTAGGCGTAGCAGATAATAGAGCAAAGGTAAATATCAGCGCTTTGTTAGTTCAATATTTTTTCTTTAAAGGAATGAATCTTATAAGATATTAAATATACTCTAGAAATTCATGTTTAGAGAAGATAAACTTCCAGCAATTTAGCAAAATCAAGTTATAAAATTAATTTTAGTTTATGTGAACCCTTCAAGATCCAATTTTAGTTCATTAAAAAAGCTCTTAAAATGCAGCAAGTCCATATATCTTTGAATTTCAACAAGAAATTCATTGGGGGAAGTTTTTATTGTCCTGTAGCACATAATAAATACCAGTTCATCAGAGTGGTCAGAGACTGATAATTAATTTCATTTTTAAATTAAGCAGTGTGTGCCCCACACTGCAGTGTGTCCCACCTGTGTTCCATGGAGCAATTTGTGGATTGTTAATCAGTCTTACATGAAAAAAGAGTTCCATGCTCAAGTAAGTGTGGGAAATACAGGTTGAGAATTCTTAATCTGAAAATTGGAAATCCAAAATGTTCCACAATCTGAAACTTGTTGAGCACTGACATGATGCTCAAAGGAAATGCTCACCGGTGCATTTCACATTTCAGATTTTGAGATTAGGAATGCTGACCTGGTGAAGTATAACACACATATTCCAAAATAAAATAAAAAAAAATCTGAAATCCAAAACCCTTCTGGTCTCAAGTATTTGGGATAAAGAGGTACTAGATAACCTATGCTGGCTCCAACTACTTTCTTCCAGGACTTGTCAGAGAACTTAAATGTCTTAAAATGCTTTGTGAATCTCTAATTGGTGTTTGGAGTGTGCATCATTTCCTAAACTTTTTGATTATGAAGGCCTTTTCTTGAGACATGCCAAGATCTGATTCCTTATGTGAGATAGCAATATTCAAAGTAGAAGAAATATACTTAACAGTAAAAACAAATGTAATTTGCTTCTTAATGAACAATTCCAGGGGTACTTTAGAATCTTGTAGTACCTTAGGCTGGGTTGTCTGTATGAACTGATTTAAGAATTACTAAAAATACTCTCTGGCTGTTTGTTCAATCTAGGAGTTATAGTCTGTGTGGTTACAGATAATGAATGCTGTGTTCAGTTTGAACACTTGCAGTTTTGTTTATTTTTAATCAGCGTGAGTTTTAACTGTAACATTTCAGTATTTTCTTGTCTGTCTTTTTACTCCGCTTCCCCTTTCCTTAGCTAGGACTTGAGTTGTCCTTGAGAGATTTTCAGGTAGTGTTAAAGGGGGCCCTGTGCTCACCCCCCAATTCTGCAAGGATCCATTTCATGCAAATGATTGATACAGTCCTTTGGCTAATCAGTTCTGTGAGGTGGCAGTCCCCTCTGCTGTATCCCCCAGGCCTGGTGCACAGAGGACCTTCCATAAACATTTGCTGCGTTCGAGAATTGCATGAACCAGGCTGTAGAAGTGGAAAATACACCCAGGCCTTATAAAGTAGGAGAAGAAACAAGTTTTAACTAGATTAGAGGCTGTTAAAGGTGGATTTGATTTTGTGGAAGTCTCTGCTTATTGCTTTTCAGAGCACTGTACCCAGGAATAATGTATTTCCACCCCAGTGAGCTGAGTAGATTTGCCTACAAAGATTTAAGGATTAGTGTAGCTGGGTTGGTAGGACACAGCAGGTGACAGATAATAGTGCTGCCACACACTAACCTCTAAGCAGGTGTTATTGCCTCCCACACTCAAGTAAAATCCTCTCAGAGACTCTCCAATTTGTCAGTCTCTACTAGCTTTGCCTGTGTCATTCATTTCTTCCATCTGCTTTACTTTGCTTTTTACCACCTTCCTGCCCTCTTCCCGTCTTCCTCCCTGTTCTTTCCTTCTAGCCACCCTCCTGCACAAAACTGGCTAAACTGGCCATCACAGTCAACCAAAGTTTAGTGGTTTCTTAGCTATGGAATAACATTTATTGCCTATTCTTAATTTACCAAGTGGATTGATCAAGGTTGCATATTTTCATAAACTAAAACAGTTTTCCCTCTGTCTGTGATCTGATTTTTTCCCCCCTCCACTAGGGATCTGTCTGTGACCCTTGCTAGTTTATATGAAATTACTGAAGGTTTCCCTCTAAAAGTGCAGTTGGCAAAATGAGACCTAACTTTCTACTCCTGTGATGAGCGACTATAATTTACGTCCAGAGCTCAGGGGTGGTGAGTTCCTTCATCATTGTGTTCTTATGCCTTTGGGTATTTCTTTTTACATTTTCTTGAATTCCTATTATATATATAAAAAATACTTTCCATTTGTATCATTGTATTTTAGTACTTGCTATCATTGCCACCATAACTTTTAAGTGTGAGTCTTAATAGAGACATTATGTCACAATTCTGTCAGCTCAGACTTGCCCCAGCCAGCTTGACCCTCTCCTTGCTGAAGCAATGGTTGTGATGTGATGGGGCCTGTGGTCCCTTCTGGCATAAATGTTTCCTGTCAAGTGGCTTATGACACTGGTTTTCCTTGGCTTGCCCATTTAGATTGAGTTCTGTAATAGGGAGGGTTCATGATGTGAAGCAGACATCTCAGAATAACCTAAACTGCGTTAAAGGACAGAATATTTTTAAAAATTAAAACAAAAGAAAAAAATCAAAGGACAGAAGGTGAAGTTACTGAGGACATGAGTAAGCCCTCAGTCTTGCCCACGGTCAGTGGCTTTATCCTGGTTTCTCACAGTCCAGTGAGGCAGTAGGAGGCAGTGGACCCTGACGTTCTTAGAGAGCAGACTATTCATGTTAGTAACACCCAGCATTTCTTGAATGCCCTTATGTCACAAGCATTGCACTGGGTGCCTTACAGATGATATCTCATTTAATCCTTATAACCCTGTGAGGTGGCCGTTATCATTTCCCTTTTGTAGATAAGGCACTCCAGGTTAGAAACTTTCCCAAGGTGGTATAATTAAGCTGAGATTCAACCCTTGGTCCTGACTCTTACGGCCAGGGTGGTGGTTCTCTGTTAACTACCTATGTCTGTTACATTTCCCATTCTCTGGCCTCCTGCTAAGCTGTGGATGTCTGAAGTCACCTGGGTTTTATTTAAGCAGGAATCCTGAATCTGCATTATCTGGATTTTGTTAAATTTTGTCTTACTGAGGAAGTTGGTTACAGCCCTACCTTAAGTTCCTGTGTTTGTGGAAGTTGCAACCATCTTGAGCTCTGTCCCAGTTGACTCCTAAAGTTAGGCATCTTGTGACACCCCCAGCTGTCCTCTTTACTGCCTCAAATGAGTTGGGAGGGCATCCCCTGGGAGTCTCTTTCCCTTCCCCTTCCTCCTGGTCAGACTATTGGCAGCCTGCCCTAGCCAGGGGCTCCCCAGGAGCTAGCTCTTTCCATTGACCTTTGCTTAGAGTTCCCGCACCCCAGTTTTGTGTGTACCTATCCTCCTGGAGTTATTCAAGGCCCACTTGAATGCTTGCTTTTTTTAAAATTTATTTTGAGCATCTGGGTATGGATGGGTAGAGGCCGAAATAGGCGTCTACCTTGAATACTTTCTGGAGCCTCTTGTTGGACTTGCACTCTTTTCTCTGCTCTGAAGACCTTCCACTATGACCCTTGTGGGCCTAGGATTGGTATATTGAGGTTTCTGCTGGATTATAGGCTGCTTGAGGGCAAGGACTTTGTCCTAGTTTCATTACAGTTCTCAAAGTGCTTGGCACACTCAGTAAATATTTGGATAAATACACCAGTCTCTAAGGCTGAAAGGGCTTTTATTCATGTGTCTTGGGTCTATCTCACCTTGTTTAAATTTAACAAAAATTGTTGGGGTGTGTTGTATGTGTTTTAACAAAAATCTCAAATACCCTTAAGCCAGTGATTAATCTGTGGAGTGATTAGTAAAGCTTTTGCCTCTAATTTTGGCCAAGTTAGGGTTGAGCAATGTTCCTGGGCCCCTTCCTTCTGTTCTACTTTTGTTCTGCTCTGGTAGGAGGAGTGGTGGAATATCATGTCAGAGAGCTGTTTTGACAAGTTTTGTGTTACAGTTTCTTAGCTACAGACGTCATATGTAGTTTGCCTGTCTACACAGACAGGAAGGATGTTGCAGATTTCCCCAAACTTTGAGGATGACCTCAAAGAATTGGGGGATGAGGGCTTGCCAGTGCTTTTGTTCTCTATGGGTTGGAAATCACCTTCGTGTCCTGTTAGTAAGCAGCTGCTTCAGCTCCTCTCACTCTGCCAGTGGGACAACCCAAAGGGCTGGTGGCACATTGGCAGTTCCCAAGTTGTCTTCAGTTGTTTCGAGTTGATGGCAGTTCCCCAGGGAGGTGTTGTTGAAAGAATACAGGAGGGGCCAGAAGACGTGTCTTGTAGGTGCAGTGGCTCACGCCTGTAATCCTAGGACTCTTAGAGGCCGAGGCACAAGGATTGCTTGAGCCCAGGAGTTGGAGCACAGCCTGAGTAAGAGTGACGACCCCCGTCTCTACAAAAGAGAAAAAAAGAAAAAGAAAATAAAAAAATTAGTTGGTGTAATGGTGTGCACGTGTAGTCTCAGCTACTTGGAGGCTGAGGCAGGAGGATCACTTGTGCCCAGGAATTTGAGGTTACAGTGAGCTACAATGCTGCCACTGGACTCTAGCCAGGTGACAGAGCAAGACTCTGTCTCAAAAACAAAACAAAAAACAAGAAACGAAAAAAACCCAATAATTAGGCCATGTATAGCCATACCACTTTGAACATGCCCTGTCTCATCTGATCTCGGGAGCCAAACAGGGTTGGGTCTCGTTTGTACTCGGATGGTAGACATTCCTATTAGATCCAGCTCCATAAGGTGTTGGCTATGTATTTCGCAAGTCCTGGTCCTGAGTTTTCTCAAGTGTAAAATGAAGCTAGATTATGTCGGTTTTGGTGAAGATCACTTAAAATAATCTGTGTGAAAGCATTTTGAAAACTCCAGGGCACTATCTCATGTAAGGATTGATGAGATTGATTTTCTTGCAATCACCTTTCTCAAAGGCAGACCTGGCTTAAATATGTCTGCTTATTTTTTAACACAAATCTTTTTGTGTTTTTGGATTCTGCGTAAGTCAGTAGTTCTTTTTTCTTGCTAAGTAATATTCTGTTATATGAATAAATCACACTTATCCATTCTCTTGCCGATGGATACTAAGACTGTTTCTAACTTTTTGCTATTTGACTCACGCTACTTTGAATATTCTAGGATAAATTATTTTGTAGACATAGGCTTTCATTTATCTTGGGTAAATACAAATAAGTGGAATTACTGCATCATAGGATAGATATGTTTAGCTTTTTAAGAAACTGCTTGACCATTTCCCAAAATTGTTACACGGTAATACACTCATGCCAAGAATGTATTAATACAACAAAAGTTGGGTTCCTCCACATCCTTGCCATCATTCGGTATTGTGGTGTTACGATATCTGTACTGATTTTCATCCACAGTTCCTGTGGAGTTTCATAACTCCCATAGTCCTTGTTATAATATTGGGCACTTTAGGCCTCAGGACAATATCCTCCTCTCTAACCTTCTCCTGTCCTCCTTTCACTTGCTCAAGGCAGGATTCTAATCTGATTATGGGTCAGAAGACCCTCATTCCAGAGAGAGTCCTTCCCCATACCCTGGAGAAAGCAATGCTATGCAGAGATGTCAGGAAGAATTTGGACCGGCCTTGCTGGGTTTAGATCCTGTGCTGTTTATCCAATCACATTTCTACACAATTGTCAATCATGCCTATGAAATGAAGCCTCCATAAAAACCCAAGTGGACTGGGTGGGTAGCTGAACACCAGAAAGTTCCTGGAGGGTGGTATGCCCAAGGGAGGGCATAGAAGCTCTGCATCCCTTCCCCCATACCTTGCCCTGTGCGGCTCTTCATCTGTATCCTTTGTGATATCTGTTATACTAAAATCGGTAAATGTAAATGTTTCCCTGAGTTCTGTGAACTGCTCCAGCAAATTAATCAAACCCAAAGATGGAGGGAGTCATGGCATCTCCAACTTGAAGCTGGTGGGTCAGAAGCTCCAGAGAGCTGGACTCACACCTGGTGTCTGGGGGCAAATGGGGGTGGGGTGGGGTGGCACATCTTTGGAACTGAGCCTTCCACCTGTGGGATCTCAGGTTAGATAGTGTCGGAGTTGAATTAGAACTGTGGTCCCCAACCCTGGGTCCAGCACTGGACCACGGCCTGTTAGGAAGCAGACTGTTAGGAAGCCAGCGGCCCATCACTGCCATGAAATGTAGGAACTGGCCTCACAGCAGGAGGTGAGTGGCAGCTGAGCTGCTCATCTGTGTCATCTGTATTTACAGTTATTCCCCATTACTCCCACCAGCTCCGCCCCCCTTTCCCCCCCACCCGTCCTTGGAAAAATTGTTTTCCATGAAACCAGTCCCTGGTGCCAAAAAGGTTAGAAACCGCTGAATTAAAGGACATCAGCTAAGTGTCTGCTCCTTAGTGTGTGGTGAAAAACCCCAGGTTTGGTCACAGGAGGCCTCTTCTGTGTTGATTGCTGTGGAGTTTAGCGGAAAGCTCGGTCTGAGGAGCGTTTCCCAAAGCAGGTGTTAGTATTTTCACATTAGCCATTCTCGTGGCTAACACCAGATTTGCATTTCCTTGATGGTTAATGACTTTGAGTACTTTTTCATGTTCTTATTAATCATTTACTGTATGTTTTTTGAAGTTTATTTTAATACTTCTTTTATTAAAAGGAAATATAAATATCATGACCTCTAGGTAGTGCAGGACTGATAAGCAGGTTACACAAGGTATAAAGTACTTTACCGTAAAGGAAAGAGTTGATAAATTTAACTATATTAAAATAAAGACCTTCTCTTCAAAAGAGAATGAAAAAGAAAGCCACAAATTGGAAAAAGATATTTGCAATGCATAATCCCAACGAAGGGTTAGTATTCATAATATATATAGAACTGCTACAAGTCAATAAGAATATGAGAGCCCAGTTGAAAAATGGGCAAAGATTTGGGCAGGCACGTCACTGAAGGGGAAACTAAATGGCTAATAACTCTACCAAAAGATGTTCAAAAGGCACAATGAAAGAACATTTTATAGCCACCAAATTGGCAAACATTTAAAAGGCTGACAGTATTTTGAGGAATTCCCCAACACTAGGTGGAAGTGTAAATTAATTCCACAGGGGATTAATTCCACTGGGTGGGGAGGGAGCTATTGTAATAAGCAAGTAGAGTTGAACCTGTTGCCCTGTGACCTAGCAATTTCACTCCTAGAAACTCTTACACATCTATACTGGAAACATGTACAGAATGTTGAGAGCAGCATTGATTGTAATTGCAAAGTTTCTTATAAAGCCCAACGTCCATTAACACCATAATGGCTAAGCAAGCTGTGATATGCTCTAAGAAAGGAGTACTTTACACCTGTGAAAACGAATGACTTCTAGCTCTAGGTATCAACCTAGATCAATCTCAAAAACTTCATGTTGAGAGAAGGAAAACGTTAGAGAACAGTTTATAAAGTATGATTCTTTTTATTTAAAGATTAAATAAACAGATTTAAGAAAAAGATTAAATGAAAAGATTAAGTAAACAGTATATAGGAATATACATAATACACAAATACACATAGATGTGAAAACTATAAAGAAAACCAAAGAAATAATTACTGTAAAATTCTGTTAGGCAAGGAAAGTTTAAGGACTTGAAATGGTTAACAGGGGAACTTGAGTGCTTAATATAGAGGATATTGGAGGAATATGCCAGGCCCTGCCTTCAAGGAACAATTAGTCTTTTCTGGAAAGATGGGAGAAGTCTCTGATCTGGAAGTGATGGGGGTTCCTTCAGGGTAATGGGAGGGCCAGGAGCTTGGTCTGGATTGGTCATAGGTCCAGAGAGAGGAAGGGACGGGAGGGTTTGACAAGGGCTAAGAAGACTGGGAGGTCCTGGAAAACTTATCCCTGGCTAAGGGAAAGGGTGGGAGGGTTTGTTCAGACTGTGAGCAGGGTGAAGAAGGATAGGAGAGAAGCCCTGAAAGCCAGGTTGAGGATATTTGAAGTCCATCCTGTAACCTCAGAGAACTTCCAAAGGCTTTTTTTCACTTTCATGTTTTATGAAGATTAGGTTACAGGCAGAAATTGCAGTGAGTAGGATGAGGGGCAGCTAGAGGTGGGCGTTATCCAGGGCCTGTTGCAGTGGTTCAGGCAGGAGGTGTGACCAGGTATAACTAACTTATTCATCTTTTTTTTCTTTCTTTCTTTTCTTTTTATTATACTTGCACTGCCTTGAAGCCCAAGGTAAAACTAATTTAGTGCTGTGGTTTGGGAAGGAGGGAATGAGGGAAGGAAAGACTGACAGGCCTGGGACAGACTGGATTTGAGAATTGGTGAGAGGAGTGGAGCGTGACGGTGACTCAGAGGTTGGGGTTTGCCAGTTTAGGACTGTGATAACATGCCACAGTTTGTACAGTGCCTTGATGGTTTACCAAATACCATTTTTATACATCATCTTATTTGATGTTCCCCAAACCCCTGTGAGGTAGAAAGGAGGGATTTTATTTTTCCTGTGTAAGACATAAAGAAGCAGACATTCAGAGATTGAACAACTTGTCTAAGTTTGTGGTGGCCACTTAGGGAAACAGGCTCACTGTAATAGCATAGGATAGAAGTCAGAGGAGAGAAAGGGAGTTTTTTTTTTAAAAAGCCTTTCTCATCGTTTGGTTCTGGGTTCATTTGATACAAGTCAGCTTTTACTGTTCTTCATTGTAAACATCATATTCATTATAGAAAACTTGAAAAGTATAGAAAAGAACAAGGATCACTTAAATTGCACAGTCACTTAAGTTGCACAAGCAGGAGATAACTTCTTATAAAATGGTGGGGTGTTTCTTTCCATCCTGGTAGATTGCCTTAAGTAAATGTAATTAACAATTCGTTTTGAAACAGTTTTGTTCTTTAGTTTTAGGAAACATTTAACTGTATTTCTTCAAATGTTATTCCCTTATGTTTTCTCACTGCTTTTCTTCTGCACCTCCCTCCAGAAAACAGAATTTAGACCTGTCCTTCATGTCTCTTCATTTTTCTTTTACTTCCCCTCTCTATGCTAACTTCTGGTAGAGTCTTTTAGCTCATTCTTTTAACTAATGAAGTCAGTCCTCAAGTTCTACTCAGCTCTTTAGCCCAGCGAGTTTTTTAATTTGACAGTTTCTTTGTGTTCAAGATTTATGGTTCTCTTTTCATAACTGCTTCTTCATGTTTTATGGTTGCAGTGTACTTCCTTATCTCCTTGACAGTGTTAATTATACTCACTTTAAAGGCCTATTCTGATTGCTGTTTATTTAAAAAAAATTTTATTGAGTTTGCAGTCAGCAAAGTGTACAGAATCCCTATGGGTATAGCTTGATGAATTTTACCTATGTATGCCCCCATGTGACTGCCACCGAAATCAAGAGAGACTGTTTCCAGAATCCCAGAAGGCTACCTTGTGGCCATTCACTATTTGTAACATTTTATTTTGCGAAATCTCAAACATACAGCAATCTTGAAGGAATTTCACAGTGTACCCTTATATACCCAATGCCTGTGTTTTACATTAGCATTTTATCATACTACTTGCCTTATCACATTTGTCCATCTATGCCTCCTTCTGTCTCTCCATCTTCTTTTTCTTTGATACATTTTGAAGTAATTGTCCCTGTATGGTCAGAAACATTAAAAATAAATAATAAATATAATACTAAAAAAATAAAAATAACATTTTTAAGTAATTGCAGATATCAGTATACTTCCCTTTAATATTTTAGCATGCATATCATTAGAGTTCAATATCTGTTTAGAGTTTTTTGAGGTAAAATTGACATACAATGAAATGCACAAATATTTAGTGTACATTTGCTGAGTTTTGACAACCGCTTACATATTATCTGTGTAATCCAAACCTCTGTCAAGGTATAGAACATTATCATCCCAGAAAGTTCCATCATGCTCTTTATCAGGCAGTCTCTCCCTGCCATTCCTGCAATTCTGCAACCACTTTTCTGATTTTTTCCCACTGTAGATTAGTTTTGCATGTTCTAGAACTTAATATAGTGGAGTTATATAGTATATGATCTTTTATGTAAGACTTCTGTCACTCAGTATTATATTTTTGAGATTGATCCATGTTTTATGTATGTGTAATTCATGGTATTGTTGACTATTAACTTTTTTCTATTTTTGAAATCCTATGTGGAAGAGTGACTATTAACTTTTAAAAGCTCATCATATTGTTAAATTACTCCCCATCCCCAAGATCAGGTCAAATTTTAATCTCATAGGGAGCCATGTGAGAGTGCTTGTGGCCCCTTTGACAATCTGACTGTGGGAGGTGGTAGTTTAGCTTGAATTTATTTCAAGCTAAACTATTATTTTGGACACTTGAACTTTCTCTTCTGTGAGTTGTTCATGTGTGTTGCCTATTTCTCTATTTGGGTTTTATTTGTAAGGACTTTCTGATATGTTTGAAAGTTAAGTTTTGATCTCTCATGCATATTGCAAATCCATTTTCTTTAAGTGCCTTTTTCTTTTTACTGATGTATTATTTTAAAAATTGTATATATTTTATATTTTTATCCAGTTAAATCTAGCAGTCAAAATTTTGTGTTTTTTCATTTGATTTATAAAATATCTTTTATTTCAAAAGCAGTATATATGCCATGTAGAAGATTTGTAAATTCTGAAATGCAGTTTTCATTACCTGAAATCATTGATTGCAACATGTTTGTATATTTCCAGATTTTTTCTATGTGCATATACATGTATATACATACATATTCTCACTGAAATTAGCATATAGGGCATTCTGTTTTTTTAAAATTATAGTAAAATATGCATAACATAAAATTTATGATTTTAATCTTTTTTTTTTTTTTTGAGGGATAGGTTCTTGCTCTCTCATCTAGCTTGGAGTGTAATGGTGGAAGCATAGTTCACTACATCCTCCAACTTCTGGGCTCAAGTGATCCTCCTAGTGGACTAGTGACATGTGCCACCACATTTGGCTGATTTTTAAAAAAAATTTTATAGGCTGGGCACGGTGGCTCATGCCTGTAATCCTAGCACTTCTGGGAGGCTGAGGCAGGTGGATTGCTCGAGGTTAGGAGTTCGAAACCAGCCTGAGCAAGAGTGAGATGCCGTCTCTACTATAAATAGAAACAAATTAATTGGCCAACTAATATATATAGAAAAAATTAGCCAGGCATGGTCGTGCATGCCTGTAGTCCCAGCTACTCAGGAGGCTGAGGCAGGAGGATTGCTTGAGCCCAGGAGTTTGAGGTTGCTGTGAGCTAGGCTGATGCCATGGCACTCACTGTAGCCTGGGCAACAAAGCGAGACTCTGTCTCAAAAAAAAAATTTTTTTTTTATAGACATGGGATCTTGCTTTGTTGTCCAGGCTGGTGTTGAACTCCTGGTGTCAAGCAGTCCTTCTGCCTTGGCCTCCCAAAGTGCTGGGGTTACAGATTTGAGCCACCCTGTCCACCCACTTTAATAATTTAAAAATGTATAGTTCAGTTGCATTAAGTACATTCATATTATGTAACCATCACCACCATCTATCTCCGGAACATTTTCATCTTCCAAAACTGAAACTCCATACGAATTAAACAGTAACTCCTTGTCTCCTCCTCCCTGCCCCTGCAACCACCGTTGTACTTTCTGTCTACAGGAATTTGATAATGTATGGAATTATCATTGTGGAATCCTACACTGTATTTGTCCTCTCTTTTAAAAAAATTCAGAGTATTACAGGAGTACAAAGGCCTTGGTTACATAAATTGCCTTTGCACCTCCCAACAAGCGTGCCCATCCTCCAGACAGCACACACTGCATCCAGTAGTTATAGATTTGCCCATCCCCTTTTCCCCTCTCCCACCTGCCAGACGCCCTGTGAATGTTACTTCCTATATGTGCACATCAGTGTTGATCAGTTAGTACCGATTTAATGGTGAGTACATGTGGTGTTTGCTTTTTCACTTAGAAGAATGGGCTCCAGCTCCATCCAGACCACTTGTTTTCAGATCTCTGCCACTTTATAGCTGCGGGACCTTGGGCAAATTACTTAACCTCTGTATGCCTCAGATTTCCAATCACGTAAAATGAGAATGGCACATAAATCTCAGGAGTGCTACGAGATGAAGTGAATCAGAACGCGTCAAGCACTCTGACTAGTGTTTAGTACGTAGCAAACACTCCCTGGGTGCTACCTATTATTAGTTGTTCTTGTGGATGGTATTGTTCTAACTGAGAATATGCATGAGGGAGCACTGATAAATTGGGAAATCGTGGTCAGAGAGAGCTCTGCCAGGCAATGTCCTGAGTGTGGCTGTGCAGTGGTGCCTGAAGTGGAACGGGCTGGGGCTGTGGGTCGTAGAATTAAAGGGAAGGAACTGTGAGGTGCTGTTTTGTTATGTGAACATTGGTGTAGCTCAGGATGTTGGTAGGACTTGGGGTTGAAAAGACTGAGCTTGAAGCACCAAGGTCCTTAATGAATGTAGGTGGTCTGGAGGTGAAGAGAAGGTGGCAAGGGTGTCATCAGTGGGTGATGTGAGTCTCAGGGTACCAGAGGTAGAGGGGCTGTCTGGTGGTGACAGTGGGTGTGGGAGGGTCAGAAGCAGCTCCCTCTCGTGGAGTGGTTTGGAGGAGGACAGCTGTGGCCTGTTTGGAGTCCTAATCCAGGGCTTTCCCAGGATTCTCTGTGCCTGGACAGGTAGTGGCCTAGGGAGGTGTCAGAAGCCAGGGGATTTTGCTATGTTGAGACAGTGAAATATGAATTAATTCTGTCTGCTTCAGTGTATTTTCAAAATTCCATTCTTAGTCTGCTAGTATCTGTAATGATCTGCCTGGTTCCCTAATACTGCCTTTCTCCTTAACCTTGGCTAGATTCATTTCACAGCACCAGATCCTTCCTCTCTATACCAGGGGTCCTCAAACTTTTTAAACAGGGGACCAATTCACTGTCCCTCAGACCATTGGAGAGTGTGTACTGTGGGCCAGGGATGAGTCTGCTGCTAAGCAGGACAGGCAGCTGCTGCAAAAACACCTGGCTGGCTGGATAAATGTCCTAGGCGGGTGACATGTGGCCGGAGGGGTGTAGTTTGAGGATGCCTGCTCTATACTGTGCAAATCTCTCCTTGCACCCAATTCAGTTGGACAAAGTTAAAGTCATTCTAGTTGCACATTCTGGGCCTCAGTCCCACTTGTAATAAGTGGACCTTGTAGCTGTGGACACAGTCCCACCTAAAACTCGATTGCTCTTTGTCCTTGCTCTTACATAGGTGTAAGTATGGTCTTGCTCTTGTACCCGATCCTGGCTACCTACCAATGCTCCAGTTTCCCCACAGATGGGTCTTTTTTTCTTTTCTTTTTGCAGTTAGCCAAACCCTCTTCTGACCTCAGGCCCCAAGGAGGAGAGCCTGTCCCTGGACATGGATTTCCTCCTGTCTGCTGCTCTGCCTGAATCCTTTGCTGCCACCTTCATCCTACCCATCCCACCCTGCTGCTGAGCCATCTGCCTCTTGCCGAATGTCCCTAAGGCACTGTCTGCCAGCATTAGCTGCTAGGAATACAAAGGGGGCCTTTCTCTCCCTGTGTCCCAGGAGTCAGGCACCTACTCCACCTTGGTGAGCCTGGAAGGCTTCTCTGGCACCTCCTCCCAGTCCTTTGTCCTCATGGCTCCTGTTCTGGCAGTGAGTTCATGGGAGGGACAGGTTTTGAATCCTGTAAAAAGAAAAAGGAAGGAAGTGTCCTCCACACAACTTCTGCCCTTTTTCCTTATTCTTCCTGGTGTGTTAAATGTATGTGTGTGTGTGTGTGTGTGTGTGTGTGTGTGTGTGTGTGTGTGTGTGAGGTTCTCTTGCTTAGAGGCTGAGGATATTCAAAGTGGAGGAGGGTAGAAGAGTTGAAAAGTGATTTTTATTTTGTGACTAGGCAAAGTAATTCTAAAAAGCTAACCTATAGAGACCATTCTAGTTCTCTTCTACCTATTAATATATTATAATACAAGTGATGTAAAAACTAGGCCTCTTTCTTTGAAAGTGACTGTTAGAAAATCCTTTTGGGTTGTAGTTGATACAGAATGTTTTATAGTCAGTACAAAAAAATGTTATTCCTACATATTGTTTTCTATGACCTGGAAATAAGGATGTTAGGGATCACTCTTTGTAATGGAATTTCTTGTCATAAGAGCATACCCATTGTAAAACTTAGGAATTTGGGGTGGTAAATAATAAAATGTATGTAAAAGAGTACACACAGGATTTCAGGCTGGAGAAGGGACCATTGGCTGTAGTTTTTTCCTGGCCAGTTTTAATCAAAAGTTTAGAGTTTCTCCAGACTGTGGTAGGTTATCTTTTCTGTTATGACAAAAACCAACCAAACAAAAAACAAATGTCATATGCTGTTAGTGGGAATGTAAATTAGTAAGATTACCTTAGAAAACTGTTGGCAACATTTACTGAAGTTGTAAATATGCACATTCTCTCATCCACCAATTCTACTTCTAGGTCTATAGCCACCAGAAATGTGTGCATATGTTCACCAAAAGTCACGTGCTAGAATGGTCATTGCAGTAGTATTCACACTAGTTAAAAACTAGAAATAACCCCACAAAATAAATTGTGGTTTAAGTGTTCAGTGGAATACTTGATAACAACAGGAATGAAAGTATCATTGCTACATGTCACAGCGTGGATGCATTTCAGAGGTGTGGTGTCAAGTGAAAGAAGCCAGACAAAAAGATAACATACATGATTTGGTTTCTACAGAGTTCAAACTCAGGAAGAGCTATGGTGTAAGGGCTTCTAGGTGTTGGTAATGTGTTTTGTTGATCTGGGTGGTAGTTATATGGATGAGTTCACTTTGTGACAATTCACCAAGCTACATACTTATGATTTATATTCTTTCCAATGTTAACCTTCAATAAAAAGACATTTCTATTTAAAAAAAACTTTCAGTACGTGTTATACTTGAACTAGAGTTTTCATATGTGTACGACCCTTCTGGTGTTAGAGACTTGGCTTGTACTTTTGCTTCAGTCTCCAGCAGTCCTACTTTCTTTGCACTCAATTCCTGCTCATCCTTTGGGAAATCTTCCCTGGCAAGCTGTTTCCCTCCCTTCCCCACACACTGGGTTGTGTCCCTGTGATTTGTCATGTCTGGTGGGTATCTGATTGCCTCTCCCCCTGATCTGTAGGCTTCAGGAGAGCAGAGGCTGGGCCTGTTCATGCCATCGTTGTGGCTCCAGGGACTGCAACTGTGCGTTACTGATCCAGTAACTGTCATATGAAGGGTCTGAATGGGACTGACTTGAAAGGGAACAACCTTTTTTCCTTCTTCCATTTCAGCTTTTAGTTAGGGGGAGTGGGAGTTTGGAGGAGCCATGAAGTTGAAGCTCCTGGAAGACTTTTGAGATTTTAGTGGCTTTAGTAGCCTTAAAGTGTGACCTGTAGGAAAACTCAGCTGAAAGAGGGAAGCAGTGTTGGCTAATCAGTGTCCCTTAACCTAGTTCTGTTTTCTGTGCCCACTCATCATGCTCCTGAGAATGAACAGTTTATATATGATGACTTCATTTGTTCTGGCTTTTCTCATGACAATCCTAAGGTCAAGTCTATTTTAAGCCTGAGAAATATGTCCTGGAAGTTAGTTCCAGAATCCCTATTTCCTTTTTCTTTCCTTACTATTGAAATCTCATCTATCCTCTCCATTCTCTCCTCCCAAACTCTTCTTAGAAGCAACTTTGCAAAGATCATAAATATCCTCTATGTTGATTTTCTCTGAACTTCATTTGTTCCTTTTCAACTGGATGTGGGAAAATGGCACATTCTCATTTACTATTCTAACCTGACAGAATTATGCCAAAAGCAATACTCAGATGGACTCAGTAGGAGAATTTAAGACATTTACATTGAGACTTATTTGTTGGATGATTTTTACAGGTTTTTTCCCTCCTTGTGTAATGTGGTTAGGAGACAAGTTTGGAGCCAGACTGTACAAGTCCAAATCCAAGTCCTACCACTCCCTGCTTTGTGACCTTTGGCAAGTCACATAACCTCTCTGGGCCCCAGCTTTTTCTTATTTGAAAAGTGGGGTTAAGTTCTCAAGACTTAATAACTTTTCATTGTGAAGCAGTCTGTAACATTGAGTATGCTGAATGCCTAAGAAATTATAAATAATTCATAGCATTAGAAAAAGCATGGTTTTAATACATAGTATATGTTAGACTCTAAAAAGTAGATTAGGGCTTTCCTTCTCAGAAAATATTTGAAAATTAATTTCAGAGACTTAGAAATGTTTATATAATACCCAATTACACAATTTACCTTTGGGAATGAAGAAGAAAATATAATACCATTATATTGGTTTGTATAAATCTGTGCCCCACCTCCCCTTTTACTTTGGAAACCCAAGAGTGAGGGAGAGAGAATTTGGGAGAGCCTGATCCACTGTTAACTCTACTAACCATTTCCTAAAGAACAGCCCTATCCAGAGCTGCTCAGAAATCTGGGGATGTTATTTGGAGCTTTGAGCTCTTGTTTTCTTTTTTCATTCAACAGCTTCAGGTTGCTTAGAATTAAGGGCTATACTAAATGACCCTGCGTTTGTTGATGAGAAAAGGGGGAGCAGACAGGTTTTGCAAGGGATGAAATGGTATTTCCATGCATAATTTACAGATTTGGACCTTAGCATCTTTGGTCAAGAAAGGCTTGATGGAGAAATGGCAAGGTCAGAAGAGGTTTGAGGTGTGGTGGAAAGAGCAGAGATTTTCCGTATCCTGCCTTTACCACTGTATACTTTGACCGAGTTATTAACGTTTTGGAGCATCACTTTTCTTATTGCAAAATGGGAATAATGAAATCTACCTTATAGTGTTTCTGAGGGGATTAACTGAGGTAACATGATAAATGACACTTTTCCTAAGAGATAGTGAGATAGACATAAAACGAGTTTTTATCAGCTCTTCTGCTTTAGTTCAACCTGTTATATGCTCTGGCAAGAATGAAGAAATTCTCTTTAAAGGATTATGTGTAATTATTTGGCTTAGGATTTTCAAATATTTTATTGTGGAGAATTTACAATAGGTACAAAAGTAGGATCGTGTCATTTGTTATATAACAAATTACCTCAAAACATACTGTTTCAGACCAGAAATACTGATCTCTCAGGGTGTCTGTGGGTGGTGAATGTGAGAGCAGCGTGGCTTGGTGGTTCAGGTCTTTGTTTGTCAGAGCCACAGGCAGGCGTTGCTGGGGCTGCATCATCGGAAACCTCAGTGGGCCCTGGCATTTGCTTCTAAGGTGTTTCCCCACAGGACCGACAAGTTAATGTGAGATGTTTTGGGGGTGGGAGAAGGGTCTACTTCCTCTCTACATGGGCCATCTTCACAGGGCTGCTCGAGTATCCTCACAGTGTGGTGGCCGGCTTCCCCCAGAGAAGTGATCCAAGAGGTCATGGCAAAACCTACAACATAGCCTAGATCAAGTATCATCAGTGCTGCCATGTTCTTTTGTCCCTTGGACTAGCTTTGACTAATGAGACTAGAGGCCACACAAGATCTTGACCTGGGGCAGTGGCTCATGCCTATAATCCTAGCACTTTGGGAGGCTGAAGCAAGAGGATCTTCTGAGGCCAGGAGTTCAAGACCAGCCTCAGGAAGACCCCGTGTCTACAAAAAGAGAGAAAAATGAGCCAGGTGTGGTAGTGCATGCCTGTCCTCCCAGCTATTCCAGAGGCTAAGGCAGGAGGATCGCTGAGTCAGGAGCTAGAGGTTGAAGTGAGCTATGATGACACCACCGCACTCTAGCCAGGGTAACAGAGTGAGACCCTGTTTCCAAAAAAACAAACAAAAAAATCTTGTGATGATCATCAGATCTTTAATTCATTAGTGGTGATATGGTGACAAATGGTGATATTCTAATTCTATCATCTCTTTTTCATTTAATACTGAATCCCTCTATAAAGAGAAACTTTTCTCATTAACTATGTGATAAACTTTGAATATAGCATAGGCAGGATAAATGCTTGTATCTTGCCCTTCATTTACCAGTTTTCAGAATAATGATTGGTTCTATAGCATCCTTCAAAAGGGACCAGTTAAATTTTTTTTAGTATTATGAACTCAAGGATTTTAACATATTTGATATGTTTCAATCTATTGCACTTATTTGTATTGATATCCATATATTTGTACCCCCTTTTAGATAAATGGTAGCATCCTATACATACTGGTCTTGATCTTGCTTTTCTTACTTAGCAATATATCCTTGAGATCACTTCGTAGTTGTCTGTGGAGGAATTCTTCATTCTTTTTTTAAAAAATTGAGATATAGTTCATATACTCACCCTTATAAAGTATACACTTTGCTGGTTTTTTAGCATATTTACTGAGTTGTGCAAACATAATCACAGATCCTGAAATGTTCTCATCAGAGAAACCCTGTCCCCATTAATAGTTGTTCCTCATTGCTCCTGCCCACCTACTCTCCTCCACCAAACCTCAGCCCCTGGCAGCCACTAATCTACTTTATGTCTCTTTGAATTTACAAATGCACATTTGATTTAAATGGAATCATGTAATTTCTGGCCTTTGAGTCTGGCTTCTTTCATTTGGCATCATGCTTTGAGGTTTCGTCCATGCTGTAGTTTGAGTGAGTTCCTCATTCCTTTTTAGCAGTGCAGTGCGCTGCTGGCTTGGTCTATCTGTGTTTCAGTTAACCAGCATGCACTGGTGAACATTTGAGTTGTTTCCATACTTGTTATTAAATGGCCTTGTGTGCAAGTCTTTGTTTTGTGAATCTTGGTAGTTGCTGCTGAATTCCCCTCTACAGAAGTTGTACCATTTTGGATTTTCACCAGCAGTGTGTCGGAAAGTCTTATTTTCCTACTGCTTTGCCATAGAGTAGTAGTTTGTGGTATTTCACTGTAGTTTCAATGGACATTTTACTTATATTTTCTCATAAAATGAAGATTGGTTGAAAATCTTTTCACAGGTTGAAAGGCCATGTGCATTCCTTTTTTTGTGAATTCTGTTCCTATCCCTCTAGACCATTTCTCCAAAGGATTGTTTGTCTTTTCCTTCCATTTTTGGCTTCCCTTTTTGTATTATAAATATTTTTAATTTCTTCATTTCCCTTTTTCCTTTAGGAAGACTTGTCATGCAATTTACAATTTTTATGTAATTGATTTAAACACTATTTTTGCTTCTTGCGTTTGAGTCACAGTGAGAAAGTTATCCTCACTCCTGTGTTAATGAAATATTTACCCATGCACTCAATAGTTTTATTTTTTACATTTAAATCTCTGATCCATTTGAAATTTATCTTGATTTATTATATGAAGAATAGGTCTAATTTTATGTATTTTTCCATTTGGCTATGAAATCATTTCTAACACCATTCATTAATAAGCCTGTTTTCCCTCATTGATTTGATATGCTACCTTTATGGTAAATTCAATTCATAATCAGATCCATTTCTGAATTCTCTGTTCTTTTTTTTTTTCTTCCCCCCTAGAGATGGGGTCTCACTCTGTCAAATAGGGTGGAGTGCACTGGCACGGTTATAGCTCACTGCAACCTCGACAGTATTGTTATGAGCAGGCAGAAATTTACCACCTAGTTGTCTCATTTCTCTTTGTGAAATAGGAGATCACATCTAAGAGTGGTGAGAGGGTATATGCCTTAAGGACATCACTGAATAGAGTAATAAGAGAGCTGTCTGGGGCTCATCAAAGGCTTTCCAGGCGGCTGGTAGTAGAGACCACAGATTCTTGGTGGCTTCAGTCTACAAGGCTGTGTGATTTTTCTCCAGCAATGCTCATCAGCTCAGATGTAGAAGCACAGGAAAGCACCAGTTGAGTTTACGGGGGTTGTGGTTTTTCCACATATTGTGGTGGAAAGGCAGGGGAGGCGGGAGAGCAGAAAGTGGAGCTAGAGGGTCGGGCTTTGTCTGGAGAGGTGGTTCAAGGAATGGATCATGGTTGAGCCTCTGTGGTGTGTGCAGGATGGGGGAGGTGAGATTGGAGAGTAGAAGAATGAAAGGATTGGCGGTCAGGGAATTGTTAGAGGAGGGACAAAGGTTCAGGATTGCTGGCAGGATAGGTATGTTGGTCAGAGAGTAGGATGTTGGAGTTTGCATCATGTTACAGTTCTGGCCGATGAGGGGCTGGGGTGGAGCAGGGTGGAGGTGAAGATCACTGGGTTGTGAGGAAACTTGTTGAAGTTGCTGATTGGTTTCTTTACATGGATGTTGACCCCACCAGGTTGATGGCAGGACATTGGTGGAAAGAGGATGACTGTGTTTCAGGTGTTCAGGGAACAACTCTCCCCTCAGAGGGAGAGGCAAAGTGAGGTCCCCTCAGAGGGAGAGTTGAGCAGTAAGGAAGCATTGAGGCTGAGTGGCAGGAACAACCTTAAAAGAAGGTGGCATTTAGCCTTCCAAGGGATTGGAGTTGGTCAGACCATAAGGTTTGCCGGAACTGGCTGTGCGCAGCCTCCAAAGATGCCTTGATGCTAGTGGAGAGTGGCATTTGTTCAGGTTTCCAAACGAAAGTTGGTCCCTGGGTCTTTCCTTGTATTATTTCTTCTTCCTGTAGTCCTCTTCTCTGCCTTTAAAAGGCAGGCCCCTTCAGGAATAGGCTCTGAGAGCACCTCCTTCAGGAAGTATTTCTTGAACCCTCTTGTCTTTCTGTCCATTACTCCTTGTACTTACCTCTGACTTAGCAGGTAGCACACCATGTCACCAGTGCTGTCCTTCCCTCCCCCAGACCGTAACTTCCTTGATGGAGCAGGGACTGTGTTTTTGCATCCCTGGCCCAGTACCTTGCATAGATTTGGTTGAACTGTATGAAATTGCAATTTGTTTAGCAAATTTGGTCTAGTTTGTTATTTCTTTCCTTAATAGGTGACTTTCCATTGTCAGCTCATCTTGAATCTTTATTTGAAGGTAAAGCCCCCTATTTAGTTTGGCCTTAGCCAAGTTGCAAATGAATGGGGTTGTTTCTTTCTTAGTGACCAACTAATTTCTATGTGGGCCGCAGTCAGCCTGATAAGGCTTTCTGTTTTGTTAACTTCTGTGCTTCTCCACACTTGGCAGAAGGGTCAAAAGAAACTACTTGGTAATCAGTCTTCCTCAGCTGTCAAAACGTTCCTAGCTGTTTGCCCATGTTCCATTTTCCTGTTGATCCAGGCTAAACTCTGGACTCATTCATTATGGTTTCTCTGTTTCTCGTGTGTCCCGTGCTGGTGTTTGTTGGCTCAGACGTGGTAAAGGGGCAGCTGGTGCTGCTGTTAGGGTTCTTAGTCTTTATTGTGAACAGGGACTGCAGCTCTCCACTTACTCCAGATGCAGTTTTTCAGGAACTCGATGATCTGTGTGCATTACATGTTAAAGAGTGCATTGAACAGCAGCATATCCAGATTAAAAACAAACAAACCAGATATATCTGGTATTTTCCTTTATGGGTTGGGGCAGACAGGCTGTGTATAAATCAGAAAAGTTAGTTTAGCCTTTTTCAGTGGTTTCCAGTTCCCCTTCCTGTTTGATCTTTTCTTTCACTGTGTGAAACTCAGAGTTGTTTGTTCTTGCTTTTGTGGTCACCAAGAATGTAACATAAATATGCACTTCACATCCTAAGGCCACAGCAATCCTGGATCAGACTCCTTTTTTTGAAGTCAACTGAATTCTCACTTGAGGCTTCCCCCTGCCCCTACTCCCACTACCTATCTGAACTGGACCCCCCTGCCCTTTAAGAAGCACTCCCATGAGGCCAGTTCCCTGAGATGACCTGCTTTGCTTAAAGAGTTTTCCCTTCCTTGGGGGGATTTCTCAGTGCCCCCATTTCCAGGCTATTCCTCCTGGGGGTCCTGTCCTAGTCATGAATTTCCTGTTTTTTCCTCTAGAACAGTACTATAATATTTGCATAACTAGTGACATTTAAAGAAAGAAACCTAAAGCCCAATTCACCAATTCCACTTAAGTTCCCTGCTGGACACTCTCCATCCACCAGAAATTGTTCTTATCACCCCCTTCCCCCTTTTTACACTGCTAATCCTTAATGGATTAGTCTGAGTTTATATGTAGATCAAAGTTATCCATTAACAGAAAACTCTGAAACTGTACAGAGCTGACAGTGTGGAAGTAGATGGAGGTACATAGGCAGCCTTTGGGTAAAAAAGTCTTTGCAGAGCACTGGGGACTTATTAAGTGTCTATTTTGGCAGTAGTTACGCAGGGACATTGTTTCATCCTTAGGAACGCAAGAACATCTTGAGACTTACACCAGAACAGCATGGCCTACCTTTGAGCAGCGGGATTTGGCCCCAGTGAGTCTCAAGCCTTTTACATGCTGGTTCATATATACGGAGCAAAACACCCTGAAGTCTACTTTACCTATCCCATACAGTACCAATGGCAAAAGCTTCAACGTGTCTGAATATGCACAGACTTAGTGGGAACTTAGCATGGTTGAGTGCCAGGCTTCCGATATGGAATTAGCATCCTCTGAACTACCCACTAATGTCTCATGACATGAATTTAGCAGGTTATGCCTAGCACTATTGTTACAGTTAGAATTGCTGTGAAATAAACCACTCCAAACTTAGTGGCATTAAACAATAACCATTTGATTATGTTCATGAATTCTGTGGGTCAGGAATTGGACAGGGCATGGAGCAGAGTGGGTGGCTTGTCTCTGCTCCATGATGGCTGCTGGTTGGGATCATGGAGGCTTCTTACACTCATGTGCGTTGTGCTTGGTCTGGGAGTACCTTGCAGGCTGGTGGGATCGCTGGGAATGATGACCAGAGTGTCCATTTGGGGTTCTCACAGCATAGTGGCTGGGTTCTGAGAGAGGTTCCCATGAGGAGGCATCTAGAGAGCCAGTGTTGCAAGAGAATGAGGTAGATACTCCATGGCACTCAGTAACCTTGCCTCTTAGGTTACAGGACCTCATCATGCTGTTCTCGATTGGTGGAAGCAGTCATGAGCCTGCCCAGATTGAAGGGGAGGGGATATAGATTCCTACCTCTCAAGATCAAGAGAGTCAAGACATTCATGGCTGTTTTTAAAACTACTACAACTTTAAAACAAGAGAGAATACAGAATAACAGAGGGCCTCATACGTAGTAAAAATAAGCATTGTGAAGCTTTGTGTCAGTTATATAGTGTGTGTCCATATTCTGCTTCATGGGGATGTAACATGCTTTTCTTACTGTGAACTACAAACAAATTATTTTTTAAAAAATACTACTTAACTGTATTAACATCTGATTTGGTTAATGAACACTAAATTTTCTCTCTTAATACCTCAGTTAATAGGTTACTACTGTGTAGTAGGTTGTTAGTTGTATAGGTGAAAACCTAAGGAATAGATTGTCATTTGCTGGTAAGGACAAAAGAAAGGCCTCTCCTTTTTGGACCCATTTTCCTCATCCACCAGAAGACCTTAAAGACCCTGTTGGACTATGAACCAGACTTGGAGCATCACTGCACTGTGGAATGGGCTGTGGTGTGGACCAGCAGTCAAAACTTCCCCAAGATTTTAGTGTAATCTTTGCCAGTCAGTTTCCTGCAGTAGCAAACAGATATGAAATGAAGAGGACATACTTCTTTTTGCAGATGATCAGAAAATGGTTAAGCATCTGGAAGGCGAAGAATGGCTCATAATAGACAGCCACCCTGCCTGAGGAAGGTGGTATTTGTGGCAAAACAATCTCAGGAAAAGGTTTCCACCTTTGCTGTTGAAAGCAAAAGGAAATATTGAGATTGGGGTCTGCTAGAGAAGAGGTGCTATGCTTGTTGCCAAAACAGTCTGCCTTCCTTCCCTAACTGTGACTTAATCAGTGCACTTGGTTACTGCTGCCCTTTCAAGGAAATGTGCAAAGATGACTGAGCAATGGCACTTGCTGTCATCTTATATAACATTGCATTGCAAAACAATTGTTGTGGATTAGTGCCATAAAATAACAAAATTTTTGCTCAGTGAATTTAGAAAATTTCTATAATGTATGCTTTTATTTCTTATTATGAAAATGATACATATTTACTCTAGAAAACTAGACAATACAGGTGAGCAAAAATAATAAAATGAAAATCATGTCATTTTACCACTTAGAAACAGTGATTTTTTTTTTGTGGTTGCATAGCTTTGTCATTTTTCTGTGGAGATACATATACCTTTAAAAAAACCAAACAAATAATGGGCTCTTGGAGTATACTATTTTGAAATCTTTTTGAACTTAGATGAACATATTCTATGTCAACTAATGTACTTCTGTTATTATAAACACTGAATTATATAGAAATGGTATTTTAACATTTATTGCTAACAGCATTCAACTATGATAAAGATGTTATGGTGAACATCTGTGTAACTAAATCTCTCCTTATCGTGATTACCCTTAACAATTTTTAAAGATTTTTGTAATGTGTAATATACGTACATGATACAGAATATCATGATTTTTCTTTAGGAGATGTCTATGTAATTTGAAACGCTAAATTAAAGAGCATGAACTTTTAAAAAAAGAACTTTGTGTGTGTATTGCTAAAGTGTCCTTCACAAATGTACCTGTTTACACTCCTACAAAAGTGTTATCTCTTCCTGGTTATCTCACAATTTGTTAGAGAAACTCATTCCTTGCATGCTTACCTGTGCGACTTACTTGGGTTGTAACCTTTTCTTTGCCTTTTTGCCTCTGAAAATCCTACCTGCCCTTCAGTGCCCAGCTGAGTACCTGACCCCTCCCTCCTGGCATAGTGAACACTTCCAGTCTGCTGTCTCAGGGATTTGTCGTGGCCTGTCCAGTCAACTGTAGTTTACTTGAGAGCATTAGCACTGTGTGTTACCTCTTAATCTTCCTTTGGACACAGCATATTTAATTGCAAATGTTTAGGACTCAGGAGATAAATATTGAGTTGAATTGGAGTCCACCAAAAAGCATTGAGGGTGGCAGAAAGTAATCTGTCAAGAGAGAGATGTAAAGAAAAAAAAATGTTCATCATACTGAAGACCATTCACAGTTACTCTGGAGATCACGTAATTCTGGTATTTCATTTAGGCAGCCCAGTCTTGAAACTACTGGTTAATTATAGCTGACATTTTGTCAGTATTCTTGTTTTGGGCATGGAGGCTCATGCCTATAAGCCAGCAGTTTGGGAGGCCGAGACAGGATGATCACTTGAGGTCAGGAATTTGAGACCAGCCTGGGCAACATTGTGAGACCCCATCTGTATAAGAAAAAAAAAATTTAAAGATATATTCTTATTTTAACCATAGGGAATAGGATCCCCCCAGTCCAGGATTTCTTTTAATGACCCAACTTTCCATTAAAAGATACTTTCTCAACAAATCAGTCTAAATTAGACTATCACCAGAAACTTACATTTCTTTCTTATTTTTACTGCCTTTCTCTTTTTCCCACACCTTATATTTGCCACGTTCACATCTGTTCTGTCTTCGTGGGTCTCTTTTTTCCTTTAATGACATTCATTAAACTTTGGAAGACCATTCACAAATTGGCAGAGATAGTGGCTATTTTTACCAAAGCCTCTTCTGTGCTTATAACATGTATTATGTTTTGCCTCTTATCCATCTTCTTCCTTAATATACAGCATTTTATTTCCCTTTATTCCTTTTTTCCTACTTGAATTTTTGTGTGTATGTATGATGCTGAGAAACATTATGAGCTGGTACAATAGTATAATAAAACAGTCTGTAAAGAGCTAGAGGTAGAAGCACTTTCTGGAGTCCTACTCTGCTGGACTGCACAGTCCTCCTGCCAAGCCTTTGCCAGGATCTTTCTTTGAAGCTGCATATTCTGTCATTGTTCATCTCTGAGTGCTAGAAGGTATTGGTTGCGATCAACAGCATTCACAGCGAAAAAGCTACTTTTCTCCTATAACAGCAGGTCTAGATGAGGGTTCTAGGATGGTTGATTGTGCAGCTCTGTGGCAACTTCCCTCCCTTTGGATGTGAGGTAGCAGCTGTATCTTAAAGCATGATGTACACAATGACAATGTCTAAGGCAGGCAGGAGTGACACTTTTTTTCACAAGGAGGAAGAAGTTTCCCCTAAAATCTTTCCTGTCTCAGCAGACTTCCCCTCAGGTCCCTCTGGCCAGGGTCTCTGTGTGCCTGTGCCCTATGCCAAAGAATGTTGCAGAAGGAGCACCTGGTGGTCTGTACTGTCGTCAAGGGAAAAAGGGGAGATGCTGTTGAGAATGTGACCTATAGAGGCTGTCACAGACATGATCTTCCCTTATCTTGAGCCCCAGCCTTTCCTCTGTTACTTCCATGGCTCGGCTCTAGCTCTGGTCATTGGAGTCCTACGACCATTTTAGCTCTTGGCTTTCATCAAGTCCTAGAGGTACTGGAAGCAGTTGTTCTGAATGCCTGGGTGTTGTCTCCTGCTGTGGGAGATCTTCAGTTCCTGGAACCTATGGTTGCATCTTGCCTCTGTAGCCTCCACTGAATCCGTCTGTTTGGTGTCATCTTCCAGCCACTGCCTCCCTGTTGCCCAGCCACAGTTGCTGGTTTCCTTCTCCTGTGAAAAGGGAGAATTAGACACCACTTCCACCCACGCTGACCGGGGTTACAGTGGGGAATGTTAGGAGCTGCTGTAGCCTGCGAGCTACTTCTGTCTGGAATTAGTTTTATTTTTTTAACTGGGTGTTTCTGCCTGGACACTTGGGTGTTAACCTGGTTGCAACACTTGTGATTGTTCCTACCAAAAAACAAGACCCTGTGTCATCTGACCGTACACCTTCTGCAGCCTCATCTGCTGTGGAATCTTTGCTCTCAACCATACTTAGTCATTTACTATTCCTGAACATGCCTAGTGGCTTCATACCTCCATGCCTTTTGCACATAATATTTTCTCTTTCTAGAATGCTCATTTCCCCATCTCACCTGGCAGAGGCCTACTTTTCCTTCAAGATTTAACCTCAGCAAGCATAATGCCTCTGAAAACTTTTGTGACTTTTCCCTTGGGCAGAGTTAATCAGTCACTTGTCAGTCACACTCTGTACGAGTTTTTGTTGTTAAACATTCACAAAGTGTTGTAATTATCTGTTTATATTTTTCTCTTGTGTGTGTGTTAAAGCAGAAATTTATTAAAATCAATTTATGTAGTGTTTTACAGACAAAATGCAAAGTCCTCAAAATTCAGGCAATCACTTCTTTTCAGAAGTGCTTCATGAAAAGATGAATTTCTTTGCCCTCCCCCCAATAAGATACTTCTGTTTATGCTCCTAAAAATGATGCATTTAATTACACCACCTTCCTAAGAAGAATTCCTTTGAGATCCCAAAACCTCTGCAGAGTGAAGAGATATTAGCAAGAGAACCTTCTTGAAAATGCAATGGCTCACCACAGAGGTGCAGTGCAAGAGATACATAAGATGGTGGATTTTCAGAGGAGTGTGTACACACTCAGCAGGTGAGCCGTAAGGAGAGCCTGAGGGCCCAGCTGGGTAAGCCCTACCTGTGGAAGGTGGCCAGCCGGGACTGCATGGCCTCCGGAGCCTCTTCTTCCTCATTCTCTGAGGCAGCCATCGCTCCTACAGGTTCAGTTTCTGGAAGAGTGTCACTCTATGCATCCAAAGCACACATGAACTCAGTCCTTATGGGTATGAAGAATCAGCTTGCGGTCCTGCAAGTGGCTGGTTCCCTGCACAAGAGCACAGAGGTGATGAAGGCCATGCAAAGTCTTGTGAAGATCCCAGAAATTCAGGCCACCATGTGGGAGCTATCCAAAGAGATGATGAAGGCTGGGATCATAGAGGAGATGTTAGAGGACACTTTTGAAAGCATGGATGATCAGGAAGAAATGGAGGAAGAAGCAGAAATGGAAATTGACAAAATTCTGTTTGAAATTACAGCAGGGGGCGTTTGGCAAGGCACCCAGTAAAGTGACTGTTTATATTTTTCTATCCTTGTGTGTTTAGCTTCTGGAAGATAGGTTTTATACTTTTATTTCTCTAACTTTAGCACTCATTACAGGTTTAGTGCATAAAAGGTGTTCTATAAATGTTTGTTGAATGAATGACAGTTTCACATCTAAACCTGCTGATTAATACCTACTTCATATCCTTCTCATGATAAGAAATCTATGTAAAAAGATTATAAATTATAAAATGGATTATGTTATCTGAAACTGAATTTGACAGCCCATTACATTTCTTATTTGGCAGACTAGACTGAAGCTTAGAGCCTAAGGGCACATAATAATGAGATGCAGACCTGGGACCAGCCTTCTATGTCTTTGTCTCTCACATATCTTGTCTCTTGTCTTCCAGTCCTGCCCCCCAGCCCCTGCCCCCTTTCCTTTTCTTTCTTTCATGATTCTCAGTTTGTTGCCCAGGCTAGTCTTAAACTCCTGGCCTCAAGTGATCCTCCCATCTCAGCCTTCCAAGTAGCTGGGATTACAAGTGTGAGTCGCTGTGCCTGACCTGTCTTCCAGTTCCTGTAACACTATCTTCCCAGGTAGAAAAGGATTTGTAATTAGCATCATCTGTGTGTTATCAGTGACTCTGCCTTTGGTCTCTTTTCCTGTGTGCTTTTGCTCACATGGATCTTTCTCTGCCTCTCTACTTGCCTGAGTCCTGCCTGCCATTCGAAACTCAGCCTGATTGTTACCTTTTCTGACCATCTCAGTCAAAACTACTTACATCCACTTGTGAGTTTCCATAGCCGCTTAGCACATGAGGCAGTAGAGTGCACTGATTACAGGCCTTAGTCCATGTTCCTCACTCCTATTTCCTAGCTAAGTGACTGACAAGTGAATAACCTCTCTGAGTCTGTTCCCAAATCTGTATTTAAGAATAATACTAATAACAGTTCCTACTTCATAGGATTGATGTGAGGGTAAAGATGTTCTCTGGCAGCCATGGCAGTGGCTCACACCTGTAATCCTAGCACTCTGGGAGGCCGAGCCGGGATTGCTTGAGCTCAGGGGTTCTCGACTAACCTGAGCAAGAGTAAGACCCCATATCTATTAAAAATAGAAATATTAGCTGGTGTCATGGAGCATGCCTCCAGTCCCAGCTACTTGGGAGGTTGAAGCTGTAGGATCACTTGAGCCTAGGAGTTTTTTTTTTTTGTTTTTTTTTGAGACAGAGTCTCACTTTGTTGCCTAGGCTAGAGTGAGTGCCATGGCGTCAGCCTAGCTCACAGCAACCTCAAACTCCTGGGCTCAAGCGATCCTTCTGTCTCAGCCTCCCAAGTAGCTGGGACTACAGGCATGAGCCACCATGCCCGGCTAATTTTTTCTATATATATTAGTTGGCCAATTAGTTTCTTTCTATTTATAGTAGAGACGGGGTCTCACTCTTGCTCAGGCTGGTTTCGAACTCCTGACCTCGAGCAATCCACCTGCCTCGGCCTCCCAGAGAGCTAGGATTACAGGCGTGAGCCACCGCGCCCGGCCTAGCCTAGGAGTTTAAGGCTGAAGTGAGCTATGATGATGCCACTGCACTCTACTCAGGGCAACAGAGTGAAACTCTGTTTAAAAAAAAAAAAAAGTTCTCTGATACATAGTAAACACCCAGATGTTACATGTTGATGGTGGCTTGAGGCTTGATTACTATTCATAAATCACTGGAGGCTGATGACTGGCCCTCTATAGCTCCCACTCTTCCGATGCCTTCCTGTTCATTGCTGAATCAAGAGTTACCCAGGCAATTTTGTTTTATTTCATTTTAGTTTTTTTCCTACTAAGAGCTGATCAGAAACCCAGTCAATTTTATAAGGGGCATATCCTAACCTATAGGCTACCCTCAAATACTTTTTTAAAAATATTTTTGTGAGTAACATTCACCTTTTTTTTTTTTAAGAGACCTGGTTGTGATCTGTCTCCCAGGCACCACTGCAGTGGCATGATCACAGCTCACTGCAACCTGAAACTCCTGGGCTCAAGTGATCCTCCTCAGCCTCCCTAGTAGCTGGGACTGTAGGTGTGTACCACTACACCTGGTTAATTTTTTTTTTTAAGAGATGGGATCTCACTATGTTGGTCAGGCTGGTCTTGAACTGGGCTTAAGTGATCCTTCTGCCTAGGCCTCCTAAAGTGCTAGGCTTACAGGCATGAGCCAGCATGCCAGGCCAACATTCACTTACGATTTTTGTTTGTTGGCACATGGCAGTGCTTTGCCATCTGGAGGTTTGTTCATTTATGTAGGTGATGTTACTTTGAAAACGTTGTCTCTGAGGTCTGCTCAGTGAAAGAACAGAATGTTTTCTCTCTTTACATCACAGCTACAGCCAGCTTTGAGATTTAGTGTTTGTATGGCTCTAAGTTTCTGTAAGTTAAGGAAATGATTAGAAAAGACAGTTTAATGAAAATTCACAAGCTGTAAGCAATTTGTACACAGTCCCTTGTTTGACACCATAGTATAAGCTCACCTCTAGATGTGAAAGGAGCAATCTGTAATTCTCTTGATTGTCTTCTTGATTAGTAACCTTTAGAGATTATCCATCCATGGTATAAGACTTGTATAATTTTGTTGTTTGGATTTTTTCCATCTTGTAAATGAGAAACCAGGAAAGGAATATACAGTGTATTTATTATAGAGGGAACAAAGGTCATGGAAACAGTAACTTTTAAAAAGAACCGTTGGTTACATAGCTTTTAAAGACATAGCCTCCTGGTTTAATTCGAAAAGCCTGTGGAATAAACCCCTCATTTTCTCTGATTTATAAGAAAACTAAAATATGGAAAATTTGATCTTTAAGGGGCATGGCTTCTGGATTATGGAGTTATTTATTTTAAAGTTTAAACATTTCAGTGTCTTATGATACTCCTAGTTGATAGGAAGTGCTCTCAAATATCATATAACTATTAAAATTTATAATTTAGATCTATGTTTTCAAAAAAATAGTTTTAAGTGGAAAAATGCATGGGAAAAGGTTAACATGCACTGAAAAAAAAATCAAAGGATATGTGATAGAGTATATTAACAGGGATTACTTTAATGAGATTTCGGGTAACAGATTTTTGCTTTTTCCTCTGCACTATTCTATATTGTCTGGATTTTCGAGTGACCATATGTTACTTTATATTCAAAAAAATTGTAAAGATGTTTTGTTTTGGGAAGAAAAATAGTAGAACTTAAGATTCGAACATGGTAAAGTCAGCCTTCCTTCATCCTCAGGGAAATTACCCCAAGCAAGTAGGAGGAAAAAGAAACAGAAATGAAAACCCCATCTTTGAAGAAATTAGGAGATGTCTGAAACCCTAAGCCAGAAATAAGTAGAAAGAGTTTTTGAAAGATTGAACCAGAATTATGAGAGGAAGTAGACTAAAGACATTTGGAGCTACAGATCTCAGGAAAAGAGAAAATGAAACAAAACAAACTGGCAAATAACCTTTTCCAAGGTAAGAGATACACCCTGGATTCTAAACCAAGATCCCAAAGACAGGAAAAGAAGCTTTTCAAAAGAAGATAGACAAATGGCCAATAAGCCGGGCGCGGTGGCTCACACCTGTAATCCTAGCTCTCTGGGAGGCTGAGGCGGGCGGATTGCTCGAGGTCAGGAGTTCGAAACCAGCCTGAGCAAGAGCGAGACCCCATCTCTACTATAAAATAGAAAGAAATTAATTGGCCAACTAATATATATACAAAAAATTAGCCGGGCATGGTGGCGAATGCCTGTAGTCCCAGCTACTTGGGAGGCTGAGGCAGGAGGATTGCTTGAGCCAGGAGTTTGAGGTTGCTATGAGCTAGGCTGACGCCATGGCACTCACTCTAGCCTGGGCAACAAAGCGAGACTCTGTCTCAAAAAAAAAAAAAAAAAAAAAATGGCCAATAAACATATGAAAAAATGCTCTATATCACTAATCATCAGGGAAATGCAAATTAAAACCACAATGACATATCACCTTACCCCAGTTAGAACGGCTTTTATTAAAAAGTCTAAAACAATACATGCTGGCATGGATGCAGAGAGAAAGGAACACTTATAAACTGTTGGTGGGACTGTAAATTAGTACAACCTCTATGGGAAACAGTCTGGAGATTCCTCAAAGAACTAAAAGTAGACCTACCATTAGATCCAGCAATCCCCCTACTGGGTGTCTACCCAAAGGAAAAGAAGTCATTTTATCAAAAAGACAACTGCACTCAAATGTTTATTGCAGAACAATTCATAATCACAAAGATGTGGAATCAATCCAAGTGCCCATCAGTTCTTGAGTGGATTAATGTATATATGTATACCATGGAGTATAGTACTACCCAGCCATAAAAAAAGGATGAATTAATGCCTTTTGCAACAATTGGGTGGAACTGGAGATCATTTTCCTAAGTAAAGTATCTTCAGAATGGAAAAACCAATACTGTACATGTACTCACTATTAAATTAGAACTAACCAGTGAGCACACACGTGCACAGAAGGAAGTAAAACTCAGTGGAAATCAAGCAGGGGGAGAGAGGTGGAGGGGAGGGTCAAAAACCTACCTAATAGTTACAGTGAACACTATTTGGATGATGGGCCATTTACAGCTATGACTCAAGCATTACAAAAGCAATCCATGTAACCAAAAACATTTGTACCCCCTTGATATTTTAAAATAATAATTTTTAAAAAAACCCAAATCCTTCATTTGAAATACTGGAAATAAGTATAGAAGCTGGTAGCAGGAGCTTCCCCAGATCCAGTTTGGTTCTAAGATGCAGAGGAAGCTGGATTGAATGAGGACTTGGACAAGTAATACTCGAAGGGAACAGTCTGACCTTATGGTAGCAGGAAGGAGAGAGACTTTATACTGTGAATAGCCTCACAGTGGCCTCTGCCTTTTGGTTGGAGAAAGTCTTGCCAGTAGAAGATGACTCCTGTTCCCCTGAACATGGCCCTGGCTCTTCTCCCTAATGAATCTCCTTCAAATAGCTGATGTTGGAGAAACTGCCCTCAAAAATGAATCATCAAAAAATGGAAGAGCCAGGCATGGTGGCAAGGGCCTGTAGTCCCAGCTACTCGGCAGACTGGGGTGAGAGGATCCCGTGAGCCCAGGAGTCGGAGTCTAGCCTGGGCAACATAATGAGACCCCGTCTCTTAAAAAAAAGAAAAAGAAGGAAAAAAAAAAAGGAGAGATTTTTTACAATCTGAGCTGTTTGATCAGGTGGCATAAAGTGGACCAGTTCAGGATATAGTCAAGTCCAAGAAAAATGATGAAGAAAAAGAACATGAAAAAGATGATGAACACTTACTAGAAAAGTGTTGGCACGGAACAAATGAAAGCCAGGTGTGGTGGCTTGTGCCTGTAATTCTAGCACTTTGGGAGGCCAAAGTGGGAGGTTTGCTTGAGGCCAGGAATTTGAGACTAGCGTGGGCAACTTATAAGACACCATCTCTACAAAAAATAGAAAAATTAGCTGGACATGGTGTCCCATGGCTATAGTCCCAGCTACTCAAAGGCTGAAGGAGGAAGATTGAACCTGGGAATTTGACATTGCAGTGAGCTGTGATCATACCACTGTACTCTAGCCCAGGCAACATAGACTGTATCGAAAATCATGACCAAATACTTCACAAATTAAAAAAAAAAAGTGTTAATCCACCTCTACTGGAGCATAAATCAGAAACACAAAAGCCCAGGGATGAGATGACAAGCTAATAGAAAGAGAAATCTGATTGGCAGTGTCTTGGTCTTAAGGGAAAAAAAAAAGAATGAACGAGAAATCTGAGTTCAAGAAAGAAAGTGAAGGAAAAAAAAAACAGAAATAAAAGCAAAATTAAAAGTAACACAAGACAATGTATGGAAAATAGGAATAAAGTAGGTGAGCCAAGTGAAATAGAAATAGTTAAAAGGAACTAGTGAATGGTAGATGTGATTGAAAAGCATAACAATTTCTGAAGAAGGAAACAGAAATAATGGACAAAACAAAAATTTTATAATATAAATCAAGAAAGGCTTTCATAAATAAGAGCAAAGTTGAATCTTCAGTTTGAAAGGACACATTGTGCTCCAGGAAAAATTAACATAGAATGGCCAACGTTGGCTATGTGTCTTGATAGAGTTATTGGATTTCAAACATAAAGGGTCATTTGGGTGACAAAGGCTGAAAAATCAAGTCACTTAGGAAAGGGGAAGTTTTGACTACTCCACATTATCAGTCAGTATGAGAGGACACAGGAGCACCAGTGACAAAATCCTTAAGAAAAGCAAGTGTGACCCAAAGATTTTTATATTCAGTGATATTTTTATTAAAAAAATTTTTTTGCCAGGAATACTATGTTGAGAATGAAATTGTTTTAAAATATAAACAACAGATGAGTTGTTTAATGTAAGAAATCAAGAAAGAATATTCTCATAAGTCCTTCTTGAGGAATTTAGTTGAAGACAAATTTCATTCCACCAAGAGATAACTGGAAAAACTACTGCAAAAGAAATGTTCATGAGCATAGAATCTCTCTAACTGTTGTTTAAAACAAATGTGGAGATTGATGTAGCAGAGCAGAATGTGAGGGTCCCGGGAACTGACAGTACGAAATGATTTAACTAAGCAAATGTGAGGGGCAGGGGGCGGAGGCTGGGAGGTAAAGTTCAGAATGCTCTGCCCTCACCTTTCACAGCTGGGTTCAAAGGGAACCATTTAAAGCTGACAGATGAACTAACAGAGGTGTAAGTATATTTAAAACACAAAGTTAAACAGTAAGAGATAATAAAACTCACTGAAATAGGATAGCAGAAGGATGGTGCAGGAGAAAATATTTTAATTCCATCATTTTTCATTAGGGGATTAAATAAACACTGTCTAAAGAAATAGAGGTATATAGATATCAATAAAAGTAACCACTAGACAAAAATACAAACTATCTTAAATATCAAAATACATACACCAAGGAAAGCAAGCAGTTTCTACGAAGAGTAACAAAAACAATTGGTGAACTGAAGCCAGTGTCTGTCCTATCAGTAAATATAAATGGGGATTGCAGGTCACAAGATGGCAAACACAAACTGGTCGTCAGGAAGGCAGACAATATACTCCACGAATATGGTTCCCTGACAGAAATATGGTTCCCTGACAGAAGAGGCAGCTCAAAACTGAAGCTAGGAGGTCAGCAGGACTGCTGTCTCGCCTCTGGGTGTTTACTTTAAACTGATTTTTTTTTTCACTCAGCCAACTATATACAGTGAAGGTACTTAGTGTTTGGTTTAAAGTGATTAGCTTCACTCCTCTGAAGGAATTAAAAACCCAAAACTAATAAATGAATGAAACTAAAAAGGAAAAAAGGTTAAATTATGATTTATTTTGAACAGTTATGTTGGAGGTTTTTGATGAAGTTCTTTTTTTAAGAGCTATCACTGGAGACCAGGAAAATACATTAATATTTTGTTTTTGAAAGCTCTTGAAATATAAATAGGCTAACTTCCTGAAGTGTCATAATACGTGAGACGTGGCCCCTGATGTGTGTGTTTCACCCTCAGAACCAAAGCCTTACTTAATCCTTGATTTCATGGAAATTGTGTGTATCTATAACAGGCAATATACATGGAGATTCTAGTTTAAATGACATCTTATAGTCACTGATGCTACCCCTCAAATTTACAACCCCATTATCAAAGGTTGAAAACTCACAAGACCAAAAATATAGGCATAGTGGGGCACCTGTTTAGAACTGGACTGAAAAAAAACATATTTTACAACAGGAATGTCACCCTAGCCAACTTGAATGAAAATAGGAAGAGGTGGCTTTCCTCATGGTCTACCTCGTGGTTGACCCTGGCAGCCATCCAAGTTTCTTTGCTTATGTGGGTGCTACTTTCAACAGTAGTTGGGTATTGCATTCCTTGCTATTGGTTGTTTATTCTGTGTAATATATCCATTCAAAGACTCAGGCTCCCAGCATATATGCATATATCTGACCAGTGAATAGGGATGCTGTCTTAGAGGCCCATATAATTAAAATGGGGGCATAAATAGTAGCTTGCCGTGTTAGAAACATAGAAGGACAAAGTACACATGTCAGATAGGCAGAACCACTTCACCCTAAAGCCTAATGGGCTTGAGTATGGAGTCTGGGCTTGAGTCAACCTTCCTTCCCACCAAACCTTAGTGCTCAGAGAGCAGGGCAGTGAGCACACACACTTCAGCTATGGACAGATGCTGGATCCAGAATGTTGACCTGAGGTCATTCTTAAAGAGTTCCTGCTCCAGGCTGAGGGGACCCCAGCACTAAAAGCTGTCAGGTCTACACTTTGGTAGAAAAAGAGGGAGGACTGAGAAAAGCTAGAAGAGGGGCACTGCCCATCTAAAGGGAGTTGCAGTGGGAGGGACACAGTGGGATAATACCCAGAGAAACCACGAAAACGCTTTGTAAGAGAAAGAGCTCTAAACATCCATCAGGCTCCAAGATTGAGCAATCATCTTCTGGTAGTATCATTTAAGAACTTCTCTGGGTCCTTCCTGTCCTCCTTGCTTCAGAAGCAGTAGCTAGCAGGTGGGGGAGGATATGAGGGGGAAAGAAGTAGCCTCCACCTCTTCTTCCCCTATGGCAGGCCGCCCCTGCAACTGAACTTGCTGTTGCAGAGAGAAGTGTTGTCTTTAAATGAAGGCTGAAGTGCTGTTAAGAGACTGGACTGATCACTTTCTTTTTAAAGTGAACTTTTAAAAAGTAACATACAGTTATACTTAATGCATAAATCCTAAGTGTACAACTTAATTAATTTTTACAAATGTAACCAGCAGCCAGCTCAAGAAATAGAACATTCCATAACCCCATAGGATGCCTTTGTATTCTCTCTCAATCATCCTTCATCCCCACAAAATATACTATAGATGAATTTTGCCTGATTTGAACTTTCTTTAAATGGACTCGTCACTTGTAATTACTGAATTGAGGCTTGTTTAATAGTTGTGAAATGAGCAGAAAGGTATTTCAAAATGTTTTGCGTTGACTTTTTTTATGGTCAGTATTTTTGTACATCCTGCAGAAATATGTCATTCCCTGTATTTTCAGGCACTTGTGAGATTTGGGGATATGAATTCCATTTTGGGACTTGTGTGGATGTATTCTGGTTATTAATTATTACTGAAGTAAAGAGGAAATGATATCAGCAGATATGCAGAGCTTTTATTTGTGCTGAATACACTATTCATTTAGACAAAAAGATCATTTCTCAATTCAAATCAGAATATTCTAATTTAAGGCCTAAATCAGTTGTGTCATGATCTCTATGGAAACAAAGCTTTCTACTGTGTAGTAGTTGCATAAGTAACTCATTTCCCCTTGTAGATACACAAATTGTAGATGCAAATACTTTTTCCATTTTCTCTCCAGAACTCTATTGAAATAGAAGAGACTTGAGCCAGTGAGTTATGTTTTATAAAGTTTAAAATATCTGTTCAAATTTCCTGCTTATATACATTCTTATAAAATTCTAAAAGTTAAAAATTGTTGATGAGCTCGCTTTCTTTTGCTAGTTGAATTTAGATGAAGATTGAATTATCCTTCTCAATTCTTAGCATATTAGTGTCATCTGTGCAAAGCTCTCTTCAGTTGGATTGTCTGTGTACTTCTAATTTATCTTCAGGCATTCTTTATATATTGTGGGTATAAGTCCTTTGTTGGTTATATGTTTTACAAATACCTTCTCCAACTTTGTGGCTCACCTTTTCATTCCTTTACTAGACTCTTTTGATGAACAGAAGTTCTTAATTTTAAAATCTAATTTATCAATCTTTTCCTTTATAATTAGTGCTTTTCCTGTCTGGTAATGAAATCTTTGCCTCAACAAAAGCAAAAATAGATAAATGGAATTGCATCAAACTAAAAAGCTTCTGCATAGCAAAAGAAACAATCAACAGAGTGAAGAGACAGTCCACAGATTGGGAGAAAATATTTGTAAAATCATATATCAGAGAAGGGGCTAATATTCAAAATATATAAGAAAGTCAAACTACTCAATAACAAGAAAACAAATAGCTCTTTAAAAATGGGTAAAGGACCTGAATAGACATTTATCAAAAGAAGATCTACAAGTGGCTAACAGATACATGAAAAAATGCTCAATATCTAATCATCAGAGAAATGCAAATTAAAACCACAATGAGATATCACCTCACACCTGTTATATTTGCTATTACTAAAAAGATGAGAGATAACAAATGTTAGTAAGAATGTGGAGAAAAGGGAACCCTTGTACACTGTTGGTGGTATTGTAAATTAGTATAGCCGCTTTGAAAAACACTCTGGAGGTTCCTCAAAAACCCAAAAATAAAATTACTTTACCATCCAGCAATCCCACTTCTGGGTGTATATCCAGAGGAATTGAAATCAGTATGTTGGTCTTTGGCCATACTTTGCACCCAGTCTCATCTGAAATCAGTATATTGAAGAGACATCTGCACTCCCATGTTCGTTCTGGCCTTATTCACAATAGCCAAGATAAGGAAACAACCAAAGTGCTGGTCAGCAGATGAATGCATTTTAAAAAGTGATATACTATACACAATGGAACACTATTCAGCCTTTAAAAAGCAGGAAATTCTGTCATTTGTGGCAAAATGGATGAACCTAGAGAACATTATGCCAAGTGAAATAAGCCTGGCACAGAGAGACTAATACTTTATGCTCTCACATGTGGAATCTTAGAAAGTTGAACTCACAGAAATAGAGCGTAGAATGGTGGTTACCAGAGACAGGAAGAATAAGTTCTGGTGATCTGTTAAATAGCTTGGAGACTATAGTTAATAGTAATGGATTATATATTTCAAAATAGCTAAAAGAGAGCATTTTAAATGTTCTCACCACAAAGAAATGGTAGGTACTTGAGGTGATGGACTTGTAAATTAAAAAAGAAATGTTTGCCTCAAGCCTGCTCTCTTTTTTTTGTTGTTTTGTTTCTTTCTGTCTGGTTCTTCAGGCCCTGTGTTTAATGTATGTTACTTTGTTTTTATGTGTTCTTATAAAATATGTATTGTTATATGCTTAAGTCTTTTTAATTTGTATAAATGCTATTGTATTACAGATCTCTCATTCTCTTTCTGTTTTCATTTATTAATAGCATTTGTTTTTAAGATCCATCATTTTATTGCCCCCTAGTTAGGATGCACCTAGAATGCCTGCAGCACTCCCTGCTACCGCATTGAACCGGGACAGACATCTTTGTGTATGTCCCCTTACAGATCTTTGTGAATAGGCCCAGGGTTGTAGGGTAATGCAAGTATAGACATTTTTGGCTTAACCTCAGCAGTTGGTTCTTGAACATCAAATGCTGTAAGTGAAAATTTCACTGAGTAGCCATTTCTTATTATTATTATTTTTTTTTTTGAGACAGAGTCTCGCTTTGTTGTCCAGGCTAGAGTGAGTGCCGTGGCGTCAGCCTAGCTCACAGCAACCTCAAACTCCTGGGCTCGAGTGATCCTTCTGCCTCAGCCTCCCAAGTAGCTGGGACTACAGGCATGCGCCACCATGCCCGGCTAATTTTTTATATATATATATCAGTTGGCCAATTGATTTCTTTCTATTTATAGTAGAGACGGGGTCTCGCTCTTGCTCAGGCTGGTTTTGAACTCCTGACCTTGAGCAATCCGCCCGCCTCGGCCTCCCAAGAGCTAGGATTACAGGCGTGAGCCACAGCGCCCGGCCTCATTTCTTATTATTTTTAATGGGAAGAGTTATGATTCGTTTTAAGTCAATTCAACCCCAGACCTATTTCCTAAAGCATAGCTGAAACTTAGTAAAACTATATATAAACAACTCTAGCATGTTAGGATGTAAAATGCTTAAAATGTCATTTTTTCATTGCCAAATTATGTGGTTATTAACAAGCGGGTACTTTGCCCTGATAAGGACAGTTTTGCCTGCATTCTCATGACCTGCCAAAGAAAGGCAGAGAGAGAGCCCCTTGGAGGGTGGTGCTGGGCGTCCTCTGCACCAGCAGCTGCAGAGACGCACGTCCCCTTCGACACTCCATGTGTTTCAAAGTGCTTATGCAGCTGTAACTGCTATGATGTTCTAACAAGCGTATTTGGATAGTAGTTTGGGACATTCTGTCCATCGTTTTGTTAAAAATGTATCAAGTTTGCAATAAATAAATATGAATTTTTTCCTATGTAAACACCAGACAAGTTTGGGTCAAGATTTTACCTTTAAACTTGTAGAAAGATGTAGCCCTGGGAAGAGACAGTCTCCTTTAGGAGAGGTTTAGGAAACCTCTAGCCTGGGCTATTGCTGTTATTTGCAGTGAAGGGGCAGGCACTGGTTGCCCAAACCTGGGGCCTCGCCTCCATCACTATCCTAATTCCCCCCATCCTTAATTAGAAAGCCTTCATCTGCCCCAGGGGTTCTCACATTCTCCATTAATGTTGTTAATTCTTTCACTGTGTACTTCCCTCGCTTTCCTGTAGTTTCTCTTCTGAAACCCAAAGTTCAGTTTTCTTTAGGATGTAAGAAAACACCTTCTTCCTTGATTTTTCTGAGATAATTATTTGAAATTTAGAATTAGACATAATTAGTAATCAAAAATATTCCAAAAAGAAACTTTAAAGAAGCCAGTGTTGTTTATTTAAAAAAATAATGTAGGCCAGTTGCTGAGAATATTTGTGTAGCCCCCATAAAAGAAGGCTAAGACAGTTTTAACAGTACAACCTCAGGTTGTGAACTGCATTCAGAGGGTCTGATGGTTTAACACACGAAGGAGATTGGAATGAGCAATTAACTCTTTGTTGTAAACTTTATCAAATAGCATTCAGTCTCAAAACTTGATATCAAAAGCTATGATTGAGATAATGTGTTTAGCTTCCACACCTGGTCAAGAAAGTCGTCTTTGTTCTAAAACCAAAGCAGGGGCTTTGTGAGTGGTTGTGGATCCCCTCCCACCAATAATGGCTGTATGCTATCAGCACTGAACTGTGTGCCAAGTGAGCGCAGAGCGCTACATATCTGTCAGCTCGTTTAATCTTCAGAATTCATTATTTTCCAGGTGAGGTCTAGCAAGGTGAAGAAACTTACCTAAAGTCACATAGTTTTGGGGGCAGAGGAAGAGTTTAAACCTCTATCTGTCTAACCTTCAGAATACTGGTTATGGGAACTATATGGGTGCTCTAGATCAGGGGTCCTGAAACTTTTTAAACGGGTCCAGTTCACTGTCCCTCAGACCATTGGAGGGCCGGACTATAGTTTAAAAAAAACTATGAACAAAAATTCCTATGCACAGTGCATATATCTTATTTTGAAGTAAAAAAAACAAACGGGCAAAAACACCCTCATGTGGCCCGCAGGCCATAGTTTGAGGATGCCTGCTCTAGATAATTCTATTGTGTGGATTGTCATTCTCAGTGTAATCCCCTCTGGATCTCATTAAGGTTCATTAGCTAACCCAGTAAAACCTGCAAAGGCTGGCCTTTGCAGTCAGGATGCTAGTATTTGATCAGGTAGGCAGGCAAGCAGCTGTATAACCTCTGAACAAGGCTCACTGCTCCCTGAGCATACAGTGTGCTACATAAACATGATTGATAAGTATAAATATGCCTGAAATAGACTCATCCAAAAGGGAGGCAGGATACTAATTTGTTAATTGATAGCTGGGTGTATTCCTTTTCATATCCAGGTCATCCATGCCTGCTGGATTAAGTTTTTCTCCAGGAGGGAGCTGAATAAATAGCATTGAATTCTCAACTTCTCCCCTCCCCCCTGCCCCCTGCCCCTGGGGCAGCCTGTAGATCCTCCTCATTCTGACAGGTCTGTAGGCAAGTGATCATTTTCCTCTTTTTGGAGAAGGTGGAGGGAAGAGGTAGATTCTAGACTGGACTTCATGATGTCATTCCACAGATTTCTACAATTGGATATGAGGATTCTCAAATCTCAGTGACATGTTTGAAGAGGATCTCTTGGATTGATTGGGTTATTCTGCAGTTGGCTATTCTCATTTTTTATGGGTTCTTACTAGTTTCACTTCCAAAGGTAATTTTATTTAAGCATTTCAGGAAAATTGTATCAAATACATGAAGAACTGGCTCCTACTTTGTATAGTATTTCAAGGTATCATTAAATTAATGGTTCTTATTAGATAGGTATTATGACCTTTGTACTCTGAAAGAAATAGCTCTTTGGAAAAATATAGTTTAAAAAATGCCTTATAATATATATGTGCATGTAAAATTAGTTATAATTTCATAGCAAATACTTCTTGGAAGTCCTTACTGAAGATACTTAGAATTTATTGAGCATTTACTTGTTGTCAGGCACTCTGTGAACCACATGAAATAGCTCATTTAATCCAGACACCACTTTTTGCCCAACACTGTGGATTTGGGGGGAAAAAGGGACCTCAACAGTTTTACCTAGCATGCCATTCAGTTTTGGCATTCAGATAGGGTAACATATTAAAAAGCTTTCAGTAAATATTTGCTGTTTAAATTGACTGAAAGAAAGATTAGGAACAGGTGAGGAGAGAAAAAAGCGACTGGAACAGTGAGGGATGGATATAGGGTACAGGACAAGGAGCAGGGAAAGTAGCTAGGAGCTTTGCCTCGGGATAGATCTTGGTGCCATCTTGTGGGTGGATCTGGGAAGGACCAGGAAGATCCACATGAGCTTCCAGGATGCCTTGCAAAACCCTGAATTTCCAGGCAACACTGTTGTAAAACTGCAAGTCAGATATCAGAACTCTGGCCTAGGAATCAATGGATCTGCTTGTGGCCTGTCTATCAGAAAGTCCTGATCACTTTGTCTACAAAACACATCCCAAATACATCTGTTTTCATCTCCATGGCAGCTGCCAGGCCAAGCCACCATCTTCTCTCACTTGGATTACTATAGAAGTTTCCTTGCTAGTCTTGTCTCTACTCTCACTCTCCCACAGTCCATTCTCAACAGGCATCCCAAGACATCTTTCTAAAAAGTAAAAATTATTATGAACACTTGTTCTTTTCTTTCTTTTTTGATAGTAGCTGTCCAAATGGGTGTGAAGTGATGTCTCATTGTCGTTTTGATTTGCATTTCCCTAATGATTAGTGATGTTGAGCATCTTTTCCTATGCTTGTGGGCAATTCATATATCATCTTTGGAGAAAATGTCTATTTCTTTTGCCCATTTTAAAAATCAAAATTTATGTATTTGCAAAGATGAGGAGAAAATGGAACCCTTGTGCACTGTTGGTGGGAATGTAAAGTGGTGCAGCTGCAAGAAAATAGTGTGGCAGTTCCTCAAAAAAGTAAGTATATCTTGAGAAGCCAGCAGAACAGAAAAACAAAATTAAACACAGAATGTTAGTATATGATCCAGCAATTCCACTACATATATTTCAAAAGAATTGAAAGTAGGATCTCTAAGAGATAGTTATACACCCATGTTCATACCAGCATTATTCACAGTATCCCAAGAGGTAGAAGCAACCCAGATGTCCATCAATGGATGGATGGATAAACAAAATGTGATATATCCATATAAGGGAATATTATTTAGCCTTTTCAAAAGGGAGGAAATTCTGACACATGCTACAACATGGATGAATCTTGAGGACATTATGCTAAGAGAAACAAGCTAGTCACAAAACGACAAATACCATATAATTTCACTAATATGAGGTATCTAGAGTAGTCAAATTTGTAAAAATGGAAAATAGAATAGTGGTTGCCAGGAACTAGGGGAAGGAGGAAACAGGGAGTTGTTTAATGGGTGTGGAATTTCTGTTTTGCGAGTTGAAAAAGTTCTGGAGAGTGGTTGCACAACAATGTGAATATCCTTAACACTATTGAACTGTGCAATTAGAAATGGTTAAGATGGTAAATTTTATATATTTTTACCATGATAAAATTAAAAAAATACTTTTGGTGGAAAAATAAATAAAAATCATATTATATCACTTCCTTGTACAAAACCCTCAAGTAGCTTTTTATGAAATTTAGAATAAAATCCAAATTTCTTATCCTGGCTTAGAAAGCTCTGCATTGTATGGCTCCTGCCTAGCCATGACCTCTTCCTCTGTTTCCTCAAGTGACCCCCGCCTTGTTCCCACTGTAGGTCTTGGTGCTCCTCCCTCCAGCTCTTACATGGTTGGCTCCTTCTTGTCAATTTAGATCTCACCTTCCATATTGCTGCCTTAGTTAGCCCTTTCTCCACTCTGATTCAATCCATCTCATCTCTTCCTGTTGTTATCTGTCTTGTTTTCTGTGGAATCCTCAATGCCTAGGAAACCATTTGCACATAATGTATGCTCTATAAAGATTTGTTAAATGGATGAATGCTGCTTTCCAGTGTCTTGATCTTATTTCAGCTTGATCAATATAGGTTAGGGTCAGGTGATTTTAGACCTTTCCTAATGGAGCATGAAAAGACCGTAGGAATTAAATTCAGACAGAACTTGGTCCCATTCCTGCAATTGCTGCTTACTAGCTGTTTGACCATACTGCTCTGAGCATCTGTTTCTTCATCAACAAAGTGGAGTTAATGAGCTCACCTTACTTACAAGGTGAGAACCAAATTGACTTTACCATGTTTCCCCGAAAATAAGACAGGGTCTTATATTTATTTTTCCTAAAGAAGACACCCTAGGGTTTATTTTCAGGGGATGTATTATTTGTTTTAAGTACAGTACAACAATCTACATTTATTCACATATAGTTAAGTCATCTTCTTCTGGAACATCATCATAACTCTCCAAACCCTGAATTCCATCCTGAGTTTCTCGCGACTCTATTTCATTTAGAACCATTGGCCCCAATCTCTCATGTGGAGCAATAGAGCTCTCATGGGGCAGATGAGAAGGGCTACTCATCTTCTTTACTGCTACACAACGAAATGCATGGGTTGTGCAGATGCGCTGTGTAGCCACGCCCATCACTAGGTCTTATTTTCGGGGTAGGGCTTCTATTGCGCAAATGCTTAGAAATCCTGCTAGGGCTTATTTTATGGGTAGGTCTTATTTTCAGAGAAACACGGTAAATATGATTGGATGCAAAATGTTTAGCCCACAGTAGGCAACTTTTTCAATTAAAGCCACATCATGTTATTTACATTTTCTCCTCCTACTGCACAAGGGACAGGTTTAGATGCTTGCTTATGGCATAGAAATAGATGGTCCACAAATGTCTGGATTTAGACACTTCCACACCTAAGAACTGGAGTCTCCTGACCCTTGTCCAGGCTGTATCTCTTTAATCATGTTATTTCTCTTTGCCCAGAGTGAAAGGGAGAAAGAGACTAGATGACTACTGGCTGTACAAGGAAAACCTGAAGGGACGGTATGGCTCAGGCCAAAATCAGATTTATGTCTTTATTATAGTTCTTGGGTTTGTATACAATTAATGTGAGTTGATCCCAGCATAACTTTCTGTTTCTAATAAAGGGATACAGGAAAAAGAGATCACGTGATTCTTTTGTAATAGTTCCTAGTACTTTTAGGCTTTTCATAAGATTCTTTCTATTCCTTATGAAATAAAGTATATATGAAATTACTCTGAAAACTAGAAGTGCTGTATTACTTATAACATATATGTAATAAGATGGTATGAGCATAATTTCTAGATAAATGATTGGTTCAAAAAAATTAGTTAACTGTTAAGTAAACATTCATTCCAAAATAATTTTTTAATGCCTACTTACAGTGTGCCAGGCACTGTTTGGGTGTTGCAATGAATAAAGCAAGATTTGTTAAATGGATGAATCTCTGTCATTATAAAAGTACATTCTAGTGGGAGGGACATACAAAAAAGAAGATAATAAAATATGTAGTGTACCAAATCATGATTGGGAGTTAAGAATAAAAAACAAAGCAGACAAGAGATAAGGAGGATCTAAGGGAGTAGAAATTTTAAATAGGTTGGAATTATCTCTCTCTTTCTTTTCCCACCTACTATCTGCAATCAAGTTTCATAACATAATAACTTTGCCTTCTAGTATCACATCTAAATGATGTTAGGTCAGTTAGGCAAACAAAATAAATCAGAGCTTCTAATAATAATTTATTTCATATATCTGTCAACCGTATTTACCCAAAAAATTACTTTAAAATATTAAAATGCAAATAGACATTATCCTATTATCTGATATCCTAATTTTGCAATCTTTTTAAGACAACAAATCTTAATAAATTCACAAATATTTAAAAATCCAAAGGATTAAACTCAACAACTTGTATAATTACTGGTATCGGCCCTTGAACATAGTGTTGTTTCTGTATTACCTAAAAATATCAGTTGCTTTTAAAGCTGAAAGATTAAATCAAAGCTGTTATTAAAATTGATTTGAAAATGAATATTCCCTTCTAAATATTAATGTGAAAAACAAGTTGTTATTAAGAGGGCTGTGACCTGAAGCATAAGCTCAATTTGGTTCTGATTTTCATACACAAAGAAAGGATGGATATAAGAATTTCAGTAGTTCCAGTCCCCTTCTCCAGAGCAGTTGGGAAGTTGTTTACTGTTTGAGGACCCATTGCTGACGTAAGCTCACTGAGTAATGTCATCAGATTTCCTGGTGGTGGTTATTTTGGGGGGGACGGTGGTAAGTAGTTGTCCGGCTGTGCAGAGACTCTGTTCCACAGAGGTCCTGAGAGCCGGATATACCCCGTAGACAGGATGTAAGATTAAATGCAATCTAGTTAAATAAAGTGTTCAATGGTAAAATAGAATTGTTGAAACATGAACATTAAAAAATGATATTGCTAAAATTATACCATGGCAAAATTCATACTCTTTTTTAAAAATGAATCTATAGCTGCTTTTATTTTTTAAATTCAATGGTGAGTAACTTTTATAAGTTGAGATCATACAGTTATGTTGCCCTTTGTCTGTAAAGGTTATTTCAACAACTTTTGGTGTAGATTATGTACTCAATATTATTTTCCCAGGAGAGATGAGCCTTTTGCCATGAGCTATTCTTACTTTCTATCTTGTTCCTCAGTTTTGGACCAATGCTTTACATACATATATATATATATATATATTACCCATTCTGGTCATTAACATTTAAATAGTTTATTAATCATTGCCTTTGTATTTATTTTTCTCCCGGTTTCCTTAAGTTTGTACTGCTAACCTTCTCAAACTTAAATTATTTAAAAGCTTAGTATATTTATTTAATTCTTCTTCTTTTTTTTTAATTTTTTTTTTAGAGAAGAGGTCTTGCTTTGTTGCCCAGCCTGGTCTCAAGTGATCCACCTCAGCCTCCCAAAGTGCTGGGATTACAGTTGTGAGCCACCACCATGCCTGGCCTAGTTTTTGTTCTGTGACAAAATGATTTTAGACTGAATTTTGTCTCTCAGTATAATTTAGCAGTATCCTGTAAGTCTTACTACATGATATTCTGTTAGTATTTTACAAGTAATCTGTAGGTATAGTTTGCATTTCCCTCTTTGATTCAGCAATTGTGTGCGTTAATATTTTTATATTTCCTAGGGAAGGGGGTTTGTTTTTATTTTTGCTTAAACTTGTGTTTTTAATGTCTGCTTTGATTGTATTGTTGTGCAACTGTATAGTTTTTATTTTTAGTAATATGTTTTAAGGTTTTCTTTGCGATGTTCATAAATATTTTTTATTTCTTTCCATTCAGACTTAATTTTTTTTATCTATTTGAACCTTGATAGCAAATTTTATTAGTATCCTCTGTCAAAGGCTGAAGACACCAATTCATGTAAAGGCCTCAAGTGTTCTCTGACCACTGCTTTATCTTGGGCCCCATACTACAGAAAATTGGCAAAATGATTTTCCTTCTCTTCCATCTTCCTGTCATTTTCTTTCTTTATTCCTGAGCAGTTCCATTGCATTCTCCAAGCAAGAGTCATGTCTCATTCCTTGTTCTTTCATTCATTTATTGCTTTAAACTTTGTTCATAAAAATCAGCAAACAAAACACTCATTCAAATTGGATTCTCCGTGCCTCCTGCTTCTTACTGCACTGTGACAGTATGATTTCATAGACCAAATCTCCTTTTTTCCCCAATTTTAAAAAATGTAGTATAATATACATGACATAAAATTTACTATTAATACTTAACCATTTTAAGTATACAGTTTAGTGGTATTAAATGCATTCATAATGTTGTGCAACCATTGTCACCATCTGTCTGTAGAACTCTTCTCATCTTGTAAAACTGAAACTCTGTATCCATTAAACAATAATGTCCCCATTTCCTCCTGCTCCCAACCCTTGGCAGCCACATTCCACTTCCTATATGATTTTGATTACTCTAAGTACCTCATGTAAGTGGAATCATACAGAATTTGTGTTTTTGTGACTGGCTTATTTCATTTAGTATAATGTCCTTAAGGTTCATCCATAGTATAGCATATGTCAAACTCTCCTTCCTCTTTATGGACTATTTCATTGCATGCATATACCACATTTTAAAAAATTTATTTATGTGTATATGTATTTATTTATTTATTTATTTATTTTTACAGCTAAGTTCTCACTGTGTTGCCCAGGCTGGCCTCAAACTCCTGGGCCCACTTTATTTATTCATTCATTTATCAACAGACACTTGGAGTGCTTCTGTAAGTTATAGTGATTGTGAATAACGCTGCTATGAACACGGGTGTACAAACATCTGTTTGAATCACTGCCTTCAGTTCTTTTGGGTATATACCTAGAAGTGGAGTTTTTGGATCTTATGGTAATTCTATTTTTAATTTTCTGAGGAATCACCATACTGTTTTCCACAACAGCTGCACCATTTTACATTTCCAACAGGGCACAAGGGTTCCGGTTTCTCTACATCCTCACCTATACTTGTTATTTCTATGTTCTTTTGTTTTTGTTTTCTCTCTTAATAAGGGTGTGTGTGTGTGTGTTGTTTGATAGGGGTTACTTTGAATCTGTAGATTGGTTTGGGTAATATTGACATCTTTTTTGTTTTGTTTTGTTTTGTTTTTTGAAACAGAGTCTCAATTTGTTGTCCAGGCTAGAATAAATACTGTGGCGTCAGCCTAGCTCACAGCAACCTCAAACTCCTAGGCTCAAGCAATCCTGCTGCCTCAGCCTCTCGAGTAGCCAGGACTACAGGCATGCGCCACCATGCCCGGCTAATTTTTTCCTATATATATTAGGTGGCCAGTTAATTTCTTTCTATTTATAGTAGAGATGGAGTCTCGCTCTTGCTCAAGCTGGTTTCGAACTCCTGACCTCGAGCGATCCGCCCACCTCGGCCTCCCAGAGTGCTAGGATTACAGGCAGGAGCCACCATGCCCGGCCAATATTGACTTCTTAACAGTATTGTCCTCCAGTTCATAAACATGAGATGTGTTTAATATTTATTTATGTCTTTTTAAATTTCTTTCAGCAATATTTTATAGTTTTCATTGTACAAGTCTTTCACCTCCTTGGTTAAGTTGATTCCTAAGTATCTTATTATTTTTAATGCTATTGTAAATGAAATTGTTTTTTATAATTTCCTTTTCAGATTGTTCATTTTTGATATATAGAAATGCAACTGATTTTTGTGCCTTGACTTTGTATGCTACTACTTTGCTAAATTCACTTATTACTTCTAATAGGTTTTGTGTGTGTGTAATAATTAGGGTTTTCTACATATAAGATCATTTAAGTTTTGGTATGTTGTTTTTGTTTTCTTTCATCTCTAAATATTTTCTAATTTCTCTTCTGTGTTCTTTGATTAATTGGTTAAGATTGTGTTATTTAATTTCCACGTTTTGTGAATATCCCAGTTTTACTTTTGTTATTGATTTCTAGCTTTAATCCTGTTGAGGTCAGAGAAGATAGTAAGAAACTTTGTATCATATCTGTCTTTTTAAAGCTTTTAAGATTTGATTTGTAGCCTAACATATTGTCTGTCATGGAAAATGTCTCATGTGCACTTGGGCAAAATGTATATGCTTTCCTTGGGTATCGTGTTCTGTATACGTCTGTTAAATCTAGTTGGTTTATTGTGGTAAGTCTTTTGATTCCTTATTTATCTTCTGTCTGGTTGTTCTAGCCATTATTGAGGCCGTGTGTTGAAGTCTAGAATTATTAATGTAGAAATGTGTATTTCTTCCTTCAAGTCTGTCAGTTTTTGCTTTGTGTTTGTAATGGTCTGTCTTTGGGAGCATATTAGTAATTGTTACATCTTCTTGCTGCATTGAACCTTTAATACATTATATCTTCTTTGTCTCTTGTAACCTTTTTTGGTTTAAAATCTATTATGTCTGATATTAGTATAGCCTGCCTGCTCTCTTTTGGTTACTATTTGCATGGACTATCTTTATCCATTCTTTCATTTTCAGTTTATTTGTGTCTTTGGATCTAAAGTGAATCTTTTGTAGATTGCATATGGTTGTGTCATGTGTTTCTATCCATTCTGCCAATCTGCCTTGTGATTGGAGAGTTAAATCCATTTACATTTAAAATTACTGGGGACTTCTGTCATTTTGGTATTTGTTTTCTATATGCCTTAGAGCTTTTTCGGTCCTCCAATTCCTGCACTACTGTCTTCTTTTGCATTTAGTTGATTTGATTTTGTAGTAAAATGTTTAAATTCCTTTCTCATTTCTTTTTGTATATATTCTATAGCTATTTTCTTTGTGGTTACCATGGGGATTATGTTTAACATCTTAATGTTATAAATATCTAATTTGAATTTTTGCTAGCTTAACTTCAGTAGCATACAGAAACTCTACTCTTGTGCAGCTCTGTCCCCTTTCAGTTTGTTGATGTCACAAAATTACATCTTTATATAGTCAGCCCTTCATATCTGTGGGTTCTGCATTTGTGGATTCAACCAACTGCAGGTTGAAAATACTTGGGGAAAAAATAATGAAAAATAACAGTTTAACAACAAAAATAATACAAATTTTAAATAGTAATACAGTATAACAACTATGTACATGGCATTTGCATTATATTAGGTATTATAAGTAATCTAGAGATGATTTAAAGTATACAAGAGGATGCACATAGTTTATGTAAGGGACATGAGCATCTATGGATTTTGGTATCTGCAGGGAGTCGTAGAACCAGTCCAGTCCCCTACAAATACTGAGAGACAACTGTGCATTGTGTGCCCCAAAATGTATGATAATAATTCTTTCAAATGCATTAGTCTCTTTAAATTATTTAGAAAACAAAATGCAAAATGTATAGTTACCAACCAAAGTTACAATAATACTTGCTTTTAGACCAATGGTTATTTTTTTCTAAACTTTTTTAGTCTCTTAAATCATATCAGAAACAAAAAATGGAGTTACAAACCATTTTTACAATAATAGTAGCTTTTATAATTGACCAGGTTTTTACCTTTATTAAGAGCTTTATTTCTTCCGGCAGCTTTGAGTTACTGTCTAGTGTCCTTTCATTTCATCCTGCAGGACACCTTTGAACATATCAGCATACTGCCTTCTGGCCTCCAGTGTCTGATAAGAAATACACTGATGATCTTATTGAGGATTCCTTGTTTGTGATCAGTTGCTGCTTTCTTGCTGCTTTCAGGATTCTCTCTTTGACGCCATTATCTGAAGTGAATTAGCTCAGGAACAGAAAAATACCACATTTTCTTACTTTAAGTGGGAGCTAAATAATGGGTATGCATGGTCATACAAAGTGGTATAATGGATAATGGAAATTAAGAAGAGGGAAAAAGGGGGGATGGTGAGGAATCAGAAATTACCAGTCAGGTGCAATGTACACTATTCGGGTGACAGATACAGTTCATCCATATAAAAAAAAATACTTGTACCCCCTAAACCTATCAAATAAAAAAAAAGTCTTAGGCAGTTTTTTAAAAAAGATTATTTCATATTTTTATCTTCAAAAGCCTCTTTGAGTTCATCTTACTTGGAGTTTGTTGAGCCTCTTAGATGTTCATATTTATGTTTTTATCAAATTTGGGACATTTTCAGCCCTTATTTCTTCATATATCTTCTCTTTCTCTCTTTTTTATTCTTCTGGGACATCCATGATGCATATGTGGGTTCACTTGACAGTGTGCATTGGGCACCTTAGGCTCTGTTTACTTTTCTTCAGTCTTTTTTCCTATTTCCTAGACTTGATAATTTCAATAGTCACATCTATAAGTTTGCTGATTCTTTCTTCTGCCTGCCCTAATTTGCCTTTGAATCTGTCTAGTGAATTTTTTCATTTCAGTTATTGTAGTTTTCAGCTCCAGAAATACTTTTGAGTTTCTTTTTAGGTTTTACATCTTTTTATTGATATTTTCATTTTGTTCATACATCATTTTCTTGACTTTCTCCACTTCTTTCTTTAGTTCTTTGAGCATCTTTAAGTTAGTTGTTTTATAGTCTTTGTCTGATAGATCTGCCCTGATCAGGTAGCTTTAAGCAATGGTTTCTGTTGATTTAGGTTTTTTTTCTTTTTTTTCATATGAATGGGCCATACTTTCCTGTTTCTTTGTATGTTTTTGTTGTTGTTGTTGAAAGTAACATTTGAATTTAATAATTCAGTAACTCTGTAAATAATATTCTCTCCCTTCCCCAGGGCTAGCTATTTTTTGTTATTGATTTTGTTTATTGTTTTTGTTTTTTTGATGGTTGTAGGCTGTTTCTGTGCCATGGATCAGCCTCAGGTGTAAACTTAAGGTCTTCTCAGGCATTGTCTGAGCCTTTCCCTGGTCTTGCATAATCACTTTCTAAATTTCCCCATATATACACTTGCTTTTGAATGTTCTAATCCCTAATGTCTGGCTCCTAAAGGGGGAAAAGAGAAAAATTAAAAGGGGCAGAAAGGGTACTAGCACCTTTGTATCTCCTGGAAGTCATTTTCACTAGAGGGGGAAGGACTTGCAATAGTGGGAGGAGGTACAACAACAATGGCCACGCCCTTATTTGTCTGCATCTCTGTGATCAGAAGCAGCAGGCAGTGGTCAGGTCACAGATCCCTGATATTTGGAGGACAGGGTCCTTTTTGCCTACACTGACACCTGTACATTGTGTTCAGGAACACATGCACAGCTGCCTGCCACAGGCTGGGGCTAGAGGCTCGGTGGGTACTATGTGCTAAGAGCTGAAAGCAGCCACAACTTACTGTGCAAGCCTTCCCCTGGCAGTTGCAAACCTTCAGTAGAATCCAGAGTTCTCAGAATAGTTACATCAGACACATTTTGCCAGTGCAGTGTTGTGTAGGTAAGACAGATTCCTGGTGGTTCTTACTCTGCCATCGTCCCCAGGGTCTGTCTTTTAAGACTCTCCCAAACCTCTTGAACCATTTTCTCTTTCAGAAATTCTAGCTTTGGCATCCAGCTACACCCGTAGGAGGCTGGCCCATAGTTATATAACTCATGAGAATAGGTGGTGCCATGGGCCCTCTGTTCTTCTCACTCTCCCACCTTATAAAAAAATCCTCCTCCTCATTCTTAGATCTAGCTAAAATAGTAGTGACCTTCATTCTTCTTATGCCTTCTGAGAGACAAAATTATTACTAGGCAATTCAAAAACTGAGTCAGTGGCCCATAATTAGTAGACATCAGCTTCTTATGCTTAAAAATATTTGTGAATTTCTTCTATTACTAAGCAGATTTTGTTACATGTGTTTACTAGGATAGATCACTGCTGAAGGGGAGAGATTTGGAGGTAGGCAGTCAGTTAGGAAACATCTTATAGGAAGTCTTATGGATCTGGTTCTTCCATTGCTGTGTTCTATGTATGGAGTCATACCATCACCCAGAAGTCTATAGTTGGGATTCCTTCAACACATACAGAGTCTCTGGGCAAATCGCAAAATGTGTCTCTTCCTCTGGGTAGCAGCCTAGTGCCAGAGTTCATCAGTTTCTCCCTCCCTCGGGCTCCTTTATGTTGTACACAAACTACTCAAACCTTCCAGTGGTCCTGGGTTTGCAGCACAGGTTATGGAGGAGCTATACTGACCTGGGTTGAATCCCAGCACTGCCACTTGCTAGCCATGTGGCCTAAGCAAGGTACTTGGAGCCTCATTTTTCCAGCTGTAAATCCTGACCACATTGCTGGGGGATTCAGTGAGATAACATACGTCCAGCCCTTAGCACAGTGACTAGACCATGCCAAGCCCTTCATTGGTGCTAATGTTACTCATTAGGATTTGGTTATGACATTGTGTTTACTTTTGTGTGTTTTAGCGTCAAATTCTCAAATCAATCAAACTAATTGATAAGCACTATTGTGTTCCTCTGTACAATGAAAAGTGTTAACTATTTCTCAAGGAGGTTTCTTTGGCTCTGACCTGCTATGGTTTTGGCTGCTGGATTACATTATTTATGTGCCATTTGGATATAACATTTCATCATCCATCTGGGGAAAAATCCATGGGGGAAAACAGTAGTTAGTTAGTGTCTACTATTGGGGGGTTCTGTATTGCATTCTGATTTGATCTTTACAGCAAATGAGAAATTGAGGCTGAGGAATGTTGAATAATTTACTTAAGGTCACACACAGCTAGTAAAAGGCAAAGCCAGGATTGGATTTATTTTATTTCTCCTTTCCTGTCCCCTACTTCTCCTGGGGCCTGTATGGAGATTCCTTATAATTATTTCTCTGTCTACTATTTACTTTATTCAATTTTTCTCTAGAATGGAAATTTTACTTTCTTTCTGGTACTGATTAGATTGAGAAAAATTGAAGCAAGCTCCTCTCTCTCCTTCCATTTTTAAGCAGCTCTTTTTCTTCCAGGTAGCAGTAGCTGAGGTGCAATTTGGCCCCATGAGATTTCACCAAGATCAACTTCAGGTAATAATGAGCCATGCTATAATTATCATAGTCAACATTCTTTAAAAGGGGTATGGGGGAGGGCCTAAAGTTATATATTTAAAATAGTCTTCTATTTAGATAATAGTATTGGATCAATTTCTTGAACTTGATAGTACCACAGTTAAATGTAGAAATAAAAATTAGATATTTAGAAATGAAGAAATGTTTGCTTCCTACTTTAAATTGGTTCAACAATTTTAAAAATGAGTATAATTGTGTGTGTGTTGAGAGAGAGAAAGCAAAGCAAAGGTGGCAAAATGTTAATTGATGAATGTAGAAGAAGGGTATCCTAGTGTTCATTGTTAACAACTTTTCTATAGGTTTGAAATTTTCCAATATAAAAAGTAAAAAGGGCAGGTGTGGTGGCTCACTCCTGTAATCCTAGCACTCTGAGAGACCAAGGCAGGAGGATTGCTTGAGGTCAGGAGTTCAAGGACACTCTGAGCAAGAGCGAGAGCCTGTCTCTACTAAAAATAGAAAAAATTAGCTGGGCATGGTGGCATGTACCTGTAGTCCCAGGTCCTTGGGAGGCTGAAACAGGAGGACTGCTTGAGCCCAGCAGTTTTAGGTTGTTGTGAGCTATGATGATGCCACTACACTCTAGCTGGGATGATAAGAGTAGGACTCTGTCTCAAAAAAAAAAAAAAAGAAAGAAAGAAAGTAAAAAGATAGTCTTCTATGTGTTGATAAATTAGCTCTATCAGAGAGAAAATGTCTATAATTTATCTAATCCAAAATATGAGACAGAAAATAACCAATCGAAATTTTGCAAAGTTATTTGGGGCTTCCTACACACAAATACATGTTCACTATTACATTTTTTAAAATGTGAAAAGGGCTGACAAAAGTATGTACTCTCAGTTCTTTGCATTAATAGTATTTATGTAGTTGGGTAAACTTAGAGCAAGTAAGCCTTAAGAGGGTTTCTCTTAGCTTTGTAGTCTCTAGCCCACAGGCTGCCCTATTCCATTTAACCACTGCTGGCTGGTTGTCAGTCTGGCTCTGAAGGGATAATGGAGCAGTGGTACTCCTGAACCAGATTTGTGGGGGGGGGGGGGGTAGGGAAGAAAGGGGAAGGAGGCTGGCTGGATAGGGAAGAGGCAGCAGATCCAGGCCTCACTTGATCCAAGCCAGGACTTACCAGATCTGAGCCAGGCACTAGGACAGCCAGCCGCTATCCTGGGCAGAGGCACAGATGCTGCCTCTTGTGCTGTTCCTGTGTCACTTAACTGACAGGCTTTGAAGTGTAGCATTGTGGTCTACTTTAAATCTCCCCTCTTTTAATCAAAGTGACTTTTTTTTAACTTGGAGGAATTACATGAAATCTTAAGTCAAAACATTTAAATACGTTATTTAAAGAATTAAGTGTTTCAGTAGTCTCACTGAAATATTAGCATTTGCCATCTGAGGACTTACCCAGTTAACTTTCTATTAGCTAAAATATTTGTGTGTTTTAATTCACTTAAGATAAAATGCTTGTCAAATATTTCAAGATAAAATGCTTAATCAAGCCTTTGAGTTCTGCCAGTGGGTTTATTAGCAAAACAAGTAGGTATGTGATCTGTGCACTTGGATTTCTTGCCTAAGAGCAGATAAAAAAAATAGCATGAATTTTAGGGAGCTGAGTGACACTGTCCCTGAGTTATGTGTAGAAGGATTTATATTGACAGACAGTTATGTTCACATCTATGTCCTGGCTTTGAAAACACTTGGGAGTTTTATGTGGCTTGTTAAGAAATGATAATTCTAACATCTTTTTAAAAACAGTGTTTGTTCTCTTTTGATCAGGTACTTTTAGTGTTTACCAAAGAAGATAACCAGTGTAATGGATTCTGCAGGGCATGTGAGAAAGCCGGGTTTAAGTGTACAGTCACCAGGGAGGCTCAGGCTGTCCTTGCCTGTTTCCTGGATAAACATCATGACATCATCATCATAGACCACAGATATCCTCGACAGCTGGATGCAGAGGCACTGTGCAGGTAAGCCTGAGCCTGGGACCTAAATAGTCCCATTGGCATTTGTGACAATAAATGCAGCCTGGAAACACAATAAGTTAAATTCACTGTCTCTTTTAAGTTGCCTTCCATGCATGTAAAATAAGCAAGACATTAGAACCTCACTATTTCGAGGACTGGTCTTCGTCTCTTTTGTTTTGTCTTGCTTTGCTTTGCTAAAAATAGTATAAGAAAATGTGAATAAGAACCATAAAGGGTCAAGGTGAAACCTTGTATGTAATTAATGAAAGCTGGTTTATGTAATAAACCATATGTAATTAACGAAAGCTATCACTTGCATATTATAGCAATAAGAATTATAATTTTCCAGATCGTTTGTAAAGTTATAAAAACTTTGAAAATTGCCTTCTAATGTTAGATGAATATGTCTTATTTATAATACTTGCAGAATATCTGTATCATAAGAGAATTCTGGATAGAAGACCCTAAATCTAAAAAAACATGTTTTTTAAAGAAAGTTATTTGCTCCTAATAGAAACAAGGCAAAGTAAAATGCTATTTTATTTAACAGAAAACTTTATTTGGGGGAAGACATATAATTTTAATATAATGTAAAATTGTATAGCATATTAACTTTAAGGACATTTAAAATCTTGATTTTTAAGAGATAGAAAAGATTTAAGCCCAATATAACAAGAGTTAAAAATTGAGGTGACAAGCAAATGGCATTATATCAAAAGATTGTTTGCAGGGTATGTGGTTATTTCAACATGTGCTTGTTTCCTTGGTGATGAAAACCCACATTCTGGTAGTCAGATGATGTAGCTTTCACCCCAGTGGATTCGCCTCCAGTGGAGTTTCCCCTCTGGCCTTGGTCTAATGCCTGGAGTGCTGCCTATATTCCTTGCCTGTTTCAATCTGGTTGACTCTGAAATAAGCAGTTACTGCTGTAGCCCTGAGTTTTGAATGCTGTCTTTCACGTGGAACCCAACTTAGTCCAGATTTGGCCCACAGGGTTGCTAAGAGCAGGTCTATTCCCCTTCCTCAGAATGGAATTCCAACATTTGAGGACAGGAATTGTGTTCCCCCAAAACATCTTCTCTTTTTTGGATTGAGTACGTCCTTATTGCTGTCAGCAGCTCCTCACAGAGCATGGTTTCATGTTCCAACCCCACCAAGCATACTTCCCCTGAGCACCGTTTTCTAACTGGTAGCCCTTGTAGGCAGGCTCCCTATCTGAAAAGCTCACGCTGGGTTTGGGTGGACCAGTGAAGAGTAAGCGGAACAGTCCCCTCCCCCACGTTAGCCAGGGAGCAGACCTTTGCAAAAAGAATCCCTGATCATGTTTTTTCCTCATGTCACAGCCCTGGCCAAGAACCTCAAGTCTTTCTCACTAGCTATGTTCTACCATATTATCTCCATCTTGCTGGATGAGGACGTGGGGTGGGGGTGAGGTCCTTGTGCTATTCGTAGTGAGTTTTCTAGGGGCAAGAGCAGGCCCTGATTTATTTTCCTAAGTCAGTTTCATCTTGATTTTACCTGCTTTTACCTGGTTTATCTCCCTTAAGATCAACCCTGTAAGGATGCTTGCCGCTATGAACTGTTTCATCAAGAAATGTTTCCAGGCTACCCTTCCTGAACTGGCTTGCCCTCTCAGGAGACTTACATGGCTCATGAGACATTAGCTCTGCAGACATTAGCTCTGCATGAGACATTAGCTCTACAGAATTCTGTCCTTCTGTTCTCTTTGGGGAAGAGAAGAACACTAATGAGAAGAACACTACCTAATGAACACTGCCTGTGAAGAGCTTTTCATCACTTTGCTGACCTATCTGAATGACTGGTATCGTCCTGTCTCTCTCTATTGTGGGCATTTGGAACTCCTTACACTCCTTATAAGATGCCCTGCTAAATATTCTATGTCTGCTATATTTCCAAATCCACCACTTTAGAAACCCTACTTTGGAGGTCTTCTCAGGTCTGGGCACTACATTGGTATTAGAGCTACATTGATAAATAGGATGTGGTTCTTGTCTGTGAGGAGCTAATGCTGTAGTTGGCAGGGCAAGTGAGTGATTTCAGTACAGCTTGCAAATGCCTGCAGAGCAGGTTTAAGTCAAAGCAGGTAAAGTCAGAGCAGGTAAAGTCAAAGAGGGCTTCACAGAGGATATTTGGGTTGCGTCCTAAAGGAAGAGCAGGAATTTTGAAAGGAAGAAAGGTGGGGAGGAATGGCCCAGGTAGAGGGAGCAGCATGTTAGGAACAGGCAGGGCATCCAGGCCTCTCTGCTCAGTGCTAGACAGCCGCTAGTCAGGCAGGTGTGGAATGGGGCTCCGGGCAGTCTGGGGAGCAGACATGAGCCTTGTGCGCTGAGCCAAGGGCTTTGGACTCTACCCTGTAGGCACTTGCGACACTGACATATTCTGTGCACGAAGCAGAGGAGAAGATCATTTGGCTGCCAAGTGGAGGATGGAGTAGAAGGAAGAGCTGGGGCAAGTCAGCCAGTCATGAGGCTGTTAGAGGCTGTCTCGTGCAGTGCCTTCTCCCAACTTCTATCAGAGAATCCATGAAGATAGCAAAAGAAATAAAAATTGACCATAGCAAAAAATAAAAAAATAAAAACACACACAAAAACAAAAAACCTAAAGATAAAATGATAGACATGTCAGAAGCTGAGAGAACAGAAAAGGATAGGGATCCTCACTGTATCTGTACTGTAGTACTTTGGGGACTAATAAAAGCCAATTCCTGAACTGTCCCCCACATACACTGAAGCTGAAATGCCAGTGGCCTTAAAGGAAGGCAGTGGGAAGAGGCTTGCTTCACTTTCTCTGTGTTCTGCTAAGCCCGGATGCTGGAGTTGCACTGACCAGGGAAGCAGACGGCCAGGCCCCCACAGAGCAGCAGCGCTTCTAATAGCCGGCCAGAGGCCTGTGCCTCCAGCCCCTGCTGCCCTGCGCCCCTCATTCTTTACTTTCTATATCCACCAAGAAACCCAAGGCAAGGAGCAGAGGGAGATGGACAGAGACATGGGTTTTCCTACCATGTTGTAAGAAGAGGACAGAGGCATGAGGAGTCTGAGGACAGTCCGTTACATACTGCAGTTTCAGAACAGCAGACCGCAGCAATCCTCAGGTTTAGTTTGAAAACGAGAGAGAGTAGGTGAGGAGCCAACTGTGCAGCTGACCCATGCATGCCTGCTGGAAGCACTCCCCAATCCTGAATGGAGCCTGGTGACCTGATCTGCAGCCCAGAGCTAAGAGCAGGACAGCTGCATCTGACACCAAGGGGCCAGCAAAGGGATATTAAGGAAACTCTCTGTCTTTGTTGGCAAACTCTCAGCCTTTATAGCTAGCACTATGTTCAAGGGTGAGTGAACAGGATAAAGAATGGGGCCTGAGAAAAGCTACCACAGTGTAATAAAGGGGGGAAGAATAGCCCTAAATTAAGAAAATTATTACTTTTTACATTTTTTTTCCTTTTTTCCCCCCACCCCCTAAATTTTTTTTTTTAAGAGATGGTCTCACTGTCACCCATGCTAGAGTGCAGTGGCATGGTCATAGCATACTGCAGCCTCAAACTCCAGAGCTCAAGCAATCCTCTTGCCTCAGCCTCCCAAGTAGCTAGGACTACAGGTGTGCGCTACCACACCCTGCTAATTTTTCTAGAGATAGGTCTTGCTATGTTGCTCAGGTTGGTCTTAAACCCTTGGCCTCAAGTGATCCTCCTCCCTCAGCCTCCCAAAGTGCTAGGATTACAGGCATGAGCCACTGCACATGGGAGAAAATTATTTTTTATAAGAAACTGAAGAACCTTGTAGAAGAGAGATGCTTTGTGTACTCAGAAGTGAAGAAATATTTCTTTGTGTAGCAGGAATGGGACTCTGTAATTAAAGGGAAGATTTCATAAAGGGAGATGGAGGAAATAAAAGAAAGCACTGCTTGGAAACCCAAGATGCATTAACAGAATTAAAATCTTAGTGAATGCAGAAGCAAGATTGAACTCAGAGTACCAGAAACTTCCACACAATTTCTTGATTCACCTTGGTCTGCAGATCCTTTTTACCATTGTAAACTCTATTCTTTTCAATTTGAAACTCATTCTACGTGGCACAGAACAGTAGCAAATTGCAAGTAATGGAGTGTGCTTTTGTAAAATTCAACTCATTAAAGAGCTTAGCTATGTTCTTACAGTAAGCCCCCATTATGTTGCCTTTTTTCTGGTGTAATGCTGAAACCATCATCAGAATTATTTGTAGTTGCCTAGTATACTTTGTGACTGATAGTTGCCTGCAGTACCTATTTCTATTCTTTTCCTAGTAACAGGGTCTCTAATGTTTACCTGGGCATATGGCCTCCTAGGAAATATATTGCATTTCCTAGCTTTTCTTGCAGCTGGCCAGTGGAACTCTTCATGTTCATCTTCTGGAAAGTATCCTTGAAGGGGAGGGAGCATGCCCTTTCTCCTGCTGTCTGGAATGTGGACATTACAGCTAGTGCACGGCGTCTGTCTTGGACCACAAAGAAGAAACCATGTACAGACAGTAATAGAGAAACACAAGGTGGAAGGAGCCAGGGTCCTGGTGTTGCAGAGTGCCCTGGCAGCCAGGAGCTGTCTCCCTCTGCACACCTTTCATGTGTGAGACAGATATTATCTGAGCCACTATTCTTGGTGTTTTCTGTCATGTGTAGCTAAATCGAATCCTAATGATACACCAGGTAGTGTGATGTTTTGGTTTTGGGGTTTTTTGTTTTGTTTTGAGACAGAGTCTTGCTCTATTGCCTGGTAGAGTACCATGGCGTCAGCTTAGCTCACAGCAACCTTAAACTCCTGGGCTCAAGTGATCCTCCTGCCTCAGCCTCCCAAGTAGCTGGGCCTATAGGTGTGTGCCACTATGCCCAGCTAATTTTTATTTTTTTTAGTTGCCCAGCCAAATTTCTTTCTATTTTTTAGTAGAGACAGAGTCTCACTCTTGCTCAGACTGGTCTCAAACTCCTGAGCTCAAGCAATCTTCCTGCCTTGGCCTCCCAGAGTGCTAGGATTACAGGCGTGAGCTACTGTGCCTGCCTGGCTGAAGTGGTGTGGTTTTAAGAGCTTCCCAGCATGCTTACACTACTTGCATAATCTCATGCTCCATCTTTTTATGACCTTGAAATCTGCCTTCCTAATGTCCAGGTGTACATTTTGACTATGCCAAGTCATTTCTTCCCTAGTTTTCATGAATTCTAAAGCAATGGTGTTATTTTTCAACCCAGGTTCCTGACATCTCTATTTTCTAGCCAGTTATTCCTTCTTATGCACCAGAAACAGTCCAGAGTACACCTCTGCCTTTCTATACAATTTTAGAGCTCCTTTGAAGAGCTTGTGTCCAGGTAAACAGTGTCTTCCCTTCCATGTCACACTTAGCTCAATGCCTCTCATGCTTGTCTCTGCAGGTCCGGGTAGACCATTCACAGCTCCTAACTGAGATCATATGCACAGTTGCCTGCTTTTTTTTTTCAGGATATTATGAGGATACGAACATTTTGGTTACATTTTATGTCTTTGCCTCTTGCCATTATATCACTCAGATCTCTATTTTTCTTCAGAGAGCTGGTTTGCTGGTTTGGGGTGACTGGCTGCGTATTTAAATTTTCCTTTTCTCCCTCCAAATCTCTGTGATAGGATGGCAACATAAACACAAGACAGATACAATGTCCTTAGAAGTCATGGAAATACCATTAGTGAGTCAGGTCTCTTATTCCCCTTTTGAGATTAGGACTCGGATGAATATTAGTCATCAGATGTGATGAGTGCGCTGGCTGTGTCTGTGACTGTTGGCCTTGCCGGTGACCCCTCTGGGCCTGAGCAGCCCCTCCTGTGGCTTTCTCCAGGAAGCTGAGCTTGCTGCTCTTCAGGGTGGACTGGAGATTGGCATCTAGCCAGCAAGCCCTGCAGGGGTGATCTGGAGGGACTCTTCCAGTAGAGCCGTGCAGCACTCTGGGTTGGCACCCTCTGGAGAGGATGGGCACATGGAAGCTGGAGGAGTATGGAGAGTAGACACTGGGAAAAGCAGAAATGTTGAGGCAGGTGGAGAGATGAGCAGTCTCCATGAAGGAGACTGGTTGATCCCTAGAACTCTTCTCTACCCCAGGGCAACTTCCATTCCTGAGCAGCTTCTCTACCCCAGGCCTATTCTACATCTATTGTTAGACTCTAAGCCTTTCTCAACCTGAGTTCTACAAGAAAATTATGCCCAAAGGCAGGGGTGGGCAAAGGAAAACACAACTGTGCCGGTTCATTTGTACATTATGTGTGGCTGCTTTTGTGCTACAATGGTAGAGTTGAGTAGTTGTGACAGAATCCTGTGGCCTGAAGAACCTAAAATATTTACTCTCTGGTCCTTTACAGAAAAAGTTTGGCAACACTGAGGCATCCATTGTGTATGGCTAATCTCTTTTATGCCTCTGGAATGGTTATGTTATGTACCATCTTTGGGAGAATTGAGAAATAGTCACACAAGTCATTTTTATGTTCCTTGATTCAGAAGTGGTTCCCTTTCTTTTTTTTTTTTTTTTTTTGAGACAGAGTCTCAATTTGTTGCCCAGGCTAGAGTGAGTGCCGTGGCGTCAGCCTAGCTCACAGCAACCTCAAACTCCTGGGCTCAAGCGATCCTCCTGCCTCAGCCTCCCGAGTAGCTGGGACTACAGGCATGTGCCACCGTGCCCGGCTAGTTTTTTCTATATATATTAGTTGGCCAATTAATTTCTTTCTATTTATAGTAGAGACGGGGGTCTCACTCTTGCTCAGGCTGGTTTTGAACTCCTGACCTTGAGCGATCCACCCGCCTTGGCCTCCCAGAGTGCTAGGATTACAGGCGTGAGCCACCGCATCCAGCTGTGGTTCTCTTTCTTGAACTAACAGAGCTGGAAGCAAATGTGGGCTGGTCTCTGTCCCATCCTGGACATGTTCTCCAGGAGGCCAGCACACTTCTCACTTGACTGTGAGGCAGTCTGGGTGTGATTCCCCTCCTTCTGAGCTTCCTCTCTAATTTGAGTCTTTTTTCCTCTGGGTCTGAGGCTGAGTTCCTTCCTCCTCCTGTTGTTACCAAAAGTTCAGCACTTTTCCCAAGGCCATATCAGAAGAATGAGGACATGTGGTCGGAGAAAAAAAAGAGAAGTTTATTAAATTTTCTGGCAAATGAGGAGGGTGGGAAACTCTCATCTTAAAGTACCATCATCCTATCTATAAGCAGAAATACAGAGCTTTAAAAAGGGGTTTTCAGCTTGTGGCTATTGCTGTTTAACTGTAGCCGATGGTCCTAATCAACTCCATCTCCTGTGAAGACAATCTTGTGACTTCTGCCAGACAGGTTCATCGAGCCATTTCTTGTGGTACAAAAAACAGAACACTCCCCTCCCCTTCTGAGCACTGGCCTCACGCAGGGATGCAGGTTTTAATTCCCAAGGCGGTGGGGGGGGGGGCTTGTAGAACATTTTTCCTCTTTTCAGGCCTATCCCTCTGTTACACTGTGGCCTGGCTCCTCTTCCCCAGCGTCTACTTTCTTCCCCCAGTGTAGGACGAGTTCACAGCTCCTGCATATGTCCAGTGAAACACGTTCTTTTCCTTCTCCGACTCTTCTGTGTCACACTCATTTCTGCCCTCTCTGATCTTTCGGCTGTAATTTCATTCCCCATGGTCTGTAAAGCTGTTTCTCCAGGAGAGTTGAATTCGTTCTGTGTGGAGCCTCATACTCTTCCTGACCAGCCCTCCATTCTTCCCCTCGATATCAAGTGTTGATTCTCCTTTTGGCTAATAACAAAATCTTGAATTTTCTAGTTTTGGACTTTTTTTCTTGCTAATTTAGCTTCCACTTTACCTAGGGACTCTTCATTCTTTGTGTTGTTTAGAATACAGTGAAGAACCAGCCCTTGGGCTCCTTCATCCCCACCTCAGCACAGCCCCCACCTTGTGCTAACACTCATAAATTCAAGTTTCCCTTTGGTAGGAAGAGACAAATAACTCATTTACTTAAGTACAAAGTAGGGAAAATATTCCACCTAAGACACCGTAGGTTCACAAAGACCAGCACAAGCAAATGCACGTCATCTCAGCTATTGCATTCCCGCTCCGTGATTGTTATGGTTATCACAGTCCACTCATTAGGAGTGTGTCCCTGAAAGAGAGAAAGATCAAGTAGCCAAGAAGATGAACTCAGAGTGTAAAGGGATCTTTTGCTTTTCCTTCTACCCCTCTTCTAATTTTATTTGTTCTACCAAAATTATTTAAGTATATTTGTATTTTAAGAATTATTTTTATATTTATTTCAAAGTTCTTTTTTTAAGGTCCATCAGATCATCAGAACTCTCAGAAAACACAGTTATTGTTGGTGTAGTACGCAGGTAAGCTTTAATTTTTCTTATTTTTAATGTTGAAATTGAGGTGTCAGTGGTAATGCTTGCTCTTAACAGATGGACAAATAATATCCTGCATGCTATGACAAGTGTGCCCCTTTGTAGTTTGGACTTCTGTTCTTTATTCTTTCTTATTTTATTTCATTTCTCCAGTTCCTAGAGGGACTTGCTGCTCTCATGCTAGGTTTTGTGATTTTGAACTGCCTTTCACTTTACAGATAGGCCATCCATGAGAGAACTCTGTTCCTAAAGTGTGAGGGTTTTCCAGGGCTGTCTCCCTAGGGCCTTCTAATTCCAAATATCTTGGAGGATTTGAATGACACATAAATGGGGGGAATCTTATATTTCATCCTTAAATTGGGGGTAAGGAAAGAAGAGAAATATATAAGGACAGCAAGTATTCAAATAAATGTTATCTAGCTTATATATTTTTATAGATAGAAGAAAGATTTCTGTGTCCTTTATACTTTTTTCTTGAGCTATATGGGGGAAGGGGATTTTTTTAAAAAAATAAACTGGAAGTAGAAGAAAATAGAGAAGTTAACTTAGTTTAAATTAAAAATTTTACATATTAAATAAATACGTGGACACTCCTGGATTCTGTCTACTAATGTAATCTCTGTATTTCAAGTATTATAAATGCCTAGTGCCAAAAAGCAAAATATGAAATTAAAACAGAAAACAGTTTTCAACTGTATACTTTAAATTTTTATATTAATCTGATTTATCTAAAAGTATTCATTATGTGACAAAGTATATTTAAATTAGTATATAGTAAAAGAGGTGAGATGTAATTGAAAAAACTATGTTTAACCTTTCCCTGTGTTCTTTTGAAGGGTGGCTAGAGAAGAATTATCTGTAATGCCCTTCCTTGCTGCTGGATTCACAAGGGTACGCACCCACTTCTTTGTTATAAATGCACAGTTCAGTGGGAGACATTATCTCAGTTCAGTGCCCAGCAAAAGTTTTGAACTAATTTGAAGAAAAAAATTATTGTCCTGCTGTGTCATGGTTTAGTTTGACTTTATAACCTGCTAATCTAATCTGTAACACTTCACTTTCTTAGTCTGTTAAAATTATCCCTGCTAAAGTCATATAAACATAATAAAGTCTTTTATGGCATACTCATTAAAAATTATACCATAGAATGTGTTGCTGTAATACTGACCTGTGTACCTGCAATTTTTTAAAAACCAGTTCAAGGAGCCTAGAAATAAGGTGACTCAAGCATAGCTCCCTTTCTCTCCACCCCCTGATTCAGCCTGTTGGTTTCTCCTAAGCAAAAGGCTGCTGGGGGATTTGGTCGGCTGGTTGAAAATGGGGCCTTCGGAATCGTAGTGGATAGAACTTAAGTAGGATTGACCCTTGGGCAAAATTGTAGCCCAGGTTTATATCAGCAAGGTAGTCAGGAAACCTCAAGCTACGAATTTAGTTTAAAGTGGTCTGGATGGGTAGTACTCTTAGGTGCCTGGCAGAAGCAAATACGAATCCTCCCCAGAAGAAGAAAACTTAATCTTTGGCCTCAGAGAATCTCTGCAAATAAATTGCTCAAGGGGAGCAGGCAGCCCACAGTCAAAGGTAGCCAATCCACCAGGCGACAAGGCGCATCATAAGTAAGAGCTAGCAGGGGAAGAAAGACAGTAGAAACAGAAGATATGACAGTTATCAGACATGAATTATAAACAAGTATGCTTATTATATGTAAAGAAATAAAAGATAAGACAAGCCGGAAATTGGGAAACTATAAAAAGTAACATAGCAAATTTTATGCAGAACAAAATCGAATTCTGAGAAATGAAAGTAACAGAAAAATTTAAAACCTAGACAGTAGGTCAGAGCATGTAGCACAGAAATACAATGACTAAATAAGTTCGAGAGGTTAAGAAATGTGAAAGATAGAGTACGAAGGTTTGGTACATATATGACTGGAGTTCCAGGGGAAAAAGAGGAAGGATGGGGCAGAGGAAATATTTGAAGAGTGAATAGCTGAGAATTTTCCAGAACTGATAAAAGTAATCTACAAATTCAAAAGTTCCAATAAATCCAATATATGTAACCTTAACATTTATACCCCCACAATATGCTGGAAAAAAATTAAAAAATAGTAAAAAAAATAGGACACATAGTGAAACTGAAAAACAAAAAAGCCAAATAGAAAGAAGATCTTAAAATCAGCCAGAGAAATACCTTGAAGAGAATGACAACCAATAGCTTCTCAGCAGCAACTAGTGGAAGACCTGGCTTGTAGGCAGTGGAGCCAAGGCTTGAGACCTGCAAGCTACACCTGCAGTGAGATCTCTGGTGTTCGGAGGTGGTAGACAGTGAGCTATTTGGTGGGTCAGCCATGGTTCAGGATTGCAAAGTGAAAGGAGGACCAGCTTGCCTCCTCAGTTGGACTTGGCAATCGAGCATTTGCTGACTAAAATATCTAGTATTGGAGTTTGGTATCTGTCACCACTGAGTGTGCATTAGCATCTCTTGAAGAGGCCCGGCACAGTGGCTCATGCCTGTAATCTTAGCACTCTGGGAGGCCAAGGCGGGCGTATCGCTTGAGTCAGGAGTTCAAAACCAGCCTGAGCGAGACCTCATCTCTACTAAAAATAGAAAGAAATTAATTGACCAACCAAAAATATATATACAAAAAATTAGCCGGGCATGGTGGCGCATGCCTGTAGTCTCAGCTACTCAGGAGGCTGAGGCAGGAGGATGAGGATCGTTTCAGGATATTGAGGTTGCTGTGAGCTAGGCTGATGCCATGGCATTCACTCTAGCCTGGGCAACAAATTGAGACTCTGTCTTAAAGGGAAAAAAAAGAATCTCTTGAAGAGCAGTGCTAGAGAATCTGCTTTAGCTGGTCTGGGTAGGGGCCTGCACGTTGATACTATGTTTTCAAATTGCAGGTTATTCTAATATGTAGCCACAAGTTGAGACCCGCTGGGTGTAGCATGAGGGGGGCGGGGGCTTAGGTCCTAGCAGTGAGTGTGAGATGCTTTGGAGAAAGTAAGGTCTAGTCAGCTCAGGAAGTCTGCAGGGTTTGTGGCCCTAGCCCCTGTCATGAAATGGAATTGGAAAGAGACTAACTGCTATTTAAGCAGATGGTATAGCAGCCTGCTTTCTGAGGATCCCTGGACTTGATTCCCCACTCTCCATGCCCTTATGGAGTGCTTGGGACAGAAACGAAAGTCGGAGAGGGGCAGGAAAGATGAGATATGTAGATGCACAGAAAAGTATTGAGACAGAGCAAAACAGAGGTACGGAGGGGTGGGGCAAATAGCAGGAGCAAGATGCTGTTTGCCCACATATATGTTCAGTTGCGTGTGCTAGGTTTTGTACCTTGATTTCCACCTTGGGGTGAAAAAGTTTGGTAGGCATATAACATTGATACCCAATGAAAAATCTGATTGCATACATGGGAGGTCATTTTTGGAATTAGATAAATACATATCTCCCCACCAATCTCAAGATCTCACCTCAGCTGGGGACCCCTATTTATCTCAAGGCCACTACCTCTTGTGTGCTTTAGTAGCATGGCACTATGCCTAGAAATCTCTCTTTGTCCCTGCCCAGTCAGCAGTGGGTTCCCGTGTAGATGGGCAGCATTCTTGGGTGTTCCTGTGGAGTCCTGGCTGATTGAGACATGGGCAGCACGTCCAGACCTCTCCTCCCGTCTCAGTTGGTGGGAGCTGGTAGCATGTCACCAGTGTCAGACCTCTGGATGAGAAGGGGGCTGTGCTTTGGTCCACAGGCATGGGGACCCTCATGACCCTGGCCAGCAGGTCTTGCCTTCCCTCCTGGGGATGGCAACAGCTGTTCTTTACATTTGTGCAGTAGTTTGTAGTTAGGGTGCTTTCTCCCTTCATCTGTCTTTATTCTCACAGTGAGTAGGAACAGTTATTTTCCTTGTTTGTCAGGTGAGGAAGCAGGCTAAGGAAGGTTCAGTGCCCAATTTCCCAATTTAAGACCATACAGTTTTCAAGGCGTGAAGCTAGGGCTGGTTTCTTAGGTTGCTTGACACCCAGACAAGACCCTGATCAGTGCTCAAACGGGGCATCTGCCTTCACGATGGCGGTAAAAGGAACTCCTCGAGGGGCCCCATTCCCTGTTTCCCGTCTGGCGGGGGCTTGTAGACAGTGGCCTGCAGAGGCCAGGCCTCTTAGTCCGCTGCTTCCCCCCAGTCAGGTGGAGTGTTATCCGTTTATTGTGCAGGTAAAATCAAACAGCTCTTCACAGAAGTGGGGGAGGGGTGATGTTCACATGTGTTTGCATCTGGGTGGACCTCGGTGGTAGAACACGGGTGACTGCTGAGATGTCTTCACAGCATATGTGATTTGCTACTGTAATGGGTCCGTCTTCTCAGAACTATGTGGTTTGCTCTGTCATGAGATGTTTCCATTATGTAAAGGTTATTACATGAAATACTTAATGTCCACAGCAATAAGAGACACTGGGCAAATCCATGGCTTCTGCCGGTACCTCTGCTGTGGAAGATAACCATCTGTTGGCTTTGCTGTGCCGCTGTTGGAGGTCAGTGTAGGAAATGTTGCCCAAGTGGGGGTTCCCTCTGTAGAGGTGCAAATGGAAATGTGAGCATATTTTTGCTTACCATGACCTTGAATGACTTTAAGAGGATAAAATATTTTTCTTGAATATACTCTGAAAGTCTAATATAGATAGGAATTTAGTTAATAAATTTCTTCCTCTACATATTCTGGCCTCTGCTTTATCAGTGACATGTAAACAACCAAATTGCTCTCAACTCAAGGTACTGAAAGAAAAGCATTCTTAAACCTTATTTTTTAAAAAACTAATTTGGTGTCCATAAATTTTCTCTCTCACCTCTTATTCATCATTAATGGTAACAAAGTATTTTTTTGAGATTTCATTTGCCAAATTGAGAAGTTTGTTTAGAAGAGTTATTTTTCTTGGCACATACAATTATTTAAAGAAGCACCTTTGTTTATCCAAAAATTTCCCTTTTCTGTTTGTAGAGGTATATTGAAAACCCCAACATCATGGCCTGCTACAATGAACTGCTCCAGCTGGAGTTTGGAGAGGTGCGATCACAGCTGAAACTCAGGTAATTCTGCCACTTACGGAAAGCCCTCCAGGCCACATGAGTGTGGCAAGTGAGAACCTTGGCTGTGGGAGTTACTTTTTGGCCATAACTGGCCTCCTACTCAAATAGGATTGTAGGGGACCAAGTGGCAACTCTCCTGACACTGACTTTCTAGAGCCTGCCTGGATGTCTAACAATGGGTCACATTAGTGATTGGAAACTCACATTTAAAGATGAGGCCCCAAAATAATACTAAGTAAAAAAGTCAGACTAGGAAACTATATACCGGATTACTTCTTTCATTTTCTAAGGAAAAAACCCTACCGTTAATGTACACACACATCCAACCTGTTAACATTGGTTGTCTCCATCATAGGTGACATTTTTTCTTCTCTAAGATAAACATTTTAGCATTTGCTCTTAATAGGTTTTTTTTTTTCCTTTCACACATTGACTTCCATACTAGAAAAAAATTTTTTCCTTGGGGCCAGTGTTTTATTACAAAAATAGAATAAAAACTTCAAAAACAAAATGATATTTTCTAATTTAATGAAAAATTTGTTATTTTTTATTGTTTTCTGTGTGTGAGTTATATGCAACTTGGAAAATAATTCACACAGCTCCCAAGGTAAAGAGACATGTAAGTTACGTATGCTCCATGAGGTCCTGGGCTCAAAGCTAGCGTGAGTTAGATATAACTCACGTGGCAGTTAATGCGTTAAGTGAAATGAGTGGATGTCTAGTACTTTGTAGAGCAAGAAAAGCAGAAATATTAGTAAAACTATATTAGGTTGACAGAAGGAAAAGGATAACAGCAGATCCCTGTTATCCTGGGTTTCTTCCTTGTATGTCCCACTGTTTAACATTTCCTTTACCAGTAGGGAACTGGACCATTGTGTTTGTACTCGTCCAGGGCAGGGAAGAGCAGATCAGAATGGGAGTATCAGGGTCGGTAGGGAACAGTGCAGGGTTCCGCATATAGGGAAGAAAAGTACTTCATAGATGGAATGAACAAATGGCAGGCAAAGGCATGGAAATGCTGCTCAGCAGAGATGTCTGAAGGCAAGTGTGGTTACAGAGTTCTTGTGTGTGGCCAGATTTTGTAAGGAAACTTGAGGTGGACAGTTGCCCTTGGGCCTGCTTTGTTCCTTACTCCTGGGCCACCCCAGCCTGGCTGCAGCATTCCCACAGTGAATTAGGCTACCACCTTCTTTCAGAGAGTAGAATTTTGGAAAAGGTGGTGATATTAGAAGTTATTTTATTTAATCAGGAACCAGAAACTGAGATCCAAGGAGGTTAACCAACTTACAGCCAAGATCTCATAAGCAGCAAATGGCAAAAATGGTTCTTTAAGTTGTGACTCACATTTTCAAAACTGCAGTCATTGTCTTTCCCCCATCTCTAAATCTGTCACCTCAGCACTTTTCTTCCTGCACACCTAAGCTTAGTGAACACACCGTCATCCAAACTGCGTTCCTAGACTGACACCCCTGTGTCTCCCTACGCACATGCCTGAATTGAGTCACTCACCGAGTTTTATTGATCTTACTTGCTAAGTACCTTTGAAGTCTACTTATCTTCATCTTTACTGCTACTCTCTTAGTTTTAGGTCCCTGTCTACTTTTACCTGGGTTATTGAGACCATCGATTAGTCTCTCTGTATCTAGTCTTCACTTCTTCATTCTCCACATAGAAGTTTTAATAACATATAATTCCTTTCAATGTTACTGTTGGGCCACTGCCTTCAAGATAAAAATCCAAACTCCAGAATGTAGCCTGTAAGCTCTCTGTGGCCATCTGCTGCTTACCTGTCGGTGCTCATCATGCTTTGCTCTTCGTACTCCCGCTGCGGCCACATGGAGACGTCACCTTACAGGGAGGTGTGAGACTATGAAGGGCAGGTGGCTGTGGGGCTAAAGAACTGAGAGAAATTAAGAGAGGCTTGTTCTGCCAGATATTAAAAAGCACTAAGTAGCTGTAACAAGCAACTAAATGTTAATGTTAGACCAGTAAATTGTGATAGAATGTAAAGTCTAGAAACAGATTTGAATGTATTTAGGAGTATATGATCAATATGGCATTTTAAATCAACATGAGAAAGAAAGACTTTTCAGTGAATGGAATTATGACAAGTGATTAACTAACTGGAAAAAAAGTCAAGTTATATCCCAATCTCACACCCTACCTCAAAATAAATACTAATGAATTAAAGACTTAAATGTAAAAAATTAGGACTGCATAAGTACTAAAAAGTATAATAAGTGGACATATGTAATGGTTGATGACGAAGTCCCTTTAAACTGAGCGTGGCATAAAAGCCAGATTCCATAAAGGAAGAGAATCAGTTTAGACACATAAAAATGTTAAGCTTATCTACAGTTTAAAAAAGAAAACTTACATAATCTTAAAAATTTAGACAAATGAAAAACTGGGAAAAATATATTGGTAACATAGAACAGACATTAGGTTAATAACATAAATACATAAAGAGCTTTGATGAATTAATTAAAAAATGGGAACAACCCAGTAAAAGAAATTTTAAAAGACATGCTCAAGCAGTTCACAAGATATATTAATGGCCAGTAAATATGAAAAGATGTTCAACCTTACTTAATAAATGCAAATGAAAATGATTTAACATTTTTTATTTACCAGATCTGTAGAAGTTAGAATGATAAAACCTGGTAGGGCTTCTCAGAAATATATCTCCTCCAAGCTTGTTATATCAGAGGTGGGAACTTACTTCCCATTGTTTTTTGGGTTTTTTTGAGACAGAGTCTCGCCCTGTTACCCGGGCTAGGGTGCAGTGGCATTGTCATAGCTCACTGTAACCTCAAACTCCGGGGCTTAAGTGATCTTCCTGCCTCGGCCTCCTGAGTAATTGGGACTACAGATGTGTGTGTGCCACCATGCCCAGCTAATTTTTTAATTTTTTGTAGTGACAAGGTCTTGTTATGTTGCTCAGGCTGGTCTCAAACTCCTGGCCTCAGGCAGTACTCCCTTCTTAGCCTCCCAAAGTGCTAGGCTTATAGGTGTGAGCCACCATGCTGGCCCAATGTTGTTTAAAATAAAACTTCACTGAGGTGTAGTTCACATACCATCTCTTGATTTTAACATGCCAAAAAGGAGCCAATTTTCTAATTTTTATTGGCTAAGCTGTTTTGTCTTATTTAATGAGATAATTTAGTAATACTAGGAATAATGTATAAAAGCATTGTTATTCTTATACTTAGAATTATCTCTGCACTTCATAAATAATCAAAAAGAAAAGGTTTTCTTTTCTCTTGTCTTCTGAGGCAAAAGAATCTCCTAATCATTCTTTGGGAGATTCTTGTATAAGAAAAAAACCTAGAAGCAACTATATGTGTAATCATAGGGAATTTATTGAATAAATTATGCTATAATCTTATAATGGAATACTATCTAGCTATTAAAAGTGATGATAAAGAACTGTAATTATTGATATGGAAAGATATTAATATACCTTATTCAGTGAGAAAACAGATTTTAAAACTGTAGAGTATGATCCTGTTTTTGTAAATACATGTTACATATGTGTTTATATAAGAAAATGCCTAGAACATCAGTTGATATGTCCAGGTGTTGGGACTTCACATGATTTGATCTCATTTATTTTTAATAGCTTTATTGAGATATATTCAGTGGCTTTTAATATGTTCACAAAGTTGTGCACCACAGTTTTAGAACATTTTCATTAACCCTAGCTCTAGGCAACCACTAATGTACTTTCTATCTGTAGATTTTTCCATTTTTCCATTTTGGACATTTCTTATAAATGGAATCATGTACTATGTGGTCCTTTGTGACTGGCTTCTTTCATTTGAGTGTATTGTTTTCAAGGGTCATCCATGTCATGGCATATATTGGAACTTTATGTCTTTTTGTCTGTATAATATTCAATTGTCTGGATATACCATATTTTACTTATCCATTCATTAGTTGATAGAAATTTGGATTGTTTCTGCTTTTGGCTTATTCTGAATGATGCTGCTGTGAACATCTGTATACATTTTTGTGTGGGCATATAGTTTCATTTCCGTTGGGGATATTACATATTAGTGGAATAGCTAGATCATAAGATAACTCCACGTTTAACCATCTAAGGAATTTCCCGACTATTTTCCCAAAAAGGGGGCCGCTCTATTTTACATTCCTACCAGCAGTATTTGAGGGTTCCTCACCAACAAGTTATTAACTGTCTTTTTTATTATCCTAGTGGGTGTGGTATAGTGTCCCATTTATTTTTGTTTATCTGTATTTTTCTAATTTTTTTCAATAAACATTTGTTACTTATGTAATTAAAAATGTTTGCATACACTAAGGATATAGGAAAATGCTCACAGTAGAAGGCTAAGTGCAGAAAATAGGGAACAAAGCTAGTCATTCCAATGACCATACTTTTGTGAAAATAATTTGTTTAAAATAATAGCTACAAACAATTGACCGCTAGACTATATGTGGTGTTCTAGACTCTTCTGTCAGTCCTACCAAGGACTCTTCAGTGGTGAGGGGAAGACTTCAGGGGGGTGCAGTCACTTGCCCAGGGTCCCACAGTACTGAGGAGCTGACCCCCTGCTCCCCGCAGTAGAAGAAAATACACCAGTGTACACGGTCATGAGCCAAGGTGCTAGGGTTGGTGGGGTATTCATTTCCTCTTTATGCTTTTTAATAGTTTCCCCCTTCTTTATACATCAGACAAAACACATTTAAATAAGTTAATGTAATACCCCAAGATCGTATTAGATTTTATAGTATTTATGTTAATCAGTACTTTTTTTTCCTACCCATAAAGGGCTTGTAACTCAATATTCACTGCATTAGAGAAAAGTCAAGAAGCAGTTGAAATTACAAATGAAGACCACATTATACAGGTTTGTTATTTTAGAAATTTGTCTTTCTGGATTTCTCTGTTTTCACTTTTAGGATTTTTTTTTCTTTTTCAACTTCAAGAGACCAATTTTTTTCCTAAAGGATTATTAGAACAAAATCAATAAAAAATATAATTTGAAATAACATAGATAAGGAAAGATACTAATAGTTACTTAAGGTGCTGGAAAATGTCTGTAGAAATACCACATTTGCATTCAGTATTTCTCACTGGTTTGTGTGTTTAGTGAGGAGAGACTTTTATTCAAAAGGATCATTGATTAGTGGGGAGGGTGCACAGGTGGAGTAGGGGGAATGCTCTCACCAGAAGGTCTGCAACTTTTCACGTCTCACTGTTTTGGAAGATAGCTGTCTCTAATAAATTTCTGTAAGTATAAACTAAAAGTTTCAAAAATAACAGACCTAGTAAATAAAGTACCCATTATTAGCAAATCAGGTTTATATAAGTGACTTACTTGTACCCTTAGATAACAACGAAAAAGGGGGTTGTGCCAGGAAAACAGTTGTGCCAGCCAGTTTGTATGAAAATTAGCTCTACTTTTTACTTCTGGGCTCTCTAGTCCTTCACTTTACTCTAACTTGTGACTTCTTGTTAAAGAATGGATGGTGTTGACACTCAGGAGTTGGTGCCCTGAGAGGCCACATGGGCCAGTGGTCGAGGGCACAGGCTTTGGTGTTATTAACAGATGGGCCTGTGCTCCGCCCTGCCTTGGCTGAGCAACTTTGGGCAAGTTACTCAACCCGACTGAATCTGCTTTCTCATCTGTGCGTGTGGAAGTAACAGCAAGAACAACAGTCTACCTTTCATAAGGATGTTGTGAGGACTAAGAGATGTAGAGTACTTACTGTAGTGTCTATCAAGGAAAACAGACCTTGATAAATAGTATCAATTATTTTATCATCATCATTAGCACATACATAGTTTTCTCAAACATTTCCTCCTCCTCTTCTGGTCCTGTGTGAAACTTAACCAGCCTTACATTTATAAATGCACTTACTGGTTCATAGCCTGCTTTCCACACACATCAACATTCACTTGATCTTTTTACTTTTATCTCCCTTCACTATGCATTTGAACTGTGGGAAAGACGCAAGAGATGTGTTTCATTCCCATTATCCAGATGAGCAGACTGAGTCTCAGAGGGGTTAAGTGACTTGCAGAAGTCAGACAGTGCGTGGAGGGGGTGTTTTGCCTGCATGTTTCACACTCCAGTCTGGGGCGCTGTCGTAGCAGCCTCTGGCAGATCCCTGTGCAGATCCCTTCCTCTGCGCTCATTGAGGTGGAAGTGGGCCTGCTCCCCTCCTCGCCCCTCAGGAGAACATGGCAGAAAGTCCGGCCAAGTATCACCCAAGCAGAACCTTCTCCAGGTTCCAGATTTCTCTCGGGGGTGGTCCACTATGGCTTTGTAGCTGCCACAGTGAAGTCCAGGCTTCAGAGCTTTCTGGAGAGAAAACAAAGACCCTTGATTGTCCTCATTTCAAAATGACTTTTAATTCACTTGATGTTTTTTCTTTTGTCTCCCCTCAGTATGCAAATCCTGCATTTGAAACAACCATGGGCTATCAGGCAGGCGAATTAATAGGGAAGGAGTTAGGAGAAGTGCCTATAAATGAAAAGAAGGCTGACTTGCTGGATGCTATAAATTCATGCATCAAGATAGGCAAGGTAAGTAAGAACTCAGTGCCTTTTAACCTTCACCTTACAGAGAAGGAGGACTTAATGTTCACTGAGCGCTGCAGGTGATCTCAGCCTCACTCTTTCCCAGCAGCCCAGGCTAGTGTTATCCTTGTTATCCCCATTTTGCAGATGTGGAAACTAAGGCCAATTAAGTATATAATATGCTCAGCCAGTAAGCTGCTGTCCCTCGGAAGGCTCCTCTGTTGTCGAGGTCTCTCTCTTGCCCCATGTGTAGAAGTCTCATCTCTCTGTTTTTAGCCTCAGCCTCTTTTCCAAGCTCTGGTTCAACATCCTGCTGTCACCTTAACTTAAATTGTCTGACAGTGATTTTCTCTCATCTCCCATTTAAGTGAAAACTTAAATTGACACATAATGTGATTGTTTTTGTCTTTGTAACAAGTGAGTAAGTTGATCTTTCTAGTAATTGATCTAGGCAGCAGATGATGACAGACAGCTTTGGGTAAAGGACTGCCAGGGAGGCAGCACATTCTCAGACACAGCTGAGCCCAACAGTTCTCTGAGCCTCCTTCATTCTTCGAACATCGTTTAAACACCAGGCACGGTGCTAGCTTCCAGTATAGAAAAAAGAGCAAAACAAAAATTCTTGCCTTAGAGAGTGCATATTTGAGAGTTGGAAGCAGACAAAGAAACCCTTGTGTGGTGATGAGAGAAGGTCCCTCATGATGGTGAAGAAGGGGCAGGTAGATGGAAGTCCGGCTCAGTCCAAAAGGTGTTTCTCTCTGTGCCACGGCCTCTGCCAGCACCTCACTGTTTCAGGGTTACCATAGGATGGAAAGGAAGAGTCTGCTGCTTTTCACGAGCATTCTTGATCCTTTCTGCTGTGCTTTTGCGGAGCTTTTTGTCGTTTTGGAAAACTGGGTAGAAACTATTAACCTGACTGTGTGAAATATTTGAAAAACTGGTGACCCATGGTCCTGCGGACGACTCTATGGAGGCACTGGTGAGAGTGATGACCCTTCCCTGTGGCGTTTGGCCAGGGCCTGTCCCGTAGCAGAAAATAAGCAGCCTACCCAGGGCAGGTGCTCTGCGGAGCTCATACCCCACTTGGGTTGGGCCCCTTGAAGACACTGTGAGTGGACTCATTTCCCTTTGTTTTGCCCATGGCCCTGAGCCACGAGATTGTTTTGAAATGAGAACAGGGAAAGAACCGGCTCTCTGCAGCGGCCCGGTGATGCACACAGCATAATGACAGAAGTAGGCACTGCTCAAGTCCTATTTTGCCTTCAAGTTTTCTGTCAAGGATGTTGTTTTTCTTACTAGAGGGAGTGGAAGGTCCCCTGGAAAGAGGGAAATGAAGGCTGATGTGGACGAAGAGGCCCTTGGGTGCTCAGGTCACTACACGGGTTAGAGCGTGTGTTCCCTTCTGTGGTTGGGAAGGATGTCCTCAGAAGGAGGCCACAGAGGAGCAGTCATCTCAGACCACAGCAGCAGGGGAGGGGCTTTGTCATGGCCATCTCAGGCTGGCATTGTGGTTTCTTGCTGCCACTGGGGTAGCCAGTGGTTTCATTGTGAGGTTCAGCGGGGAATGACCCAGGATGGCCCTTGTGCACCTGCTCTGGCAACACCTACACTGAGTCATTGTGTATCCCTCTCGCTGAGGAGGGCAAGTGGAGGCAGGGGAGGGGTGTTCTGTGGGGCGTCCCAGCCCTGGGATGCGTCCAGCTCTGTGCCTGCAGTGCCTCGCTCTGCTGGGCCCTCAAAGGTGAATAGGAGACCTTTTCTCTAAAATCTTTTTATTGTGAGCAAAGACTAGGAAAGATTATCATATTATTGATGCCTGTACTGCTTTACTGGGAGCCTGATTATTTGTTTTTGGGGAGAGCAGCCCTTTGTCCTTTGCCAGTAACTTGCTGGTTTGTTGGCAACACTAGCAGGACAGGCTGCTTACCTGGCCAGTTGTTTGAGGTGAAAGAATGTATAGCCTTTCTAATTCGGTCTCCAGGGAGAAGGGCTTGTCGGGGAGTGGAAGGCCTCGTGGAACACAGATGCTGTGATCGGTAAGGAGAGTTCAGACATCCACTGGGGCCACAGTGGCTGCCGGAGCCCTAGGAAGTGGCTGGGGCGCTGCAGGGTTGGAGTCTAAGTATTGGGTGTCTCAGTTGGATATTTCTGGGGGCAGAAGAGAAATTCTGGTGACATTCAAGCAGAGAATGTTACACTTACTACTCTCCACAGCCAGTGGTTCCTTTGTCAGGTGAAAGGGGAAGGTGTCAGCACCTGATTGCCAGCGCCGCACTGTGCATCCCTTCTGCCACTGTGCACAGCCTTCACGCTCTGCTCTCTCCTTCCCCTGGACTCCTCTGCCAGGGTTCTAGAACCCATAGGTGCCCAAGCCTCACACTGTCTCTTCTCTTTTAGGAATCTTGATATTTTTCTCCCTCAGACACTGTGTTGTCCTTCCCTGGCGTGTCATAAGTGCTGGAGAAGTGTGGCTGCTCAGATGCCCATTTGTGATGAGGACATGCAGCTGCAGACTCCTTGAGCTCCGCAGACTCACCCCTTCCTTTGCTCCTGCTGCTGCTGCTTCCGCTTCTGCCCTGCCGGCCCCTCTCCTGCCTTCTTTCCTCTGATCCCCCCAGGGTTACCAGGATCTGGCCTTTCCCTGCTGTTGTCCCTTGGCTCTTCTGTTGTTGAAGTCTCTCTGCTCTTTGTGGGAGTCACACCTCTCTTTTTAGTCTCAGCCTGTTTTCTAATGTCTGGTTCTACATCCTGCTGCCACCTTGAAATTAAATTGTCTAACAGTGATTTTCTCTCATCTCCCATAAACACCCTGGTCTCTTTTCTAGCCCCTGCCATCTCTGCTCATGGGCCATCCTCACAGGTGTTTTCACTTAGATTCTTGGAATGGCTTTGATTCCTCCCTGCCCTTTGATCTTCTCCATCAAATCCATCATCAAGCCTTGACGGCTGATAAACCCCTGCCTTTGAGCATCTACTGCCTGGGCCTGGCCTTGCTCAGGGCCTTCTTCCCACACCCTGGAGTTATGGTGGTTGAATCCAGTTAAGTCCCAGGAGCCTCCACCTGCGCTCAGTCCGCTGTGCACTCTTGTGTAATTAGTCTTGCTAAATCTTCATTTGGTCGTGTTGCTCCCTCACTATAGAGCTCAGATTCCTTAGCCTGGCAGGCAGGATGCTATAGTTGACCTCAGCCTACTTTTCCCATTCAGTACACAAAAGCCCCAAGTGTTCCTGGATTGTTTACCATGTGCACGCCCTGGGGATAGGACAGCTGGAGCCGATGATTTAATTCTCAAGACAATGGGCGCCAAGAAGGACTGCAGTAATAGCCAGAGAAGCCCGGCGTGGGGCATGGCTTGTGCTGGACAGAAGGGGGGTTCTTTCTGTATTTCTGTTCACGTTAAAAAAATGAAAAGAAAAAAATAAAAAAAAATAGAAAAAAAAAAGAAGGGGGGTTCTGAGTGGAGCCCAGAGGGCTGGGAGAGAGGCCTGTGCAAATCCATGTGTGCCCGAACCAGGCTATTTACTGAATGTTTACCTCGTGTCAGGACTGTGCTGAGTTTGTGTGCACTACCCAACTTCATCTGCGTGACAACATACTGAGGCAGTGCTTTTCCTATCCTTAGGAACGAAATCTTATATTTATGATTAATATTTTTTGTTTCCATTGGTGACTAGAAAACTTAGAGGTGACTCTGTTACCCAAACCAAGGAAGTTAAATTGTTCTGCTACTATAGGTGGACTGTGGAGCTTGGCTGGAATGACCAGTTATACCTTGGCTTGGGATTGGTCAGAAAGGACTTGGTCTATTCAGAAAGGACTAGAGCAGAAAATCCTGAATGTATTTTTTAAAATGCTAATGGATTGGTTAAATTGATCACCTATATTTTTCTCTCTGTTTTTTATGTAACGGCTCTATGGAGACATAATTCCCCTACTGCGCAACTCACCCATTTAAAGTATACAATTTGGTGGTTTTTGGTGTATTCACAGAATTTTGCTAACATCACAATCGGTTTCCCATTTCTCTTGATAGTGAGCTTCAGAAGTAATCCTTAGACCTATCTGCTGAAGCCTTTTAAAGTTGACATAGTGTGAGTTGTGGATATGGAAGACAGCCTCCTCATTCCTGCCTAGGGATCCCTGTTCAGTCCTTGCTGGTTTTGGCCACAGGCCTCTTTCCCGGCTGAGCTCCCCTTGGTACTGTACTGAGTAAGGCCTGCACCCCTCTTCTGCTCCCATGTGAGCTAAGCACTCAAGTGGGCTCGGTTGCTGTTTTTTGATGCAGTCCTCTTTTGGGGCCTATTGTTTTCAGAATTATATCAGGAACCATCAGTAGTCATCCTTTGCTTCTATCAGCGTCTCCTGGTTTCTTTTTGATCCACTTTCCCAGAGGAGTCTAAAGATGGGTCTTACCATTGGCATTCGCATGCAAGATGCCGTGCTCCAAGCACTGAGGATTTCGGAATTGATCTTGAGTAAGGGTCTGGACAGGAGACTTCAGCTAAGCCAACAAGGCCGCCCTGGTGGTCCTTTTCCAGCCTGGTCAACTCCAGGTCCTGGGCGACTCTGGTATGTCAAGAAGGTTATGGAACACTCTAGGAATTCAGTATCCTACAGTGGGTTTTAGGGATTTCCATAGCTTAAGGGGACCTTAGTGTCTTCTTGGAGGAATTCAGAATCTTTTAGGATGGTGACAAAACCCACTTCTGTCCCCGGCTCTCCTAGACGGGCCACCACAGCCCTGTTCTCTTGCTGCGGTGCTGTCCCGCTCAGGCCTGCTCACCCAGGCTGCAGTTCCTGTCTGAAAGCACCAGGAGAGCACAACTAACATGATTGCAGTTCTGGATTTTGAGATCGCATCTGTTGTTTCACCTGAGCTGGGTCCTGGCCATTACCTCATCATCCCACCCTACTTGCAGAGGGACTGAAATCCTCAAGCATCCCAGAGGGACCTCCAGCTGTTCAGACTGAGGAACTGGTAGCAACCTGCCATGGTGGTGGTCATGAAATGGCCCCTTCCCAGCCCCAGTCCTGAGATTCTTCCCTCCCAAACACAGGGCAAAGGCCACACTCCCTCCTGCACTGTAGCACATGGCAGTTTGAGAGGCGTTGAGGGGGAGAGCTCTTGATTCATGGGCTCAGAATCCTTCTTGCCAGCAGGTAGCCACTGAAAACATACGGCCATTTAGACTATGTTGATGTGAGTTTTGTCAGCAACCCAGGAGGAGATGGACTTTGGAGGCTGAGAAAGAATTGTCTGATTACCCCAAATTGGGTTTGAGGTCAGGATGTTCTCGACGTGATTGCTATAGCAATGGTACCTGAATGGAAACTGAAGTGGAAGATGTTCTTAGGTTTATGTTTTTAACACACAGTATAATGATGCTCGCATTCCATTTATAGGAGTGGCAAGGAGTTTACTGCGCCAAAAAGAAAAACGGAGATAATGTACAACAAAATGTGAAGATAATACCTGTCCTTGGACAGGGAGGGTAAGTGGAAAAATACAAGTATGTCCGTCAGCACACCAGTGTGGGGTTATTGCCAGATTTGCTCTGAATATTTAAGTAAGTTAAGAACTGTTTGCAAGAGTTTAAAAGTAAAGACTGTCATAAGGTCAGGTGTCATTACAGAATGGCCTTTCCAGGGTGGCATTTCCTTGGTGATTTCCTCATGGCTACAGTGTGACCCTCCACCTGCAGCCCAGAGCCACCACACTCGGGACTGTCTTGTTTAAGCTGCATGGAGGTTCAGCTCACAAGAGGCTAAGTATTTATATTTAAGTCAGAATGTCAGTTTATTAAGTTGTGTTACAAGAATGCTGACTGGAGGCCTGGCACAGTGTCTCACACCTGCAGTCCCACTCTGGGAGGGCAAGGGAGGATTGCTTGAGACCAGGTCTTCCAGACCAGTCTCGGCAATGTAGCAAGACTCTAAATCCTCAAAAAGTAAAAAGATATTAGTTGGGCGTGGTGGCTCATGCCTATAGTCTCAGCTACTCAGGAGGCTGAGGCAAGAGGATTGCTTGAGCCCAGGAATTTGGAAAAAAAAAAAAAAGCTAACTCATAGACTCCTTATGTTTATATTTAAAAGATTTCTCTCTAATTTGATAGGCTATGTGTTATTTCTGCAAAAGGCCCATCAAATTAGATAAAATTTTTAAAAATACTAATTATGGAAATTCTTATATAAAACAGATGTAACTGTAGTTTGGAAATCAGCATAATCAGGAACTTAAAAATTTCATTTTGTCTCAGAACCTATATTAAATAATATGGAAAGTGAAAAGTTATGAATATAAATTGTAGAATACCCAATAGTAAAATATTCGAGCATTAGAAATGATGATCATAGAAAATTAAATGACAAGGAGAAAGCTTATGATATAATGTTAAATGCAAAAAGTAAAATGTAAAATCCTACCTAATATATGTTCTCAATCATGAAAAGGAAAGAAAGAAAAAATAGTAGGAAGGGTGGCAGTGGCAGTTATAGTAAGTGTTGCCGCCTGCCCAGGCGCTTGTCCCTGGTAGGTGCCACTTTATTTCATGCTAACTACAGCCTTGTGAGGGTGTGCTGCACTCATCTCCATTTGACAGATGAGGAAACTGGGGCTTAGATCAGGTTTTTCTGGCCCGGCCCGGGATCTGCCGCGGGCGTGTGGCAGAATCAGCTACAGACCTCGGTGCTGACCGCACAGCTCACGTGCTTTGTCACCAGGCTTTGCTGCCAGTTGGCGATTGCCTCAAGGACACGGATCTGAGTGGGCCCTCTGTTCTGATTCTTTGCCTTTTTATGTCCTTTCCAAATTTTTTGTGATAAATATATAGGGGTTTGATTATAAAAGGGAAAAACGGAAGAAACAATACATAAATGAGAAGAGTCAGCAGCTTCTGAGCTAAGCCCTGGTCGCTTTCTGTGAGACTTCTGTTCTAGCCCAGTTCAGTGGGAACCTTGGCCCCAGTGTTGCCTGCGGCTGTGGCCATGAGTGACTATGAGCAAACTGTTTGTTGGAGCTTGAAGAGAAAGGCATCGGTATAAAAGGTTGTGAAAATAAAAACATGTTAAGGAACTAAAGGTTCCTGGTTGGTTAACATGCAGCACATTTCCAAAAACCATATATATATTTTATTATCTGTTGTGATGACTTGGGAGGAATTTGGTTGTTTTCACTGAAGTCACTTCTACAGAGATGCCAAAGGATGTTTGTAAACTCTTGTTTATTTATTGGTGGTTTTGGCCACAAAAAAAAAAAAAATAGAAATGCTCTCCTCAAAGCATTCTATTAATATGTATTATGAAAGGGAGGTGCTCTTTTCATAATGAAAAATTAATGACACATACATCAAATTAGAGTCAGGAGAGAAGTAATACATAGTTTTCTACTTGCAGAAAAATTAGACACTATGTGTCCATTATCCGAGTGTGCACCAGCAACAATAAGGTAAGTAAGGAGGGCCCCAGACCCCAGGTGCATCCCAGCAAGATTTCCAAGCAATCGGAACTAATGGCTTTTAAAATTCATTTTTAGGCTGAGAAAATATCTGAATGTGTTCAGTCTGACACTAATACAGGTATGGTGCCCCATGTTTATTCTTAGGGTTCACTGAGTTTTTAGAGAAAAAAATATGAAAACAGACTCTTCCTCTGACTGGCCTGCCTGGCACAGTGAGGGGAGCGTGTTTTCCTAGCCCCGTGGCAGCATCTCTCTCCCTGATCCCCAGGTTAATTTATGAGTCGAAGGACCTGAGCACTTGGGGGCTGAGGCCTGTAGGAGAGACCCAGTCAACTCAAATGCATGAACTCGTGGAGACGTGTTGAGTGAAGCGTGGAGAGTGTCACCTAAGCCGAGGGCTGGGAGAGCTGGAAGCATCGCAGGTGTCAGAGCTGAATCACACAGAGGGAGGAGTGGGGGAGTACGCAGCCAGAGGTGGATGGGAACTTTGGCTTTTGCATCCAGGAGCTCATTTGTGACGTGTACAAGTGCACCTTCAGGAAAATGGTGAGGGTAGAAGCCAAATTGCAGGGATGGAGCAATCGGGCGAAACAGCAGATGTAGACCTATTACAAGAGCCCTGCCCTGCAAGCCCACGGGGCATTTTTACTTGTTTTTGGTGTGGGTTTTTTGTTTTTTTAATTCTTTAGAGTAGCCCTAGAAAATAGTGTGGCTATTATTTACATTCATTTATATTACAGAGGAAGAAACTGAGGCTCAGAAAAGTTCAATGACAGCCTAGAATTAGGCAGCCAGGATATGACGGGACTGGGACTGGGAGGCAGAGCCAAGTGACATGGTCATCGGAAATGTTAGGCCAGGGAAGAATCTCCCAGACTGCATTCGTGCCGGGCCGTCTGGTCATTTCGTTTGAGCAGCACTCATGTAGGAGTCTCACATCTCACCCATGTGGGCCACCTGCCTGTCCAGTCTCCTCCCCTCCCGGCAGCTTTACATCCAGAAGTCCCAGCTGGCTGTCTTGCCTCAGGAGGGCAGGTGGAGCTTTATAGGCCATGGATCAACCAAAGTCCTTGGTTAGACACAACAGAAATCAGTTCTTAAGCCAAAAAGGAGTTTTTTGGAAGGAAATAGGTTTGCTTACAGATTGGACAAGAAAGCTCTAGAACCAGCTTTGGAAAATGGGGATGGGAACCACGGAAAGCTGGGCAGCTCTCCCCCCTGCCCTAGGCATGCCACCGGCCTGCTGAGGTCCAGGTGCGGGTGTTGCTGTCCCACCATGGGCAACGTGGCTTCTTCATACCCTCACCTCCTTGCGCCACTCATTCCAGTGCAGATTCTTAGGAGGAACCACTCATTTGTCTGGCTGGACCTGGGGTACCTGATGCTCCAGCTCCAACTTGGGCATGGAGCAAGGGAGTCTCTGGCCTGCTGTCTTCTGTGGTGGGAAGCCTTGGAACTCCCCAGGCATGGAAAAGAAGGCTTGGAGTCTGGTCACCCAGAAACATAATAAAGTCCCAGCACATGCTCCCTTTTCCCTGGCCCATATGTCATCTTCACATGACACTGTGTCTCACTAAAGATATTGGATGGTTGTAGTGACAACTATCCAGTTTGCAAACCTTCACTTGTTCTGGGTAAGGCCCTGAGCCTGGCTGTCGGCTCACAGAAATAAACTTGGAGTTCACTGTCTGGTGTCTGGTGGAGACAATTTGAATACACTGTACTTTGTAGTACCACACCGGGGGAGACTGGGGGATGTTTCCACATGATGGTGATGATGATAATAAAGGTTGATCTGGTGTCTGGAAGAGAAGTAGGGGCCAGCCAGGGGGCCAGGTAGGGGGGAGCAGATGCACAAAGGTGTGGAGACAGGCAAGGCTGGGGTAGGCCAGTTTGCATTCATCCTGCAGCAGAGGAAAGCCACGAGGATCTTTGTAAATAGGTAAGTGAAAAAGGGTCAGTCTTAGATAGTCTAAGATGGGGATAGTGTGAAGAACAGAGACTGGATTCAAGAATTACTTGAGTGGAGTCAGGAGGACTTGGGAACCAGCTTACTGTGTGGGACGAAGACAAAAGACTTGAGGATGACACCACGATTTCTAGCTTGGCTGCTGGATAACACTAATTAAAATAACAAGTGCAGCTCAGATATTATAATAAGAAAGAGCAAGTTTACACAGGGAGAGGATATCAAATTTAGACTTGAACTTACTATATCTGAAGTACCTGGGACATTCCAGGAGAGGTGCCTGGTGGCATTTGGAGACAGCCCTGGGCCAGCTCTCCTGAAGAGCAGAAGTCAGGCAGGAAGACAGCCTAAGTGTGGGACCCAGCAGTGGCAGACATTTGAGGGATTGGCAGGGGAGCATCAGGGAGCAGGATGAAGAATTCATTCCTTCAGCCAGAAGTCGGCACATAGACCCACATGCCAGGCCGTGTCGCGTCTCTGTGAGAAGCCTGCGTTCTAACCAGGGGGTGTGGTAGACAGTAAGGAAACAAATACAGATACATGGTGTATCAGACATAGCTGAGTTCTGTGGAGAAGAATAAAGCAGGAAGAGGGTACGGGGGATGAGGAGGAGTCAACAGGCCTTGCCAGTAGCGTGACACGTTCCAGTTCAGCTGGCGTGGAGGGGCCTGGCCTCACAGATCACTGGAAGGTAGTGGGGGTTTGGTCTGCTTCTGGAGAAAGTGAGCTTGCCCAGGAGGAGGCGGTAGGAATGGTGTCCGATGCCACAGATGGGCTGCGGAGTTGGCAGTAGGCGGGCGGTCCTGGTGCAGAGCACGCCCTGCACAAATGCCTGCACTGTTGACAGCACCCAAGGAAATGCTCTGACAGTGTGCTGTGGTCCCCGCAGAGTGACTTTTGGGCAAGTCACCTAAGATACTTGGGCCTCAACTTCCTCCTAGCCAACCCAGGGCTATAGGGTTAGCGTGAGTGTGGGGGCAGCTGCTGTGTGAGGGGTGCTGACTGGTCACCATGCCCCTCCGTGCCCTTGCTGCTCCAGGGTCTCCTGGGTATATCCAGCCGGTCAAGGCAATGCTGCTAATTGTTCTCTACTGAAAAGATGGACAGAGTGTGAGGATCCCATTTTATAGAACAGGAAACCGAAAGCAGAGACACGAGGTTGCAGGTGGTGCTGAGTCCAGCCCTGGTCGTGGAGGCCCATCTAGTGTTCTCTCCGTGGCAGGCCCAGCGCCTCAGATCAGTGTGTGTGTGTTGAACACTGACCACATGTGAGGCCCGGCTCGGTGCTGCTTCAGGAGCTTCAATCTCATTGGGATGTCAACCTTACACTTCTTTATTCCTCCTGTGGTGTCCCTGAGGAAACTTCTGAGAGCTGGGCACTGGGGAGACAGGCTGGATGACAGTCACTAAAGAATCACTCATATAAAGTGCTACAGGGACTCAGAGGGGGAGCAGCGAGCTTAACAGGACTGTTGGGAGCAGGAGGATGAGTAACTTTAACGTGTCTAAGTAGAGATTAAAGCCTGCTGAGTTCCTTGCACTCCTGGCACAGCTCTGCCCTCGATACACACTGTTTTTTGCTTCTCTCCAGCTGCACTGCTCCTCTGCACAAACAGTTCCCTCCTGCACGTGCCTTCCTCTTCCTCTTGGCTGCAGCCCCAAGAACACAGTTCATCCCTCTGCTCTCTGCCCCTACTCTCAGAGGAGGGTGTGCCACGTTCTCTCTAGGCTCCTCCTGCTTCAGACTTACCACTGTGACCCTTAGTTTACCCACCTTTGTTCCCCACCAGACTCTCCCCTTTGAGGGCCTGGACCATACCTTACTCATGTGCACATCCCGAAAGCCTAACTAAGGTCCCGACACATGGCGGGTGCCCAGTAAGTGTTTGTTGAGTAGAATAAAAGGGGGAAGAGCGAAGAAACAAACGGTAAGTCCGTAGCACAGTCTTATCAGGCAGCTGTGTGGTCGTTAATCATCACGAAGCTCAGAGAAAGGGGAGACACTCGGACTGCATGTGGTTGAGAGGAAGTGCGCTTTGAAGGAGTGAGTGTTTGGAGAGGGTACAATGTCATGTCTCAGACAGAAGGAGCAGATGTCAAGGCTGCTCCGGAGACAGAGTGCAAAGCAGTCGTGCTGACGCAGCACACGCATGGTAAGCACAGGAGAGATGAAAGGCAGGCTGCCGCTGGCAGAGCACGCCTGTCCTTGATGCCAGGAAGTGCTTTATCTCTGAGTTGCTGGAAGATTGTGAGCAGAGGAGCCATGGAATCAGAGGACTTTGATTTGTACTTAATAGCACTTTCTTTTATGCACAGGAATGTGGAGGTGTTTGAGCATCTGTTACATGCACAGTGCTGGTCACCTGGGAAAGAGAAAAGACTGTCCCTGTCCTCAAGTCACTCGTAGTTGGCAAGGAAGATAAGAGAATAAAGCAGGCTGTTACCCAGTACTGTTGAGGTAGTGTGGAGGCTTTAAGGGAAGGTTTCCCCAAGGCAGAGATATCTGAACTGCATCTTAACTGCATCTTCAAAGAGGAACAGAGTTAACCAGGTGACAGGGGAGAGGCACATTCCCAAGTGAGCCATTTGATCATGGCATAGAGGTTTGGGAGGCAAACTAATGCGTCATATAGTTCCTGGTGCTGGGGAGAGGGTGCCCAGACCTCACAGGACTCTGGACGCAACGCCGAGGGGTCTGAGTCTTATGCTAAAGGCAAGGATAAGCCACTGAAGTGTTTTAATTGGAAGAGTGATCTGGTCAGATTTTTGTTTTAGAGGAATCGTTTGGCTTCCTGTGGGGAATGGGTGGAAAGGGGCAAGGGTCGATGTAGAGGCTGCTGTTAGGATCCAGAGAGGATGACAAGTGTCTGAGCTCACACAGCGGCAGAGCAGAGACTAAAGAGGTATTTAGGAGGTAGAATCCATAGATTTGGCTGACCAGTTGAAGGAGAGGAGAGGGGAAGGGGAAAAGTCACAGACGACTTATCTCTAGGTCAAGCAAAAAGGTCGATGCTGTCTAGTGTCCTGGGTTGAAGAGCAGATTTGAAAAAAGATGAGTGAGTTGTGGGTAATGAGTTCATTGGCATTGCCTGAGAAGCATCCAAATAGAGGTGCCAAGTGGACTGTGCAGATGTGAGTCCGGAGCTCGGAGACAGGCCTGGGGTGCAATGGCAACACAGGGATTCACGAAAGCCGTGCAAGCGAGGGAGATCTGGGGGGGGGGACGGGGTGATGGGAGGGGAGGCGGTGTTGACTGAGAGGAGAAAAATTGCTAAGGATACAACCTTTGGAAACACCACAAAGGAACTAGGAAGGAATAGTAAGAGGGGGAAGGAAAACCAGGAGAGCGTGGACTCTGCCAGTAGGAGTGTCCAGAGAGAGGGGTCAGTTGTATCTGGAACCACAATCAAGTCATATCAGGTAAGGATTGAATTGTGGCCTTCACAGTTAACAACAAGGAGGGTCGTTGGTGACCTTGACAAGTTCACCATCAGTGCCCACAGAGGAGGTCTAGTTTATGCTGGGTAAAGAAGCAAAGAGCAAGTGAAGAGGCTTCTTGCTGGCGCAGAGGGAGTACTAAGGGCTACATTTGGATCCTGTCTGTGAGCAGGGAAAGTCAGGCTTCCAGGTCGGGAAGTGGCGATAAGGAGAAGTCTTCCACGGGGCGGACAAGAGCTGAGCCAGGCACCAGGCTGCCGTGCGCTCATCTGCAAGGCGGCTGTTTCTTGGTCGTAACATGGGAAGTGGGGATATGCAGTGCAGCCTGCAAAGCCCCCGGCAGCACACATGGCACCCAGTGGTGCACAGGGGAGGGGACGGGCAGAAAGGCCAGCCTGCCTTGTCAGTGATTGGCGTGGGGTCAGGGAGAGAGAGCAGTGGTGCCCATCACAGAAAACAGAGGACCAGAGAAGAAGAATGGACCGTCATTTACCCTAAACAGTGTCTCCCTGGGATAATGTTCTCCCTGGGATATTTTACAGAAAATAAGTGAAAGATTATTTTCTTCTGGGGCAAGGGTAGATGGGGATCAAAATGTTTCTACCATTGTACTCAATGATACAGAAATGTAATAGCAGAAACTCTCCAGAGCTTATTCCTGCCAGTTGTCACTCTGCACGGGACTCTGCGAATGCTTGTTGATGAGCGCACCCCTGGAACACCCTGAGAAAGTCATCCCCGGGACGCTGAGTTGCTCTCAGCCTTCATCTCTCTGCACTGTGTTGGTTTTTGTAGCATCTTAAATCATGTTCTGATTCTTAAAGTTGAGGGTTTCTAAAAATTTTTTTTAGATTAGTAATGTTTCTAATATGTTGTTAAAATCTCTTTAAAGACATGATTTATAATTTGTTTCCTCAGATAGTCAGACAGGCAAGCATAAAGACAGAAGGAAAGGCTCACTGGACGTCAGAGCTGTTGCCTCGCGATCAAGTGAAGGTGAGTGACAAAGACAAGAGAAGAGAATGTGACCACGTCAGTGTTGAGCACCTGGAGGCCTGACCTCCTCCCCCATTCTGATCCCTGGTCACCATCCACCCCCCCACCCCACCCCCATTCTCAAGATGGGAGGGGACCTCTGGGAACCTGTGTCCCATTTTCCCTCTCCGTCAACTCCTGCCATTGGACTCCATTCTGAGCTTCTTAATGGAGTCAGGGAATAAAGAAAAGGAAAAAATACATTTGCTATGTATTCTATGGTTGATTTTCTAAACTGTAACAGTAGAAGATAGCAGTTGATTTGCCATAGTTGTATGAATAATGCATTTGGTCATTCTTTTTTTTTTTGTATGTCATAGCTGTGTGTATTTGGGGGGGTACCTGTGATATTTTGATACATGTATGCAATGTGTACTGGTCATATCAGAGTAATTGAGCCATTCTGGTGGTTTTAATTTTAATTTTCCTTATGACTAATGAGGTTGAGCACATTTTCATATGCTTATTGGCCATTTGGATATCCTCTTTTCTGAAGTGCCGTTCAAGTCTTTTTGCCCATTTTTATAATTGGGCTGTATGCCTTTTTCTTGTTAATTTGTAGAAATTCTTTGTATATTCTAGATATGAGTCATCTGTGTATCACAAATATATTTTCGTCGTCTGTGGTTTGCCTTTTGTTCTCTTAGTGGTGCTTTTTAATGAACAGAGGTTCTTAATTTTAATGAGGTTCATTTTATTAGTGTTTCAATTGTGGGTAGTGCTTTTTGTGTGCTGCTTAAAAAATCTTTCTTTATCCCAAGGTCATGAAGATATTCTGTTGTTTCTTTTAGAGGCTGTATTGTTTTATCTTTTACTTTAGGTCTGTAATTCATCTCAAATTTTTATATCTGGTGAAGGTAGGGGTTAAGGATGGTTCTCCCACACCCCCACCCCCATTGTGGAAATCCAGTTGCTATCACCATATTGGGAATAAAACCATCTTTTGCAGTAGCACCATTATTGTAAATCAGGTTGCTATGACTATGTCATCTATTTCTAGACTATTCTGTCCCATTTATCTATTTGTCTGTGCTTGCACTAATATCATAATTGATTATTCATAGTAAGTCTTTATATCTGGTTATATACAATAGTTCTTCTTCAATGTCTTGGCTATTTTAGGTTCTTTGGATTTTCACATAACACTTAGACTGAGCTTGTTAGTTTACACAAACACACGCCTCTTAGGATTTCAGAATGCCTTGAATCTGTAGTTTAGGGAAAATTGAAATCTCAATAATACCAAGTCTTTCAAACCATGCATATGCTGTCTCCGTTTATTTAGGTCATCTTTGTTTTCTCTCAACAATATTTTGCATCTTCACTATAGAAATATTACAAATCTTTCATTAGATTTATTCCTAGATATCGAAGGATTTTGATATTATAATGGTGATTTTTATTTCATTTCCAATTGCTTATTGTTGATATATAAATATAATTGGTTTTTGTATATTGACCTTGTACTCAGTAGCTTTGATAAACTTACTCATTGACTGCAAGGGTAGAGCAGGGCATTTGCAGATTCTTTGGGGCTTTCTGCATACATGGTCACAACAGTCTTTATACCTTTTGTTTTTTTCTTATCTTACTCTATTTATACTCTTTGATTTTTTTCAAATTCATTTATTTTTTAATTTATAAATAAAATTATATATGTTTATCATGTACAGCATGTTTTGAAATATGTATACATTATGGAATGGCTAAATCAAGCTAATTAAAATATACATTATCTTACCTACTTACCATTTTTTTGTGGTAAGGACACTTAAAATACACACTCTTAGTAATTTTTAAGAATAGAATATGTTATTAACTATAATCTCCATGTTATACAGTAGATCTCTACTGTTTTTAGTAAGCATATGTCACTTTCATTACATTTTTAATGAGAATACATCCTTTTATGACAGTGATAAAATGGATAGTAGTTTTTATTTTTGGTTTAATGACCTGGTTGGGTAAAATGGAAAGCTGGCAACGCTATGCTGGTCACCAAACTTAGATTTAAGTGTTGTTGGTCTCAAATTTAAAGCATTTGGGACCTCCCTCCACCCCCCAAATTAGTTAACCTTGGACGGTATCTCTCCTGTGGCCCAGTTTCTTCGTTGGTAGAATGAGGTTTCTGCATTGGTCTGTGGGACAGTCCTGGTATTTTAAGATCTTTGGGAAGCAGCATTTGGCTGGACAGGGTGTTCATAGAGATACACAGGACTCTGTAAGTATTCTTTTCTTGTCTGTCATTGGCCAGACTTCCCCCTACCTCAAAGGAATCATGTCTTGACAGGAACAACACAAAATTACCAAACGTTAGAGCCTAAGAGTTACTGCCTGTCTCATTTAAGGTATTTCCCTAATTGAACATCACAGTGGAAAGCATTAGACAATGCCTTAAAAAATTTAACCAGAAACTGATGTATTTCAGTTATTGGTGAGTTGAATGTATTGCTCCTGCCATATGTGAAACAAAGAGCCTATGTGGCATTGTCTTCCAGAACATTTTTACTCCTGGAGAATGGCAAGCTGAATAATCATAAAGCCTTATTGTTATAGACACAAAAAGAGGCTGTTTGGCCTTGACTTGCTAGATTGTTTCCTCTGTTTCCCCTGGCCTGTGACATCAGAAGTTCAGTCCATGGGGGCATGTGTGCATCCTGGTGCCTAGAAGGGAAAGAACAGAATTGGGTATGCGGAAATCCCGGCTTATAGAATGGGCAGGGGCTGTCCCTGTCGTTCTAGTCCCACCCTCCATCCTGCAGCCGAGCACACTGAGGGTGGGGAGAGTCCCACCCTCCATCCTGCCCCGAGCCCTTGGCCAACAAGACAGGTGTCCAAGGCTATGCACACCCTGATTTGTGCACCCCTTTCTCCGCAGTGTCCAGCCAGAGACGACACTCATCCATGGCCCGGATACATTCCATGACGATCGAGGCGCCCATCACCAAGGTGAAGCAGTTTGTGGTCCATCTCCATTGAGCACACAAGCCCCTTGTTCTCCCCAAGAACTGTTTCCAGTGAGAAGAAACAGGGACCCACAATGATAAGAACACTCTCATTCTCGTGTGGTGCGGCCTGCTCTGAAGAAAGGGGATGTGTGACATGAACGGTTTAACTGGGCTTAAGTTAGCCTTAAATATTTTGCCAGTCTGACTCTGGATTGCTCTCCCATTGTTTTTAAGGTTTTAAAACTCAGATTTTTTTCTTTCCATAATGTAGGTAATCAGTATTATCAATGCTGCCCAGGAAAGCAGCCCCATGCCTGTGACAGAGGCCCTAGAACGTGTGCTGGAAATTCTAAGAACCACTGAATTATACTCACCACAGTTCGGTGCTAAGGATGACGATCCTCACGCCAATGACCTTGTTGGCGCCTTAGTGTCTGTAAGTAGATTTGACTGGCTACTGGTTAGAGCCTCCCCCCTTCTTGTTTGTTTTCTCAGAAATTATTTGCTTAAACAGAGCTCTCTGGAGAGGCAAGCAGGGCATTGTGTGCAAGGCTCAGTCAAGGGCTACACTCCTCCTTCCCCTGGGTCCTGCTGCTCTCTGGCCAAGCTTCTACCTGCTGCCTACCTCCTAGGGAGACCTCAGCTGGGAGCAGAGAACAGAGGAGTATATTCTAGACAGGCTACTGAGCTAGTTCTCCAGTGTTGCTTAGGGGCTCTACAAGTAAATTATTTAAACAGAAATGTTTTAGTTATACTAAGGATTTTGAAAACTAGGGCAGAAAAAAAGAAAAACATGTTCACTGTCACATACCAAATTGCAAAACAGAAAGACTATCTTTCTCCTGCCACATGTGTTTCAAAAGGCTCCCGGGTGTGGGCCACAGTTTCACCTCCACAGCACCACACACCTATCTGGGTGAATTCATAGGAAAGAAGGGTTTAGGAATCTTTCACTAGAAGGGGCTTTGTACCATAGACTCTTGACGGGTCCTAGATGCACCCCCAGCCCACCTGCTATAGAGCTCTCACACAGGAAGATCAACTGTATGCAAAAAAGATCTTTCCATTGTTCTGTGACATCGTTTGTCTTGGTCAGAGATAAAATTCACCTCCCTACCAATTCCTGCTTTCTGAAAGTCACTTGATTTTATAAAAATAAGGTAGAAGGTAGAGTGGTTCCCAGCGATGGTAATAACTAACTGTGGTCTTGCCTGTTTGAGACAGAAACTCCTCCAGCCTGTAGGCAAGGAGTGACAATAATGAGAGATGGGGGCAGAGAGTGTCCTGGAGGGGAGGAGCTGCTGAGACTGGACTTGGGAATAGTGGTCTGGGAGCAGCGGTGAGGAGCCCAGGGGAGTCAGCCGGAAAGGGGGGGAGGATTGAGGTCCCTTAGAAGGTAAGAAAGGATCTAGTGTTCCAAAGGAAGCCTGGTGTCCTTAGGTGAGGAGGGTGACAGGAAAATGATGGGGAAGGGAAGTTGTCCCTAAGAAACCAGAATAGTTCTGGAGTGCAAGCAGGAACACTGGGTTTCCAGACCACCTCTCCTGAAGGTGCATACTCACCTACCTGGTGTTGACCCTGCCCATGAGTTTAGCTTCCCGCAGGGCCAGACCAGTTCTTCCCAGCACTGGGCTGCCACGCTTCCCAGTAAGCGACGGTCACAGGGTGGACCTGCTGGGCCCAGGGCAGCCTTGCAGTGGGTTGCTAGAGAGGGCTGCCATGGGCTGTCCCCTGCGATGGACCCCTTGGAGTTGCCAAGAAGGAAGTAACAGTCATGACTTCTTTTCCCCTTAATTTTTATCAGGATGGTTTGCGAAGACTATCAGGGAATGAATATGTTCTTTCAACGAAAAGTAAGTTTTTCCTTTTAGTTTTTTGGATCACTAGCTATGATGTTGCATTCTAGCTTAAGTGATGAAAATAATTTTTTCAGATTAAAGTATTCAAATAATTTTTCTCATCAGGAAGAAATTTCTTAGTATGTCATAAAACCTCAGAAGCAAAGCAATCATCCCCTGATACAGTACTCTTATCCCTAAGAAACAGTTAATGTTATAAAGCCTATTAATTTTATTCTCCAAATTACATCACTTTGCAGGCATTCAGCAGGTTTCAAGCAGTATAATCACTCCCATTTCCCTTCGCGATGTCCCACCACGGATAGCTCGGGCCATGGAAAATGAGGAATCCTGGGACTTTGATATTTTTGAACTGGAGGCTGCCACCCACAATAGGTGAGTTTGTGGGGAGCTCAGCAGATGGAGAGCTGGATCCCAGGGGCCTGTGTGAGGCTCCCACCTGAGGAGTGTGGATTGTGTGCAGAGCTGGTCCCTGGTCAGGGAGGGGCTAAGGAAGGAGTAGCGGAGCAACAGGTGACCCTGAGTCACAAGGGCCTGGGGGAGTGCTGCTTGGCCATGACTAAGACAACAGATTCATGGAAAGTGTGCAATTGAGCCAATGACTTCTCCAAATAGCAGAGGGCTTTCTCCCATGCAATAAGAATATTAACTTCTCCTGTACGTAGGAATAAGTTAAGATAGCAGCGAAGAGCCCTGCTTAGAGCCCAGAACCAAAATTTATTGGAAACACATATATACATATGATAAGAGCTATTCCCAGATCTCGGTGGCCCTGTTGGTGACAGGCGTGGGGACATCTAAAGCCTCCAGTTACCCTGCTCTGGATGTGATCATAGAGAATGGGACCAGGGTACAGTTTTGCCTTCAGTTTTGTGCCTTGCTGGAGAAGAGCCCTTAACCAAAGCTGGTGGTTGGCTGGGCACACAGGAGAGGTAAGTCCACAGAGCTAGTGCCAGCCAGGGCTCCCCCCAGGGTGTCTCAAGAGAGGTGTGCTGTGTTGGGCCAGGGGATGATTCATCAGGCCTTGTCTCAGTCTGAGCAAACTGTCCCGAAGATAGCACCCCAACTCTGCTGATGCTCGCCACGAGTTAACCTTCTGATGCATTCTGCTTCTGCATACCCCAGCACATCCAAGGAGAGTGGAAAAGAATACTCCTGTAACAAATGAATCTCTGAGCACCTGGTTTACATACTAGTGACATTGTATCCGTGTAAATCAGGCTAAGGCGGGTCAGTTTAAGTCCTATGATCACCTCTGGATACGACCTCCGCAGAGCCAAGTTTCTTGACCTTCCAAGCCTAAGGCCAGATACTGGGTCAAGGTGACTTCTCAAGGAAGGGCCTAACTTGGTGGCCAGTTGGTCACCTTCTCAGGGAAAACCCCTTCATACTGTGATGCCTGTCTGCAGACTATCGAGAAAATTACATGACTTGTGGCATTATCTAGCTTATATGCAGTTCTCAGGAAATGTTATGTTCTTCTAGGCAGGACATGTGGCCAGTGACATAGATCCAGCAAGTCCACAGGAGAGGATTGGGTTCAAAGTGGTACAAGTTTAGCCTGAAAAAGGGATTATTTTTGAGGAATCTAGTAGTGCAAATAGGAATTTGAATCAGAGCAGAATGAGCAAACTTCCCCCAGTAAATGGGGAGCCCCAAAAGGGGGCTGAAGCCAGAGCAGCTGTAGACAGCCAGCTCTCACCTGTGCAGCTTGGTCCCCTAAGGGCAGGAAGTGGATGTGGACTCCACCAGAGTTGGTGGCTACCACAGGAAGAGGTCAGTACAGCCCAAGCAATCTCCACTTTGCTGTCCTGTACTTGCTGAAGTCCGGCTTAGATTTGCTTGTCGGATCTGAGCCTGTTCAGGGATTGGAATGCTTTGCCTGCTTCTTTGCTTTGTTTTAATATTGTGGATGTTTTTCTCTACAGGCCTTTGATTTATCTTGGTCTCAAAATATTTGCTCGCTTTGGAATCTGTGAATTCTTAAACTGCTCCGAGTCAACGCTGAGATCGTGGTTGCAAATTATTGAAGCCAATTATCATTCTTCTAATCCCTACCACAATTCTACACATTCTGCTGATGTGCTTCATGCCACTGCCTATTTTCTCTCCAAGGAGAGAATAAAGGTGAGCTGGTGTTTGCACTCCATGTTTAATGGGCAGGAGCAGCGGGGAGAACACAGTGTTTCTGCTTCCACCAAGAGATGTGTGATCATGTTTGCAGCCTGGCACAGGAAGGGTGAGGTCACACAGGCAGGCAGGAGGCTGCACTGTAGCTTTGGGGAATTGATATGTTAATTCATGACATAATCCCAGCCATTCCATGGGAGTAAAAGAAGCAGGATTTGGTCCCTAGGGAGAAAGCCAGCAAGGACAAGATAGGGCTCTTCTTCTTGGGGTCTCACTCTGAACCTACAGACTAGTGCAGCCAAGTAACTGTTGAATATTTCCATCGTAAGGCCCCTACCTATATCTCAAAGTCCATGAAGGTCTGAGTCCAAGTTCATCATCCTTGCCCGTATCACTGCTCCCTCCCAGGGTTGTCTACCTGGTCCAGGGTTCCAACATCCAAGCAGATACTCAAGTCAGAAACCAGGACTCATCCTTAACCCCAACATCTGTTTGATCATCTGACTTGCCTACTGTCGCCTCTAAATGTTCTCAGAGTCATCTCTTCGTAGTACCCCTGCTGCTATCCCAGAGAGGGCCCCCATCCTTTCTCATCTAGACAGTTCCACACTAGAACTGCTATCTGCCCTCCTCACATTGCTGCCAATGCAATCTTTCTGAAGTAGCACATCTGACCATTGTCATTCTCAGCAACAGCTTCCCACCTCCTGCAGGATTTAAACTTTAAAACTCTACAGTTCTCCACAGTTGCCTCAGTAATCAGCTCCTCTCTCATCGTTTCCTCCCCTGCACCCCAGACACACAGGCCACATTTGGGCCAGAGCAAAAACCACTTTAGTTTCTGACGCTTCTGCCATTGGCGCACTGCTCCCTTGCCTGGGACCAAGCATGGCTGCAGCCAGGCAGGGCCAGGGCGAGCGCTTCCCAGTCGCACTGCCTCCTCTGGAAGTGGGACAGAGCAAAGATGACATGGAGGGATTGAACACGTGTTCATTGCTCACCCTAAAGGGCAAACCTTCTCAGAGAAAGACCAAGACTGGAGGTAGAGTCAGCGTCCAGATGGGACTGCTTTGTAAATTATGAAAGTAAGTGGCAAGGCCCATCATTGTGGCTCCACATATAAAGAACCCAACTTTTGCTGTTATTTATTGCTTTTGAACTACTTAATAATATACAAATATATATTCATAGAGCTAACTTAATTTTTAAAAGTATTTATTGAAATGTAATTCACTTGCCATTTACCCAATTAAAGTTAAAATTAATGAATTTTAATTTAGATCAATTTAAATAAATTAACCTGGCTGATTATTAGATATACATGTTCTTCTCAAGTGTCCATAGAATATTCCCCAAAATAGTCTTATTTTAGGACACAGTGAATGTGTCAATAAACTTCAGAAGTTCATAGGCTATATTTTCTAATACAACAGAACTAGAATTCAATAATTAACAGTTGAATAAAAAATGTCTACTATAAATGAAAAAATATTTTGAATGATTTGGGGATCAACAAAGAAATTAAACCAAAATGACAGATTATTTAGAAAACAACAAAATGAGAAACCTATATATCAAAACCTATAGAATGAAGGCAATAAAATATTTAAAGGCTTATGATTTTTTTTTTAGAGAAAAAGAATGTTTAAAATGAAATTGATGTAAGAAGTAGAAAACCAAGAGAAGCCAATACCATGGAAGTAGTTCTAGTAATTTTTAAATTATCATTAATTTCTTCAAATTAATGATAAATTAATCTGGTGCCTGACCCAGATGGACAGATGAGTTATTTAGTGCGTTAAGGAGTCTTTCCATGTTGCATAAACCCTTTCAGAGCCTTGAAAAAGATGGAAATTTTCTGCCCTCCTTGCCCAGCAAACCTTTCCTTGTCATTGTCTCTGTTTACATGTCACTTCCTTGGGGAAGCCATCCTTGAAATTTTACATCTTTTTCATCACACTCATAAAACTGACATCAGCCTGACAGATACAGCACTAAAAGGGGGGAGGAAATTAGACCAGTCCCCAGTTAATACGATACATATTTTTAAAAATTACTTTCTTTTATTTAGTAATATTAGTTTATGTTGGTCTAAGTATCTCAGACTAAAGACTTTTTTATGTGATGGGTTTAGAGGAAGTGACTCAGACACACTATATTTTGGTAAGTCCTTAACTTGTGTGAGACTTTGAGAATCAGTTGTTTCCTAATAAACATATAACTATTTCAGAGTGGATAGGAAAACCGGATTTGCTCACACAGTATGCTTTTCTTAGAAATCTGAAATATTCTTAGTGTAAAGTACTAGGTGAGAAAGAAAACTATACAGAAGGCTTCTTTTCCTTCATGTCATGCCCCAGTTTTCAAAAGCCCTCTTGTTTTCAGGAAACTTTAGATCCAATGGACGAGGCTGCTGCACTCATTGCAGCCACCATTCACGATGTCGATCACCCTGGGAGAACCAGCTCCTTCCTGTGCAACGCTGGCAGCGAGCTGGCCATTCTGTACAATGACATCGCTGTGCTGGAGAGCCACCACGCGGCCTTGGCCTTCCAGCTCACCATGGGAGATGATAAATGCAATATCTTTAAAAACATGGAGAGGTAAGAACAACAATTAGGAAGCAGGTTGGTCTCTTTTTTAAATTTTATTGAGATAATTCACATGTTATACAGTTTACCCATTTAAAGCGTATAGTAGTTTTTAGTATATTTACAGTCAGCTTGAGAACATTTTTATTACCCTCTCAAGAAAATCTCAAATTTATAAGCAGTCCTTTTCCATTCCCCTTCAGCTTCCCTAGCCCTAGGCAACCACTGGTCCACTTTTATAGATTTACCAATTTACATGTTTTCAAGGTTCAGTCACAGAAGATGTAGACATCTTACAGCTCTACCTGGACCACTCCACTCTGCCCTCCTTGCCCAGCAAACCTTTCCTTGTCATTGTCTCTGTTTACATGTCACTTTCTTGGGGAAGCCATCCTTGAGCTCTCACACTAAGTTAAACCCTCTAATTATTCAGTTCCAGGTTCCTTCATAGCACATATCACATTTTTATAAAATAATTACTTGTTCAGTGTCTGATTAGATTCTTAAGCTCTTCACAGTCACAGGTGTCATGTCTTTTGTTTATCACTGTACCCTCAGTGTCTAGCACAGTGTCCAGTACAGAGTAGGAACTTAGTGAATAGCAGTTGAAGAAATACTGATTAATTTGGATTTTATAAAGAAAGTTTTTTAAAAGGGGATTCCCGATTTTACAAAACTCCCTTATATTGTGTTCTAGGATTTCAGAGGTATAAGTTGTTTTTATTCATATTTGCTTATAGATACATCAGTTATCAATGGAAAACTACACAAGACCCTGCTAACTTTCCAGGGAAAGGAATTGGATGACAGCAGAAAAGGAGTTGAATAGAGTCTTTTTTCATAGTTTTTTATACCTTTCAAATTTTGAATTGCCTCTTCAAAAATATGAATTTTTTAAAATGCTAAAACAAAAGCAAAGGCTAGAGGAAAAGGTATCAAGTGCTCCCTGTTATTTTCGTGGTTATCAGAAAGTCTGCTCTCAAAGTTCTCTGGGCACTAAAATTGTTGGGTCTTAAGGTACCTTCGTGTGGGGTGCAGTCTTTATAACCCAGAGCTCCATCTTCATTAAGAGAACTGGCTTTGTTCACCCCTACTACATTCTATCTTATTTTATTCTAAGACCTATATGTATCATACTATAGAATGACAATAAGATAAGCATTACAGCTATAAAGTCTTGCCCGTGGCAGGTTCTCCTTGCTAACGAACTAGACACTCAGCTATAATTCCACGTTCTTGCAAAGTGGGCCTTGCAGCTCTCAATGGCTTTAGACTTACACAGCTGCACCGGACACCTACCTGGGTAACAGATTGTTTTCAGGAGTGCCTGTCTGGATAAGTCATCTGCAGCAGCCTCTGATTTGTTGTTTGAAACAGGAATGACTATCGGACACTGCGCCAGGGGATCATTGACATGGTCCTAGCCACAGAAATGACAAAGCACTTCGAGCATGTTAACAAATTTGTCAACAGCATCAACAAACCCTTGGCAGCGCTAGAAGAAAGTGAGGTAAGGGACACTTACTGCAGAGAGAACCTGTGCTTAGGGGGTCCCTGTGCCTACTAGTTGTGGAAACACGTGGGGTAGGATACAGGCCACAGAAGGGTTCCCTCAGTGGGCTCATTGAATTTAAGTTTTAAGTGTAAAAACTTGGCAGAAAAAAAATTAAATAGATGCAAAAACTCGAAGAGAAAGTCAAATTTGGGGTAAACCTGCACTTCTCTCCCAAACGTCCTCCACCTTTCTTGGACATTGTAGGACTAGTTGGAACCCTTGAGGTCTCTCAGCAGTCACTCCACTAGGCACGTTTCATGGTAGCAGCAACTAATTGGTCCACATGTCACAGGAAAGTGGGGGTCGGGAAAGACCTTGTGACAATGTTGTTGCCCCTTATGTCTGCGTTTGAAGAATGGAGTCCATGACAGGTGCCTGGCAAGAAAAACATTAAACCTCTCGCCAGGCGGGAGGCCCCAGCTGAGGAAGCAGACAGACCTGAACCCCCATCTCAGCTCTACTCCACCATTTCCATATTGTAGATCAGGGGTAATAAATCTGAAGGCCCGGGATTGATGGGCCTGGTACTTGATAACTGGTACCTGTTAGGCTGGATTTATTGTGAGGTCAGTAGCCTGGAGAATGCATTTTTTTCGTGAACTCCCTTCCTTTGAGGCCCATGCAGCTTCCCAGTCTTCTCCACCACCTTCCTCCCCAGCTCCTGTCACCACCCTGAGGCATTTGCCACACACAGGGATGACTTAGGCTAGGATCCCAATTCCTTGACTTCTAACTGCATTTTACTTATGCAACTCATTTCTTTGGTAAGGGCCTTTGTCTACTTGTTGGCTTTCTATAGTGGCATGTTACCCCTGACACTTCGCTCTGGTTTAACCTGATGTTGCAACCTCTTGAGAACTCTAATCCTTCACCTTTCCCTGTTCTCCCAGTCTGTCGGCCTACCCCTGACCTTACTCCCTTTCCAAGGACTTTCAGTGCAGAAGTGCCCACACCAGCTTCTTTCATTCGCTCCTGCCCTGTCATTCCGGATAGGACTGATTGTCGCCTGGCCACAGGTCCTAGTTGACCCCGTGCCACAGAAGGAAACCACATACCTCACAGACTTGGCTGCCTCCATCAGTCTGGGCAGACCCCAGGCTTAGCTGAGTCCTCTGTTCCACTTAACAGTCACGTTCCTCGTGTCTGTTGTCAGTATGTGGGGTTCTTTCTGAGAGACTGGAAAACCATATCCAGTGGGTCAGGGCAGAGGAACATGAAAGAATAACTTCCAGACTGGCAGCACCAACCTGCAGTCACACCCAGCAGTACCAACAGCTCTGAAGAAAGAAGGGTCAGCAGGGGAAACTGGAGCCAGGAGTAGTCATTCTGGTACTTTCCAGGGCCCATTCTCAGGACACTGCTTGCCCATCTGGATGGCAGATCTGTTTCCATTGAGATGGGACCATCAGGCCTGAAGACAACTGTTATTGCACATTGAAATCACATGACTAACTCCATGAATCAGATTGGAGAGACTTGCTTTGTCATTACTCTGCCCCAGTATTCTCTCCCCTCACCTGAATTCCCTTCAGAGGGCCTACAGCTGGAGGGTCAGTGACATCATGGATTGAGAATCCATATCCAGTGGGGCTCCTTGTGACACAGACACGTGGCACTGTGAATGGAAGGTAGCCGGGATTAAAGGCAGCACTTAAGTTCTTATCCTGACTCAGCTGTGTAGCTTTGGACAACTCATTTCACTGAATCCTGGTGTCCTTGTTTATAAAATGTAATAACAAATACTTTTCATGCTTATCATAAGATCTTATGAATACAGATCAAAATCAAGTTCTTTATACATCAAAATTTTGGGGAGTCTGAGAAAAGAGGATGGCTTGAGGCCAGGAGTTCCAGACCAGCCTGACTAATATAGTGAGACCCTCATCTCTACAAAACAAATAAAAAATAGAAAATAGCTGGGCATGGTGGCACGCATCTGTAGTCCGAGCTATGTTGATGCCACTACACTGCACTCCGGGAAATAAACAAGCAGGGCAATGTAAGGGAATATCAGACATGATCATACCTGACATAATTTGGAACCCTGAAGGCTAATTCCCAAGATCACACCTATCACAGGGTTGGATGAGGATTGGGTTGTGAGCAGCAAGAACCTTGGTGGACCACAAGAGCCCATTTGTTGTGAGGGCAGAGAAATTTTTTTCAGTTCATATTCTTTTTAAGTAAATTATTATATAGATGAGATTTCCATATAATATATTTTTATATGTATATAAAATATATTCTAAAGATAAAATCAGTCTGAGTTCTTACCAAAGGAGAAAGTGAGAGAGTGGAACAGGGGAAGAAAAAGGGCAACTATTAGAAAGATTGAGTGAGAGGAAGAGAAAACAGCAAGGAAAGGGGTGGGGCAGATACTCCAGCTCCCAGGGCTACCCTCCCCTCCTGGGTCCTGCTGAAATCTCACAGGGCCTCGGTTTCCCCTGTGTACAGCAAGAGTCTAAGTACAATGCTTAACATGTCCTCAGCACTGTTTTGCGAGACCCTTAACTCGTAGACTCCAGCCAGTACAATGTTTGTGTTTACAGTGGGGCCACACCAGTAGGAGAGGGCTTGGCCCCAGGGGATCCATTTTGATTCCTACTTATGTTTTAGGAAACTAAAAAAAATCAGGAAGCCATAAACTCTATGCTCAGGACTCCAGAGAACCGGACTCTAATCAAACGAATGCTGATTAAGTGCGCTGATGTGTCCAATCCCTGCAGACCCCTGGAGTCCTGTATCGAGTGGGCTGCACGTATTTCAGAAGAGTATTTTTCTCAGGTAAGATGCTGCCTCTTAAGTTTCGAGAGGGAGGGAAAGAGAAACCATAAGAGGTAATGGGGCCAGGTGTGATGGTTCATACCTGTAATCCCAGCACTTTGGAGGCTAAGGTGGGAGGATCAGTTGAGCCCAGGAGTTTGAGACCAGCCTGGGCAATATAGCGAGATCCCGTCTCTGCTAAAGTATAAGAAAAATTAGCTGAGCATAGTGGTGCACACCTATAGTCCTTGCCACTTGGGAGGCTGAGTTGGCAGGATCAGTTGAGTAAAAGAGGTCAAGGTTACAGTGAGCTATGATCATCCCACTGCACTCCAACCTGGGTGACAGAGTGAGACCCTGTCTCAAAAGGGAAACAAAAAAAAAAAAGGTAATGGACTTAAAACTAGGAAATTGAGTTCTAGGTGAAGTTCTGTCCTGGAACATTTTTTGTATTGCATGTTTGCTAGTAATGAATGTTTTTCCATACCTGAGAATGTTTATTTTGCCTTCATTTTTGCAGGCTGTAGAATCCTGGGGTGACACAACTTTCTCCTAAAAGCACCTTAAAGGAGTCATCTACCTTTGTGTTCTAAGTAGGAGAAAATTATCCTAGGGCAGAAAAAAAATTAGAAAATATCTTGACTGACATTTTTCCAGGTTTGGTGGAAGACGTACATATACAGATGAAGCCCAGTGAACCCTAACTCATGTCGGCATGTCATAGTCAAGCAGCTAGCAAGCCAAAGAGAAAGAGAAAAATCTTAAAACAATAATTCTCTTGTCCTCTGACTTCCTGTCACAAACAATGAAGGCTAGAACACACTAGAACAACATCTTTAAAGTGCTATTAGGAGAAAACTGTCAACCCAGAATTCTGTATCCAGTGAAAATATCCTTTAAAAATTAAGACAAAATAAACATATTCTCAGATAAGGAAGAACTACTAGAATTCATCACCAGGAAACCTACAATACAAGAAATGCTAAAGAAAATAATTAAGGCTGAAAGAAAATGTATCAGATGCAAACCTGGATATTCAAGAAGGAATGAAAAGCACCAAAAATGGTAAACACCTTGGTAACTACAAGACCTTTTTGTTCTCTGAATTTCTATAAATACATGTAGGATGTATAACGTATAAAACAGTAAGATATATGACAGCCATAATGTTAAGGGAAAGGCCAGGTGTGGTGGCTCACGCCTATAATCCTAGCACTCTGGGAGACCGAGGCAGGCGGATTGCTTGAGGCCAGGAATTCGAAACCAGCCTGAGCAAGACCCCGTCTCTACTAAAAATAGAAAGAAATTAATTGACCAACTAATATATATCTATACAAAAAATTAGCCGGGCATGGTGGCGCATGCCTGTAGTCTCAGCTACTCGGGAGGCTGAGGCAGTAGGATCACTTGAGCCCAGGAGATTGAGGTTGCTGTGAGCTAGGCTGATGCCACGGCAGTCACTCTAGCCTGGGCAACAAAGGGACACTCTGGCTCAAAAAAAAAAGGATAAGGGAAAGAAAATGGGCCTGCAAGGCCGGGCGCTGTGGCTCACGCCTATAATCCTAGCTCTTGGGAGGCCGAGGCGGGCGGATTGCTCAAGGTCAGGAGTTTGAAACCAGCCTGAGCAAGAGCGAGACCCCGTCTCTACTATAAATAGAAAGAAATTAATTGGCCAACTGATATATATATAAAAAATTAGCCAGGCATGGTGGCGCATGCCTGTAGTCCCAGCGACTCAGGAGGCTGAGGCAGGAGGATCGCTTGAGCCCAGGAGTTTGAGGTTGCTGTGAGCTAGGCTGACGCCACGGCACTCACTCTAGCCTGGACAACAAAGTGAGACTCTGTCTCAAAAAAAAAAGAAAATGGGCCTGCACAGGTCCAACTTTTCTACCTTTCACATAAAGTAATATAATGTTAGTTCAGTCGACTCAAAAGTGAATAATATATATTGTATTCCCTAGAGCAGTCATTGTAACTTAAAGCCAATAGAATTATTATAATGGAATTACAAAATATATTAATACAAAGAAGACAGGAAAGGAGAAACAGAGAAACCAAAAGGACAAATAAATAGTAAAATTGGAGCTCTAACTAATATCAATACTTCCATTAAATGGTAGTGAGCTAAACACTCCAATTAAAAAAGTTCATCACGATAGATTATTTTTAAAAAAGATACTCAAATACATGCAGTCTACAAAAGACATTTAAAATATAAAGAACAGATATTTCTTTCAAAGTAAATGGACAGGAAAAGATATCATGCATATTGTAAGCACAAAAAGACTGGAATGGCCATGTTAATTTCAGACATAATATACATCAAGACAGGATATTACCAGAGATAAAGCAGGTTACTCCATAATGATAAAAGAGTTCTGTATGGAGACATAATAATCATAAATATATACAATAATAACAGAGCTTCAAAATAAATGAAGCAAAGTTGACAGAATCAGAGACAGACAGACATAGCTATTTTAGCACCCCCTTTCAGCAACTGATAAAACCACCACATTAATACCAGTGAAGATACACATAATGCTAACACCACCATCAACCACCTTACATTACTTAATATTTATGGAATACTACACTCTGTCTGCAGAATATACAGTCTTTACACATAATACTTTCACGACAATAGATCATATACTAGGCTACTAAAAGTTTCAATAAATTTAGAAGGATTGAAATCAATATGTTCTCTGACCATAATGCAATTAAATCAGAAATCAATAATAAGATATCTAGGAAAACACCAAATATCTGGAAATTGAACAACTTCTAAATAATCCATGGGTCAATAACAAGGGATATTATAATTAAATGATAATGAAAAATATATCAAAATCATGGATCAAACCTAAAACAGTGCTTAGAGGGAGATTTATAATTTTAGTTTATTATTTAGGAAAAAAGCCTAAAATTAATAATGTAGATTTTTACCTTAAGAAACTAGAAAAAGATAAAGTAAACCCAAAGTAAGTAGAAGGAAAGAAATAATATAAAAGCAAAAAATGAAATAGAACACTACCTGTAAAAAAAAAAATTAACAAAGCCAAAAGTTGATCTTTAACAAGATTAACAAAATTGGTAAATATAGCTAATCAAGAGACAGATAACACAAATGACCAATATTAGGAATGAAAGAGGGATTATCACAAATCTCACATTAAAAGGTTAATAAAAAATTATGAACATTACAGCAACAAATTTGACAACTTCAGTGGAAAAATTTCTTAAAACTACTAAACTGACAAAATGAAACAATAACCCTGGCTAAACTTATGTTAAAGAAATTCTTCATCAAAAACTTTCCCACAAAAGAAAACTGAGGAATTCTATCAAAGGAATAAATAATGTCAGTGTTACAAATTTTATCAGAAAATATAGGAGAAAGGAACACTTCCCAACTCATTTGATGAGGACTTTTGTCTTTGTCAGGTTTAATAAGATTATAGAATCTATTATCCTCATAAACACAGATGTAGAGATAATTAAGCAATATATAAAAAAGATAATATCATCACCAACTAGTGTTTTTCCTAGGAATGTAGAGTTGAGTTTAATAATTGAAAAAAAATCAATTATAATTCACCATACTAATTGAATAAAAGAGAAAAACCATAAGATTATTTCTGTAACTGCAGAAAAAAAGCATTTGACAAAATTCAACATCCATTTATCATAAAAACTCTTAGCAAATTAGGAATAGAAGGGAACTTAAAAGGTGGGCATCTACAAAAACATACAGCTAACATTTTATTTGAGGGTGAGATACTGAATACATTCTCCCTAAGACTGCAAACGTGAGGGTGCCCATTCTTACCACTCCTGTTCCACACTGTATTGGCAATCCTCGTCACTACAACAGGCAAGGGAGAGAAAGAGGTATGATGAACAGAAAGTATGACGTGTATTTCTGTTTGCAGATGACATGATTTTGTACAGAAAATTCTAAAGAATGTATAAAACAATTACTATCGTTAATAAATGGATTTTATTTAGTTACATCAGTTGTATTTTATATACCAGCAATAATCAGAAAATGAAACTAAAAACACAATCCTATTTATAATAGTGATAAAAGACAAAAATTACTTAATTTCTCAACAATGTTTTGTGTTTTAACAACTGAATAAATGGGAAGGCATACCATGCTCATATATTGGAAAACTCAAATGTTAACATTGAGTTCTCCACAGATTAACATATCAATTCAAAGCAATCTCAATCAAAATCCCAGCAGGCTTTTTTTTTTTTGCAGAAATTGACAAACTGATTCTAAATTGTATAGGAAAATGTGAAGGACCTTAAATAAGCAAAGCAAACTTGAAAAACAAAAAATTGGAAGACAGCCTATTTGGCTTTAAAACTTACAATAATCAAGACAATAAGTACATCTGTGGAACAGAATAGAAATCCCAGAAACAGACCACATATCTACAGTCAATGGGGAATATAAAATTTTTTTAGCAAGTGATGTTGGATAATTGAATATCCCTCTGCAAAAACAAAACAAAACAACAACAAAAAAAAACAATGAACTTTAGCTCCTTCTATCTCATACCATAGAGAAATATCAATTCACAATGTATGTAGACCTAAACAAAAATGCTAAAACTATAAAGTGTTTAGAGAAAACCATAGCAGAATATCTTCACAATTACTTGGAAATAGACAAAGATTTCTTAAATACAGAAAAAGCAACAGCCATAAAAAGAAAATTTGATAAATTAGACTTCCTCAGAATTCAAAAAGTACTCATTCTAATACAGTTAGGAAAATGAGTAAAAGCAAGCTATATACTGGAGGAAAATATATAAGTCATATCTAACAAAGGACTATATCTCCAGAATATATAAAGAACATCTCAATTATAAAAAGACAAAATGGTCAAATATTTTCACAGATACTTCACAAAAGAAGCTATCATGAAAAGCCAATAAGCACATGAAAAAATGCTGATCATTAGTCATCAGGGAAATTCAAATTAAAACCAAAATGAAATGCCTCTACACACCCAGCAGAATGCCTAAAAATTACAAAGACTGACAACACCAAATGTTGGTGACGGTTTAGAGCAACTAGAATTAATATCAGTGATAGATGTATAAAAATGCTACAGTCACTTTAGGAAGCAATTTATCAGTTCCTTTTTTCCTTTTTTTATGGTAGAACTTACATAACATAAAATATAGCATTTTAGATCCCGTGTTGGTTTCCTTATTCTTTTTTTTTTTTGAGACAGAGTCTCACTTTGTTGCCCAGGCTAGAGTGAGTGCCGTGGCGTCAGCCTAGCTCACAGCAACCTCAAACTCCTGGGCTCGAGTGATCCTTCTGCCTCAGCCTCCCGGGTCGCTGGGACTACAGGCATGCGCCACCATGCCCGGCTAATTTTTTATATATATATCAGTTGGCCAATTAATTTCTTTCTATTTATAGTAGAGACGGGGTCTCGCTCTTGCTCAGGCTGGTTTCGAACTCCTGACCTTGAGCAATCCGCCCGCCTCGGCCTCCCAAGAGCTAGGATTACAGGCGTGAGCCACAGCGCCCGGCCCCCTTATTCTTTTCATGTGATATGTTACATTGATTTTCATATGTAGAACCATTCTTAGATTCCAGGAATAAATTCCATTTAATTAATGGTCATTAATCCATTAATATGCTGCTAAATTTGGTTTACTATCATTTTATTGAGGATTTTTGCATCAGTATTCAGAAGGGATATTGGTCTATAGTTTCTTATGGTGTCTTTATCTTTTAGGATAATGCTGACATCATAGGAAGTGTTCCCCCCTCAATTTTTTGAAAGAATATGAAAGTGGTTGGCATTAATTCCTCTCTAAATGTTTGGTAAACTTTACCAGTGTAGCCATCTATGTAGTCCTGCACTTTTCTGATTCAATCTCATTAGTCATAGCTCTTTTCAGATTCTCCATTCATGATTCAGTCCTGGTAAATTATATGTTTCCAGGAATTTGTCCATCATATAGGCATACAATTGTTCATGGTGCTGCTTTTTCCATCCTTTCAACTTATAAATGAGTCTCTTAGAGAGGAATGTAGTTGGATCACATGCTTTTTATCCATTCTGCCAGTCTTTGCCTTTTAATTGGTGAGTTTAATCTGTTTACAGTTAAGATAATTACTGGAAGACTTATTTTGCCTTTTGTTATTTGTTTTCTGTATGTCATATAGCTTTTTTGTCTCTCATTTCCTCCATTACTGCCTTCCTTTGTGCTTATTTGATATTTTGTAGTGATACATTTTGATTCCCTTCTTGTTTTCCTTTGTGAATATTCTATAGATACTTTCTTTTTGTATACCATAGAGATTACATACAACATCTTAAAGTTATAACAATTTGTTTCAAATTGATTCCAACTTAACATTAATTGCATATACAAACTCCTATGCAGCTCTATCTCCCCAGTCTACTTTGTTATATATTTTTTCTTCTAAATTCTGCAGAAAATTAAAAGTAGAGTTACAAATCAAAATTATAATGCTTTTTATATTTTTCCCTATATTAGCCTTGACCAGAGATCTTCACATGACTTCAAGTCACTGTCTAGTTTCCTTTCATTTCAGCCTAAAGCACTCCCTTTGCATGAGCTACTGTGCTTAGCCCACCCTCTTTTTTAGAGGACAGTTTGCCAGATAGAGAATTTTCAGTTTATTATTTCATGGCCTTTAAGGTTTCTGTTGAGAAATCATTGTGTGATCTTACTATCTCTTTTGTGTGACAAGTCACTTTTCTCTTGCTCCTTTCAATATTCTCCTTGAGTTTTGACTATTTAGTTATAATGTATCTCAGCATTGTTCTCTTTGGGTTTAGCCTACTTGGAGTTGTAGATTCATGTCTTTCTTCAAATTATGGCAGTTTTCAGCTATTATTTCTTCAAATAATCTGTCCCTTTCTCCCTCTCAGGACTCATAATATGTATAAAGTCTATTAGGGTCTGTTTACTTTCCTTTTCCTCAGACTTGATCATTTCAGATGTCTTGTTTTCAAGTTTGCTAATTCTTCTGTCCAAATCTGAAGTTGAACCCTTCTGGTGAAGTTTTCAATTCATTTCTTATATTTTTAGGCCTCAGAATTTCTGTTCAGTTACTTTTTATAATTCCTACCTCTGTTGATATCTTCATTGTATGCATCTGTCATTTTCCTGATTTCCTTTAGTAAGCCCGGTGTCTGTACTTCTTTAAGGGACAGTTTCTGCCATTATCTTTTCTTCGACTTTGAATGGGTCATGTTTTCCACTTTCTTTGTATCTTTGTAAATTTTTGTTGAAAATTGGACATTTAAAAAAATAGCTGCTCTCTCAGTCTTTGCAGACGAGCCCTGAGCTTTGGGGTTAGCCCAGCACAAAAGCACGTATTCTCGGGTCTTTTCTGAGCATGCCTTGCTTGGGGCTACATGTGACCTTAATTCCCCTATATGCACAGCTGCTTGTCCCAGCTTCTCTGCAGGGTCGTAGATGCTCTATTATATAACTCTGCCCATACCTTTCCCCCAGCTGTCTGCATGTCAGTCATCCCCTACAGCTTTCCCACGTCATAGTCATTGCTTTGCCGCCTGGGAAGCCAAATTAGGCAAAACAAAGATGAGTTAGTTCTTCAGGCAGCATACAAACATGTTAACATGGTGACCCAGACGAGGGCATGGGCCACAGTGTACCTCAATGGAGAGAATTGGGGACCTGGAAGCTCCATGCACTTGTCATATTCGGCCAAAGAGCACTGACCTTGAACCAGCCAGCTGCGTCCATCTGGATAGACAGGGCAGGTCCTGAGAGCAGCACACACAGAAAAGCCTCCAATCCAGAAATGACTGAGCCTCTACTGTGGCTGCCTAGAGAGCTGGTTCAGTGTCCAGCATGACCAGGAAAGTGCCCACCCTGGGGCTTTCCCTGCACGCCATGGCGCAGACTCATGGCAGGGGGCGCTGCCAGCCTGTGGCCGACAGAGGCTCAGGCCGAGCGGGGGCTCCCCACTCCTCTTACCTGAGCACATGAATCCTGGCTTCCACGCCTCCCAGACTCTGCTTCTGGCCTGGGCACAGGGCTCTCACTGGCTTGTCCCCAGCACCATCAACACTCACCTCTGAGCAGTGTGTGAGGAGCAGTCCCATCCCAGGAGAACCTCCAGAGTTTACTTCCTGTCCTCAAGTGGAGAGAGCCTGGGAGAAAGCTGCAGAGTCATCGTCACTGCCAGGAATAATGTCTGCATGGGGCAGAGTGGCCATAACTGCCAACCGGTCGCCGGAGCAGCTCGAGTCACAGCAGGCTGAGTCCCTGCAGCCCCTCGGGCAGTAGCCAGGCCTCAGCAGGATAGAAGAGGGACGGAACAGAGGAGGGACCCTGGTTTGCCCTCATGAACATTGGGGGGTGGGGCAGGCAGCCCTGAGAGAGGGCTTTCTTTTGGTCTTGCTAAACACCGGAACTCCTGTCCCAGTGTTGGGCACTCACAAGTTATGTCTGTTACACTCAGAACAGCACTTCTGCCTCCCCCAAATGGCCAGTAGAGCCCCAAGTGTCACTCCATGGCTCCTTGCTAAGAACTTTCACACACCCCCATTCCCAGACCCTACGGAGAACGCTGCGCCACTTCGGAAAGTTCTCCTGCCCCAGCTTCTCCCATGGAACCAACTCCTGCACCCATGCTGGGCTTCCTTAAGTCAGTCACTCTGTTTTTCTTCTGTGTAGACAGCCACTCTTCCTCATCGTCCTCACCACACCTGGCCCCAGGGGAGTGTGCGCAGCACAGCAGCCGCCGTGTCCTCACCTGGCCAACACACGTGCTGGGGTCCTCCCCACAGGGCCCAGATCTCGCCCCCAGCTCCCTCCCAGAGTATTTGACCTTGTGCTCACCCTGTCGTCCACCCCACTGTCTGACCAAGGCTCCCAGCGCTGGCTGCCCCGGGGGTCTCACAGCGACTCTAGCTGCCTACCCTCAGACCCCCTTGAGTGACGCCCTTCCAGTCCCCAGCTGCCCTGGGGCCTCGCCTCACCCTTTTCTCCGGGACCCATGGGTGAAAGTGAAACCTTAAACATCCTGGTATCCTTCAAGATAAACTTGCCCTTTCCCCCAGGGTCTTAATTATGTTTGCAGTTTTTACAAGTCTCTCTGGAATCCTGAAGATGTTCTGGAAGAGTGTGACTAAAGTACACAAAAAACGCTTCTCAACTTCAGCTTTTTTTTTTAGCCTCCAGGATCTCAAGGGTGTTTATAACCTTTTATAAAATAAATCCAGCCATAGGTGAGAAGCGGCCATCGGGCTCTTCTCTGATGCAGGGGCCTTTCCCCTCTCACTACTGTGGGGCACTCCAGGCTTTTCCTGCGTGGGAGATGGCTGGGCCGTGATGGGAGTGTGAAAGAAAAGAAACTTCTCTGAGGAATTCGAGCACCCTTTATTATCAGGCCAAGAGAGGCATTTAAATGTGACAACATGTGATAGGAGCCACATCTCATCCCCCTTGAACTAAGTAAGCTATACAGACTCTAGACTAAGTGTTGCCACCAGTAGCCATAAATTAGCCTACCAGTGCCATGTGCTGGATACGTAATTCACACCTTGAAATCCAGTAAGACAGAGCCCATCATTAATCAATGTCATTTCTGTAAACCAATAAAAATTCCTGATGAACAGCTTTTATAATGACAACCTCTTCTTTATTCTCCGGAACATTTCCCAGGGTTTGCCAGGAAGCTGTCCTTAACCTTGGCCCACATAAACTTTCTATCTTAATTTTGCCTCAGTTTCTTTCTTTAGGTCGACAGGAGCAACAGAAGCTAACCACACATCCTCTCTGGGATCTTACCTGAGGAGCTTGGAGGCTTCCAGATGTTGAAAACATTGTCTGGGTGGGGTGTCCTCAGGTCTCCCGGCATGACATGGAGTCGTCCCCACTCTGAGACTAGCTTGGCCTCTGGTAGCAGGTCTGGTTTGCGTGGCCAGTGCTGCCATCAGCTCCTGGTCACCAGCCCAGTCAGGGGCTGCCCCCATGTGGGGCAGAGCCGGGGGCGGGGGCTCGTGACCGTGACCTTTTCTGCTTTGCAGACTGATGAGGAGAAGCAGCAGGACTTGCCTGTGGTGATGCCGGTTTTTGACAGAAATACCTGCAGCATCCCCAAATCCCAGATCTCCTTCATTGACTACTTCATCACGGACATGTTCGATGCTTGGGACGGTAAGAACTCTTACAGCATGTTCTCTTTTAAATAACGAGGAACTGGATATTAAATAGCAGATAGTACATTAGACTCTAGAATATGATTTGGGGATTAGACTTTCAAGTGGGAGAGAAGAAATGAGGGCCCCTGAGAGCCGGGTGTTCTTTGTGCATTTGCTCATTAACAAGCCCCCGGGTGCCAGCATCTTCGCACCTGTTTTACAGGTGCGGGAACTGAACTTGGGCTCCCATAGCTAGCAGCAAAGGGGCGAGGGTTCCAAACCCGTAGCACTGACTCCAAAACCCAGTGTCTCTACGCAAGCCCTGTGCCATCTACTGTCCCTAGCTTCTCCCGGGCCTCACTCTGTACCAGACCAGAGGGTGCTGGTGTCCCTCACTGAGGCACGTCACTCTACTCTCACCTTCAGGTGGGACAGAGGAGCCTGTCAAATAAAAGGTGATCAGAGAAGACGATCCCACTAGAGTTACCTGGGCATCTTGTGTCCCGCAGGCTGCACCTGTGGGCAGGGGCTCTGGCTCAGATGCAGTCCCTGTCACAGGGGCGTAGGGTGCTCTGCGGTGAGAACAGGGTGTGTGGTTGGGGAGAATTGAGGCAGTGGAAAGAGCTGTGGCTTTGGGGACAAACTGCAAGCTCTGTAGCGTACAGCATCTGCAACTGAGACCAGACTCAGGCCTCTCCTGGCCCCATCTCCTCCATGCGGACCTGGGGAAGGAGATGGGTATGTGAGGCGCGGCAGCGGGAAGTGGGGGAGCACGGAAGAGCCCGTCAGGGTCTGGCCCCGCCCTGCCATACGGTGTTTCCTGACACCTTAAGCCCAGAGGTGCTGGTTCATGGTAATTAAGCAGAGTAGCTGCCTTCTGTCTTACTTACCAAAGTCACCAGCCGACAGGTCAGCCACAGGGGAGGTGCTGGCATTGAGTACAGGATTTAACTTCAGTAAACCACGTTCATTCGGGTTTCCGGGTGTGTTTGCCCAGGTCTTCTTAGCATTATGCAAATACCTACGTCGTCTGTCCCTCTTCCTTAAAATGCTCTCATTAGAAAGCCTAACCCTGTAAACCGAGGCTGTGAAAAGATGTTGCATTCTCGTCTTTTTCTCCAGCCTTCATAGAACTGCCTGATCTAATGCAGCATCTTGACAACAACTTCAAATACTGGCAAGGACTGGACGAAATGAAGTTGCGGGGCCTCCGACCACCTCCCGAATAGTGTGGGACGCTTTGTCCCTCTGGTCATTTGGAATTCCAAGGGGCAGCCAGAGTTCCTTGGTCCTTTCAGTATTAGGCAGAATTGTCCCCCAGTATGCAGAGCCTGTGAAAAGCACATAAGGGACATCAGTGAACTTCTGCAGCCACCATCCAATGCCATTGCTACAAAGTGAGACTTGGCCACTGTAGCTTGAGCCTGAGCTCTTCAGAAAGGCACATGAGAACCATGGTTTTCATCAGCTTTCTTTAAAACATGAGGTCTGGAGAGCCCCTGCAAAAGGTATTGATGGATTTCTTGCCAGCAACAGAGAATATCTTCTTACAAACAATTTCTCTCAATTATGTTCAGACTTAAGAACAGCTGATGGCAATCGGAACTTTTCCACGTCATAGAAGGTGCAATCACTCACTTTGAAACACTACTGAAAGTGACTTCTCTTTTAAAATTGAGTAGCAAGTGAAACATAAAAAGAAACTTTGAAGTTGATTATTAATATCAATTGTTAAAATGTTTTATTTATTTTATTAGAAGTTCAATGTTTTCTATGAATTTAAAAATACTTCAAAGCCAAAGCCAACTTCAGATGCCACGACCAAATTTACACGACTCATATTCATTAAGTGTGTGTTACTTGGATACAGACTTATTTTCCTAATGCAAATTAAAATATAAAGTGACATTTTTTACTGCACTATAGAAATATTTGTATATGTTAAACTCTCCTGATTGAGGCTGATTGGAAGAAGCTGTTCCTGCTGGTGGGTCTTAGTCTGCAGAGCTGAAGGAGAAAGCTGCTTCCCTGAGAGAACCCAGGGCTCTGAAACCACTCTAGCCATCTCATCTTCACTGGTGACTCCCCAAGGTAAAATTACACTCTTCTTGGTTTGCAAAGAAAAATTGGAACTTAACATTTTTTCTTAAAGTTTTATAATTGAATTTCCAAAAGTCTGCCTTATTTTATACTTTTTCTATAAAATATTCCCTATAAAAACGAAGAACAAAAATGGAATATTTAATCAATTGACATTTTATAACCAGCCTCTTTTCATCTGCAGTGGGAATCTTTGATTCTAGAAATTTATAATGGTTCTATATCTTCACAATTTGAATAAGCATAATACCATAAAAAATGACACTTGATGACATTTCATAGTGTTTGTCATTTCATTTTAAACTTGTATTTTCTTTCCAGATAAAAATGAAATTAAACTATTTGTTTTTAAGACATCATGTGTTATCTTTTTTTGAGTTTTGCTTTATAACAATATTTAATCTTTTTCTCCTAGTAGTTAAATGACTTTTCCAAGGTCACACAGGGCCAGATGAATATATTGAAAAATCCCCTGAACTAACTTTAATCCACCACCTGGTACCTCTGAATGGGTGTTCAGCGATACCAGGCACTGGAGCTGGCAGAGGGGCTCTCAGGGATGGGTCCTCGGTCTCTGACCCCCATTCAGAGATGTCAGGACACCTAGAAGGCCACAGGGCAAGGCCTTCAGGGGATCTTTATCTAAGGAAACAGGGTGCTTTTTCCTGTGTGAAGATATTTAACTAAGATAACAGTTGTGTCCTGATCTGGTAAGAAAGCTCTGTGCCTTCCACCAGGTACCAAGAAAGAAAAGGAAATGAACCACCCAAGGAACCCAACCATCTCAAGGTAGAGAGAGCAGTACATGCAACATATGGAATCTGCACCACCAAGAGCCAGTAATAATCAAATAATCTGAAAGAGACTTTAAGAAAAGTATGCTTAACGTTTTTACAGAGATAAAAGGAGGCCAGGTGCAGTGGCTCACACCTGTAATCCTAGTATTCTGGGAGGCTGAGGTGGGAGGATTTCTTGAGGCCGGGAGTTTGAGATCAGCCTGGGCAAGAGCAAGACCCCATCTCTACAAAAAGTAGAAGAATTAGCTGGACATGGTGGCTCACACCTATAGTCCCAGCTACTCTGGAGGCTGAGGCAGGAGGATTGCTTGAGCCCAGGAGTTTGAGGTTGCAGTGAGCTAGGTTGATGCCATAGCCCTCTAGCCTGGGCAATAGAGTGAGACCCTGTCTTCATAAAAAATAAATAGATAAAAGAAACAATAGAAACTATAAGGCAAAGCAAGATAGTTTATTTTTAAACTATGTATTTTTAAACTATTTTAAAAAGTTTCAAATACATAGATTTGAAAAAACCATATTAATAGATGTTCTAGATAGGAAGAATATAGTCACTGAAACAGAAAACCTCAGTTATATATAGGTTTAACAGAAGGCCAGACATAACTGAAGAGGGAATTAATAAATAGGAAGACAATTAAGCAACTCATTTAGAATATAGCACAGTGATATAAAAGTGGAAAATATGCAAAAAAGTTAAAATATGAGAGTAGAATAAAATGCTTAAAAATGCATCTAATTAGGAGGTCTCATTGGGAGAACAACTGGGGGAGGCAGTATACTGAGACTCCATGATGTGACAGACATCCTCAGAAAAGGCCCATTGAATTCTAAGTGCTATAACAGAAAGAATCCACACAACACAGCAAAACTAAACATTGAGCACAAAGAGAAAAAACTCAAAAGGTGTGAGAAAAGACAAATCACTTACAAAGGAACAAGAGTAAGGCCACCACACTTCTCATCTGCAACAACCAGAAGAAAAAGAAGTAACATTTTCAAATACTGAAGAAAATTTTCAATCTAGAATTACATACCTAACTAAAGTGTCATTCACAAGTGAAGGTAAAATAAAGATAAGTTTCAGAAATATGGACAGACTTAATTACCAACTGACCCCTGTGTCAAGAAATACTGATAGATGCACATCTATAAAATGAACCCAGTGAGTACAGGTAAGTTGCAGAAAGCAATGGGAACAAAGATTGGTAAACACCTAGAAAAAATTAAGTATATCAAATATGGAAAACAATAACAATGACATAATTAGGAGTGGAGAGAAGCAGACAGACAAAACAAGCTATTTGCTTTAGACATTCAACATGGATAAAGTTCAGAGTAATTGTCAAAGGAATAAAAATATAGAATTTAAAATCACTAAAAGGAAAGCAAAAAGAAATAAAATGACTAATGCAACCAATAAAAGACAAATGGTAAAAGAAAATACATGACTTAGGACAATGGCAGAAATATGTACAAAAGAAACTCGTAACATACAATATCAATTCTAGATTAAAGATCTATATGTGAAAAAATATTGTTTTGATGTTTGAATGTGGAAACCATTTTTAAAATGACACCAAAAGCTTAAAAGAAGTATCCACAAATTAGAAATTCTATATAACAAAAGATAAAAAGCATGCCATAGATTTGGAGATGGCCTATAGCATTAACAAAGCATTCACATGTAGAATATATAAAAGATGCCTATAAACCAATAAGGGAAAAACAAGTTTTTTGGGTTTTTTTTGTTTTCAGAGTCTTACTCTATTGCCAGGGTTAGAGTGCTGTGGCGTCAGCCTAGCTCACAGCAACCTCAAACTCCTGGCTCAAGCGATCCTTCTGCCTCAGCCTCCCGAGTAGCTGGGACTACAGGCATGTGCCACCACGCCCGGCTAATTTTTTCTATATGTTTTTAGTTGGCCAATTAATTTCTTTCTATTTTTAGTAGAGACAGGGTCTCCCTCTTGCTCAGGCTGGTCTCGAACTCCAGACCTGGTGCGAGCTTCCCGCCTAGGCCTCCCAGAGTGCTAGGATTATAGGTGTGAGCCACCACACCTGGCCAAAACAAGATATTTTAAACTCTTCAGATTAACAAAAGTTTTAAAATCTGACCATACCAAGTATTGATGAGGGTATGAGAAAATGAATTTTCAAACATCAATGGTAGGAATATGAGCTTGGTACGACCACTTTGGAGAGCAAATTGGAAATGTCTACTGAAGTTCCTCAATTCCGCGGTTCATTTTTAGATCCTAGAGAAACTTGCAAGCGAGCATGTTCAAGAATATTCGCTCTAGAATTTTGTTAAAGTGAAAAAGTGGAAACAACCTAAATGTCCTTAGTAGAATGGATAAAGAAATTATCCAGATAATGGCATATTGTGGTAGACAGTTTCTAAAATGGTTCCCCCATTGGTCCTTCCCCCACCCCACCCAGTATTCACTGTCTTGGGCCGAACCTAGTATCTTAGAATATGGCAAAAGTGATGGAATGGCACGTCCAAGATTTGGCTAAAGAACTTATTCTCTATGTTTCCTGGAACCATAAGTCTGAACTCAAGGTGGCAACAGGGTTGGTTCCTTCTGTAGCCTCCGATGGAGAAAACAGAACCATCCTGGGCCTCACTCTTAGCTCCTGGTTACTGCCAGCAGCCCTTGCATTCCTTGGCTGGTAAATGGATCTTTCCAATCCCTGTCTCCATCTTCACATTGCTTCCATGCCCTGCACATCTCCACATGTGTCTCTGTCCTCTCCCCTTCTTACAACGATACTGGTCATTGAATTTATGGCCCACCCCAAGTCCAGAATGGTTTCATCCCACAATCTTTAACTGATTGTATCCGCAAAGACCCTATTTCCAAATGAGGTCACCTTTTGAGGTTGGGGGGGGCGACTATTCAACCTATTACAGATGGTGACAGCAGTTTGTTCTTGCTTGCTTGCTCTGATAAAGCAAGCTGCCGTGTTGTGAGTGGCCTGTGGAGAGGCCCACGTGGCAAGGAACTAAGGGCGGCCCGCAGCCGGCAAGGAACCGAGTCCTGCCAGCAACCGCGTGAGTGAACTGGAAGCAGATCCTGCCCCAGTCACGCGTAGATGAGCCTTCTCCAGCAGACACCTTGATGACAGCCCGTTGGAGAATCTGAGCCACAGTACCCAGCTAAGCCACACCTGAATTCGACTCCTGACCCACAGAAACAGAGATGATAAGTGTTTTAAGGCAGTAAGTTTTGAGGTAATTTGTTACACAGCCACAAATAACTACTACAGGAGCTCCACAGCAGTTTAAAAGAATGAAGTCAAGCTACAGATATTAACTAGGGAAAAAGCTTAAGAATATTGAATAAAAAGGCAAAGTTGCACTATAACAAAATGTGTGTACATTTTTTGAGTAGTTAAAATACACTGTTCATATAAAAATTAATAGTAGGAACATTAAAATATTCACAAAGTTTGCAAATACTGAGAATTGGCTTGTGCAATACTGCCTAGCCTCCTGGTACACACACGAAGTGGAAAGGTGAAAGCTCTTCCTCCAAACCCTCGTGTGCCTAGGTTTGCATATCTAACTTAGGTTCACCTGTCAGATGCTTATTTGTCCAAGACTCTGATTTAGAACTGACTGAGTCATAAATGGAGAACAGCAAGGTCCATAAAGGGGCATCAATTCTGATATCAGAAATGGCATTCCAGACCCGGCAGCTGTCATGGTGGCTTCCTCATTGTGGTGGAACCAACAAGGCTCTGGAGCCACAGCAGCCACCTTGGCAGCCCAGCTCTGAGGTGTGGTTTAGGGAGACCTTCCAGGAAACCCAGTCAAGATAAATCCCTCTGGCTTAAAACTAGCTAGAGGAGTTCTCCAGCCTCCAAGACCGTGAGCACGACCAGAAGCGTATGCGCCAGCCTCACCATGGCAGTGACCTGTGGAGGCAGGGGAGGACTCAGGTATGAGGGAGACCTTCAGAGGGAACTATCTGTACACTTTTTGTTTTTGAAATAAATAAATAAAAAGAAGCCACAGCAAAATACATTAATTCTGGTGGTATGTTGGTTTTTTAAGAAATTTATTACTTGCCAGGTGTGGTGGCTCATACTTTTACTCCCACCACTTTACAGCCCAAGGCAGGAAGATCACTTGAGACCAGGAATTCAAGACCAGCCTAGGCAACATCCCTTTACAAAAAAGTGGGGCGCGGGGGGGGGGGGGAGGGAGACAGAGAGAGAAAGACCCCTTGTCTCTAAAGAAAAAAAAATTCATTGAAAAAGAAATACATTACTGTACTTTTCTGTATGTTGAAATATTTCATAATCTTTAAAAAGTGTGGAGATCATGCCAGCTGGGAGAATATTTTATCATTAAGTAGAGGGAGTCTTTTAAGTAGTGCACAAAACAGGTAAGCCATAAGAAAATAGTAAACTCAACAAAAACCAGAATTTTACGAATCAAATCACAAGAAACAGGGAAATGTAATTCATTTTACAAAAAGTTTCTACAATATTGATTTCTAGAAACTATAAGAAAATGAACTAACTATGAAAAAAAGGAAAATGATATGAACAGAAAATTTGTAGAAAAAGAAATACAAAAGGTTCTTAAAGTTTATGCTAAACTTCACGGATACTTGAAATGCAAATAGAACCAATTTGAGATATGTTTCACCTGTAAGGTTAGTAAAGAACAGAAAGTTTGATAACTGTGTTAATAAGGACATGTGAAAACAGACTGTGTAATACAGCCTCCATGGAAGACACATTTGCCAAATCAATCCAAATCACAAATGTACATGCACTATGACCCAGCAATTCTACTTACAGAATTTCAGCCTAAAGATTTACTTACTCATGTGGGAAATAATATGTGCAAAATTATTGATGGCAGCTCTGCTTATAATAGTAAAAGACTGAAAAAGCTTAAATGTCTTATCACTTAAGAAAAACAAATAAATTATGGTGGGCTGGGCATGGTGGCTCACACCTGCAATCCTAGCACTCTGGAAGGCCAAAGTGGGAGGATCACCTGAGGTCAGGAATTTGAGACCAGCCTCAGCAAGAGTGAGACCCCATCTCTCCTAAAAATAGAAATTAGCTGGGCAACTCTAAATAGAAAAAAAAAATTAGCTGGGCATGGTGGCACATGCTTATAGTCCCAACTAGTTGGGAGGCTGAGGCAGGAGGATCGCTTTAGCCCAGGAGTTTGAGGTTGCTGTGAGCGAGGCTGACGCCATGGCACTCTAGCCCAGGCAACAGAGTGAGACTCTTGTCTCAAAAAATAAATAAGTTAATTTATGGCCATACAGAGGAATACTATGCAGCTATAGAAAAGCTTGAGAGACTTTTGTTTTCCAGTTCCACATGTAAGGAACTTGGAAGTCACCACTCCAAGCTAACAGCAAGTAAAAACCTGAACGCGGCCGGGCACTGTGGCTCATGCCTGTCACTCAGCACTTGGGGAGGCTGAGGTGGAAGGATGGATCGATCACTGGAGCCCAGGAGTTCAAGCCCAGCCTGCTGGAAGAGGACTCTGGGACGCCAGCCGGGCCGTGCCGTGTTCGGCTCCGTGGATGCGACAGAGGCTGGAGAGTCAAGCGCGGGGAGCGGAGGGGCCACAGGGCGCAGCCGCCGGGCCTCAGCGGGCGACAGTGCTGCGGCCTTGCCAGCCCTGGCCAAGTCCCCGCAGAGGACGCTTGTCTTCCGCCCAAGAAGGACGACGGGAAGCAGCTCCGCCAGCGGGTAGGAAGTAGGAAGCTGTTCTGCTCTTCCCTTTCCTCAGAGAAACGACGACGTGGAGAAGTGGCTTCCGAGCCACGGGGAGCCTTAACCACTGGAGAAGCGGCTTCCGAGCCACGGGGAGCCTTAACCACTGGAGAAGTGGCTTCCGAGCCACGGGGAGCCTTAACCACTGGAGAAGCGGCTTCCGAGCCACGGGGAGCCTTAACCACTGGAGAAGTGGCTTCCGAGCCACGGGGAGCCTTAACCACTGGAGAAGTGGCTTCCGAGCCACAGGGAAGCCTTAACCACTGGAGAAGTGGCTTCTGAGCCACAGGGAAGCCTTAACCACTGGAGAAGTGGCTTCTGAGCCACAGGGAAGCCTTAACCACTGGAGAAGTGGCTTCCGAGTCACGGGGAGCCTTAACCACTGGAGAAGTGGCTTCCGAGTCACGGGGAGCCTTAACCACTGGAGAAGTGGCTTCCGAGCCATGGGGAAGCCTTAACCACTGGAGAAGTGGCTCCGAGTCACGGGGAGCCTTAACCACTGGAGAAGTGGCTTCTGAGTCACAGGGAGCCTTAACCACTGGAGAAGTGGCTTCTGAGCCTTAACCACTGGAGAAGTGGCTTCTGAGTCACAGGGAGCCTTAACCACTGGAGAAGTGGCTTCTGAGCCTTAACCACTGGAGAAGTGGCTTCTGAGTCACGGGGAGCCTTAACCACTGGAGAAGTGGCTTCTGAGCCTTAACCACTGGAGAAGTGGCTTCTGAGTCACGGGGAGCCTTAACCACTGGAGAAGTGGCTTCCGAGCCATGGGGAAGCCTTCCCTGAGGGACGGGACCAGAGACGACAGGAGAGGAGTCACTGAAGTGGGCAGCTCAGGAAGAAGCTGAGGAAACTTCTCAACAATTTGTCTCATCCTGCCATCAAAAGGGCATTTCAAGAATCTAAGGAGCATCGTGTGTATCCAGTGACATGCCCTCTGACCGCACTTAGAGCATCTCAGTCACAAAAAGGCCTGGGCCTCCGGATGGCCAGTGCCGGTGCGACAAGCGCTTCCTTTGCTCCCCCGGCAGGCAGCGCCGTGGAGCCCCTTTCCTGCTTCCCCAAGGCCTGCGACCCGCCTGCCGGGCCGGTTCTCAGCCCAGGAAGAGGTCCCGGTTCATCTAGAAAGGGAGGAAGCACACGCAGCCCTCAGGAAAACAATAGCCTAACATGGAGGCCGAGAACAAGGCCGGAGGCGGCGGGAGACGCCAGGGCCGGTTGCGTGGTGGTTATGCTTATACAAATGGACAGCATATTGTGTGGTTCTTCTAAAAACAGGAGGGATGCTTTAACAATATATCTGAGGATTTGTAGATATTAAGAATAAACTTCTTTCATGACAGCAAGTTTGGCCTCTAATGAGGCATCGGTTTCTGACTTCATGGTTCCGTTCAAATCACCCCCAATGTGCCCAGTGACTTGGCTGCGGGCCTCGTTTAAGGTCACCTAAGGTCACCGCCCACAGATGGGGAGAAGCCCCAACAGGAAAATTACTTAAGAAGAAAAATATTATTTTCCTTCAAAATGACTCTTCTTTAAGATTAACTTTGGAAAGCTGAAAATTAAAAATATTTTTAGCATGCTTCATTCCACAAACTTGTAGTTTATAAAATTTCACACAAGATTAAAATTGAACAGAAAACGAGCCCCATGCAAGGATAAAATTTGCTGTGATGTCCCATAATTTCTACAAGAGAGCAGCAAATTTAGTTGGGATTTCCTAGCAGCCAAAGTGAAAACAAAATGTCAGTTCAAAACTGATAATGACAATAAGCCAGTTCATTCCAGCAGTCCTTTTTGTGGTAGAGATTTGAGAAAATTTCTCCTATGGGATACTCTTTAAAGTAGCCCTGGGACCTTTAACTAAATTCTGTACTTGTACTGTGACAAGAGCCTTAGAACAAAGCTCCGAGGTCCTCATTGATCACTGTCTCTGCTTCACTGACACTGTGGTTGACTGTCTCAAATGATAACCCTGCACTGGCCAACGACTGCTCTGGACACGTGACCCTATTCTGCCAATAAACCACAAGGATATGTCTGCTAGGGACACTCCCAAATTCTGTTCTCACTCCCACCCAGAGCCATAGGAAAAGACAATCTCTCCTCCCTCTGGGTTGATTGGGTCTGGATGTGACACCTGGAACTGAGACAGCCATGTTGCTGCCAGCCTGAGGATAATGCCACCTCCAACAGTGGCAGTGGCGAGGGACAGAAGAAACCTGCGTTTTCAGTGTTATCACTGAGCTGCTGGATTGGCCAGCCCTGAAACCCTCCAACCACTGGATGTCCTGTTTAATGAGATCATAACCTGTCTTTATGGTTTCGACAGGGTTCATTCAGGGTTCCACTTCTACAGAAACAAAGTGTAAATGCCCAATTTAGAGAGGGAAAATACAAAATTATAAGTGGGAATTTTTGTTACAGTGAAATACTGCATAAACAAAGCTATTTATTCATCCCAGCATTGTTCAAAAGATCAGAAGACTGGATGCAACCTTAATATACATCAGTAAGTGATTAGTAAATATATCCATCATAAGTTATTGGTCAAATACATGCACCATGGAATCTTAAAGAGTCATCAAAATGTAATTTAAAACATACATTTATCATTTCACTTTCTGTGGGTCAGGAGTTTGGGAGTGGCTTAGCTGAATGGTTCTAATTTAGTGTCTCTCATGTGGTTGTACTAAAGACACTGGCCAGGGAGTGACATCAGTGAAATGATGAAGCAAGCACTTTCAAAAATTCTCTCCTCCATCATAGCAGTAAGAAAAAACTGGCAAAATGCTGGGCATGGCGGCTCACGCCTGTAATCCTAGCACCTTAGGAGGCCAAGGTAGAAGGATCACTTGAGTTCAGGAGTTCAAGACCAGCCTGAACGACATATCGAGACCCTGTTTTTACAAAAACAAATAAAAATAAAAAATTAGCCAGGCATGGGGGCATGCACCTATAGTCCCAGCTACATAGGAGGCTGAGGCAGGAGGATCACTTGAGCCCAGAAGTTTGAGGTTGCCGTGAACTGCAATGATGCCACTGCACTCTAGCCTGGGAAACAGAGCAAGGAGAGGGAGAGGGTATGGAGGGGGGAGAGAGAGAGAAAAATCAAGAAAGAAAAAGAAAACTGGCAAAAATAGCCTGGCATACAAAAAAAAAAAAAGGGCATATCATGATTGGAGTTTCTTTAAAGTCTCGATCCCAAAGAACTGTCATTATTCAACCTGTCTGGTAGATCCCTAGGAGACTCTACTTGTAAGGCTGTCTTTATTTGACTGGACTTGGATCTTTCCCTGTCTTAAGGGTAACTGCATAATGCAATAATTATAAATTTGTACAGATGAGCACACAATAAATAAAGATTTATTGTGTATAATATTAACAACACCAAGGAAGGGGGTAATAGAACTATTACATATAGAAGCAAGGTCTTGTAGAGTATTGAGATAAAGTTGGTATTAATCTGAACTAAATTGTTATAAATTAAGATGTTTATTGTAATACCCAGGACAACCACTAAGAAAATAACTCTAAAGATATGTAGTAAAAGAAATAAGGTAATTAAATGGTACACTTTAGAAAATATCTAACAAAAGAAGGCAGTAATGGAGAAATACAAAAGATACAAGACATATTAGCAAAATGAGAAAAGACAAATCCTACCTTATCAGGAACTAAATTAATACTAATGAATTAAACACTCCAATTAAGGGCGGAGATTGTCAGAATGGATTTTAAAAAGACAATCAAACTGTATGCTGTCTACTAGAGACATACTTTAGATTTAGACACAAAAATGTTGAAACCAGGCTGGGCGTGGTGGTTCATGCCTGTAATCCTAGCACTGGGGGAGGCAAGAGGCAGGCGGATCGTTTGAGCTCAGGAGTTCAAGACCAGCCTGAGCAAGAACGAGACCCTGTTTCTACTAAAAAAATAGAAATCAGCTGGATAACTAAAAATATATATATATAAAATTAGCCAGGCATGGTGGCACATGCCTGTAGTCCCAGTTACTCAGGAGGCTGAGGCAGCAGGATTGCTTTAGCCCAGGAGTTTGAGGTTGCTGTGAGCGAGGCTGACGCCACGGCACTCTAGCCCAGGCAACAGAGTGAGACTCTGTCTCAAAAAAAAAAAAAAAAAGTTGAAACCAAAAGGATGAAAAAAAGATACACCATACAGACAGTAACTGAAAGAGAGCTAAGTGGCTATATTAATATACTGAAATAGAAATTGATACTAGGGACAAAGAAGGACATTTTATAATAAAAGGGTTAATCTACTAAGAAGACATAATTATAAACACAGATGTACTTAACAATATAGTACCAAAATACATGAGGTGAAAATAGACAGACTGGAAGGGAGAATTAGACAATTTAACAGTAGCTACCTGGAGTCTTCAATACTCCACTATCAATTATGGATAGAATAACTTGACAAAAGAATCAATAAGGAAATAGATTTGAACAACACTCTAAGCCAACTTCACTTAAATGACACCTATAGAACATGGCAAACAACAGAAAAATACAAAAAATACACCTTCTTCTCTAGTGCACATGGACCATTCTCCATAATAGGCCATATGATAAGCTCTTTTACAATTCCCAATAAGTTTAATAGAATTGAAATCATACAAAGTATGTTCTCTAACCAAACTGGAATGAAATTAGAAATAACAAAGGCAAAATTTAGAAATTCACAAATATGTGGATATTAAACAATACAATCCTAAATCACTAACAGATCAAAGAACAAGTCACAAGAGCAACTAGAAAATGTTTTCATATGAATGAAAGAGAGAACACAACAAACTAAAATCTATGGAATGCAGCAAAAGCGTTGCTTAGAGAAGAATTTATGGCTAGAAATTATGTATTTTAAAAAGGCCAAGCATAGTAGTTCATACCTATAATCCCACACTTTGGGAGGCCAAGGCCAGAGACTTGCTGGAGCCCAGGAGTTCAAGACCAGTCTAGGCAACATAGTGAGAACCCATCTCTACAAAAAATTTAAAAATTAGCCAGGTGTGGTGGCACGTACCTGTAGTACCAGCTACTCAGGAGGCTAAGGTGGGAGGATCACTTGAGCCCAGGAGTTTGAGGCTGCAGTGGACTATGATTGTGCCACTGCCCTCCAGCCTTGGCAACAGAGTGAGACCCTGTCTTAAAAAAAATTTAAAAAAAGAAGTAGTGGCCAAGTGTGGCGGCTCAGACCCGTAACGCCAGCACTTTGAGAGGCCAAGGCGAGAAAATCACTTGAGGCCAGGAGTTCAAGACCAGCCTGGGCAACATAGCAAGACCCTGTCTCTCCAAAAAAATACAAAAATCAGCCAGGCATGGTGACACACACCTGTGGCCCCAGGTACTTAGGAGACCGAGGCAGGAGGATCACTTGAGTTCAGAAGTTGGAGGTTACAGTGAGCTATAATGGCATCACCACACTCTAGCCTGGTTGACAAGAGTGAGACCCTATCTCTTAAAAAAGAAGATGATCTCAAATCAACAAAATAACCTTCTACCTACCTTAGTAATTTAGTCAACGAAATGCAAACTAAACCCAAAGCAAGGAAAAAGAAGAAAATAAAAAACTATAGCAGAAATAATGCAAAATAAAGAAAAACCATAGACAAAACCAAAAGTTGGTTCTTTGAAAATGTGCATAAATTAACAAATCTTGAGCTAGACTGGTTAATTAAAAAAAAAAGACTCACATTGCTAAAATCATGAATGAAAGAGGACATCACTACCAACTTTACAGAAATAAAAAGGATAATAGAATATTATGAATAATTGCATGCCAACATATTAGATAACCCAGGTAAAATACAGAAATTCCTATAAAGACACAAATTAATGAAACGGATCCAATGAAAATGTAAAACTTGAATAGGCCCATAACAAGTAGAGATAGAATTAATTATCAACAAATTTCCCATAAAGAGAAGCCCAGGACCAGATGCCATCAACACTGAATTCTATCAAATGTTTAAAAAAGAATTAACATCAATGCTTCTCAAATTCTTCCTAAAAATAGGTTGGGTGCAGTGGCTCACGCCTGTAATCCAAGCACTCTGAGAGGCTGAGGTGGGAGGATGGCATGAGGTCAGGAGTTCCAGACCAGCCTGAGCAAGAGTGAGACCCTGTCTCTACCACAAATAGAAAAATTAGGCAGGCATGGTGGCTATTTGGGAGGCTGAGGCAAGAGGATTGCTCAAGACCAGGTTGCAGTGAGCTATAATGATGCCACAGCACTCTAGCCAGGGAAACAAAATGAGACTCTGTCTCAAGAAAGAAGAAAAAAAAACAAAACAACTTCCTAAAAATAAAAGAGGAGGAAACACCTCCCAACTCATTTTGTAAGACCAGTATTACCCTGATACCCAAACTAGACTGTGATATTACAAGAAAACTACAGCCCAATCTCTCTTATGAATGTGTACATTAAAAATCCCATGTAATATACTAGCACACCGAACGAAGCAACATATAACCGTGATTGTACATCATAGCCAAGTGGGACTTCGGCATACAAGGTCAGTTCAATATATAAAAATCAGTGTCATACATCATACTGACAGAATCCAGAACAAAACCACATGGTTATCTCAACACACACAGAAAAGCCATTTGACAAAATTTGCTCTTTCATGATAAAAATACTCAATAGGTTAGAATAGAAGGGAATTTCCTCAACCTGATAAAGGGAAGCTACAAAAAGCCCACGGCTAACTTCATACTTATTGGTGAAAGACTGAAAACTTTCCCCCCAAGACTGGTAATACAGCAGGACGTCCACGCTCACCATTTCTATTCAATATTGTACTGGAGATGTTCACCAAAGCAATTAGGCAAAAGAATGAAATAAAATGCATCAGATTGGAGAGGAAAAATTAGAACTATCTGTATTTGAACCGGGCACACTGGTACACACCTGTAGTCCAAGATACTTGGGAGGCAAAGGATCCCTTAAACCCGGGAGTTCAAGGCTGCAGTGCTCGACAGTCGCACCTGTGAATAGCCACTACACTCCAGCCTGGGCAATGTAGTGAGACCCTTGTCTCTAAAGAACAAAACTATCTGTATTTGCAGATAACATGATGTTGAATATTGAAACTCCTTAAAAATACACACACAAACTATTAGTGTGAATAAACAAATGTAGCAAGGTTGCAGGATACAAGAACAGAAGATATAAATCAGTTGTATTTCTTTCTTTCTTTTTTTTTTTTTTGGAGACAGGGTCTCACTCTGTTGCCCAGGCCAGAATGCAGTGGCATCATCATAGTTCACTGCAGCCTCAGACTCCTGGGTTTGAGCAATCCTCCTGCCTCAGCCTCCCAAGTAGCCGGGACTACAGGTGTGTGCCGCCATGCCCAGCTAGTTTTTCTATTTTTGATAGAGATGGGGTCTTGCTCTTGCTCAGGCTGTTCTTGAACTCCTGGCCTCATGCAATCCCCTCCTCCTCAGCCTCCCAGAGTGCTGGGATTACAGACCACTGCACCTGGCCATCCACAATTCTCACTACCATCACCTGTACCACAACTCAGCAGAGTCCTACTTCAGGTTATACTGAGTTAGTGATTTCTAATCTTCAAAAATATTCTCACCCAGAGTTGTTCCACACGGACTGTTCACGGAGGCCGATTCTCAGTGTCTTCACACTTAGCACTGACCCTTGAGCAGCGTTGGTGACGTCTCTCGACTCATCAAGAGCCGAGAGAAACCACGCACAACCACCTGCTTTATTTCCTCCTTGGCGACTGATACTGCCCCCAACGTTCTCGACCCCTCAGGCGACCCTTCCCCAGTGGCTGAGTCTTAAACGAGTTTATTTCTCTGGACATATTTCTTCCAGAGAAACTAACCCAGCACTGGTCAGTGGCTTTTCCTGCCTGGCTAACAAATGAGCCACTCACACAAAAGCGTGACATCTGAAGCCCAGGTTTCTTCTTTTATTCACATAAGTATGCGTTAACCATCTTTTTAAAGAGTCACGAGATGGTCATAGGCATGGTATTCGCGTGTGTCGCTGCAACTGGTAGCGCAAAGCAGTGCCACACCATTTCAGCCACTGTGGCATGAAACAGCCATGCACAGCATGCACGCACATGAGCGTGGCTGGGCTTCAATACAATTTTATGGACACTGAAATTTGAATTTCCTTCATTTTTTAAACATTCGGAAATGTAAAAGCCATTCCCAATTCACAGCTCACACGCAAGGGCCACAGTCTGCCAGACCCTGCAGCTGACCAGGAAAAAGCGAGCGCCATTCGCGTTCCTCACATGTTCTAATGAGAAAAAGAGCAAACCCAGGTAGAGAGGAAGGGAGATGGGAAGCAAGGGAGGGAGAGAAAGAAAACGAGAGAACTGCAAGTGCTGGTTCTTTGAAACTATGAAACAGTCAAACACATGACAAGTTTAATTCAGAAAAGAAAGAAAACTTAACGTTAAAAATGAGACATAAAAACAGATGTGGCGTTTTCCTAACCACAAGAGAAAACTACTGGCGTTACACACTAATCAAACTGAAAATCTTGACGACATTGGCAATGCAGGGAATAATTATGGATTTACAGATACGGAGGAATTTTGTGGTTAAGCGCAATCAGCTGGGTTCTGATTTGGATTCTGTAGCAGCTCTGAACCTTTCATCACCTTCCTAGCTCTTTTTACAAAGTTGCAGGCACCCAAGAGCATGCAAAAAAACTCTTGTCTAGAGAAACAGAAATAAAATGGTTAGGGACAGAGGTTTCAGTTGACTTTTCCTTATTGCAGAAGCCAGTTTTGTGTCCATTTGCAAGTTCAACATTCCTTTACTCCAAATAAATTTGTCGTTCTTTGGCTTCTTTGAACTGATTATAACATCACTGTTACCTCATTGAGTTAAAAAAAAAAAAAAACCTTTAACGTGTTCATTTTATTTCTATTTTCATGAGTTACTTTAGTTTGTTGAAAATAACAAACAAACATATAGAAAAAAAAACTTACCTCCAAGTTTCTGGGAGCACTTTCAAACCTTCGCTGAGCGTTGTATTCCTGACACAGAAGGCACAAGACCGTCCGGTCTAAATACCAAGAGATAAAATACTCGACCACAAGAATCCAGGAAACGCCAGGCGCAAGGTGGCTCACGCCTGTAATCCTAGCACTCTGGGAGGCTGAGGCGGGCGGATTGCTCAAGGTCAGGAGTTCGAAACCAGCCTGAGCAAGAGCAAGACCCCCGTCTCTACTATAAATAGAAAGAAATTAATTGGCCAACTAATATATATAGAAAAAAATTTAGCCGGGCATGGTGGCGCATGCCTGTAGTCCCAGCTACTCAGGAGGCTGAGGCAGGAGGATTGCTTGAGCCCAGGAGTTTGAGGTTGCTGTGAGCGAGGCTGACGCCATGTACTCACTCTAGCCTGGGCAACAAAGCGAGACTCTGTCTCAAAAAAAAAAAAAAAAAGAATCCAGGAGAGACAGCACGGAGGGCAAACCCGGTCCACTGGCCTGGAGAGCTCTGTGGGAACACCCATTTGGCTGCGCTACGGGGGAGCACAAATCAGTTCCCCTGGGGGCAGGGGTGGGGCCTGGCCTCCTGCCTTTAGAGAGGTTCACAGGTAGCTCTAACAAGCACGAGGATTACTTACTCAGGCCAGCTGGCCACGGGCAACAGCTGCTTCTCACAGCTCCAGTGCATGCCTGTCCTCTTCCTTCTGCCCCCAACCCTCTCCACCGCTCACCTAAAACTTACCTAGCGCCTCAGGTCCTAGAGGTGGGTGGGCCAGCAAGATGACAGCAGGATGAAAACAATGGTGACACTGCCTCCCAGCGGAACAGTGTGGAAAGCATCACAGCAAACTGCCCACTTACTGGTTTCATTATAGTGACTTTCTTGATCCAGCTCTAACTCCCCCCCCCCCACATAAAAAGCCCAATCCTTTCCTCACCACTGACACCAAAGACCTAGGGGAGAGGGTTGGGGAGAAGTTTCTTTATGCAGAGCTGTATTTAGAAGCCAAGAGTATTTGCTGAGAATGCCTGACCACACCAAAAACTGTAAACAAAAGTTTGCTGAGAATCAACGAGGGAGCAAGTTTCCTTACAGAATACTAACACGGGTAAACATGCAGGACCGCCGGAGCCAGAGCATCTCCAGCAGACGCTAAAGCTAGTGGGCGAAAACAGCACGAGGAACAGGACATTTCGCTTCCAAATATCTCCTCACAATTTACTAATTACAAAGGCGAAGTTTGCAGTGGAGAAGCCTGACCAACACTTTCAGCCAAGGGCTCAAAGTGATCTTAAAGAGTGTGAGGAGCTGAAATTCCGCGCCTCTTTGCCCTGCCAAGAACACAGAACGGCTTCTTTGGTGTTCCTGCTGAAAAAGGCACATTAAATCTAAGTGGAAGGAAACATCAAACAAGCCCAAATGTTAGGACTTTCTACAAAACTGGCCAATACTTTTCCAATTTTGACCTCAAAGTAACAAAAGGAGGCTGAAGGGACACGAAAACTAGATGCATAAGCGAAGCTGGGGCAGGGAAGACAGCCAGCCACGAGGGATGTCGCTGGGGTAGTTGGCAAAATGTGATCACAGGCTGTAAGTTATGTGGTATCATTACAATACTGAATTTCCTGATTTTGATCACTTTACTATGGTTACTTAAAAAAAAAGTTTTCATTCTTATAAGACACTGACACACTTGAGGGTAAATGGGCACATCTCCAACTTACTGGGAAATGAATCAGAAAAAAAATGTGTTCATATATATATGGGGAAGAGAATATGATAAACCAAAGCAATTGGGACAAGATATGAGCAACCAGTAAATGTGGGTTGAGTACTTGGGAGCTCCTTGTACTATTCTTGCATCTTAAAGCTTAAAATTCTCAGACATGGCTCCACCTGGGCCCACAACTGAACTGACTCGGAGCCCCGACCTTTCCTCACACTCAAGATCAGGCACCCGCCTGGCCCAGCCCCTGCCAGTGACCCCACAGCCTGAACCCCGGCCAACCCACCAGGCTACAGCAAGTGAGCTCTGCCTCCCGCTGTAAATGGCGGAAATGCTCCAGCATGGATCCTCACACACGTCCACTCCATTCACTGACAATCTCCTTCCTGTGCCCTAAGAACTAGGCTCAACACTGGACAGATAGAAAGACACCACCCACCCCACCTCCCACTGGCGAAGCCCAAGCCCCACACAATCACCCTGCTGCTACCCTGGCAAGGTAGGCCTGTTGGCCCAAAGTGTGTGCAGCCACCAGAGGCTGAAGAGCAAAGACGCCAGCAAACCCGAGGTGGAGGTGGCAGCAGATCAGCTTCTGGGCTCACACTCTGGGATCTCTCCGAACCCATGCCCAGACTGTCCTCCGTGCTGGCATCCAGCTCCCCGGGCAAGGCCTTTGCTCCTCTACTGAACTCAGCTGAGCCCCCTCCCCATGGACCACACAAGGCAGATCTTCTAAACCCCGGGCAACTGCCAGGAGAGCCAGTCAGCTCACTTGTCCCCTTGAGATAGAACTGCTGCCCCAGCTCCACCCACACCAACCGCACAGATGACACAGGTAAGGCTGTGAGTCTCGAGTTTATTAAAATATTACAGCATAGAGAAGATTCAAACGGCTCCACGTGGTGTTTTGAAATTCATCCCAACTGTAGGCTGAGTGACCTGCAGGTTGGACAGACTGCCAAAGTCCTGGAACAACAAAATGGATTCTGTGTGAGCAGCATATCGGTGAGGTCTGTGGTCAGAGCCCCAGTGCCACTGCCGGGCTGTGCTTGCTAGCCTCCACCTGCGGGGGTGAGGCCGGAGGGACGCAGCAGAAACAGGGCTTCTTCCTCTCAAAGGCACCTGGCAGAGATCTGAAGGACCTGTCACTCCAGCTGTCAGCCACCAGGGCCTTACACACCTCCCACTTTCTCACAGGTGGTGGTGACCTTTCCTCAACACACAGCTGACCACATGGCACCCCACTCATGCCGCCCTCTGACTTTCCCCCATCCTGCCAAGCTGTTTTTCTCCTTGTTCTCAGAGCCCCGTCATAGAGCTCTGAAGCAGGGCTTCTCCATCTTGGCACTATCCACATTCTGGGCTGGACATTCTGTGTTCTGCACAGGGGGTATCCTGTGCAGTGTATAAAGCTTAGCACAATTCCTAGCCTCTACCCAGTTGTCAGCCAGGATGATCCCCACTAGCTGTGACAACTAACAATGTGCCTGGACATTACCAAATGTACCCTATGACAAGTCTGCCCCTTTGAGAACATACAGTGCCTCTCCCTTTCCAGAGCAGAGCTATCGCTAACCCAGCTGACACCTGTGAAGGGCCCAAGCACACAGGCGCCAGGCAGAGCGGAGGACAAGAGCTGGGCCTGCCCAAGCGGGCTCAGGCTAGTGAGTGGGACGAAAAGCTGAAGGGCCCACTGTGTACCTAGAACTTAACGTCCTATTTGAACAGAAACCTATTTTACAGTTCAAATTAAAAAGCTGCATTCAGGACAGTGGTTATTTCAGGAGGAAAAGAATCATAGTAGGTGTTAGCTATCCGGATGTTCTGAAGCTACGTGGAAGGTACATGGAGTTCATTTTGTTCTTTATCATCTTTCTGAACATCCTAAACATTTAATGACCATAAAAAAGGGAAAAATGGGAAGTTGCTCAAAATCACCAACAGCATGCTGGACTTTGAAGCCTATGTTAATTTCATCAAATTTCATGTAACAGGACTAAGATAAGCCACATAAGAGAAACACATCAAAGTGTATTGATACCCGTGAACAATCTAAATACTGCCTCCATGTTATGTGGAAATGAGACCACAGCTCTTTTCTGAGTGGTTTGCATTTGGACTCTTATGTCTATATGCAATGAATTCTCCAAGGGAAAGCAGGCAGAATGAAGAGAGCCAGGGTTGAAACAAAGGGGGCAATGCAAGCCAACCATAGAACCAAGAGAGAAAGCCAGAGGCGGCCACTAGGTTTGGGAATTACGATCTTGTGCAGCAAACTCAACACATACAACTCTTAATAACCAGCTACCCCCGTTCTGAAAGCAGTCTAATTTAGCAGTGAGATGTGTAGATGGGATTCCCAATTCTGCTATTTACTAGCTATGTAAAAAGTTAGCTTATCAAAATGAACAGCAAACTCCTGATGGTTCCTGACCAAAGATGGCCCACTTTAGGAATCCAGCAGACACTTACCAAAAGTTTCAGCATCTCCTTAGTGTCAGGATCTACTTCAATGATCTCCTGATCCAGAGCTGAGACCTGAAAGGAGAAGAGACAGGCCCAAATTATCAATCAATGAGCTCTCTCACTTCTGCTTCAGATTCTTAAGTAAACAGGCAGAAAAACAGAGGGTGGAGTGGAATAGGATCTCACAAGGTGAACAGTCTGCTACAGTAACAAAGGCCCCAATGACCTGTTCCCTGGTTTTATCGTCTCATGTCCCCATTATTTGTCTATTCAGTGTTCAGAAAACCTAAAGACTAGGTCAAGACTAGGCTTAGGGAATACTACATTAGAGCAAATAAACAAGAAGGCATAACAGCAGTTATCAAACGTCACGAAAGGCTATCGTGAAAAATGGAATGGACTTATTTAACAGGCCCAAGAGAGCAGAATTGAGGCTAACAAACAGGTAGTTGAATTATAGGGACCTAGAGCTGGTGAAGGGGTGTGTGGATAAAAGACGACCTCAGATTCAGCTGAGGTCCCTCTGGAAGACAAGAGCCTCAAAGTGGCCGCAGGAACCCACTGCTTTATCATTGAGAATGATGAGCAAGAGGCCCCAAGACCCAGAAAGTTTACCTCTGGAACATAGTTATCTCTCCTCTCTCTCTCCTCCTCCTGCAGCTTGATGGAGATACCTCTCACCGGGCCTCTCTGAATCCGCTTCATCAGATGTGTGACGTAGCTACAAAGTACACAGGCCCAAGGAGAACAGCGAGAACACACATCAACTCCCACTGGTACCCAGAACATGTGGATGCATAAATATCAGTTTCGGCTCTTTTCCACAGTGAGAAGAGAGGACTCACCATCCTAGGCCCTCCTGCACAGGCAGAACTTCTGCACACAGAGCTCCACTTAACTGAGCACTCATTCCTGTCCTTTTGGCCTGTCACTCTATTCAAACTCTCCTTCAAGGCTACCCCCTTGCAAAGCTTTCACTGCTCTCGCAGCCTTCGTTTTCTTTCCTCCAAGTTCAAATTCACAAAATTTAGCACTTAACCTGTTGGCCTTTACTGTGCATAAAGTCGTCCCAGCTATACTCTTACTAATCTTTTGCAGTAATTGCAACAGAGAAAAACATTTATCAAAAGTGACACCCAAAAGCAACAGGCATAAACGGTGGCTACCTTTCGGCCAAGTGTCACCGCCAGTCATGTACCAGTCACCCCACTAGGAAGCCATGCGAACGCAAATCCCCAGCTTTCCTTCGGAGCAGCAGGGGCTCGTGCCAACAATACCGCCACGGCACAAAGTCTCCTCGCGAGTCGGAAGAGACCGAGCCGCGGGCCTCAACTCACCCTGCTATCTTGTTGCGGAGCTTCTTGCTGGGAATAATGGCGATCTCCTCGCACACGCGCTTGTTCGTGTGGAAGTCATTTCCCAGACGCGTGTAATACTTCTCGATGATGACCCGGGCCGCCTTCTTCACGGTTTTGGTGCGAACGCGGCCCTGAGGATGGAGAGGACAGGGTCACCGCGAGCCAGCGCTAGCTCCTGGGCTCGCAAGCCGGGCTGAGGCGGGAGGAGGGACGGACCGGGCAGAGCGGGGCGCCGGGTCGGCGCGGAGGCCAGCGGCCTGCTGCGCCCCAGCCTGACAGGGCTCGCGCCCGCCCGGCCAACACCTCCCCTTGCGGGCTGGGGAGGCCACGGCAAGCGGCGGATGGAGGCCGATGGAGGAAGATAGAGGCCCTGGATCAAAACACCTACCATGTTGGCGGGTCCTCAGTAAAAGAGGAAACAGGAAGCACAAGAGAGGCCTATAAAGCGCAGCCAGAAAGTCGCTTCCGCCCAGCCAGGAACGCACGGGGCTCGCTTGAGAGCCCCACAGCGGCCCCTGGCGGAGCGGGGCGGAAGTGCAGGCGGCGCCCCGGGCGAACGTCTGTCCGGCCCCGAGGCTGAGGCTCCGGGCTTCGTCGTCTTGGGCGGGGTTCTCTGGCCTCTAACCAGTCACTGGATCGCCGGTTTGATGTGCTTGGTACTAAGGCGGTGCATTTCGTCCTTGCACGCCCGGGACAGAAGGGCAGGCTCGGGAAGACTAAGGCAGGCAGGAGATCCAGGGCCGTGGGAGGCGGGGGATGGCGGCACCCTCCCAGTCCGTGATCAGAGACTTGTTACCGACCTGGCGGAGACAGGTGCGTAGGGGAGCGGTTTATCTCATTTCTTCCGGGTCTTTGCTCAAAAGTCGCCTTAAGAGAGGGGCTTTCCTTCCAACTTATAAAATAGCTCCGTCGCTATCCCTTTAACGCTCTTAATAGTGTCTCGGACTTGTCACTTGCCTTGCCTTAGTTTTCTCACCTAGGGGTGAGCTCCATGACAGCAAGGACTACTGGTCTGTTTGGCTGAAATCCAGTGCTTAGCACAAAGGAAACCCTCAAATATTGAAATGAATAAAGGGCCCAGTTCAATTGCAGAACTCCCAAGTGAAGGCGCCTTCTCCTTCCACTGTCTCCGGCTGTTCCTACCATACGGACCCCCAAACCAGGCCCTACTGAAGCCGCCAGTGCAGGCTGCCCCCACTGGCCTCGTCAGCATAGGGCCGGCCGGCTCCCTCTGGTCCCTGGGCTGACGGGAGTCCTAGGCACCCGCCTGACTTAAAGTCGGGCTGCCAAAGGCTGTGCCTCGTCCTGGCCAACTGCCCTGACCACTCCAGTCAGGCTCTTTCAAGTGAAGAACAGGAAGTCCTCACTCTGAAAGCACCTGGACAAGGAGAGAGAGAAGGGAAGCCTTATCTCTAGAATAGCAGAGCAAGAGGGGACTAAAAGAAAGGGTCAGCATCTCCTCAGAGTTGCAGAAGCTTACTTCCCCAGCAAACTGCCAAGCAAGCTGCTGCAGGCCAGGATAAAAGCTTAGGCAGCTCACCCTTGGGGCGAGGGGAATCCCCTACCCTGCACAAAGTGATTTCTTGCACCTCAACATGTAAGGAAGGGATGATTCAGTGTGCAGGGTTTCCTCCTCTTTAGACTAAATTGGAGTCTCCCCAAACATCAGTCCAAACAGCTGGGCCCAGGTCCGCTACACCAAAAAAAGTCAGCAGCAGACCCTGTGACAAATCCTGGGGACTGTGAGAGAGTCCAGGTGATAGGGCTCCCTGATGAATAGCAAAAAGCAAATTACTCTCTCTCAGAAAGGAACTGGGTCAGCACAGGTCAGTCCAAACGGATTGGAAGCCTCCCAAGAAGACACAGACCAAAGCTTCCAGGAAAAGCCGAGAACAAGTGGCTTCTGCGGACAGTGACACCTGAGCAGAATGCTTCCAGCATTCTGCAAGCTGGACCTGGAGGCTGTGAGGAGCTCCAAGAAGCTTAAATGTGAGGGCTTTTTATACCTGGGCTAGAAGCATCCACCCACTGGAGAGTCATCTCCAGAAGTGCATTTGACCATGGAAGTGACCAAAAAGTACTGACAGGGACAGATCTCCCACATGATCCCAATTATTCCTGGGCTGGAATCCTATCACAGAAAATCCAAGGAAATGAGTTGTTATTCTGGAATCTTGTTACCCCATTACCCCCCTTGCTCCCAGACCTCAGACACAGAGACAAAACCACAACTCTGCTGCAACGTGTTTATTATGTGCCAAAAAAACTACACCACAGCTTACTCCACACATCTGTAGGAGAGTGCAGTCTTGCCTGCATATACTACAATGAGGTAGAGACTTCACACACAGCTTCACAAAACCCACAGAGTAGCTGGGATATGCAACAATGCAACGTCAGCTCAGCAGGAGGGGGGTGGGTTATGACACTGGTTCTTTGGCACACAGCTTCCCTAAGAGGGGCAAGTAATTAAAAAAGAAAAAAGAAAGATAGAAAGGAAAAAGTCAAGTTTTCAAATTCCAGTAGCATTTCAGTCAACTGCAACTGTTGTTTCATACATTCCTCAAATGAAAAGCGTAAGGGATGGGAACTTGCCCCCTCTAAGAGAAAGGGCTCCTGTGAGCCTTCATCTGCCCCCACCAAAAGCAGCCCTTTTTTTTAGCTCAGTTACAAAAGAAAAAAGTCCTGTGACTTTGTGATTAAAAACTTCTGTCAACCCCCCCCTCACATAAGTGCAACTTAAGAAGGTGCAATAAATCATTTAAAACTATATACAGCAGCCGCTCAAACACCGTTTATCCGGTCCAGTTTCAAATAAAACAAAAACAATTATTTTTTCTTGGTTGCAAATGCCTTCATTTGCAACTGTGAGAAACAGTGACCAGCAGTCCCCCAGACACAAATTTGCTATAATGTTAAAAGCTGCCAGGAAAGAAAAAAATCTCTTGTTCCAAACGACTTAAAAACTGTTTTAAGGAGTGTAAAAAGGAACCGGTAAAAACCCTCGAGCGTAAAATATGAAATATGATTTTGGTTTAAATGAAGAGCAAAGTCTCCTTGTTGTTTACAGTAAAAAACACCAGCTGAACACTCAGTTTATGCCGTTCAGGTGGGGGTTAAATAAATGGAAAGGCACTGTATGGCAACTGCAAGAATGAAACCAATGAGACCTGCACATCATCACCATCAGTATTGCAAGGAATGTAAAAAAAGCGCTTTTAATAAATAAACCTAGGTGTAGGCATCCGTGTCAATACCTTCTGGACACGTAGTTCTTTTTTGCTTTTTCATCGGCAAAATGAGGAACTAAAATCTGGGAAAACTACAGAGTCGCTTGGAGGGTGCGCCAGAGGGTCCTTGCCCTGGCACACCCCCTGAAAACAAAACCCGACAAAACTCATTGTGCATTAATTAGTGCAGAAACAAAGACAGATTCAGCAAGTGCAAAGGTGACTACGATTTTCCCTTGTCCTCGGGAAGCCAGCTCCCTGGTCGCCAGTGGCAAGGTGGTACAGGCTGTCGCCTGACCCGCCAGCTTTGGGCGCCACAGGCTGCTGGGCAAGGCCAGCTCCTCTAGCTGGAATCTCGATTCTTCTGGTTCCTCATCAGGGGGCTGTGGTGGCGCAGGCCCTCCATGCTGTGCCGCCAGTGCCAGCAGCTCCGGCAGAAGTACTTGAAGCAGACCTGGGTTGGGGGAACAAAAAGGGGGATGCCCCGGTTAGCACCAGCCGCAGGAGCCACTGCACAGGGGGCTTGCTCTGCCGATAGCCTCTGTGGGGTCAGAAGAGCTGGTCCCCCTGGGGCCCTCTCACCCCAACACAGAAGTCTGATCAACCATCACAAGTGCAACCTCAGTGTTTCTAAGGGCACCCTTAAACATGCTGGGCTCCTAGTGTGTAGGAAGACTGTCAGCTTCTCTCATCCCCTCGAACCACCGCAGCTGCTCTCCCACTCCCCTGCCCTTCTCGCCTCCTACAGAGCAGCTGCATCACACGGCTGCTCATGTGGGAGAACGTTTGAAGACATTGACTACAGATTCTATAGCAAGGCAACATGCCTTCTTCTTCCCACTAGCAGAGGGGAGATGACTGGGTTATGTGCCTCAGTCGCAGTCCCCCCTCTTGCTATGGAACTCAGGGGCAAGCCACTGACCTGAGCAATTGTCTGAAAAAGGAGGTCATCTCTGAAAGATACTCATCCATAAAAGCCTGTTAGAAGAGGCTGATCAGAAAGAGACTTGTTCGCAGGCTTTACCTAATAATCAGAACTTCAAATTCTCACTTGGGAACCTCAGTTTGACTACCAAAACCTGAGCAACAGCATCGCTATGCAAAAAAAAAAAAAAAAAAAAAAAAAAAAAAAAAAAAAGCCTCTGCTAAGCATGGATGGACTGCTACTGTCCTAAGAGGCCCCAAACTTCCCCTAAAACTTACCAAATCACGATGAAGACCAGCAACACTGACACCAATTGGAAACTAGTTAGAAACAGAATCTCAGGCTCCTCCCAAACCTACTGAATCAGAATCTGCTTCAAATAAGACCCTCAGGTGATGTGTACAGTAAGGTCTGAGCAGCACTGCCAAACACACCCATGCTCCACCATCCAGAAACATTCAATAGCAAGCTGCCACACTGCCTTCTGCCTCTTTTTGACAACCCAGGTGAAAATATCAAAGCAGTCCAGAGATTCACAGATAAAGAGGGTCCTTGGGTAGAGAAAAATTAGTCTAGAAGGCCTCAGAGTTAAAACAGCAGCACCTGGTGCATAGGTACTGCTGACCACACCCACCCAGGTTTCTATCATCTATAAAAACTCTGTCAGCACCAGTGCCATACTGCGTGGCAGCATCTCAGCAGGGAGCAGGCCCAAGTGTCAAGACTTGATTCAACAAGCTTTCCCAAAAGTGCTGGGTCAAGCGTTCTATAAGATATTACTGCAGTCTGCTCTATGCTCTCAGACATCATGAGGTACACCTTGCAATGCTGACATTCAATGTCATGAACTTGGCATTACAATTTTTAATTGAGGGCAGGGACTTCACAGACTTCTTGTTGCCCAGGGGACTCACCTGATCTCGGCAGAAGAAAGGACCGGGCTGAGAACTACAGATATGACACAGAGAATCTTCTAGGTAGGGATCAATCTGAACCTGCACAAAAGTAAAATAGGAGGATGAAGTAGATCCTCTCTCCAGGAGGCCAGCTGGGCTAGAAGAGAAGGGCACACGTAGGAGTACGGGACGTCTGCCTGTTTTAAAGGAGGCCCAGAGAGAATTACAGGCAGAAAGGACAGACTCACACACTATGCAGAGCCAGGCTGGCTGCCCCCAAGATTCAAGCAGCCACACCTAATGCCTGGCCTTCTCAGCAAACTATATGCCAGCCCTTTACCATCTGGCAATAGCCAAGTATGCAGAGGATTCAGGAAAGGCTGGATAACGGGAAGTCAGGCTACTCAGCAGTGCCAGACAAGTAACACAGTGAGGGCGGGCACGCTGAGGAGGTTCAACAGTCGCACATTCCTCCCTCCTGAGCTGACAAGACCAGTCCCACTCCTGAACCCTAACCTCATGTTAATTCTCAGCACTTTGGCTCACTTCTCTGAGTATACACCCAGCACAGATACAGCTTTAATTTCAGGCTTCTCCTGGGTAGTAACTGGCACAAGCCCCTCTCAGATATCCCAGAATAAGGGCATAAACCAGCGAACTCACCTTCTTCGTGAACTTCGTGGTTTTAATTTCCACAAAAGCAGCACTGACTGCTTTCAGGTAACTACGTTGGTTATTGAAAGTCACACGACCAGATCCTAGGAACAAGAGATACAAGCTTACCTTCTAACCAAATTCTCCCAAATGCCAGTCTTTAATGCTCAGGAAACCCTGTTTCAATACCAGTGCTGTCCATCAGAAATATAATGTGAGCTACTTATGTAATTTTAAATTTATATTGGCCACATTGAAATAAAAAGTAGTGGAATTTTAATAATATATTTTATTTAACCCTGCATATCCAAAATATTATCATTTCACATGCAGCACTAGCTGTGTTTCAAGCACTCAATAGCCACATTTAGCTGGTGGCTAACATATTAGTGCAGTTATACACCATGGAATGGGGGAAGGATGTGCAGAACAAAATGGGAAGGGAAGGGACTCCTCCAGTGCAGGCAAATGCACAGGTAAGGAAGTTTAAAGGGGTCCAAGTGGAAACCAAAATGCACATAGAATGCTTCTCTGAAGGGTAGACCCAGCAGTAAAACCCTTCTTGGCCTAGAGGTACTCTGGAGGCCTAGCAAGACCCGGAAGAAGCCCGATCCTGCCAAATGCTGCCTCCACCCCTGCAGCCCTTGTTCTTAATCTGCAGCGAAGCACTGATGAGCACACAATGCTCCTTCCTGACCAGATTCCGTGTGGGTGGGCAGGGTAAGCATTTGGGGAGGTGGGTTAGCCACATCTTGATCAGAGAGTTCAGGCTGTGCTTCACCTCCAAACCCCACTACTGAGATTATTCTGCCGTGACTGGTGAATTCATCTCCTTTCCCAGAGGGGCTGATCAAAACCTAGTGGTTAGGCCCACAGACTCCCCTGAGCTGGAAGAGCACAGGCTATGACTATACTCTGTTGCCTGAGTTACTCAGTAAGTCCTCCTTCAGCCTGACCTGGTCTCTGACCCTAGACAACGCCAGAGCTTTTTAAGAACTTTAAATAAAGGAAATCAGGCAAGTTAAGAAGAGTGTGACCTTTTAGTGAAATATTACCTGTTGTCTGTCCCAAACTATTTAGCTGTAAACTCTAAGATTCCAACAAAGTTCCTGCCTCATCGTCACCTCCTATAGTCTCCAATCACTTTTTTCCCATCTGCACGGGAGATGGAGGTAGAAGACTGGGTGCAGGGGGCCCAGTGCTGGTGATATGTCTAGAAAAAGATGCTCTGCTGCTGGTATATGCTGATCTGCAGACGTGGGTCAGCCTCTTTCTCCCCATTCCCGCAGGAAAAGTATCACAATCTTAGTCTCCCAAGGGCCACCAAGCTTTCCCACACAGAAGTGGGACACTTACCAATGGGATACTTGTGCTTATCTGTGTCAATCCCAGCATACACCACGCCCCCAAATAGGTCATTCAAGATGGCTGCCAGGGCCTCGGCGTTGAGCATCCCATGCAGAGCACCCACGAACACCGTCCTGCTGGGGTCAAGCCTCTGAGACGGGCTCCGGACAAAGTTGCTGTCAGCCAAGACCCAGGGGATCACCTGCACCTGAAAAACCACCCAAAGGTATATCAGCCCTGGCAAAAAGCCTGAGAGAGAGGCTCCTGCTAGCACGGCACATGCTCTGGAGTCACTAACGCTGGGTCTGCCAAGGCTTCGCACAGGTGAAAAGGCATTACCGCCCGGTCTCGGGCTCACGGGCAATCAGTAAACCACCTTACTCCAACCCAACTAGAGTTGACTTTTACTGAATCCATGCATCAGGAATGGTGGAAGTAAAAAAATAACACTCATCCCAGAGAGTAAGCAAAAAAGTACCAAACTGTCATGCCCAGGAGTCCAGCACTCCATCACCACCTCTAATTCTGTGGTTCCAACAAAGGGCCACAGACACTAAACAGAAAGCATGACCTGGAGTTCTCAAGAACAGAAGATGCACAGAGAAATTAAAGGAGCCTGAAGGACAGAGAAGCAGGGATGCTCACAGTATTTGTGTGAGATGGTCACTGGCCTCACCTGGCTCCCCCCCCCCCCATGCCGGGGCAGTGGGATTAACTAGAGAGAGAGGGTAGAAAGTCATACACAGGAGACCCCTGAGGTCTTGCAGAGCCGAGGAACACCAGGGGGCAGGAGCTGCCTCTTCAGAGGTTGATCCTTTGCCCCTGAATCTCCTGAGCCTAGAAAAAAACCTGGTATGACAGGCAGAGGATTCCACAATGAAACGAATCACTGACGACCCGTGTTTTGGGAAGATCTAAAAAAAACTGTCTTGAAGCAGGAAGAGATCTGAAGCAGAAACCAGCCAGGAGGCAAAGCAGGAGTTCAGAGGATAGGTGACTCAGGCTTGGACAAGGCTGGCAACAACGGGCATGGAACAGGCCAAGACTGAGGAGATTCTTCAGTGAAGTGTCTGCAGCACTAAGCCTGCACAGGCATGGTGGGCAAACAAGTGAGAAGCAAGACTGAGGGGGCTAGGCCTACCTGAGAGGGCCTAGCAGAAGTTACCAGAGGAGCCAATTTCATTACAAGATGAAAAAGCCTATTTTTCAACACAGTAGAATTTGGGGTTACAGGACATCCCAAAAAGGGCCCCACAGGAAGGTGGAGCTCAGGTAGCACATGAGGCTAGAGGAGTGAATTTGGGTCTAAAGTAAGAGCAGAGCCATAAAGGTGGGTGATTTATCTGAGATGGAAAAGAAGACAGGAAGGAATCAAAGACGGACTATGCTGGTGGCGGTGGGGAGGCAAACACAAAGGAAAAAGAAGAGTTGGAAAGGTAGGGGACTGAGATGCAGACGACAGCCAATGGATCAAAGATACTAAACCCTGTGAGGAGGGAGCAAGAGATGGGAAGGTGTCCACAGGGGCACTGAGGAGGAGGAGGGGCTCTACCTATGGATATGGCAGTCTATGGTTGTGCAAGCAGGAGGCAAGGAAGAGGGAGCACATTCTCTAAGTCTTAGAATATAAATATAGTGAGATAATTGCATGAGTTTCACACAGTAAGAAAGAAGAGAAGGGAAGCTGTGGGTCCTCATGGGCAACCAGAAGATGAACTTTGCCCTGTCACTAAGACAGAACACGGACCAACACCAGGAAACATCTATAAAACAAAGAGCCAGCTTTGTTACATGGATTGTTTATTTTAAATCTAATGTGACTGGCCCAATAAAATAGGCATTTCCACCCTAACCTTATAGAATTTGTTTTTTGAGACAAAGTCTCACTCTGTTGCCCGGGCTAGAGTGCAGTGGCATCGTCATAGCTAACAGCGACCTCCAACTCCAGTGCTCAAGTGATCCTCCTGCCTCAGCCTCCCAAGTAGCTGGGACTACAGGCACACACCACCACACCCAGATAATTTTTCTATTTTTTGAAGAGATGGGGTCTCACTCTTGCTCAGGCTGGTCTGACTCCTGACCTCAAGCAGGCCTCTTGCCTTGGCCTCCCAGAGTGCTAGGATTACAGGTGTGAGTCACTGTGCCCAGCCAGATTTTTTTTGAAAATAGACTTTACTTTTTAGAGCAGTTTTAGGTTCACAGTAAAACCAAGCAGAAGGTACAGAGTTTTCCCACATACCCTCTGCCCCCCAGATGCATAGCCTCTCCCAGTATCAACATCCTACACCAGAGTGGTACATTTCACTGACACATCACCACCCACCCAAGCCCACACTTGACATTAGGGTTCACTCTGGGTGTCTGTTGTACATCCTGTGGGTTTGGACAAATGTGTAAGAACACGTGTCCACCATGATAGTGCCGTACAGAACAGTTTCACTGCCCTAAAAATCCTTTGTGCTGTGCCTATTCATCCCTTCTTGTTAAACCCTTGGCAACCACTGATCTTTTTACTAAAATAGGCATTTTAGTTTCCCATTTTATAGATAAGGAAATGAAGTGTCAGAAATATTAAATATCTAGTCCAATATCACAAAAGCGATACGCTCTAGAATCAGATTTTAAGAAACACCGTACCAATTCCTGAGATCAAAACTTGCCTGGTTAAAGTGGAGATTCCTAAACTCCACCCAGACATTCAGTTAATGATAAGGCCCAGGAATCTGCAATGAGGTCCCCGGGTAAGATAACTCCCATGTCACAAACCCGATGATAAGGACACACAGGCTGATACCAGAAAGGTGTAAGAAGAGAGAATCATATGGAGAAAACTACGGAACTAATGAAGCCCTGAGCAGGAGGGAAGGAGTAACCCCTGTGGGTGTGGACTAAAGGGAGTTCGCCCACCACAGACTGAGAGGTCAGAAGGCACAGCCTGAGGGCAAGACTAGGGAGAAAGAGCTGTAGGTTTCATCAGTTAAGTTCAAGTAGAGAAAGCTGCTGCTCTTGATTTCATCTCTAAGACAAGAAGTTTGAGGCATAAGTGTTGACTAGAAAAAATAGAATAAAGGCTGGAGACTGGTTTGATCTCTGTGTGTGTGTGTGTGTGTGTGTGTGTGTGTGTGTGTGTGTGTGTGTGTGTGTGTTTACACCCCATTAAGGCCCAAAGTTGTTTTCTCTTTTTTTCCCCATGTATTTGAGAAAAATTTATTGTATTGCTGTATTTACCATGAGGCAAGAAGAGCAAGAATACTCCTTGCCTACAGCTTGTATATCCTCCCACTCCAAGAAAATCCAGTGACCCAATATGCCAATTACCATGATCCAGATGGCACACCAGCCTAACTCACCTCCTTACAGCGCATTCTTCGGCTGGACATCTTGAAATAATATTCACTCAGTCCATCTGGGCTCAGCGGGTCATGAGAGCAAGCCTGAAGCAAGGCCCGGACAGACTTCTCTAGTTCGAAGACCAGATACACATACCCTATGCCCAATGACAGGAAAGATAACATTAACATCGCTCAGGTGGCTACCCCTCAGCCTTGGCTTTGTAGCAGGGAGTTTCTTCCAAGAAAGAGGCCTTGGGTTTAAGATACACTTTTGTCCTACTCCAGAAAAGTCTTGTAGAGTGGAAGCACTTGTTATGCCAGATGCCCAGGCCAAGGAGAGAGATGTGCACCATCTCCCACCCTAGTATGGGAAAGGGCTGGCAAGCCGGGACAGAGGGTCCCACCATGACCACTGCTCTCCATCCCAGAACACACAGCAAACTCAAGTCAGCAGAGGCAGGCATTTCCTGAGGTCAGGAGAATGGCAGGTACCGCTTTAAAAGCCTAGTTAAACCACAGGTCCAGTTCACCGAAGATGGGGCACAGTGAAAATAGCACCTGCTCCTTTCTACAGGGAAGGGATCTCATTTCAGACCAGTGAGGAATCAGATTGTTGGTCCTTGTTCCTGCCAACTCCAAAGGGATCTCAGAATTAGGTCAGGCAACAGCGTAACTGGGCAGGAAAGGCAGGCAAGGGAAAGCTTTTCAGTTGCCTCGTTTTGAGAGGAAAGGCCCTGCTGGGGTTCAGGTTTAGAGGGAAGCGTACAAGGAAGGGATATCGGAAGCAGCTCCTGTTGCTGTGAAGTATGGTCAGAGGGAACGTTAGCTGGAAGAATCAGAAGGGTGTGCTCAGTTGAAGAGAAAGTGCTGATGGCTGAAAGGTCGTGCCCTGGAGTGCCCCCCACATTACCAGCATGCGTCTGTGACATCCCAGCACCCCTTGGTGCAGTTATGTACTAGCGAGGGGAATAAAAAAGCTCCTACCACGTTTTTATTACCTTTAGGCATATTACCTTTGGGAGGACACCGGGGGTGCTTGCCATCCTTACCAGGCCACTCCACACTCAAAGAACCAAAAACACGGAAGGTATTAACCAATCCAGCTGCAAAAAAGAGAAAAGGCAGTGGAAGCTGAGGCACCATCCTCCCCAGTAAAGACACAAGCCCAGGATCGCCAGTGCGCTCCCCCTGGCTCATCCCCCTTGATGAACAAATCAGAGTGGACCTCTGGTCTCAGGTGACAAGTGTAAGGACCAGACACAAAGTCACCACAGGAGTCTATGAAGTGCACTTCTCCCCTCCGCCGCTGTCATACTCTGAGCTCAGGTAGAGATTCAGCCCCTGCCCTCAAATCCAAGTTTCATGCTCCTGAAAGACATGCCCCACCGTCACCTCTGGAAGCAGGCGGTCTCGGAGGTAGCTCACCTTCCGTAATATCCCAAGGAACACCTCCTAGGAACACCTTGCAAGAGTAGATGGGGTTCTTATAGTTCCGGGGAGGAAGCTGGCCACTCCAGGTACAGGTGGCTTCATTCACAGCTTTGGTAGAAGACAAAGGGAGAAAAAAGGGGAAGGGAGGTGCGTATCAGAGAATGAATAAAGCCTCCACCCTTCCCTAGGTGAACTTGTTCAGAAAGAATTAGACTGCCTATGAGCTTATTAGCCTGGCTGCCTGAGGGAACAGCCATGACTATTCTGAAAAGCAAGAAACCTATGTCTCACCAATTCACTCAGTCAAGTATGATAATCCTAATTGACTAATTCTGTTCCCACTAAAATTGAAAGGAATACCAAACCAGATGTAGAGAGTAAAAATTATCACACCCCAAGCTATTTTCAAACATATAACTGATATGCTAACTACAAAGCACTTTTATCTAGTTATTGCTTATAGTATTAATTAAATTTATAATTACTTGAAAGTAAACAGAACAATTATGTATACAATGTCCTACAGGCATATTGGTACAAATGGGCCTTTTCCCAATGTTCAAATAAGGAATGTTCTATTCTGTTTTCTGGTCTTGGCTCTGAACTCAATTACAGAAGTTAGGACACTGCCAATAAAAACCACCGCTAGCACCCCAAAAAGACAGAATATCACAATTGTTCTCCAAGCCAGAACCATGCCTCACCCACTGCCAGAGCTATCTTTATAGCACCTGAACAGACACTGGGCCTTCTTTGACACCAACAATGTACAATAATGGATTTGTCCCCAACCCCTCAGCTTTCTATCTCTATGTCAAACTTGTTTGTCCAAACCCACTGCAAAGTTTCTCTGACTCAAATATCATGTTAAGAAACCCTTCTTGCTGATAGGTTAGGAACTATCTTCCATTTAGCCTACCCCTAACTATTTCTACAGGCCTGTTATTGGTGACCAATTCAACCTTTTAAGTCTTTAATCTTGTCCCAGCTCAGATCTGGAAATCTGTGCCTTTCCAGATCAGAGACTGGCCTTAGTGGGGACTGGCTAGTCCTTGCCCATTTTATCCGCCTTCAGCACTGAGGCAGACAGCCACTGACAGAACCATTGTTTTCATTGAGGATAAGGATATGGAAAGCCATTCCCTAAAAGGCACAGGCCCAATGTATTTCCACAGCAAGAAATTGGGTGCTGTCAACAGTATTTCATGACAAAAACAAAAGTCAATATAATGGCTTCATCCAAAAGCATGATAATGTCATTTCATAGGAAAACAATGGCACCAGAGAAAGTACAAATAGGGGCTGCTAAAACCAATAGGTGAGTAGGGCAGCAGCAATGTTAAGGGAGAATGAGGTCTGGCCCAGCTCTGTGAATACAAAGACAAGACCTACTGAAGCCTACGGAAACAAATGGAATGGAGAAACTTAACATTCACTTTGTCATCAATTCCAGGGCCCCAGAATAATAGTTGATGAATGTCTTCCTGATATATTTATAGACAATGACAGATAGCTCATTTACTTCCAAGCACTGGTGTAAGATGAAAAGCAGACTTAATACATGTTTAAGATAATTTAAATGACAGAACCAAAAGGATTCCTAAGAGGCCGGAACACCTGGGGACATCCCTTACCTTAGAGGTTGACAAGTGGACCCCCCCCCCCAGACCTCCCTGAGTGCACCTATCAGAAAACCTTGGGAAAGAAAGCTCTAGCATGGGTTATGTCTGACATGTCTTTGAATTAGAAAGTGGGGAGGACAGACAAAATCCTGGGCATCATCTCTGGGGTTTCTCTTGAGGACACCCACTCATGAAAGAACTAAAGGCAAGAGCAACACACAATCTCCACAGAAGGGCACAAATGACAGATGGATCCAAGTCCTTACGCTGTGGCACAGTGCTGTGCACCAGACTATCTGCCTCCTTCCTCTCCACTTAGCCTCAAAGAAGTTCCAGCGTCTGTCCCCATTAGCACTTAACTCCACAGAAATACCATTCTTTGCAGAGCTGGAGACTCTGCCATGCAACCAAGCCTCTTTTAGACAGTTCACAAGTGTGTGACCTAAGATCACTTCCATTCTGCTCCCACAATGGGGCCCCAGGTCCCACATGTGCTCAAGCCACACTCACCTGCAGCTTGCCGGTGCAGCCTGGCCTCTCTCTCTATGCTGAAAGGGTCTTTGGGAGCTTCAAGGAGGTCCCAGGATGGCCACACAGAGGCTCCCGGCCATCTCTTTGAAGCACTGGTTGGGGAGGGAGTGACAGCAGCGAGAGCAGCTTGCTCTTGGTCCATCCGGGACCCAACCCCCATCTTTAAAGGGTCTCTGGGACCACCCCCGGTCAGAGACAGGAAGGGTAGAGGAGGGGAAATGCGAAGGCTTGACTAGGGGAGGAAAAAGGAAGACAGAGGTTTTTAAAGGACAGTTTTGTTATAAAGTAATAATCACATCATAGAAAGCATGAAAAATACCTTAGTTTAGCATTTGATGTATTTTCCTTTTAGACGTTCTTCCTATAAATTCTTAAGATTAGTTGTAGATACACTATAATTTAAACAAACTATCCTCTCCCCATTCACCATTTCTTTTCATATTGCCAGTCTTCAAAACTATTTTAAATCTGCTTATCATACTCTGGTTAGGGAACAAGGTACATTTCACTGACCCATTCTCCTATTATCATTTTTGATACTTTCCAAGTTTTCAGAATCATAAATAAAAATTTTTAAGATGTAGCTTCTTTATATTTTGTGCTCTTTGGTCAGATTCCTAGAAGTAGAATGCCAAAAATGCTTTCTATGAGGGCTCTGTGTTCTATCAGAAACGGGAACATGAGTTTCACTACAAGCTGGTGTCAAGGCTTTAAATTCTACTTTAATTGGGTAAAATGATAGTGTATTATCAAAAAACTTAAAATAACTAGTTGACAGTATTTTATGTAGGTTCAAATAAATACTGCCTCTACTTCCTCTTCTCTGAGTTGTCTCATTATCTCTTCCCCAGTTAACCCCTGGGGTGGGGGATCTCAGAAAGTTCTTTAAATTTAATCCCAAAATATCAGTCATGAGGTAAATTTCCAAAATTGAGTGCCATCTAAAGTAACATTAACAGAACTAGAAGCACCACATTTGACACCATTTTATAGGGGGAGTAAACTGTAGCCCAGAGAAATACAGGGACCTGCTTATGACTGCCATTCTAGAAACACAGCCGAAGCAGATGCAACCAGTGTGCACTGGGAACCCAATGCCAGCTTCCATGTTCTAGGACAAGCTCACAGGAGACCATAGCCCATGCTGCCAGTCCTGGTGTGGAAGAGAAGAGGGTGGGAAGACAAGCCATTCTATGCACTGAACACTCAACTCAGAGGATTTGGAAATAGAGAAGCAAAGCTCAGATGACATCTGAAATTAACTATATTTTTATTTTCAAATAATTTCTTACTACCAATCCCACACACATTTACTTCTATTACCCCTGTGTGCATTTTCTATACTATTCTATCTATACTATCATCCCCCACCTAGTCTAATCCAGCTGCCAGCTCCACTCAGCATGAAGACTACACAGGTCATACAGGGCTGTAGGTAAGAAATACGAAATGCAAAAATTAACTGTGAGGCATTATTTCATAGATTCATCAGGGCCTCAGATTGTGAGTTGTATGGGTCAGTGAAAAAAAATATAAGAGCTAGAATTAGTCACATCTGGATTAAAATCCTAGTCCTGCTAATTACTAACCTAAGTTTTTAAATTATCACTTAACATTTTTGAGATAACATGTTTCAAGGTAGATAAATGGTATCATTTAAAGGCTAAAGAAGGTACCAGTGTAGGTCAAAAAACAAAACACTGCCAGGGCCCCCACATTTACTTCCGGAATTAACTGTTTTCCAACAACTCTTGAAGTAACTACTAAAATGAGAGTCCTCAGTTCAAGTCCTGAGAAGTATTGCTCAATGGGCATTCAAAGCACCCTCAACTCTGTTGAGGATAAAAAGCTCTATGTATGTTCCCCATAATGTCATCTACTGCGCCCCTCATGACCACCTCCCAGCCTGCATTCCAGTGGACAAGCATCCCACTTCAAGCTTTAAAAGTACTGCACCCTCCTTTCCCCTGGACACCCACAGGCAACTCCGCCCTCAACCCCCCCTTCCCAAGTAAGTTACATACAATCAAATCTGAGAGATGATCTGATCCGGAGCTGAAGCCACTGGTGTCTGAGTCAGAGGGACTGCTTGATCGGGAATCCAGGATGGGCCGAGTGTCCAGGCGTGAACCTCTAACAGAGGGTGCTGGAAACTTGTCCAAGTCAGATCCAAGGGGATCCAGAGGCAAGAAGCTCAAGGGGGGTTTTCCTAGGACATTTCCCAGTGGGTTATGTAGCATACTCAGTACTAGGACAAAAAAGGAAACTTCATGACTTCTTAGTTTTCTTTCCAGCCAACAGCCTTTCTTTTCTCCCACAGCCACCCAACAAGATATACCAAAGGTAGGATCACTGAAAGCATGCCAGAAACACAAATTAGAATATAATGAACAGATATACATCCAGCTCTCAGACCTGGCAATCAGAGCACATTAGAGGCAGTTGCAGGATGACTGTCTGAAGACCAGAGTTCCTGCTGTTACTGCAGCAGCAAAACTCTTGCTCTCTGCCATCTAGGCTAAAGGATCAGTGCAAGCATTTGGGAAACTCTGTGCCACTGGGAACCCTGATCATAGCTGCTATTAACATCTAGATACACCTACAACATAATTAGGAAGCCCAAATCATAGTACTACTTTACCACCTGCCAATGTGTTTATTAGAATTTCCACTTTTCTAATGCCACATGGCTAAAATACAGAATCTCAGGCCACATCCCAGAAATCTGGTATAGCATAAGCATGCCATCTCATTTGAGAAGTTCCCTTATACAGACTTCTAACATACACAGACTCTCTTCTATGCACTTCTGAACTTGAAATGTTTAGGATGGAAACAGAATGATATGGTTAAGCCCACTCTCTGACTGAAGACAAACATGGAATGAAACCCTGGGTCTAACACCTCCTATATATGGCTGTGAGCTCTGGGAAACTCACTTAGCTTCTCTACGCCTCCATTTTCTCACTGGCACCTTGCATAAAGTACCAACTATTAATATTTCCTGACATTGTAATGACAGTCCAATGATTAGATAGCAGGTGAAAAGCGCTCAGCACACCAGTGCCCAGCACACGATCTTTAAATATCAAACATTGAAAAAGAGCAAAATTTCTCCACACTTGGCCTTGAGGAACCTGAGCAAAGCATACTCTTAATCCAAGAGGATGATGAGGACATGGCCCTATGGAGGCACTAAGGCTAGGAAAGAAGCCTTAATTTCATGTTTTTTCATCTGAAGAATGGGGAGAATGTCCACCTCAAAACAGCTGTGAGGTGAAGCCAAAACATATGTTAAGTGCTCAATATGGTGGCTGTGACTGGTTCCACTTCAGCCCTGGCTAGCAACCAAACAAAACACAGGTCCTCCAGAACTGGTTTCCTCTCAGGTCTCTAAGTCAGTCTGAATGGTTGGCTAGGGCTGGAGTGAATCCCAAGAGGCAGAAATAAATCTCTCCAAGTATGAAAACAAAGTCGATGCATGTTTATAGGGTACCAGACATACATGCCATTCATGACAGAGTATGTGCACAAGATCCCAAGCATCTGTTACTATGGGATCAGACCAGCCCACTCTCCTTTTGGCATATGACCTCCCTTTTGGATAAAGATATACTCGATGTATCCTTAACTTTTATTTTTTTAATGAAGAGGATATTGTGGATATATTTATTTATTTAGTCATTAGTTTAGTTTATTGTGGTAAAAATATATTTTTAAGAAATTGTTATACTGTTTTTTCTAAAGCAGGAAAACATGTACCATTTTATATTCCCATCAGCAGTAATGAGGCTTCCACAACCTGGCTAATACCTGGTATAGTCAATCTTTTTAATTCTAGCCAGTCTAATATGTATGTGGGGGGTATGTGTGGTGAAGCCATACCATATCCAGCAAGGAGTTAGTTTACTATTAATATCTTATTTTTCAAAGAAACATTCTTTACCTGGCCCTTTGAAAACAGTTTTCAAAAGCACTAGCACTTAAGAGTATGCTGAAAACAAGCATCCACAAATGCTTGGATTGTGACACCCAACAGAAATAATCCTTGACAAACTTCTCAAATAATCCTTGACAAACCCTTCCACCTGAAACAAATGCAAATCAAGGCCCCTGGAATCCATGCCCTGAGAAGGCAGGAGATGTGAAGATTTATTCAAGGCTCCTTCCTGATGCTGCAAAGCCTGGTGAAAAGGCACCACGAAAAGAAAACCAACAAATCACATGCATCAGTCCAATGCCCTAGAGGGCCTTGTCCTTCTCCATATCTTACAAAAACAAGTTTAGGGTGGTGTAAAATGACCGACCAATCAAATCATAAAGAGCCTTGACAATCAGTTTAAACAGTTTTTATTTTATCCTAAAGGTAACTAAGAAACTGAAGAGGTGGTCACAGAGCTGCTGTGGTGATGGCCAAGTGGTTCGACCAGAGAAACTAAGACAACCAACAGTGGGATCCAGCTCCCAGCTGAGAGGGAAACTATGTGAACTGGACTTACAGGGTTTTCTGCAGCAGAGATTAAGCACCTAGACGGACACTGGACCCACACAAGGCTGTGATCTTTATTCCCAAAAGGGGTGTGAAGGAGGAAATGGAACAACAGAGGATGGTGACAGCAATAGAGGAGATAAAGAACGGGTCCTGTATTACAGGCTAATACCAGAAGAGAGTCAATAGACTGGGAGCAAATAAATGGAGAACTAGTGATTGCAATAGGCTGACAGCTGTAAGAGAAATAAAGGTGGCAGACAGGATAAACAGGAGGCAGAACAGTGAAGATTGAGAGGTTTTTTTTATTATTGTTGTTTATTTGTTTTTTAAGACTTGCTTAGGCTGATCTCAAACTCCTGAGCTCAGGCAATCCTCCCGCCTCGGCCTCCCAGAGTGAGCCACTGAACCCGGCCAAGATTGAGAGTTCTGAGGCTGCCAAGGTCCAGGGCATGGAAGCAGAGGCAACTAAGTCACAATGTGTAAAGTCTGAAATATTCCAAAGGTCATCCATATAGACATTACAGGGAACCTATGGTGATAACTGGAACTGAGGTTAAAACAAACAAAACAGATGTTGAGAGCTTCAGAGAAGGGGAAGGATTAGGAAATTGGTGAGGAACAAAAAGAATGACCCTTAGGTAGATGAGGCTTGCGAGATAAGTAGGCTCCACTTGGCAGAGCAGCATCCTAAAGGAAACGCCTTTTGCTAAAGCAGGAGGAGGAAGGAGCAGTCACCAGTGACAAACCAGATGAAGGGCAGCTTCTTAATCATGGAAAAGGGAGTTTCAAGGGGCATAGCAGAGAACTGAGAGTTGTCAAGGGAGACACACCATAAAGCACTCTGCAGAAAAAATGCTTAAGAGGTGATGCTGGCCTACAAGGCCTGCATCTGAGGGCACCAGGGATGACAAATATGGGCTATGACAACTGTCTTCATCCAGCGTTTTTAAAAAAAGGCATAATGGGAAAGCGTCAAAAGGAACATGGTAGACACTACAGACCACTTTTTCTCATTCAAATCAATTTGTATCCACTGTTGTTGATACATCTGTTTTTCCAGCCACAAATCCATCTACTTCCACTAATCTATAAATTTTCTATTGTGCCTACAAAGGTATCTTGAGGCTTTGTTAAATTCTTGTGTCAAAGCTAGGAATTCTCTCTACAGCACTCCTCTAATCTAGTAATAAGCCTGTCTAAACAGAAAATGGCATGACAACCCAAGTTGACCACTAATGAACTTCACTTCCTTAAGTGCTCACAGTTCATGGTGAGTCATCCATCCTACAATCTGGACCAGGTTCAGTTAAGCTCCTACCACTAATATTAATAGCAACTTCCATTTACTGTACATCTAGCATGTGCCAGATACTGTGTTAGAAGCACCTCACAGCCAGGCACGATGGCTCACACCTGTAAGCCCAGCAATCTGAAAGGCCAAGGCAGGAAGATCTCAAGGTGGGGAGTTCAAGACCAGCTTAGGCAATATGGCAAGACCCCATCTCTACAAAAATAAGAAAAATTAGCCAGAGTGGTGAGACATGCTTATAGTCTCAGCTACTGGGGAGGCTGAGGCAGAAGGATCCCTTGAGCCCAGCAGTTCAAGGCTGCAGTGAGCTATGACTGTGACACTGTACCAGCCTGGGCAACAGAGCAAGACCCTGCTCAAAGAAAAAGAAAAAAAAAAAAAAAAAACCTTAGGTAAATAATCCTTTACCAAATCCAAAAAAGTGGGTAGTAGTGTCATCTTAACAAAAGGAACCCAGGACTCAGAGGCAGCCAATTAAATAACAGCTCATGAGTGACAGTAGGACCCAATTTTTTCCCATTCCAAGCTTCATCTTCTGTAGTACACCATTTACTAGCTACTTTTATTAAAAAGTCCTTACCTTTTATGTGTTTGTCTTCATGTTCCTGGCACTTCTCCTTTGTTCACATCCTTTAAGACCACTGACTACAGACTAGTGATCTCACCTACCACAAGTCAGTGTCTTGGGACCTATAACATTCAGGTCTTAAAACTTATCTAGGGCCTTTCCACTGTAGGAACTCATTAAAAATGCATCTTGGGCCCTATCCCAGTTCTAACTCAGAATCTACATTTTAACAAGATCTCCAGGAGATTTGTATACATATCAAAATTTGAAAAGCATTAATCTACAAAAACCTAAAGCTTGTTACTTCAAATTTCTAATCAATTCCCTTACCACACCTAGACATCTTTCATATGTAATTACTGACTTGATTTAAACACTGGTAGTTATAATTTAATAAACCACACTTACAGCACAATGGCAAATATTCAAGACAATAAAAAAGGCATCAAATAAAGAAATAAACGTGGCCATGCTACGTTTATTTAGGGGTATTTCCTAAACAGTTTGAGCTCTGAAAACACTGGGTGGTGGGTGAAGGGAGAGGCAGACAGACATTGTAATCAGGAATAAATATAAAAAGGAGTGGCAAGGATTCTAATAATTTCAAGAAAAGTGATGGCAAGAATAAGCCGAACACTGTGAAAAACATTCAAGACAACCAAGGGACTTTGTAAGCTCACAGTGAGCAAAAACAAAAGGAGCTGGGGCCTCCTGCTTAGGGCAGACACAAGTTAAGAGAGAAGAAAGAGAAATATTCTGTGAAGGACATTACTGGTTCAATTGACAAAATTGGAATATGAATGACAGTTTAATAAGAGTATTATATCAATTTTAATCGACTGAAGTTGGTAACTGTTTTGTTATGTACTAATGTTAAGATCATTTCTATTCTTAATGGTGCAGAAAAAAATTATGCATATAGATACAGAGAAGATGTGCAAAGGCTAAAACGAATGGGGTAAAATGAATGTCAGCAATAGGATATGGATAAAGGGAATACAAGTATTCTTTAATTTTTATTTTCATAACTTCTATAAATTTGAAATTATTTCAAAATAAACAGGTTTTTTTTTTGTTTGTTTGTTTTTTTAATGACAGGAAGAAAAACTAGTCAATTCTCATTCGGCTTTCTTTGCCTCTTTCAAGGCAACCGATCTAGCCATAACAGGGAAATCAAGCACAAGCAAGAGGAACCAGGATTCCAGGGGAGAAGACAGTAATTAATTACCTTTGCAGTCTCTCCCTATTATAAGAAAGAATCTTTTCAAACAAGCTTTTTAAAGCCTCAAAAACATTTATATAGATTTGAAGGCACACATGTGTACAAAGTTTTGTTTCTCAACCAAACATACCAAGGGCCATCCTTACCACCTTACTTCAGTGGCAATTACCTCCACACCTGGCAAAAAGCAGGCAATCAACATTTGCTGAATTCTACTGAAAGAAAGAGAATATTGTATTCCTTAGAGCCAGTAGGTTCACTGAGACCATCCCCTTTTCTATCAAGGATACTCCTTTTAAGGACACAGTGTTGACTTAGATGTACCTCAGACTTAGGGGAATAAACCTTAGTTCATCCCTACCCAGCCCATTGCTAAAACAGAGGTTTTAGAGAAACAGTGACTTGCCACACCGAGTTTGTGACAGTCCTCTTACTACTTTCAAACAATCTCTTCAAAGAGAACTACTGTGTTTCCCCAAAAATAAGACAGGGTCTTATATTTATTTTTCCTCAAGAAGACACCATAGGGCTTATATTCAGGGAATGTGTTATTTTTTTAAGTATGGTAAAACAATCTACATTTATTCAAATATAGTTAAGTTGTCTTCTTCTGGAACATCATCATAACTCTCCAAACCCCAAATTCCATCCTGAATTTCTTTCGACTCTATTTCCTTTGGAACCATTGGCCCCAATCTCTCATGTCGAGCAATAGAGCTCTCATGGGGCAGATGAGAAGGGCTGCTTGTCTTCTTTACCGCTCCGTGATGACATGCACGAGTTGTGCAGATGCGCTGCGTAGCCACACCCATCACTAGGGCTTATTTTTGGGGTAGGGCTTCTATTGCGCAAATGCTTAGAAATCCTGCTAGGGCTTATTTTATGGGTAGGTCTTATTTTCGGGGAAACACAGTAAGTGTACAGATATAGGCTGAAAAAAGCTACTCTGCTTTAGGAGGGATAGGGTGGAAGTATAGCCCTCTCCTGATCAACTCTCCCCCAGAACCTATTGGGATCCTCAGCCACTGAAATGGATTCCTACATTCAAGCACAGGAGCAAGGAAGAGTGTCCCCAACCACACAGACCAGGAAAGGGCTTTGATCAACAGCTCAGAAAGGGACAATGCCATCTGGTGGAAAGATGAGTAGGGTGCCCCAGAATTAATACACCTGGGGTAAGTCAGTATCTCCAAGCATCAGGTTCCTGCACATACTAAATTGGAAGGTACACAGCATAAGTCTGACTAGAAATAACTGAGAAGACAAGTACCAAGAAGCCTACAACTTGCCAGCTGGTTTGACATTTCCTTCAACCCACAGAAGGAGCCAACTTTCTGGAAACTGTCACCCACTGTCAGATGCCCTAGAGCAGCAGTCCCCAAGCCTTTTGGCACCAGAGACCATTTTCATGGAAGACAGTTTTTCCATGGGACCAGAGTGGGGGAAGGGGTTGGGGATGATTCAAGTGCATTACATTTACTGTGTACTTTATTTCTTTTATTATTACATTGCAATATATAATAAAATAATTACACAACTCACCATAGGTTGGGAACCCCTGCCCTATAATAACCTGACTGTCCTTCCACATCCCAACCTCACACAGGACCTGGCCACACAGTTCTTGTGAGTATCTACAGATCAAAGGAAGGAAAGCAGTAGAGACACTGAGTTCTAGGAAAGCAGGACCTCATTTCAAGAGAGAACCTGTCTTGCTCCCAGCTCAGCTCAGACCATCCTTGCGCCCTGTGGATGGTTGCTCAGTGAGCAGCACTGATTTTCACCAACTGGGAATCAGGGAGAAAGGAGTAAAGAACTAGTGTTAGACTGTTTCCTTCTTCTTATCTCAAAGCAGGGAGTATACTTAGTAGTAAAGCGCTCTCTAAGCCACACAACCTAAAATCAAGTGGAAGGGATAGGTCCCTTACACTGCAGGCCAGTGACAGATGTCTCCCCATATGGCACAGAGCTTCATCAAGACCAGATGTCAAACATTAAGCTCGATGGCTTACAGGAGGGGTAGGAGTAGTAGGGAGAGAAATCCCATAGTCAACCTTCAATGATGTGCAAGGCCCTGACCTCTTTGCTCTGTTCTTGTCCTAGTCTCCGCAACTCCGGATCATAGAAAGCCTGACATTTACCAAAGGTCTCCAGTCCTGGCAGCTGAGTGTCCACCAAATCCCCATCTTGCAGAAGTCACTAAGATGGCACCCATCCTCACTCACATGCTGGCAGGGATCAGCATCAGCTACAGACAGCTCTCAGGGAAGTCACGAGGAAGAAGGGACCTGGCAGAGGGTTCCAGTTCATTAATGCTACCTCAGAGGGTACAAGAGACCAAATCAGCAGTAATATTTTTAGACTGATTGTTAACTTTCTCTACTTTCATCCTTCTATGCCAGCTCTTGTGGGTTTTACAGCTGAGTCACTGCTGGAATTTTCTGAAGCCTTCCCCAAGAGTACAAAGGCACCCAGAGTCTGATGGCAGCATTAGCGATGGCAACAAGGGCCTGGCACTAGATGCTTGCATTGTAAGACACTGCCTGAGCCTGAGCTCAGCTACAGGAGAGATTAGGCCCAACATATCATGATCAGACACTTGCTAAATAACGGGAGTGGTCATGGGGAAAATCCAGACCAGGAGCCATTATTTCCAGCCTGAGATATAGGGCCATATACCTGGACCCCTTCCCTGCCAATTACTATCCTTGGTTCTAGGTTGCTTGCTCAGAATCCATCTGGAGGCAGAGAGGTAGGAAAGCGGCAGGGGAGCAATTATCCCAGGTATAAAAACAGACAACTCTGCCTGTGACCCCAAATCTGCAATTCTACACCATACCCCAACTGTGGTAGGGATGTTCTGAGTGTGGACTCCCTCCACTGTCTCTGGATCCCATGAGTCCAAAGACAGCCCTTCACCCTAGTGTAACTCCCAATCTTGGACAAGCTCCATTACACCTGCAGAAAAGATATACCTAAGTTCCATGTAAGATCAGCCCATATACCCAACCACCTCACAGCTCTCTCACCCAGGAGACACCTTCTGCTACACTGCTCCCCAGGTTCTCTATCATCTCTGCACTGAAAGTGGTCCCCAAATACACTACTTGACTCCATGATAGAAATCAGGCTCCAGTATACGGTGAGAACTTTCTGTAAGTGCATCATCTCACCCCAGAAGCAATGGGGGCTCAGAGAGACTGATCTTTGAAGAATCTGTCCATCCAGCTAATCAATACGAGTAGGAGGCAAAAGAATAGGAAAAACCTTGTCTGAACTGTGCAGTTATAAAATGCTCAGATTAACACTGTGGCTCATGATCATACAACACCAACAGCACTCATCATTCATTCAACAAATATTTATGAAATGGCCATTAGGCAGGCACCGTGCTACTGCTGGGTATGTAACAGTAGAGAACTGCGAGTTGAAGCCTATTTGCAGGAGACCGTGGTTGGGCCCAGGAAGTCCATATTCCACACAAGAGAGAGCAAATCCCAGTCTGAACACTGCATCAGAAAGGCTCTAAGTACAGAAGCAGCAAAAGCAGAATGCTGAAGACATCACCCCACACCCCACCCCACCATCCCAAGCTGATCTAGCCTGCAGACCAAGGGGAGTCTGCAAGTGACACAGCACAGGGAACGTTTCATTCACTGGGTAGCAGTTAGGGCAGAAACCAGAGTGTACACAGGTTAATTCCCAAGGGTCTTCTAAAGTGGGGTGGGAGAAAATAGCACTGTCCTCTGGAAACTTTAGACTAAGCATATGGTCACTACTAGGAATCCAGTAGTGTTTCCAGGTCCCCTAAAGCAGATTCTCAGAGTCACTTCATTCTCCTGCTGAATAAAACTGCACACAGAAGAGTCACAAGGGAGAAGCCCGGAAGACAAATCCAGCAGGAGGTGCAGCTGATGAGCTGAGACTCAGGGACCAAGAGGGAGTCAGAACTGTCTGTCATGTGCTCTTGCCTTTAGAGAGCTCCTCAAGGGAGTACATCACCTCTGGTTGAGTAGCCCCTGGATTACATAAGGAGATACTTTGAGATAAATCTTCCTGCCCAACATGTTCTGCTAATAGGAACATGATTATAACAGGAAGCATTAGAGTTTTGGAATTAAAAAGACCTGGGTTGGAATTCTGGGTCTGCCAGTAGTTGTATCACTTTTAGCACTTTGTGACCTGTGTGTGCCTATTTCCTCATCTGTGCAAACATTAAAATCATGTGATGTACTTAGCACAAAAAGTAGTCGATAAATGGTAGCTATTAGTCACTCCATCCCCCATCCCAGGAAATCAAGGACAGCTTCCACAGCCCTGCTGTTCTATTATAGGTCTTAAGATACTGCAAACTAGACAAGGGTAACCCTGGACACGTGCCGCTGGGGCACACTTCTAACATTCATCTTGCCCTTAAAGGCTTCCTCCCCAGCAAGGGGTGGGGCCTCAGGATGTGCACAGTCTAGAAAGGAAGGACCCGACACAGTGCCACATCCAAATTCATGCTGGCCTTGGGGGCACAATTTTCCAAGACTCCACCCCAGGATCTTCACAGCAGAAGCACTCTGGCCTCTGAAGAATGGTATCCATATGCCAGGCTCATGACTTCCAATGGAAGGTTGTCACGGTGCACAAAATCCTTACGGGAGGAAACGGAAGTCCCTATTATAGCAGCTATCGTGCAGCATTTGGCATGTGTTCTCATTTGTTTTCCCTTGATAGTCATGGAGATACTAAAAGGCAAAATTTTATGCTATTCACTGATGTACCTGCATAGTGCCACACATAGCCAATGCTCAGTGTTTGCAGAACAAATTTAGACAAGAGCCCTACTATCTCTAACCTTGCCCCCACATTGCTGAATCTGAATACTTAGGAGTGGTAGAAGATTGGCATGTGTGATGCCACAGCTGCCTTGGGCAAAACTTCACCAAGCAGAGCTGAAGGAATAAGCTTGTACTCTGGCCTCCACAAAGGCACCAGGGCACCAGGCTGTCTGCAAGGACAACTCCCAGGCTGTCTGAAGCTGTTGAAATATCTCCTCCCTCCCTGAAGAACAGAGCTAGTTGGTTTTCAGATGGGAAGGCAGTGTAGGCACTGGAATGTGGGCTGTATGTTCCTGCATTGCTGGCGAGGGTGTGCAATCTGGCACTGCAGCTGGCTGGTGGGAGGGCTGCATCCTACTCTGGGAGGCAGTAGTGGGTTTTCTGAGATGACCTAGAGCCCAGGGAAAGAAGAGCACTGGCCATCACCACAGCCCCAAAACCAAAGACAACATGGCGATCAGAGATGGGTGTGTCTTCAACCCTCAGAAAGGAAGACATACCCACACTAACCCTGCCCACAGCCAGGTCATACCACTGGGACAACTCTCTGGTCCTTAAAGAGTTCTGAGACTCAGATTGCAGTCGCTCCCTGATCCACAAAATCATGTAATATTTATCACTAAAGTGTTTGAGATGGAAAGTAGAGAAGAAAAACTATCCCCATTTCAGAGATAAACAGCTACAAGCATAGACCTTTCAGATGGTGGGGAAGCTGAGGAAATTATGACTGGATCCAAGCTATTTTTATAGCTTAATTTCACAGTAACTTTCAGACCAATCTTTTCAAGCCCCAAGTTGGGCACACGTACATGTCCATGGGCCCAATGCTATAATATAAATTCAGAAGGATCCTCGTAGCTCAGAGAAACCAGAGCCAAAGAAGTTCCACATCCCAACCCGATGCCAGTGAAAGTCAAACACCAGTCACCCATAGACAAATGTCCATCTGCTACATGAACCTTTTGTCTTTTAGTCAGACACAGAAGTCAGACAAGGGTAATAAGGCTGGCTTCACAGGCCACCCAAGTTTGCTTCAAAGTTCACACAAAAGAAAGTAACACATGGCCTCTAACCCAAGGTATTCAGGCAAAGAATACCAAACAGTGACACCATACTTCCTTGCCCAGGGAAACAGGGCACTTACTAACCTTTCTGGAAAATCTTGAGTAAGCTAAAGGCCATAACTTCAAGAGACCCCATCTTAACCCAGAGGTATTACTTAAGGCAAAGCTCTTCCCCCACCCACATATAAAAAATTCAATCTCCCTCCCCCAAATGGGAATTTACCCAAACAACTGGGCATTAAAATGCCTACCAGACACAACAGTCCCGGCTCTGCAAAGCATTCTAAAAAAAGACCTGCGCCAAACAGGGTGGAGGCCAGAGAAATCAACAAGACAGTACCCTGCTGCCATGACGGCTAGATTCTGAACCGGGGAGGCAGGGGAAGGACAGCAAGCTCAGTGTTTCCCACAGTCAGCACCAACAGCAAATGGCTGCATCCCCCGCCGCCCCTTACTACCTTCCATCTCCACATAGTATCTGCTGCCAATACTTCATGGCATAATTTACATAAATCAAAATATGCAGATTAGAAGTATACCTATAGTATTTAGTTCACATTTCTTCCTCAATACTCTAAGACTTGCATCTGGCCAACCCTCCTCCCTTTTACCACAAGAGGGAAATAAACGGGCAATGGAAGGTCTGAGCAGAAGCAGTTCAAGGGGGTTTGCCAAGAAGACACTTCAATTTGTCCCCATCGAATCCTAGCAAGAAGACAAGGGATCCTAAATGGGAGTGGCTCTTCTTTCATCCATCTGGTCACCCTCAACACACACACACACCACACACACACACACACACACACACACACATCTCTGTAGTTGGGAGTTTCTCCACCCCACTTACCCAGCCTACCTCTTTCTAGGATCAATGCTCTTAACCTCATGCTAAGTTAATTCCAATATGCTAGCATTACCCACCCTCACCTGGGGTTAAAATCCCCTTGCCATGATTCAGAGACCACCCATCCTTCATATAAAGCTCCTCAGTTTTAGAAGCCATTGAGAAACAGAATCTGGTCCTCCAGTAATGAGCCCCTAAGTCCCCTCCCCCACCCAAAGTGTTTTGCTTCATCATCTCTAAGACAGGCCTGGGCACCAGGGGGTTAGCTGGATCTGTTCTGCATAAAGCTGTCACCTTGGGAACCTTTCTCAGGGCCACCCCAGGTATAGACTAACAACTCCAGGGAATTTATCAGGGTAAGTGGAAAAGCCATGCCTGCCTTTACGAGCAGCCATCTGTCCTGCCACACTCACAGCTAGCATTTCCATTTCTTGCAAAACAGCTCCATGTTGTGTGTGTATGGGGGATGCCAAGGGGAACAGAACAACTGTTGCTGTGGAAATCTTCGGTTCACCACCCCATACATTCCCCTCCCCCAGCCAACTCATTCTCTGGCACTCACCCGAGTGTGTGCTGCTCTGGGCTGAGGAGTCTGAGTCCTGGGTGCTCCAGGGCCGGTCCCAGCCGATCAGACTGAGGGACTGCAGGCCAAGGCACAAGTCATTTGCATCTGGGAGGCCACGGGAAGATTCGTGCGCAGAAGTGGGGAAAAGCATCCTCCTTGAAACTGTTTCTTCAGAATCCTGGAAGTCTGCTTTGGACAGGAGAACAGCAGAAACCCCAGAGTTAAGGGCTGTTTTCCCCAATCTTATCGATAGTAAATATTGTTGAGAATAGTTTCTCCAGGCTCAGGGGCCAGACGTCCAAGCTGGCTGGATGCTGCAGCCGCTGCCTCTGCACTTTTGGGGGCGTTAGAGCAAGAGCAGTTGCCATACAGCCCCCTCCCCACACACACACCCCTATCCCGTCTGCATTACAGACTGGGCCAGCATGTGATCAGGCTGCTGATGCTTCCCGCTGCCAGTGACATCAGCCGGCTGAGCCGTGCAATAGAGAGCAGCACCATCCCTCACAGAACGGGGGAGGAGCAGCAGGGGACAACAGGGAGGAGACTTGCCTCCCAGGGAAAAGACAGCACAACAGCTACTTGGAATACTCCGGGTGCAGTGCTGGTAAGTCAGGGTTTCAAGGCAATGCCCTCCGGTCTCCAGGCCCTCAGACACGAATGAAGTCCTCTCTGCCGACAGAAAGCCAAAGCAAAGCCTCCGACTGCCTGCTTGTGTAGCTCTGCCCTCCTGCCCCTCCCCTTCCCTCCCTCTGCTCTCCACCCCCAAACCCAAAAACACTCTAGTCCTGGACTCTCTCCAGATGCTGGCTCAAGCCCTGGCTTTGCAGCCCAATGGAAAGCTTCAAAACCCTGCTAGCAAAAATCTACGTGCTCCAAGTGGCCCCTGAGCAGCACCCTGACACAGCAGTGTTTACCACTGAGGAACAGATAACCTTCAGAACAACACTGTACACTTGGACCCTGGGGGACAACACCTGGTGCTCTAGGCTTGTCAGTAGCAGCTTATTACAGAGAAAAAGGGTCAGCTTGGGGGGTGCGGGGGGGGGGGTGGCACTGGGATATTCCAGGTATATCTCACAGGACATGGCCCACGACCCACATGCCTGAGTGAGACCTGCCCTGACTGGCATCATCCCTGGGGCTCCCCCACCCCAAATGAATGGGCATTAGTCATGAGCACATACATCACCCCAGCTCCCCACCTCCCTCCTGCAATCGCAGGCACACACTGAGAAAACACTCTCAAAGCTGTGTCTGACAGACCACGAGAAACAGTCTCAGGTTCTGTTACACCCCATGAGGGGCACCACACTCAGGAACTTACATCACCCAGCTCTGTCAGTGCTGTTTCTCTTGCCCTTCCAGGAGTCCTCAGGGTGATACTGCCACTGGGAGGGCCACTGATGTCTTTAATTGCCTGGCCTGCCCAGGATGGAGCACTGTTTCTGTGACCATTCACAGGCCCAGCAACAAAGTCTAAGCAAGGACAGCTTCTGGAGCGCCTGTCATTTTCTTCTTTGCCAATATCTCCCACCCACATCAGACCGTTTCCAACAGGACCCCTGGTCACTGGGCTTCTTCCTCATAGAGGGTAGGGCAAAGGGCCCGGACTAAGTAGTCAGGCTACTCACACCTGGACCAGGCTGGTCGCACTCCGCCTGCTCATCCTCCCTGTTACAAGGAGAAGGAAGCAGATCCTGGAAACATGCGCATCTGGGACCTCCCATGGCAGAGAATGGGTGGGGCAGGAAAGAGGGATAATGCTGTTCCTCACAGGAATAGCGGCTAGAGCCTCCTGCAGTATACCATGTGTCCAAAGGCATAAGCACACAGCCTAGAGGGGAAAATGGTCAGTCTCCTTCCTTTGGAGTATTTTTTGGGGGCAGGGAGCTGTGCTGCTGTGTCATCCATCCACATTATTCCTGTCTGGCAATAGATACTCTGCTTGCTCCCTTGTCTATTTGTCAAAGCTTGTTCATCACCGCACAGGCTGAGCAAGAACTCACCCATACTGGTGCTGCTCCCACCCCAGACTATTCCATCCTGTTTCTCTATGTTCACTTTTCCCTCAAGCTAAGGATAATACTTCACAAATTAACCCATATTCATTAATTACAAAAGCATGATGCTACCTTTAAAAACATTTAAGTGCCTATTCCCCCCTAAACCAGTTATCTATATAATGAATCCCTTCTACCCAATCTGACAGCACCTATGTCTACCAAGTAGCCATTTTGCCCCCCACCTCCCAAATCAGGGGATCTGGGTAAATGGCTATCCTCATACCTCAGGAATCTAAGCTACTCAAAGTTTAGTGTGGCAGGCCAGCAATACCAGCATCACCAGAAGCTTATTATAAATACTGAATCTTAGACCCCATCTGAGAGCAACAGAATTGAGATCTGCATTTTAACAAGATTCCCAGTTAATATGAATGCATGTAAAAGTTTGAACTACAACCCTTCCTGGCCCAAGTTGAAACGCCCCAGGCCTGAGAAATAGGTTGGTTAAACCCCTTGAGGACCAAATGGCTACAAGCATCCAGAAGCCTGGGGATTTACAGACATATAATAACTTTAACCTTGCTCCAGAATGACGACCATGAACCTCACCCTTTATTCTTATCCAGACATTCCCCAATCCACTGTTTCTTTAAGAGGGAGGTTTTCACTATCATTGCAGGCTTCCTTCACTAGATCCAAAATCAGTGGAGGCTGTACCTATTAAGCCCTTAGTGTGGCAGGCTGGGAAAAAAAATCAAGTAGCTTTAGAAGTCTCATAGACCTTGCTCTGCTCACCAGGTCTGCCACTGTGTGATCTCAGTCAAGTTAGCCTTTCTGAGCATCTTTTCATCCATAAAGTGGCAACAGCAGCTACTTTTCAAGTGTTTGGTGAGGATTTAAAAAAGCATTTCAGGCCAGGTGTAGTGGCTCACACCTGTAATCCCAGCACTTTGGGAGGCTGAGGCGGGACGATCACTTGAGGCCAGGAATTTGAGACCAGCCTGGGCAACATAATGAGACCCTATCTCTATAAAAAATTTTTTAAAAATTAGCTGGGTAAGATGGCATGTGCCTATAGTCCCAGCTACTTTGGGGGCTGAGGCAGGAGGATCACTGGAGCCCAGGAGTTTGAGGCTGCAGTGAGTTATGATCATGCCACTGCACTCTAGCCTCCGCAAGAGCCAGACCCTGTCTCATAAAATAAAAAAGCGTTTGATACAGTGTCTGGCAGAAGTATTTTATCAGTAGGGTGGCCACATAATTTATCATCCAAACCAGAATACTTCTGAGGAAAAAAAGGGGCAAATATTAATAATGATACCAGGACTGCAAGCTTAAACAGAGATGGTCTTAGACAACTGGTAGGCATGATCACTCTATCTGCAGCCATTTGTGTTCAGAAACATTTTACTCAAAAAGCCTGTTCCTTTCTAATGGCTTCCTGATCCCATCTCTCCGAATCTATCTATTCTGCTCCAACAACACAGGCTAACATGAGTCAAAGGCCTGAGAAGCAAAAGCTGACTTTAATGATCAAAAGGCAACTTGTGCTTCTCAAACTCACATCTGATGCTGGATAGGCACTTGGCCCTTTTTATTGGAAGACATTCTTTATAACCCTTTGCCAATAACCAACTAGGCACTCAGAAGATACTAAAAGCTGGTAACCAGCAAAGGTTGAAGTGATAATTCTCATTCTAAGGCAATCCATTTGAACAATGTCTCAAATGTTTTCTCCTGTAAGTTTCTTTTATCAATACCTATTCAGTTTCCAATTTAAGTTTCTTAATTAAGTTCAAATTTTAAAGTAATTTTCCTTTGAAAATATCAGTTATCTTCTCTATAGTTAACTTTCTAAATTTCTTGACAACCAAACAACTCAGGGAAATAAGTAAATTAATTCAAAGTTTGCTATGGTCTAAAATAGAGACTCCTCTCACAAACTCAAAATGCAGATGAGAGAGCCAGGGATTCTGGCTCCAGAGCTCAAGAGTGTTACAGCCTCAACTCTGATCTTTTCCATCCTCAACTTGATAAAAACCTGTACTCTGATGAATCCTCCACCACCAAAGCTCAGCATAAAATTTCTCAGGGTCCTCTGCAGAGTATCATTCTTGAGCATCTGGCAAACAAGGTAAGTGACAAGGCAGGAACAGTGCTTTTAGGGCCCCATTTGTGAAACCATTAAGGCAGGTGTTATAAAGGCTCCACTGTATATAAGGCAGACAGCAACTGCAAGAGGTCAGTCAAGGTTTGTGGGAGACCTGAGTTGGCATCTTTCATAGAGCAGATGCAAAAAAAAAAAAAAAAAAAAAAAAAAAGAGGTTTAATTTTGACGAGGTGATAGGAGGGAGGGTAAGCTAGGTATACTAGGGCTTGGGCCAGAATATCGATTTAATGTTCAGGCACTTGCTGAGGAATCTGTGTAAGCTCTTAAATAGGAAATAATCTGGTAGAGGGCTCAAGATGAACCAGAGATCAGAGAGGAGGAGGACAGAGATCACAGAGGAGGAGGACAGTGTCCAGGCGGAGGAGAGCACAGAAACAACTGGAGGGGGAAGGGAGGAGTTTTGGAAGTGGGAAATACATTAAATGGCATAGGCAGACCACAATATTGCATCTATGCCATGATTATAACTATGTAAAAATCTGTATGCTAATGGATAATGTTGGTAAAGGAACACAGAAACTATGAAAAGGTAATGTGGGGGTAGCAGTATGCTAATAGATTTTCCTCTGGTTATTACACAAACATAACAATAAATTAGATCTGTCCTCTCCTGTCCTTTTCCACTCTAGACTTTCAACATACACACTATTATAAGTCTGTATAGCAACTACACTTGCTACACAAGTGTGGTTTATAAATCTCTACTTCATCTCCAAATTCCAGTCCCTGGGAGTAGCAAAGACAGGACACAGTCAATTGTCCTCATTCGATTCTTTCAAATGACTAATTTTATAGTCAGCTGAAACTATTTAAAGTCAATGATTTATGGTTGTTCTTAAAGTTTTAACAAGCTCATCAAGTAGCATTTCTAAGAATGTATTTCTAAAAAGACTTTGGATACTATCTTCTCCCACAAAAATAAAAAAAAACTAAAATGCCAATTTTGAAAAATCAATTTTGACAGCTTAAAGAGAAAAAGTATAGGAAGTCAGACATCTGTCAAGATCATTCCGATTGTTCTGTTTGCATTATAGCCCTTACCCACCCACACCACAGTGGCTATAAGTTTCTCTAGAGCAGTGCTTCTCCAATTATAATGTGCATACAAATCACCTATTAATCTTTTTAAAACACCAATTCTGATTCCACAATTTGTATATCTAATGAACTCCCAAGGTAATGTCAATGTTACTCATCTGCTGACCAAACTTTGAGTAATAAATGTTTAAAATGAATTTATTTGTTTATTCATTCATTTAATATGGAGACAGCATCTTATTATGTTGCCCAGGCTGGTCTCAAACTCATGTCCTCAAGCAATCCTCCAACCTTGGCCTCCCAGAGTGCTGAGATTATAGGTGTGAGCCACCATACCTGGCCAAAATGAATTTATTTATCTACCTCAGATTCACTCTTCAAGGTAATTCATCCCATCCTTACTCAACACCACTTTCTTCATGGTGTTCACTCTCCTCAACATCACCTTCAATGGTTCCCTGTTGCCTCTCAGATCAAAGCCTATCTTTAGGCCTTGGACTTACTTGTTAACTTTCCCTCACACTATTCACCAAACATAAAGGGCTAACGTTGAGTTAATCACAACTCTCCAGAAGTTCACACTCTAGAAAAAGTAATTTATTGCTAATCTGAGCACTAATAAGACAGACAGTTCAGAAGACAGAGAATACATGATAGCTAAAATATCCAAGGAAAGCTTCCTTACAATTTCAGCTATACATTTAAAGTTATATTATTATAGATTAAGGCATAAAAGAGCATTAGGTTTATTTTGTACTTACGATTATAAAAATGATTGTTGGATTATTTTAATTTTGACTGCTTTAATAATCTTCAAATAAATTCTGTAAATTATTTCAAAGTGAGTAGTATAGTTCTTAAAATATTATCATGTTAAGATTTTAAAACATCACATACCATGTTCACATACTGGAAGATTTAATATTGTTAAAAAGTTAATTCCCACCAAATTAATACACAGATGTTCCTCAACTTACAATAGGGTTATGTCCTGAAAAACCTATCATAAACTAAAAATATCACAAGTCAAAATGCATTTAATACACCTAACCTACTGAACATCATTAGGTTAGCCCAACCTGCCTTTAATGTGCTCAGCACATTTATACTAGTCTACCATTGGGCAAAATCATCTAACACAAAGCCTATTTTATAATAATGTGCCCTGAAAGCAAAAAATAAAATAGTTATATGGGTATTAAAAGTATAGTTTCTATTGAATGCGTATCACTTCACACCATCATAAAGTCAGAAAATCAGAAGTTGAACCATCATAAATCAGAGATGTCTGTACATAGTGTAATACCAATAATAATATAGGCCTTCAAGCAATTCAGTCGGGAAACTTTTTTTTTTTTTTTGAGACAGAATATCACTCTGTCAACTAGGCTGATGCAGCAGCACAATCTAAGATCACCATAACCTTCAACTCCTAGGCTCAAAAGATCCTCCTGCCTAAGCCTCCTCTGAGTAGCTGAGACTACAGGTGGGTGCCACCACACCTTGCTAATATTTTTGGTAGAGATAGGGTCTTGCCTCCACCTCCTGAAGGGAATTATAGGCAAAAGCTACCGAGCCCAGCCAAAAGACTTTTTAACAAACAGTACTTAAACAACCAAATAGCCACATACGGGGGTGAGGGTGAGAAATGAACCATGACCCCCCTCCCTTATACCATATACCAACATTAATTTAACAGGTATCACAGAAACCTGAAGTAAAAGCTAAATATAACCAGAAAGTTTTCTAAAAAAATAATCTTTGTAACTCGGGGTGGGGGGGTTGGGGGGGAGGTGCAGAGAATCAAAGGTTTCTTATGTAAGACACAGAAAGCAATGATTATCAAAGAAAATTCTGATGAACTAGACATATCAAAAGCAAAAATCCTGCTTATCAAGACACCATTAAGAAAACAATCAGGCAAGCCACAAAATATGAAATATGGGAAAATATCCACAAACATATCTGACAAATGGCTAGTATCATTCTAGAATATAAAAAAAGTCTTAACTCAAAAGTTAAAAAAAAACCACTCAGTTTTTACCACATCTAATAAGCACTTCACAAGGATATATAGATGGCTAATAACTTGAAAAAGTGCTCAACATCATTAGTCAAAGAAATGCAAGTTACAACCATGAGATAACACTACACACTTACCAGAAGGCTAAAATTACAGACTTCTTCACATTTTGCCAACATTTGATATTGTCAATCAGAACTTCTATGTTGTCCTATGATGGTACTTTAGGAAAAGTTCTGAAATTTTTGATACAATTAAACACAAGCTATCCCACAACCCAGCAATTCTAGGAAGTCAACCAAGAGGAACAAAAGCATTGTCTACATAAAGACATGTGCAAGAACAATAATAGCAGCTTTATTTATAATCACCAGAACCTGGGTACAGTCCACATGAGCATCAACAGGAGAACAAACTGTGGTATATGCATATACTACATTATCACTCAGCAATAAAAGGAAATAAACTACGGATACACACAACAGGGATGAATCTCAAAATAATCAGTGAGTGAAGTGTATGTAAGAGTGCATTTTTATATAATTCCATTTCACTTAAATTTCTAAAACAGACACAACTAATATATGGTGAAAAAAAGCAGGTGGTTACCTCTGGAGAGTAGCAGTACGAGTCAACTAGGAAGGGGCAGGAGGGAACTCTCTATGACAGTGTTAGTCTGTATTTTGAGGGGAGTTGGGTGTGTATGTTTGTCAGAATGCATCTAATGATGCATTTAGAATTTGTACATTTCACTGCATATTAGTTTTACATCAAAACAAGTTGTAAACAAATACAACCCTAACTCTAGTGTTGAATATTAATTTGATAATATACATGTTCAAGTGTTTTGAGGTGAATTGTACCTATGTCTACAACTTACTTTGAAATGAATCATCAAAATAAGAACTACTGACAAATGGTTAGAGGGCTAAATAAATGAATATGTGACAAAGCAAATATGACAAAATGTTCATTGTAGAATCTAGGTGGTAGGTATTATGGGTGTTCATTTTATAATTCTTTCAGCTTTTCTGTATGCGCCTGAAAATGCTCACAATAAAATGTTCAGGAAAAACTCAAGTGAGACCTTTTGTGACCAAAAAGCAAGTCTGACTGAACTAACTGGTTTAAGAAGTGACTCCATTAAATGAGGTTTTATGGTGGACATTTCCATAAATAAGGTTAAATCTATTGGCCCAAAGTTTTGACAAAACAAAGTGATGAGGAAAAACCATTTTAAAATACTGTATTGGCAAATACGTATTTTTAAACAATATTTTAATTTTTCCTCAATCCTATAAATAAACTGAGTTAAACAAGAAACAGAGTAGTCATCTGAAATCTTGATAAGGCATTCTTAGTACATTTCCAAGAAACTGAGTATTTCAATGTCTGATATGACTAGGTAACAAATCTTTTCACAAATTAAATGGTTTCCAGTTCCTTCTTTTTAACAAATATGAAGGAGGAGTGAATGGAACTGTCAGCAAGTAGATGACTAAAAATAACAGATGACTGATTTTTTTCATAGAACTCAAAGAATTCAAAGAATTGAGTGAACTGCTTCATTCTCCATTTACTTACTTTATGTATACAAGTTTACTCAGAGGACAAGATTTACAAAAATAAAAAACAGAAATATATTTGGTGTTCTAAGTCCCAAGTCATTCCAGCATTTCAGCACTAAGTCATCCAAAATTACATGAGTTTTTTTTTTTTTTTTGAGACAGAGTCTCGCTTTGTTGCCCAGGCTAGAGTGAGTGCCGTGGCGTCAGCCTAGCTCACAGCAACCTCAAACTCCTGGGCTCGAGTGATCCTTCTGCCTCAGCCTCCCGGGTAGCTGGGACTACAGGCATGCGCCACCATGCCCGGCTAATTTTTTATATATATATTAGTTGGCCAATTATAAATTAATCTTTCTATTTATAGTAGAGACGGGGTCTCACTCTTGCTCAGGCTGGTTTTGAACTCCTGACCTCGAGCAATCCGCCCGCCTCGGCCTCCCAAGAGCTAGGATTATAGGCGTGAGCCACAGCGCCCGGCCTAGTTTTTTTAAAAGGCTCATTTATCTCATCAAGAAGCATTTCTAATAAATAAAATTTTATCAACATTTATAACATTTAGATCATCTTAATTGTCCTACCAATCATCATAGCAATCCAATAAACTTACAGCCTTTGAATCACAAGAAATAATTTAAAATTTCAATTTAGGTACTTTTTTTAGAGAAGTATGACATGATCAATAAAGCCTCTTAAAGCATAAAATATTACATTAGGATAAAACTGTAGAAGTGAACTAGATATATGAGTAAAGAAGGAAAGGAATAGTGAAAGATTACCCACTGGAAAAAATTGGTTTATACATTTTTAAATAGACGGTAAGTATTAAATCTCCTCACTTATTGCAAATCCACTAAGTACATTTTCACTTATGATGAAAATTTAGATATCAAGTGTCCAAGTACACTGTATTAAAATTTTATAGTAAAATATACATAAAATTTACTGCTTTAACCATTTTTACACATACAATTCAGAGACATTAAGTACATTCACGTTTTTTGTGCAACTGTCTACCACTATTCATCTCCACAACTTTTTCATCTCAAACTAAAAGTCCACACCTTTAAACACTAACTACTCCCCACTACTCTTTCCTCCCAGCCCCTGATAACTATGATTTTACTCTGTCTTTATGAATTTGACTATTCTAGCGACCTCCCTATAAGTAGAATCATACAATGTTTGTCCTTTGTGTCTGGCTTATTTTACTCAACACAATGTCTTCAAGATTCATCCATGTTGTAGCCAATATCAAAATTTCCTTCCTTTTTTCAAGGTTTTTATTTTTATTTTTTAGAGACAGGGTCTTGCTATGTTGCCCTGGCTGGTCTTGAACTCACGGACTCAGGAGATCCTCCCACCTCAGCCTCCTGAGTAGCTAGACTACAAGTATGTGCCACTGCACCAGGTTTCCTTTTTAAGGATAATATTCCATTTTATCCATTTTGTTTGTCCATTCATCTGTTGATGGATACTCAGGTTGTTTCCACCTTTTGACTATCATAAATAGTGCTGCTATGAACACTGGTGTATGAATATGTTCAAGTCCCTGCTTGCAATTCTTTGGGGTATATACCTAGAAACAGAATTGCTGGATCATATGGTAATTGTTTATTTTTTTAGGAAGCACCATAATACCGTCCACAGCAGCTGTACCATTTTACATTCCCACCACCAATGCACAAGTGTTCCCATTTCTCCAGATTCTTGCAAATACCTGATACATGTATTTTTAATAATGGCCATTCTAATGGGTATAAATTGGCATCTCATTTTAGGGTACACTGTTTTTTAAAAATAGGTTATAAACAAATACTTGAAGATTATTGTTGCCTAGTTAATGAATCCCCAAGATCATGTTTTTAAAAATCTCACACAACCATGTTTTCTCCTCCTTATGCCACCTGAGTGATCCTAAAGGCAAATGCTGATTCTACCTCCCTGGTTGCAGTGAGCATCTGACTCAAGCTGGGCAAGAATAGCCCAACCCCGTGACTAGAGACCAGTTCAGCATGGGCATGACTTAAGCCATGCTAGCTGGAGTCCTTCCTTGATATTTCCCTAACTGTATATAGTGGAGGAAGAATAATTTCCTGATTGATCATGATGCCAGAGGATGTGAGCATATCCCATTCCTCAGACAGCAGGCAAGTCTGCAAAAGGAGATAATGAAACCTACACTGGGAAACAGAGGAAAAATGGAGTCTTGACAAGATTGCGAGCCCTGGATTCAGCATCCCTAGTTATTCAGTGATTCCTTCCTATTTTGTGAGCTACACATCAGAGCCTTACAACACATCTCACATTTTGCTAAAGTAAGTTCTAATTAGGTATTTGATCATTTGCAAACAAGAATGTTCTGTGTAGTTCAAGCCCTTTAGCAAGGATTGACTAAACAATTACTATATACAGGATAAGAACTGCTGGGACAAAAGCCCTTAATCCTCTGGTAACAGATGAGAAAGTCAGCCAGAAAGAAAACAGGAAAGGAGCTAAAAGACCGCTTGGTCAAATCTCCTGTTTTTACTAGAGAGCAAACAAGGCCCAAGGATGGCCAAAGTGGCAAAACTACTGAAGTCCAGATCTGTTGGTCCCAAATCCAGGGACCAATCTAATCTGATCTCCCCTACCTCTGTCTTCTCTTGTACTGTGTGACACTTTCTAGGCCCAGGTCTGCAGCGACACTTTTTTTTTTTGAGACAGAGTCTTACTCTGTTGCCCAGGCTAGAGTGCCGTGGAGTCAGCCTCGCTCACAGCAACCTCAAACTCCTGGGCTCAAGTGATCCTCCTGCCTCAGCCTCCCAAAGTGCTAGGAATACAGGCGTGAGCCACCACGCCCAGCCTGGTTTCAACATTTTTATGGCCTGCAGCCACACTGTCTAGGCCCATGTCTACACTCACACATATCCTTACTCAGACCTTTTTATTTATTTATTTTTTGAGACAGGGTCTTGCTCTGTTGCCCTGGCTAGAGTGCAGTGGTGTCATCACAGCTCACTGCAACCTCAAACTCCTGGGCTCAAGCGATTTTCCTGCCTCAGCCTCCTGAGGAGCTGGGACTATAGGCACATACCACCACACCTGGCTAGTATTTCTATTTTTTGTAGAGATGGGATCTTGCTCTTCCTCAGGCTCGTCTCAAACTCCTGAACTCAAGCAATCCTCCCACCTCAGCCTTCCAAAGTGCTAGGATTACAGGTACGAGCCACCACATCTGGCCTCCAATGGATCCCTTTTCTTCTCTTAGGTTCTCAAGGAGTTGTGTATTAAATCCATCACATCCTACCAGAACAGAAGTTAAATTCTTAACCCTAGGCTCCTTCCCTCATTCCTTACTCTCTCCACAATTTCCTAATTTATTCAGCAAAAAGTCATTTTCACATTTCTGGGGTTTCCAAGGTTTCATTGCCATGTGTATATACTATTTTCGAAGGTGATAATTTCCCTTCTTCCCATGAAGAGCAAAAAGCAAGACTGCTTATGGTATGCGGGCGGGGGGGGGGGTTCTGAAGCAGACTATCTTGAAGATTCTGGTCCAGAGTCCTAGAAAACAACATGCTGTCCAGGCAGTGTCCCCAAGTTGTATTAGGAAACTAGTATAACCAAAACACAATGAAATGTTACTTTACCTGATGCTAGATTGTTCAAATTTGGGGTTTGCAGAAGTTCCTTAAACATTATACCAAATTGGAGACCCCTATTGGTGACCCTTACAGTGCCAACCACAGGGAACCTGGAGAATATAAAAGCCAGTGGTTTAAAGGCAGGATACTTTCATTCTAGAGGGCATCTGATGTGCATTAAAAGCTTCAAAGATTTATCCTTTGATGAAGAAATTCTACTTTTAAGGATTTATCCTATGTCCAAATAATCACAGATATAGGCAAAGTTTTAGCTTCAGGTATTTCTCACTGGTATATAAAACAGAAATCTATTTAAACAAACTGTCTCCAAAACATAGAACTGAAAGCCAAAGGTTCTTAACCTTTTCCGTACCATGAACCATTCAGTACTCAGCACTCTGTTAAAGCCTACAGACATTGTCCAAGAATGTTTTAAAATACTTAAAATAATAATAATTTTTTTTATTTTAGCGTATTATGTGTTAAGGTTACATATTGATAATAATTTTGTAGTAAATAACATGTCCAGATACGTGCAATGATTGTAAAGGAATCAAATATGAATTGTCTGATCATCCTACTGATGACAAAGTATTAGGTCCTATGTGATGTTGCCTAAACTCACAACTCAAAGAAATGCTACATATTTCAGTTAAACATTAGTGAAAATAAAGATGTAAGTTTTTATCTTTCTAAATTATTGGATCCCCTGAATTCTATTCCATGCACCCAGGTTAAGAATCCCATAATGCATCTATCTGGACAGTAAAATGCTATGCAACCTTGAAAAAGATATACAAAATTAATGACATAGAAAGATAACAGGAAGAGAAAGAGGCAAATTAATATACAGTGTGTTCAGAAATATTTCATTTAATTATGTACACGTTAGAAAAATACTGGGAAGAGACATCAAAACATATCAATGGTTATCTCTGGGTAGTAGAATTACATGTGTTTTTTTCCTAATTTATCTGTTTTCTTCAAAAAATTTTTTTACGGCTGGGCGCGGCGGCTCATGCCTGTAATCCTAGCACTCTGGGAGGCCCAGGCAGGTGGATTGCTCGAGGTCAGGAGTTTGAAACCAGCCTGAGCAAGAGCGAGACCCCGTCTCTACTATAAATAGAAAGAAATTCATTGGCCAACTAATATATATATATATATATATATATATATATATATATATATATATATATATATATATATATAAAATTAGCCGGTCATGGTGGCGCATGCCTGTAGTCCCAGCTACTCAGGAGGCTGAGGCAGGAGGATTGCTTGAGCCCAGGAGTTTGAGGTTGCTGTGAGCTAGGCTGATGCCATGGCACTCACTCTAGCCTGGGCAACAAGTGAGACTCTGTCTCAAAAAAAAAAAAAAAAAAAAAAAATTTTTTTTTTTTTTTACAATGAACATACTATTTTAACAAGAAAAAAATACAAGTTATTAAACAGGGTCAGGTGACTCAGAATTAACATCTCCTAAATAAATTTGAATTTCTTTTAATTTTGCAAAGAAAAGTTCATATTAAAAAGGAGGTTTCAATTTGACATTAAGAGTTCAACAACAAAATGAAATTAGGATTATAATCCTAAATATAATAAACCGCAGAACATTAAAATAGGGACTTTGAAGTCCACTTAATGCAGGCCCTTCATTTCACAGCAGAAACACTATCCCTCTAAGTACTAATTTCAGAAGCCTTAAGTTCTGATCTCTGCATAGTTCCCTCTCACCCAATAATTGTACTCACTTCTTCTTCAGATGTAAAACATCTACAATTGGAAACTGGAACACAAACACCAAAGTGGAAGTAATTGATACTGTGATCAAGACATAAACGACTCTTCAGTGGCAAAGCCCTGACACTCCAGCAGATGGGGATGGTACCACACAGACCAAGGCTTTCAGAAACGAACTGAAACATTACATTCCTACCTTTCAAAAGTGAAAAAAAGAGTAGAAAATTTGGTTTTGAGGTACAAGAGGAGCTAGGCAATTTATAACCATGACCATAATTCTCAAAACCACCCACGGAAAATGAAGATGTTACATCCCATCTTACAACTATTGTAGCCATGGTAACCAAGGAGGTAAAGCAATTTGACCAAGATCACACAGCTACCATTCAGATCCCATTCCAAAACCATGCCCCTTCCTGACCCCTGTGCCCTTTTTACAAATTTATATTATAAAATTTCATTTTGTTAAAAAAGTAAATCAAGATTACACAAAGTAAAAAGTAAAGCAGGATTACTTTCACACTCCTGCAACATTCCTTGTCCTCAATCCTACTCTCTGAATGAGCAGTTTATCATTTTCTATGCATTTGTGAACAACTTTACCAACACTGGTACCACTCAACTTTAGGTTCTGCCAATATGATAGGCTAAAAATAAGAAGTAGTTAATAAGAATCCTGTGTGTCAGGCACTAGCTAGGCAACAGGGATATGTTAATAGTGAGTAAGGAAAAAACAGCTACAACTCTTGCCTTTATGAGTTTATAAGTCTAGTGGTAGAGACAAAGCAAATAATCATGTGAGTGATAAACTATTCATTGTAAGTGAAGTGCTAAGAAGGAAAGAGATGTGATGATATAAAAGTAAATAAAGGTGTTCCTGACCTCATGGGAGAGTGATAGTTAAAATTCCCTGGGTAAGCAGACTTTACAAATGCTTGTTAATCTAATTTGCAAAGTTAATATAATTTGATTAGTTGATTGAAGCATTTTTTTTCTTTTTCTTTTTAGATAGTCTGGCTCTGTTGCCCAGACTAGAGTGCCGTGGCTTCACCCTAGCTCACAGCAACCTCAAACTCCTGGGCTCAAGCAATCCTTCTGCCTCAGCCTCCCGAGTAGCTGGGACTACAGGCATGCACCACCATGCCCAGCTAATTTTTTCTATATATTTTTAGTTGGCCAATTAATGTCTTTCTATTTTTTTAGTAGAGACAGGACCTCGCTCTTGCTCAAGCTGGTTTCGAACTCCTGAGCTTGAGCCATCCGCCCACCTTGGCCTCCCAGAGTGCTAGGATTACAGGCGTGAGCCACCTCGTCCAGCCTTTTTATTTTTCAGCATTTTTTTTCAAATGGAATAAAAACAGTCAGTAGTTATCAATTTTCAGTTCATATCCTTTTGTAATAGTAGGAAAGGTCTGGAAAATGTCAAAATATATCCCTGAGTTATCTCTTTAAAACCCCCCACCCATTTTGGGAATTAAAGCCTACATTCCTGCCCAAGGCCAGTAATCAGATGGGCGGAAAACCATTCATTGTTTTCTACTTAAACCTCTGGAGTACTGGTAACACTTCCCCCTCTTTTAAGGCTGAGTTCTTATTGATATAAACACCATAGGATAAGTCAGTATTCCTTGTCATCTGGAAAGTTAAAAAAATACCCCAAATGATTTTGTCATATTTTTCTAATCACTAGGTAATATTTAATGCACTAATTTGCAGAGGTCACTAGTATTAAATGTTATTTTTCTTTAAAAAAAAAAAAAAAACAAATTTCATCACTCCCTCTCTGGGTTTTGGTTAGAACAAAAAGTTACCCAAGTTACATTCTGTGCAGGACAGCCAGACTTCTGGTAAAAACCAAAGCACAACTCATCGACATCAAAATGTACCACTTACAGGTTAGTTTGTCCTTTGTGTTCACTGGGAAAGAATCTAAGGACATAGGTTCAAGCTGGTTTCACAGCTATTCTAAATGTGGATTCGCACCTGCTCATGCACCTTTATACTTAGGAATACAGAACTGCACAGGTGTGAATTCAAGATGATTACTATTCCTAGCCATCATTAACATTTCAAAGAGTTAAAAGTGCCAGTAAGGGAAGTTTGCTCACCTAAGCCCCTTTTTCAGCATTTTCCCCAAGGGATTTTATTCTTTGGGAACTAGATTACAATGGATTGGACTATTAATATATATCTTCTTTCAACTTCCCAAAAGAGGAAGGAATTAAAATTCTCTTTAAGGTAGTCTAACTTTTCAGAGTGCCTAGTAGACTTTCCTCCCCAACAGAAAAAAAGTTACCAGGAAATTCAAGATAGTAAAAAATTAAAAAGACTAAAGGAAAAAAATTTGTTCTACTTATAAAGGAAATGGGAATTAAAATGAGAATTCTGTTTACCAAATCAGAAAAAATAAAGTTATAATATCCAATGATGAAGAGTCATTTTGATCATTTTCTTCTCTTTATAAGGTGTGGCAACATTCAAACTGCTCAATTTTTAAAAATATCAAAGAATTGTTTTAAAAATATCAAAACTGTTCAACCCAGTAATTGTAAAAATCTCTAAGTAAATACTCAAATACGAAGAAAGATTTACCTATAACAATGTTTGTCACAAGGCTATCAACAGTGAAAAACTGGAAATAACCATTTCCCTCAAAATGGACCATGAACTTAGTTATTAAAATACATATCTCAGCATATGACAAGGAGAATGCTTAAGTGGTTGGGGAAAGTGCATGTTTACAGCTGCATAAAAAAAAAAAAAAAAAATCCGGCCGGGCGCTGTGGCTCACGCCTGTAATCCTAGCTCTTGGGAGGCCGAGGCAGGCGGGCGGATTGCTCAAGGTCAGGAGTTCAAAACCAGCCTGAGCAAGAGCGAGACCCCGTCTCTACTATAAATAGAAAGAAATTAATTGGCCAACTGATATATATATAAAAAAAAAAATTAGCCGGGCATGGTGGCGCATGCCTGTAGTCCCAGCTACTCGGGAGGCTGAGGCAGGAGGATCGCTTGAGCCCAGGAGTTTGAGGTTGCTGTGAGCTAGGCTGACGCCACGGCACTCACTCTAGCCTGGACAACAAAGTGAGACTCTGTCTCAAAAAAAAAAAAAAAAAAAAAAAAAAAAAAAAATCCGTCATGCTTGTAATCCTAGCACTTTGGGAGGCCGAGGCGGGCGGATTGCTCAAGGTCAGGAGTTCGAAACTAGCCTGAGCGAGACCCCGTCTCTACCAAAAATAGAAATAAATTAATTGACCAACTAAAAATATATATACAAAAAATTAGCCGGGCATGGTGGCGCATGCCTGTAGTCCCAGCTACTCGGGAGGCTGAGGCAGTAGGATCACTGAGCCCCGGAGATTGAGGTTGCTGTGAGCCAGGCTGACGCCACGGCACTCACTCTAGCCTGGGCAACAAAGTGAGACTCTGTCTCAAAAAAAAAAAAAAAAAAAAAAAAAATCCAGAAGTATGGAGAGAAGAGATTAAAGTCATCAAAAACAATTGAAGTAGACTACAGGGAGTAGGATGTATTAAATCTATTGAAATTTTTTAAATGTCTTTAGCAAATGTAAATTACACAGGAAAAAAAATTCAGAAAATGGTTTTAAAAATTTAAAATCTGCGGCCGGGCACGGTGGCTCACGCCTGTAATCCTAGCACTCTGGGAGGCCGAGGCTGGCGGATTGCTTGAGGTCAGGAGTTCGAAACCAGCCTGAGCGAGACCCCGTCTCTACTAAAAATAGAAAGAAATTAATTGACCAACTAAAAGTACATATACAAAAAATTAGCCGGGCATGGTGGTGCATGCCTGTAGTCCCAGCTACTCGGGAGGCTGAGGCAGGAGGATCACTTGAGCCCAGGAGTTTGAGGTTGCTGTGAGCTAGGCTGACGCCACGGCACTCACTCTAGCCTGGGCAACAAAAGTGAGACTGTCTCAAAAAAAAAAAAAAAAAAATTTAAAATCTGGATCTAGGTCTCTGACAAAGGAATTCAAGATATTTTTTAAATAGTGTACTTAAATAAAAATGAACTGTCTTTTAAGAGTATCCCAGAAATGTTTTTACTGAGTTATTTGGTCATAAATTATTAATAGCCTCCTTATGTTTGTGCCTAGTACAAATGTTAGTTCAGTACTTCTGAGATTCTATTATGAGGATGAGTTATGATGAAAGATTGGAGGTTCGTCACTACATTAAAAGTTAATAAGAAATAGGCTAGTGCAGTGGCTCACATCTGTAATCCTAGCACTCTGAGAGGCCAAGTTGGGAGAATCGCTTGAGGTCACGAGTTCAAGACCAGCCTGAGTAAGAGTGAGACTCCATCTCTCTTCTAATAGAAAAGAAAAAAAAAAAAACAGCTGGCCATGGTGACACTTGCCTGTAGGCCCACTTTAGCCCAGAAGTTTGAGGTTACAATGAGCTATGATGATGCCACTGCACTCTAGCCTGGGCAACAGAGCAAGACTATCTTAAAAAATAAATAAATAAAACCAACAACATAGAAAGTGAGAATTACCTCCTCCATCCTACACCTCAGAGATCCCTTTCAAAGATCCTTTCACATATATAAGCATGTAAACATACAGCTCTTTAAAAAATATACATGAAGAGTCAAATATACTATTTCACATCTTTTTTCAAATGTTTTGATATTCTTTCCATATATGTATGTAGAACTCAAATTCTTTCTTTTATGGTGGCATGGCAGTCCTTTCTATGAACATAATATAATTAACTATTTCTCTATTGAGAACTACTTCTCCACACCCTTGCCAAACTTTACCTTTTAAGAATCTGGCAGGTAAACAACAGAATCCATTCTATAAATTTGTGATGAGAGTCTGGGACTGAATGACAAGGAATCCACTATTAATACTTATCCTTGACCAGGCGAGGTGGCTCACACCTGTAATCCTAGCACTCTGGGAGGCCGAGGCGGGAGGATTGCTCGAGGTCAGGAGTTCGAAACCAGCCTGAGCAAGAGCGAGACCCCATCTTTACTATAAATAGAAAGAAATTAATTGGCCAACTAATATATATAGAAAAAATTAGCCGGTCATGGTGGCGCATGCCTGTAGTCCCAGCTACTCAGGAGGCTGAGGCAGCAGGATTGCTTGAGCCCAGGAGTTTGAGGTTGCTGTGAGCTAGGCTGATGCCACAGCACTCACTCTAGCCTGGGGAACAAAGTGAGACTCTGTCTCAAAAAACAAAACAAAAAAATACTTTCTCTTAAGATTATGCATTATTTCATGTTAATTGTCCCCTTCCCCCATTTTCCTTATCTCAGAAAATGGATCCACCTAAGGGTGCTGACAAAATTTCATTCTACCGTCCCCAATTTCCCACAATCACCAACTCCCACTAAACCTAACCCTGAAATTTATATGGACCCTTCTCCACTTATGCTTGTCTCCATTACTATACTAGTTCAAGTCAATACACATTTCTCACCCAGACTTCTGCAACAGCTTCCTGTTATCTCTGCTTTATCATTTAACACTTTCTACCCCCTTAAAATCCTTGCCACCTCTTAAATATACCAAGCTCAGGCTCATGCCAAGGCCTTGCTGTTCGCTCTGCTTTCAAACACTCACACTCTACTCTTAAACCAATCTCTCTGTATGGCTGACTACTTGTCATTCATGACATTGACTTAAATATCTCTTTCTCAGAGAGAAGCCTTTCCTTAATGGTGTGTGGGGAGACAATTTAACCACTAACTCCCCACACCCTAGTCATTCCTTATCACATCCCAATGTTCAGTTTCATATTACTTAGCATAATTTGAAATATTATAGTCAGCCCTCCATATCTGCAGGCTCTGCATCCACGGATTTAACCAACTCCAGATCAAATACATTTGAAACAATTGCATGTGTATTAAACACATACAAAATTTTTCCTTGTTATTCCCTAAATGATACAGTATAACAATTATTTACATACCATTCACATTGTATTACCTTATTATAAGTAATCTAGAGATGATTTAAACTATACAGAAGGATGTTCACAGGTTACATGCAAATACTATGCCATTTTATTAATATATCAGGGACTTGAGGGTGTGGATTTTGGTGTCCGAGGGCCTGAAACCAACCCCCAAAGATAACAAAAGACAACTTGTTTTCTTTTTTTCTCCCACCATACTTTTGTAGTTACATACAATTCATAGCTTTTCTATAGGAGAGCAGACAGTGTGTCTGCCCTGTTCACATCTGTATCAAACACCTCTAATACCTTAATTATGTGCTGACTAAAAGAATAGAGTAACTGTCTTTTCTTATGTGTTCCCCATCCCTTTTAAAAATAGGGTTGTCAGTCTCATTAATTTCTAAGAGCATACTGTTAATTTAAGAAAGTTAACCCTCTGTTACACATTAGAATTAATTTTTCCTACTTATTGACCCACTTAAATTAGACAATTAAATGGTTTTTAGTATAGCCATGGTTCTGAAATCACTGCAATTGTATAACATTCCATCACCCCCAAAAGAAACTCAAACCCTTCAGGAGTCACTCCCATTTCCCTCCAACCCCTTCCACCCCTGGGCAACTGATCTACCTACTGTCTCTCTACAGATTTGCCTATTCTGGACAATTCACATAAATAGGATCATAAATGATGTGGGTTGTTTTTTTTTTTTTTTTTTTTTTGAGACAGAGTCTCACTTTGTTGCCCAGGCTACAGTGAGTGCCATGGCATCAGCCTAGCTCACAGCAACCTCAAACTCCTGGGCTCAAGCAATCCTCTTGCCTCAGCCTCCCGAGTAGCTGGGACTACAGGCATGTGCCACCATGCCCGGCTAATTTTTTTCTATATATATATTAGTTGGCCAATTAATTTCTTTCTATTTATAGTAAAGATGGGGTCTCACTCTTGCTCAGGCTGGTTTCGAACTCCTGACCTCGAGCAATCCTCCCGCCTCGGCCTCCCAGAGTGCTAGGATTACAGGCGTGAGCTACCACGCCCGGCCTGTGATGTGGTATTTTTTTAAAAGCTTTTTTCACTTAGCATAGTGTCTGCAGGATTCATCAATGTTTTAGCATATATCAGGATTTCATTCCTTTTTATTGCCAAATAAGATTCTATTGTATGGATAGACACATATGTTGGAGATATTGCAGGCTCGGTTTGAGACCACCACAATAAAGCGAATACACTGAGTCACAAATGTTTTGGTTTCCCAGTGCAATTAAAAGTTATGTTCTATAGTCTTTTATTTTTTTTAAGAGACATGATCTCACTCTGTCACCCAAGCTGGAGTTCAGTGACATGATCATAACTCACTGTAACCTCGATCTCCTGGCCTCAAGTGATTTTCCTGTCTCAGCCTCCTGAGTAGGTGGGCCTACAGGCACGTGCCACTATGCCTAATTTTTAAAAAATTTTTGTAGAGATGGCATTTGGCTATCACACTATAAAGTGGGCAACAGCATTATGTCTAAAAAAACAATGTACATGCCTTAATTTTAAAAATATTGCTAAAAACCCTAACAATCATGTGGGCCCTTCAACAAGTCATAATCTTTTTCCTGGTGGAAGGTCTTGCCTCAACACTGACAGCTGCTGGCTGATCAGCGTGGTGACTGCTAAAGGTTGGGGTGGCTGTGGCAATTTCTTAAAATAAGACAACAATGAAGTTAGTCACATTGACTGGCTCTTTCTTTCATAAAAGATTTTTCTGTATCATGCAATGCTGTTTGACAGCATTTAACTGACAGCATTTAACTGAACTTCTTCCAAAATTGGAATCAATCCTCTGAAACCATACTGCTACTTTACCAACTTCAGTTTATGTAATATTCAATCCTGTGTTGTCATTTCAACAATATTCACAGCATCTTCACCAGGAGTAGATTCTGTCTTAAGAAACCACTTTCTTTGCTCATCCTTAAGAACCAAGTCCTTGGCTGGGCACAGTGGCTCACACCTGTAATCCTAGCACTCTGGGAGGCCAGAGTAGGAGGACCGCTTGAGGTCAGGAGTTCAAGACCAATCTGAGCAAGAGTGAGACCCCCATCTCTACTAAAAATAGAAAAAATTAGCTGGACATGGTGGTACATGCCTGTAGTCCCAGCTCCTCCGGAGGCTGAGGCAGGAGGATCACTTGAGCCCAGGAGTTTGAGGTTGCTGTGAGCTAGGCTAACACCACAGCACTCTAGCCCGGGTGACAGAGAAAGACTCTGTCGAAGAAAAAAAGAATCAACTCCTCACCCATTCAAGTTTTATCATGGGACTGCAGCAATCCAGCCACATCTTCAGGCTCCACTTCTAATTCCAGTTCTCTTGCTATTTTTACCACATCTGCAGTTACTTCCTCCACTAAAGTCCTGGACTTCTCAGAGTCATGTATGTGGGTTGGAATCAACTTCTTCCAAACTCTTTTTAATGTTAATATTTTGACCTCCTCCCACAAACCACAAATGTCCTTAATAGCACCTAGAATGGTGAATTCTTTCCAGAAGGTTTTCAATTTACTTTGCCCAGATCCAGAGGAATCACTACCTATGGCAACTATGGCTTTATAAAATGTATTTCTTAAATAATAATGCTTGAAACTACTCCTTGATACATGTTAGCAGGCATGATAACATTAATCTCCTTATAATACAGCAGAGTTCTTGGGTGACTATGTGCACTGCCAACAAGCAATAATATTTTGGAAGGAATCTTTCTTTCTGAGCAGCATATCTCAATAGTGGACTTGAAATCTTCATTAAACCATGCTGTAAATAGATGTGATGTCATCCAGGCTTGGTTGTTCCATTTATAGTGCACAGCAGAGTAGATTTAACATAATTCTGAAGGGCCCTAGGACTTTCAGAATGATAAATGAGCATTGGCTTCCACTTAAAGTCACCAGCTGAATTTGCCCCTAAGAAGAGAGTCAACCTGTCCTTTGAAGCTTTAAAGCCAGGCATTGACTTCTCCTCTCTAGCTAGGGAAGTCTCAGAAGGCATCCTCTTCCAACAGAAAGTTGTTTGTCTACTTTAAAATTTTCTTGTGTTTGTAGCCACCTTCAATTATCTTCAATAGGCCGGGCGCGGTGGCACACGCACTCTGGGAGGCCAAGGCGGGAGGATTGCTTGAGGTCAGGAGTTCGAAACCAGCCTGAGGAAGAGCGAGACCCCGTCTCTACTATAAATAGAAAAGAAATTAACTGGCCAACTAATATATATAGAAAAAGAATTAGCCAGGCATGGTGGCGCACGCCTGTAGTCCCAGCTACTCAGGAGGCTGAGGCAGGAGGATTGCTTGAGCCCAGGAGTTTGAGGTTGCTGTGAGCTAGGCTGATGCCATGGCACTCACTCTAGCCTGGGCAACAAAGTGAGACTCTGTTTCAAAAAAAAGAAAAAAAATTATCTTAAATAGATCTTCTGGATAACTTGATGCTTTACTTGACACTCTTATGTTACGGAGATGGCATCCTTCCTTAAACCTCTGGAGCTTCCTCACTTCTCTCAGCCTTCACAGAATTGAAAAGACTTACAGCCTTGCTCTGGATTAGCTTCTGGCTTACAGGAATGTGGAGGCTGATTTGATCCTCTGTCCAGACCACTCAAACTTTCTCCGTATCACAGCAATAAGGCTGTCTCACTTTCTTGTCATTTGTATGTTCACCGGAATAACATTTTTATTTCAAGAACTTTGTACTCACAACTTGGCTAATTGTTTCACACAAGAAGCCTAGCTTTTAACCTATCTTAGCTTTTGACATCCCTTTCTCATAAAGCTTAATCATTTCTAGCTTTTGATTTAAAGTGAGAAGGATGTATGACTCTTCCCTTCACTTGAACACTGGGAGGCTATCGTAGGGTTATTAGCTAGCCTAATTTCAATTGTTGTGTCTCGGGGAATAGGGAGGCCTGAGAAGAGAAGGAGAGACAAGGAATGTCTGGTTGGTAGAACAAGTCAGTACACACACATTTACCAATTATGTTCACCATGTTATATGGGTGTGGTTTGTGGTGCCCTCAAACAATTACAACAGTAAAACAAAGTTCACTGATCACAGATAACCATAACAGACACAGTAATGAAAAAGTCTGAAACATTGCAAGAATTACCAAAATGTGGCACAGAGACAAGAAGTGAGCACATGCTGTTGGGAAAATGGCACCAAGAGACAGACACTTGGGTTGCCATAAACCTTCGAGTCATACAAAATGCATTATTTTATTTATTTTTTTTTCTGAGACAGAGTCTCACTTTGTTGCCCAGGCTAGAGTGTGTGCCATGGCATCAGCCTAGCTCACAGCAATCTCAAACTCCTGGGCTCAAGCAATCCTACTGCCTCAGCCTCCCTAGTAGCTGGGACTACAGGTATGCACCACCATGCCTGGCTAATTTTTTCTACATGTATTAGTTGGCCAATTAATTTCTTTCTATTTATAGTAGAGACAGGGTCTCGTTTTTGCTCAGGTTGGTTTCGAACTCCTGAACTCAAACGATCCGCCCGCCTCGGCCTCCCAGAGAGCTAGGATTACAGGCATGAGCCACCGCGCCCGGCCAAAATGCATTATTCATGAGGCACAGTAAAGGTAGATTCAATAACATGAGGTATGCCTATACTACATTCTGCTTATCCACTTACCAGTTGATAGACATTTGCGTTATTTCCACATTTGGGATATTATGAATAATGCTGTTATAAATGTCCACGTATAAGTTTTTGTGTGGATGTATGTTTTCATTTCTCTTAGATATATGTGTGGGTGTTTCTGGGTCATATGGTAATTTCATGTTTAACCTTTTGAGTAGTTACCAAAATCTTTTCAAAAGTAGCTCTAATATTTCACATTACCAATGTATGACAGTTCCAGCTCTTCCACATTCTGATCAACAATTGTTATTGTTTTTAAAATTATAGCCATCCTAGTGGGTGTGAAGTGGCCCAACTGTTCAAAGATTAGATAATCTAAACAATAAGGGATAACTGCAATGGATTAGGACATATCAAACACATGATCCACAGGTTCATGATGATACTAAAAAACAGTTTACTGGTGAGCTTTGGAGAATGCTGGTGAAAGTTGATGAAAGTAAGTTTACTTTTATAAAAGCATATTACCTAACAAATGAGAAAATTAGAAAACAGCTATTTGGCAACCCCTAATATATATGGATCTAGGTAGTGATCATCAATAGCTGATGATGTCACTAGCTAGGAAGTACCCAATATCACTTACTAAGTTTTGTTTTTTTTTTTTTTTTTTGAGACAGAGTCTTGCTCTATTGTTCAGGCTAGAGTGCCATGGCGTCAGCCTAGCTCATACCAACCTCAAACTCCTAGGCTAAAGCAACCTTCCTGCCTCAGCCCCCTGAGTAGCTGGGATTACAGGTGCTCATCACCATACCCAGCTAAGTTTTTCTGTTTGTTTTTTATTTTGGCATATTATGGGGGTATAAATTTTAAGGTTTCAATAAATGCCCTTCCCCCCCTCCCTCCACAAGTCTGAGTTTCCAGCATGACCATCCCCTAGATGGTGCACATCTGGTCTCAAACTCCTAAGCTCAAGTGATCCTCCTGCGTCGGCCTCCCAGAGTGCTAGGATTACAGGCTTGAGCCACCATGTCCGGCCACTACTAAGTATTTTTGCTAAAAAAGTCAAACCTAAGGCTGCTCTCTCAAATCTCTAGATAAAATCACCAATTAACAGAAAATACAGAGGACTGAGGGACACGTAAGTACTGGAATGGGAATGCCATCGGTAAACTCTATACTGTGGATAATTCTGTAGAAACATGACCTGGTTTTCTCAACCAATAAATTGCAGGGGAGACTCTCGGTGGAGATAAATGAAGCAATTGTAGACTAAAAGCAACATGAGATGTTATCAATCACAAGTGTGTATGTTCACCTATTCCACAAGAAATCAAAAAGGCACATAGGCCCCATTTTCACTAAAGCTCACAAAAATTAGAACACTTAATACAAACAAATATACAGTAAAACTTGGACTTATTCTTATCCTTGACAGTGTAATATTCTGGTCCAATTATGTGCAAATAAGCTTTTAATCTGAGGAAAAAAGCAAAACATGGAGAACATATGCACTGAAGTGTTCATTAAAATGTTCACTATAGGTCAGGCACGGTGATTCACACCTATAATCCTAGCACTTGGGGAGGCCAAGGTAGGAAGATCCCTTGAAGATAGGAATTCGAGACCAGCCTAGGCAACACAATGAGATCTCATCCCTAAAAAAATTTAAAAGTTAGCCAGGCCTAGTGGCTCCAGCCTATAGTCTAGCTACTCAGGAGACTGAGCTGGGAGGATCACTGTGAACCCAGGAATTTGAGGCTGCAGCAAGCTATGATTGTGCTACTGTACTCTAGCCTGGACAACAGAGACCCTGTCTCTTTAAAAAACAAAACAAAACAAACCCCAAAATGTTTATTATGGAATCATTTATGGCAATAAGATACCAGTTTTTGTTTTTACGGCAAGAACAGGATGAGAACTGTTAAGCCATTTTTGTATAGCCCTTTGACATATTTAAGTAATAAAACATCAAAGATAATCTAGCAACAAGCAAAAATGCTCATGACAGGCTTAAGATGTCAGACAAGCACATGCTACAGCTTCCTCCTCATTCTCCAATGCTAAAATGCCAATTTTAAAGAATCCATGGACATATAAGAAAAATGGATATCCTTGGTGTGCTATAATCATAAAGAATCATGAAAACAGGACAAAGGGATTCAAATTGGAAGGAGGAAACTTAGCTAGAGGGCACTGTTACAAAAGGGGAGAGTTGTTCCAGATATTGCACAGCTGGAGGGGTAACAGGAATAGGAGTTACCTACAGGACAAATGACAATGACTGGTTTAGAGGAGCCCAGTAGGAGCAAAGAGGCTTGTTGAATACTTCATCTAAACAAGGAACCCAACAATACCCAGGTAGCACAGTGAGGCCACATATCCAGAAGTTTTGCTACTGTTACATCTCCTCCTCACCCCAACGCTGAGGGCAGGCTAGAGTAAATTTATACAGCAACTGCACACAAGCTTTCAGGCAATATCAAATACAAGTCATTTTTAAATACAAATTACAACCAAATGTTTTCAGAAAACCAACAGACTCAATGTGGCAGCAACCTATACCTATACTGAGGAAATGGAGGATAATAAAGCCAAAGAACAAGATTTTAAAATAAATAACAATAATTCCCAGAAAGATACTAGAAGATCTACTGGGGACCTTGGAAGTTAAAATTTGATTATTTAAATAAAGCTGATTCATGGTCTGATTGGTAGAATACACAGAGCTAAAAAATTTAATTGTGAGGAGCAAAGACAAATAGTTCTCCCCAAATATTAAACAGGAGGACAATAAAAATGTTCAAAAATGAAAGAAAACTGGGAAAACTCATTACCACTCAATCACAGGTGTGCATCTTCACCTACTTCACAAGAAATCAAAGAGCAAGTAGGCCCCATTTTCACTAAAGCTCACAAAAATTCCTAAGCCCTTGACTCATACTATCTCACTCATCTTTACATTAATCCTTCACAACAGGTACTAATACTAGAGGAGAACTGAAATAAAGGTTAAATCAGAATTTAAAACTATTCCAAGTTCCATTTCCAATAATGGCTGGCAAGTTTTTCCAGACTAACCTTCTCCCTGAAAATAATGCTGACTTAATAAAATAGAGAAACATATTAAAAGCACCTAAGATCTTACAGGATAGAGAACTAACCAGTCCAAATTCTCAAAAAGAAAGAAAGAAAACAAAAGAAAAATAAAAAAGCAGGAATCCAGAGGAAAAAGCACAATACCACACCAAAGTCATTTTTAACCTATGAAGGTATCTATCTGCCCATCTCAGCAAAGTTGAGTCTCTGTTCTAAGGCTCCAAGAGGCAAGGGGAAAGAAGTCAAGAATCAAAACATGCCCAAGCAGGGACTCTAATAGGACACTATCCACATCATTAAGCTGGCATCCCAAGGGTACCTCAGAGTAAAAATGAACCAGAAAACCAGGGCCCCAAACCTCCTGCCCTGGTATCTAAAATTAAAAACCTCAAAGATGGAGTTTAAGAGCCAGATGAAGTAGAGGAAAAGCAGTGAACTAGAATATAAGACCAAAACTTATCCAATATACAGGAGAGAGACAAAAAAGTAGGAAATACCAAAGAAACAAATAACAGAAAATAGAATACATGTTTGTTTAAAGTCCAAGAAGAAAGAAAACTGAGGCAAAGGAAATATATGAAGAGATAAATAGCTTTAAGCTGAGTACTGAAAGATACCAAAATCTGTACATATAAGAAATCCAAGAACTCCCAAGAAAGATATCCATATTTAGACTAACAGTGAAACAGCAGAAAACACAGAGATATTAAAATAAACAAGGGCTGAGTGCAGTGGCTCATGCCTGTAATCCCAACATTTCGGGAGGCCAAGGCAGGAGAATCACTTGAGGTCAGGAGTTTGAGAACAGCCTGGGCAACATAGCAAGATTCCACCTCTAATTTTTTTTTTTAAATTAGCTGGGCATGGTTACACATATCTATAGTCCCGGCTACTCAGGAGGCTGAGGCAGGAGGACTGCCTGAGCTCATAAGTTAGAGACCAGCCTGAGCAAGACCTGTCTCTACTAAAAATAGAAAAAAAATTAGGCGGGCACTGTGGTGCACACCTGTAGTCCCAGACACTCGGGAGGCTAAGGGAGAAGGATCATTTGAGCCCAGGAGTTTGAGGTTGCTATGAACTGTGACACCACTGCACTCTACCAGGGGTGACAGGGAGAGACCCTGTCCCAAAAAAAAAAAAAAAAATTCTTATTAGAAAAAAAAAAGAATTCTATAACAAGCCAATTTATCCTGAGAAATGAAAAGTGAAATAAAGACATTTTCAGGGAAAATAAAGAACACTGCCAGCAAATCCACAATAAAGATGATGCTCATCTTTAGATATGTTCCTCAAACAGAAGGGAAGTGAACCCACATGGCAGTGTAGAATTCATTTAAAAATGAATAAAAAGATACATATAAGTAAATAATGGTTATATAAAATAATTTCTTGTGGGGTTTAAATATGTATATAGTTAAAATGCATAGTAACAATATCACAAAAGCAGTGGGAACAGGGTCACTGGAGTGCGATAAAGTTCTTGCATCTTCTAGGAAGTGATGAAAAAGCACTAAGTTGTTAGATGCTAATAAATCACTATGGTAGTCACAAAAAGAACACTAAAAGAAATGTTGAACCACCCATCAGAAAAGGGCCTGCTTAAATAAGGAACACTTGATTAATCTAAAAGAAGGTCACAGAAAAAAGAAAAAGGAACAGAACATGAGGGACAGAGAGAAGACCCAGTAAAGATGATAGAATAAAGCATTTCAACAAACCACATTAAAAAAAAAAAAAACCCAAAACTATAATTAGACAGACTGGCAGAATGGATTAGAAACCAAAATGCCAACTGTAAGACAGGATCATGTCTTAAAAACATAACATCAGTTACAGGTTGAAAAATATGAGAAAAGATATGCCAATCAAACATCAAAGAAAGCTGGTATAACTGAACAGGTATCAAATAAAGTAAACGGAAAGGCAAAAGCATAAGAGATAATGAAGGGCATTTCATCAGTTTCCAGAGATCAATCCAAAAAAATATGTAATTCTAAAACTTAGTAACAGCCTACAAAAACCTATAAAGCAAAAACGACAACAACACTAAAAGAAGAGACTACAACATAAGCTAGACATTTTAACACATTTCTCTTGGTAACTAACAGAATAAGCAGATTCTCCCTTACCCCCCAAAATATAGAAGACCTGAAATGCAAAATTCACAAACGTAACCTAATTGACATAAACAGAATAGTGCATCCAACAGCTGCTCAATACACTTCCTTTACAAGTATTTACACAACATTTAACAAAGTGGAGCATATGTTGGACCATAAGGCAAGTCTCAACAAATTTCAGACTGAAATTATATGGAGGATGTTCTATGATTATAGTGGAAATAAGATAAAAATCTTTAACAAAAAGACAACTAAAGAGTCCCCAATAGTTTGAAGTTAAATCACACTTTCAGGGGTCAACAAGATATATAATAGGAATTAGAAAATACTGTCAACTGCATAATAATTAAAAAGAATTCACAACTCATAGAATGCACTTAAATCCATCCTCAGGGACATTTATAGCCTTTGGTAGATGTATTAGAAAGATTAAAGAAAAAAATCATTGATCAGGCAGGGAGTGGAGAGAGGAATCAATGATCAGGGTGGTATCAGTGAAATGGCAGAATAAGGATCTCCAAAAATTCTTCCTATGTAAATTCAATAAGAACACTGGCAAGAATTGTCAAAATCAAGTTTCTTCATAACTCTGGAAATTAAACAAAGGCTAACAGCAATCTGAAGAGCATTTATTTTAAAAAAATCAAAATAAGCAGCTGAATCTTGGTAAAACACCATGCTTTGTGGCCTTTTAACTGCACTATCTCAACCCACCCACCCCCAGCTCCGCTATAAAACCCTGAAAACCAATAACCAGCAATCACAGTAAAATTAGCAGCCTAGAAATCAATGATAGGACAGCAGAGTTGGAGTTCAGGCCCCATCTCTAGAGAATTCTCATTACATTACTTGACTTTTTTTTTTTTTTTTTTTTTTTTTGAGACAGAGTCTAGCTCTGTCGCCTGGGTAGAATTCAGTGGCATCATCATTGCTCATAGCAACCTCAAAGTCCTGGGGCTCAAGTGATCCTCCTATCTCAGCCTCCTGAGTAACTGGACTACAGCTGTGTACCACCACACCCGGCTAATTTTTCTATTTTTAGTAGAGACAGGGGTCTGGTCTCAAACTCCTGAGCTCAAGTGATCCCTTCCACCTCGGTCTCCCAGAGTGCTAGGATTACAGGCGTGAGCCACCATGCCCAACCATTACTTGACCTTTTTGGTGGTTCCCTGCAAGATTTTACTTACAAGGCTGTCTTTACTTGACCTCCCTCAGAGCTCACCCAGTATAAACAGCCAATTACCCAGAGGAAGTTTATTTTTCCTTTTTTAAATTTTTTAGTCGGCTTTCTCAGGTTAAATATAGGTTTGTTTGAATAAACTTCAGAAGTTTATTCAAAAACAATTAGAGGCAATTATTAAACATCGCATGTGCCTGAGGCAGTAGGCTATAGTTTAGGGAAGCAAGAGGCTAGCTAAAAAAGCTTAAAGAGAATAAAATAAACCCAAAGCAAGCAGAAGGAAGGAAGTAATGAAGATTAAAGCAGAAATACATGAAATAAAGACTAGAAAAACTATAGAGGAAAATCAACAAAACTAAAAGTTGGTTCTTTGAAAACATCTGCAAAATTGACAAACTTTGAGCTACAGGGACCAAGAAAAAAAATTGAAGATTCAAATTATTAAAATCATAAATAAAAGTGGAAACATTACTACTAATCTTACAGAAAAAAGACTATAAGGAATTACTATAAATAAATGTATGTCTACAACTTACAAAACTTGGGTGAAACAAATTCCTACAAGATACAAACTACCAAAACTGACTGAAGAAGAAACAGACAATCCAAAAAGACGTGTAAGGAGCAAAGAGCCTGAAGTGGTAATGAAAAAACTTCCCATGGTCAAGTGTGTTGGCTCACACCTATAATCCTAGCACTTTGGGAGTCTGAGGCAGGAGGATCACTTAAGGCCAGGAGTTTAAGACCAGATTGGGCAGCACAGCAAAAGACCCAGTTTCTACAAAGAAACTGTAGAAAGAAACTGAGCCTGTAGTCCTAGCCACTTGGAAGGATCACTTAAGCCCAAGAGTTCAAGGCTGCAGCAAGCTGTGATTGTGCCACTGCACTCCCACCTCAGCAGCAGAGCAACACCCTGTCTCTAAAAACAAAACAAAACAAAAAACTTCCAACAAAGAAAAGCCCAGGACAAGATGGCATCACTGGTCAATTCTACCAAAGACTAAAAAACGCATTCGTATCATTTATTCATAAACTCTTCCAAAAACAGAAGAGGAAGGAACACTTCACAACTCAGCCATTAAGACAGTATTTCCCTGATTCTAAAACCAGATGAAAGAGATCACGAGGAAAGAAAATCACAGACCTATGTGCTTAGGAATATAGAAGCAAAACTCAAAATATTAGCAAACCATATGCAGTGGCATATAAAGATTATACACCATGACCAAATGGCATTTATCCAAAGAATGCAAGCTTGGTTTATCATATGAAAATCAATCAAATTATCTTAATAGGATAAAAGACAAAAACACATGATCATCTCAATGCACAGAAAAGAATAACATCTAATATCCTTTTATGATATAAAAATATTCAATAAACTAGGAATAGAAGGGAACATCCTCAACCTGCTAAACGGCTTCTACAAAAGACTCACATCTAACATCACACTTAATGATGAAACATTGAAAGGTTTCAGGAACAAGACAAAGATGTCCACTCACTTCACCTGTACTCAAAATTGTACTGGAGGGTCTAGCCAGGGCAATTAGGAAAATTGAAAAAAAAAAAAACACACTATCTTCATACATGATATAAACATGACACACAGAGACATAATCTTGGATATAAAAAAACCCTAAAGAATCCACAAAGAACTATTAGAGCTAATAAATAAATTCAGCAAATGGCAGGGTACAAAATCAATGTAATAAAATTAATTACATTTATGTACATTATCAAACCTAAAAATGAAATTAAAACAACTTCATTTACAATAGCACTGAAAAATTATACTCACAAAGTGTGAGACCTGCATGATGAAAACTATAAAAGAATGAAACAAATTAACTGAAAGACATCCCTTGATTATGGATTGGAAGACTTTATACTGTTAACATGGCAACAGTTTCCAAATCAATCTACAGATTGAATGCAATCCCTATCAAAGGCCAAATGGGCTCTTTTGCAGAAGTTTACAAGTTTATCTTAAAATTCATAAGGGATTTCAAGGGATCCAGAACATTCAGAGTAATCTTGGAAAAGAACAACAAGTTGAGGGACTCACACATCCTGATTTCAAAACTTAATATATAAAGCTATACTAATAAAGACAATGTGGTACTAGCCTAACACATATGTAGATCAGTGTCACTTTGTACCCCACAAATATATACAACTATAATTTTTCAATTTACAATTAAAAAATAAAAATAAATGGGCAAAGGATTTGGAGACATCTGTCCAAAGAAAATACACAAATGGCCAATGGGCTCAGCATCACTAGAGAAACACATATCAAAACCATGAGATCTCACTTTACATCCACCCAAGATATAGCTATAATCAAAAATGTTTTGAGGATGTGGAGAAATTCAAACCTCATACACTGCTGATGGGAATGTAAAACGGCATGGCCACTTTGGAAAATAGTTTGGCAGTTCTTCAAAAAATTGATCAAGTTACTATATGACTCACAAATTCACTCCTATGTATATACCAAAGAGAAATGAAAGCATATTTCCACACACAAATTTGTGTAAACATTAAGTATTATAAATCATAGCCAAAAAAATGGTAACATACCAAATGTCCATCAACTGATGAGTGGATAGACAAAATGGGACATTGAAATAATGGAATATTATTCAGCTATAAAAAGAATGACCTGCAAATTCATAGATTAACATAGATGAATCTTGATAATACAGTACTATGCTAAGTGAAAGAAGCCAGACACAAAAGACCAAATGTTGCATCATTCTATTGATATGAAATGTCCAGAGCAGGCAAATCCCTAGAGACTGAAATCAGGTTAGTAGCTGCCAGGGAATGGGAAAGTGGTAAAAGGGAGTGATGGCTGATAGGTATGAAGTGTCTTTTGGGGGTGATAAAAATGTTCTGGTTTTAAATAGTTATGATAGTTTCACAACTTTATGACTGTATTTAAAAACCACTGAATTGTGCACTTTAAAATGGTAAAGATATCATACATAGGTGAATTTTATCTCAATCAAAACAAAAGTCAATGATCTAAGAACTTCCATCTAAACAACTTAGGAAAAAAACAGTAAATTAACTCCAGAAAGAAATAGAAAGAAACAAATCAATGACACATAAAAGCAATGTATATTAGAATGGCATGGGGGGAAAAAATCAAAGCCAAAAGTTCATTTTTAAGAAAGAATAAAACAAAGAAAAAAAGCAAATTACCAATGTCAAGAATACTGCAGGCCTGGCATGGTGGCTCACACCCGTAATCCTAGCACTCTGGGAAGCCAAGGTGGGAGGATTACTTGAGGCCAGCAGTTTGAGGCCAGCAGTTTGAGACCAGCTTGTGCAAGGTTGAGACCTCATTCTCCACACACACACACAAAAAAAACCCAGAAAAATTGGTCAGGCATTGTGGTCCCAGCTTCTCAGGAGGCTGAGGAAAGAGGATCACCTGAGCCCAGGAGTTTGAGGTTGCAGTGAGCTGTGATGATGCCACTGCACTCTAGCCTGGGCAACAGACCAAGACTGTCTCAAAAAATAAAAAAAGAATACTGTTAATTCTAAATCCTAAGAGGCTATTACATATAAATTTATGCCAATGAGGGCTAGGTGCTGTGGCTCATGCCTGTAATTCTAGCACTTTGAGAGGCTGAGGGAGGAGGAAGGCTTGAGGCTAGGAGTTCGAGGGCAGCATGAGCAAGAGTTGAGACTCCCACCTCTACAAAAAAAATAGAACAATTAGCCAATCATGGTGGTGCATGCCTGTAATCCCAGCTTCTCTAAGGCAGGAGGATCAATTCAGCCCAGGAGTTTGAGGTTGCAGTGAGCTATGATGAGGCCACTGTACTCCAGCCTCGGAAACAGCAAAACCATCTCAAAAAAAAAAAAAAATTATTCCAATGAATTTGAAAACGTAAATGAAATGGAGAAATTCTGAGAAAAACACATCTTACCAAGATTTATGAGAAATGGAATCCATAATAATAATAATAAAAAAAAACCTTTCCTTAAAAAACAAAAAACACCCAGATGGTTTTATCAATAAATTACACCAAAATTTAAGAAAGAATACTGTAAGTTTTACACAAGCTCTTCTAAAAAAACATAAAAAAAGAAACAGTCCGGGCCGGGCGTGGTGGCTCACGCTTGTAATCCTAGCACTCTGGGAGGCCGAGGCAGGCGGATTGCTCAAGGTCAGGAGTTCAAAACCAGCCTGAGCGAGACCCTGTCTCTACTATAAAAATAGAAAGAAATTAATTGGTCAACAAATATATATATATAAAATTAGCCGGGCATGGTGGCGCGTGCCTGTAGTCCCAGCTACTCGGGAGGCTGAGGCAGGAGGATTGCTTGAGCCCAGGAGTTTGAGGTTGCTGTGAGCTAGGCTGACGCCACGGCACTCACTCTAGCCTGGGCAACAAAGCGAGACTCTGTCTCAAAAAAAAAAAAAAAAAAAAAAAAAAAAAAAAGAAACAGTCCAATGTGTTTCAAGACGCTAATATGGCTGACGTCAAGGATATTTTAAGATTATAAACTAATCTCTTAAATGCATGCATACGATAATCCTAAAGACAACATTTGCAAATCAAATCCAGCAATATACTAAAGGCATTATATTATAAACTTGAGTTTATTCCAGAAATGCAAAACTGGTTTTACTTTGGTATTCTTTCCTGAATGTCATTCTCATATTTGTGGAATCAAGGAGAAAAGTTAAATGAATTGATATAGATAAAAACTGAAATAGTTTAATAACCATTCATGATTAAAAAAAAAACAAAAAAAAAAAACCTCTTGGCAAACTCTGAGAAGAAAAGAATTTCCTTAATCAGATTAAAAATACCCACAAAAACTTCAGCATACTTAACAGCGAAACGTTGAAAAGTTCCACTCCCACACCCCCCTCCACCTTCCCCTCCATGACTGGAAACAAGACACAGATGCTTGCTATCATCACTTCTATTTAACACTGTAATTAGCCAGTGACAAAAGGCATTCAAAAAGTAGAAAGATGGAAAGTAAGAACTACAACTATTAGATTTTCAAACAACATGATTGGAAAATATATAAGTATATAAGAAAGTATATAAGAAACCCAGAAGAATCTATAGGTAAACTATTAGTATTTGTAGGTAAACTTAGCAAGGTCATGGAATAGCGTCAATATACAAAAAGTTTTCCATGTACGAACAATTAGGAAATAAAAATTTAAAAATACCATTTATAACATGAAAAGAAAAAAATCAAAGTTTCTCAAAGGTAACACAAGTAATATCCTTATTTCATTAAAAAGGCAATGACAAGTGTAACATGAAAATGCTAACTATTAATATAAGGAAAAAGATCAATTTAATAAAGAACTGAAAATGAAGAACTCATGTTCATCAAAAGACTTTGAAAAGGCAAGCCAAAAAGTGGGAAATATTAGCAATGCATATATCTGACAAAGAAATGTAAACTGCTTCCACCTCTTTGGGGAAAGTTTGGTGTTATCGATTAGTTTTGAAGATAATCATACCTAGAAATTCTACTCCAGTGTGTACAGTCTAGATGATTTGAACACAAGAACTATGAACACAAGAATGTTCATAGTACCACGGTTTAACAGCCAAAACACTAGAAAACATAAATGCTGATCAGAACTGATAAACTGTGAGTTATTTCATGACACTGCATACAGTCACTATATATAGTCCCAGCTACTTGGGAGGCTGAGGCAGAAGGATCACTTGAGTTCAGGAGTCTGAGCTCAGACTGGTCTCAAGACTGGTTCAAGACCAGTCTGAGCAAGAGTGAGACCCTGTCTCTACTAGAATACAAAAAGTAGCCAGGCATCTGTAGTCCCAGCTACTCAGGAGGATCACTTGAGCCCAGGAGTTTGAGGTTGCTGTGCGGTAGGCTGATGCCATGGCACTCTAGCCTGGGTGACAGAGTGAGACTCTTGTCTCAAAAATAAATATTTTTAAGGACATATATGCATGGGGATGAAAAATATACAGAAAATCACAGGGAAACAATGGTTGTATCTGGGGAAAGATGTGTTCTTTAGGGGAAATATGGAGAATTTCTGGTATACTGTTCTTGACCTAGATATTGGTTATGTGGATATATGCTGTAAATTAAAATAAATTAAAATATGCAAGTATATTTTATGCAGTTTTCTCTATATATGCTATGTTTAACAATTAAAGTCATGCAAGCTAGTTCTAAGAATGAAACAAAATACAATGGTTATCTAAATAATCAGTAAAAATTACTAACATCTAAATAAGTGCTGTGTATACACACACCCCTGCAACTAAAACCCTGATATTATCAGTACTGAATGTGGGGAGAGTACAATTTATTTGAACATAAAATTTGGGCCTTTTTCAGCTTAGACACCCAGTTTGTGAGGACGCATTCATTAAACAATCATACGTTACCTACTATGTACCAGACATAATACTCATCAAGAATCCAAGGATATTTAAGACCTAGTCTTTAAATATATTTCCTTCAAGAGAATTTCAATCTAAACAGGAAACCACTAGTTCAACTTTTAGTATGTAATTCCAGCAATGCTCTGACAACTGAATTCCTTCTAACACTCACACCATCACAATCACCATCTAGTAAGTGCAGTTAGGCACATTGTTTTAGGTAGTATTTAATGCACATATCTTACTGAAGCATCACAAAACCCCTATAAATGGGTACTATTACTACCCCGTGTTACAGTTCAGGAAATTTAAACTCCAAGAGAGTTGGCCAAGGTCAGAACACATAGGCAGCACACCCAGGATTTATTCTCAGGTCATCTATATCCAGAGCCTGTACCCTACTTTGTGTAGTTTTATTTAGAAATGGGCAAACAATGTGTTTTCCAGAACTATTCCCTATCTTCCCATTTTGAGAATATGTTCATAGTACCACACAGTGGGTCCAAGAACAAACAGAAATAGCCAAGAAGGACCTTACTTCATCTCATAGAGCCAAACAGACTATGAAACATGGAAGGCAAAAGAATGTGAGAAAGTTTTCAGAGGTAACAACAAAATCAACATTGAATAAAAAAAGCAGGATTTTTTTTTTAGGAATACAGATTCAATTTTGTCAACTATGTAGCAGAAGAGCATTCCTTGCATGACTTCATCTAAGTCAGTGATTTTAATTATATAGTATATGTGGAATTTTAAGAAACATCAAACAGAACATCATAAAGGAAAAGAAGCCTGGGGTACAACCCTAGAAAGCTTTTCTGAGTTGACAGATCCTACATGCTACATGTATTCTTTCCTTTTTTTTTTTTTTTTTTTTTTTTTTTTTACACAGAGTCTTGCTCTATCACCCTGACTATAGTGCAGTTGGATCATCATAGCTCACTGCAACTGCAGATGCTTGGGCTCAAGCAATCCTCCTGCCTCAGCCTCCCAAGTAGCTGGGACTACAGGTATGTGCCACCATGCTGGCTGATTTTTTTTTCTTCCATTTTTAGTAGGGACAGGGTCTCATTTTTGCTCAAGCTGGCTTCAAATTCCTGAGCTTAAGCAATCCTCCTGCCTTGGCTACGTGTATTCTTTTAACTATGGAAAATATTTTATAATACAAACAAAAAGAAAATTGAACTGAATTAGACTGAAATTATGACGTACCGCAATACCTAGAGTCTACAAGGCTGTGAAGAAAAATTCATGAAATCCTGACAGCCTTGTAAACTGGTAAATTCACTTTGAAAAAGTAGTCAGCAAGTTTGAAGACATTACACGACACTTTGCAATTCACTTCTAGGTGTGTTTTCCCAAGAATCTTTTGTTACATGTGCATAAGGAAATATAAACAAGGATGTTCACCAACATGTTGTTTATGATAGCAAAAAATTAGAATATACCTAATCAGTTACAAGTAGAGAGATAAATATTGTATCTATTTATGTAAAATATTATTACAAAGCAATTAATGTATTGATTTTACTTATAGGTATCAATATGCACATTATAAATGATATAAGGAAAAAAGCAAATGTCAGGACTATAATGTATATCATACTATTTGTGTAAAGATTTAAAACACATAACAATTTGGAAGAGGCATGAGGGGATCTTCTTAGGTGCTGGTAACATGTTATTTCTTGATTTGAACTTTATTTTACATGGGTGTATTTGCTTTGTGATAATTTACCCAGTTGTATATTTAATTGTACACTTTCATGAATGTATGTTTTATTTACATAAAAAGATAAACACAAAATGATGTTCATGGATATACACATAAAAGTACAAAAACAAGAATGGGAAGGAAACACACCAACTTCAGCAAAGTTGATATCTCTAGGAAAGTGAGTAAAGAGACTTAAGTATAAAATTTTCACTTGATGTTTATATTATCTGATAAAATACCTGAATCAAACATTTCAAAGTCTTAACATTTACTGAAAATAGATGGTAGGTACATAGTAATTAATCTTGTGTTCTTTCTTCTATTTTGAAAGACTTAAAAGTAAAAATTCTATAAAAGCAACATATGTGCATTTAAATCCTACCAGGGATAACCATGTTTGAAAAATGTTTTGAGGCATAAGTGACATACAATAAACTGCACATGAAGTGTACAATCTTATGTTTCACCTATGTATATCCATGAAACCACCACCACAATCAAGATAATAAACATATGCACCATCCCCAAAAGTTTCTTCATGCAGCTTTGTAATCCTTTCTCACCCCCATCTCTGGGCCCTTCCCCCCAAGGCAACCATTGATTTGCTTTCAGTCACTAAAGGTTAGCTAGCATTTTCTAGAATTCTGTGCAAGTAGAATCATAGTATGTACAATCTCATCTGCCTTCTTTCACTGAGCATAATTATCCTGAAATTCATCCATGCTTAGCATGCATTAATAGTTTTCCTTCGTATGGACATAATTTATTTATCCATTCACCTGTTGATGGACATTTGGGTTGTTTCCAGTTTTTAGATGTTATAAACAGGTAATGAACATTTGTGTACAAGTGGTATACCAATACGTTTTCATTTCTCCAGTGTGACCAGTTCTACTCAAAACTGTCACAGTGATCAAGAACAAGGAAAAGTCTGAGAAACAGCCAAAGTCTAGAGAAACCTATGGGGACATCATGACTAAATGTAATGTGATAGTCTGGATAGAAACCTGGTACAGAAAAAGGACATTAGGTAAAAACTAAGGAAATCAGCCAGGCGCGGTGGCTCACACCTGTAATCCTAGCACTCTGGGAGGCTGAGGCGGGCAGATTGTTTGAGCTCAGGAGTTCGAAACCAACCTGAGCAAGAGTGAGACCCCGTCTCTAATATAAATAGAAAGAAATTAATTGGCCAACTATTATATATAGAAAAAGTTAGCCGGGCATGGTGCCCATGCCTGTAGTCCCAGCTACTTGGAAGGCTGAGGCAGAAGGATCACTTGAGTCCAGGAGTTTGAGGTTGCTGTGAGCCAGGCTGACGCCACAGCACTCACTCTAGCCTGGGCAACAAAGTGAGACTCTGTCTCAAAAAAAAAAAAAAAAAAAAAAAAAAAAAAACAACTAAGGAAATCCAAGTAAAATATGGATGACAGTATCAATATTGGTTCCTTAGGTGTGACAAATGCATCATACTAATGTCGGATGTTAACAATAGGAGAAACTAGGTATACAGGAACTCTGTGGTATCATTGCTAACTTTGCTATTAGTTGAAAACTATTCTAAAATGTAAGTTTATTTAAAAATAATTTTAAAATAAGTTTATTTTAAAATAAAGTAAAAAACACGTTTATTTTTAAATAAACTTACATTTTAGAATAGTTTTCAAAGATCCAAGAAAAGCCAAAACACAAAGAACAAAATTGGTGAACTTCATTACCAACTATCAAAGCCTATTATAAAGCTGTAGTAACTAAGATATAAGGACAAAGATAAATAGATCAAAAGAAGGAAAGAATATTCAGAAACAGATCTGCATGTATACTATGGACGCCTTATTTATGAGAAAGGTTACGTGGGCAATTAACAAGGATTTAACAGTTAAGTGATAAGGATTTAACTTCTTAATGAACTATAAAATAACATACAAAAAAGTACGTGTACTGTTTAATGAATTTTTATGTACTGACACATCTTGTATAATCACTCACATATAGAGAGGCAAAATCTAATGGTACACCAGAAGCCTCCTTGCAATTAAAAAGGATTGTGACACCTAAATCTTTTATTGGGGGGAATGGGCCTCTTGGGGGCAAGCCAGGGGACTTCAACGCATGGCTTGTTCATTGGTACTGCTTCTTGAGTCCTGTGGCTTTAACATATCAGGCAGCTCCATTGAGAAGGGCTCAATGCACAAGGCCTCAAAGGTTTCTTCTGCCCAAGGCCAGCACCACTGTGGCTGGGGCTTGTGGCCGTGCCCTTTGGCTGGTGAAGCCACATTCACCCCATATCTTGCCATCATCCAGGAGCTGCTTGTCCTTGTATAGCTGCTGGTCATGGGACAGCTGCTTGAGAATGCACTCGATGCACTTCATGCTCAACTCCTTGGCGTCTGTGAAAATAGTGGTCTTGTGGCCCCAGAACACATCCTTGGGGCAGCAGGCCAGCTTGAGCACTGAAGTCCACCCCTCCACATTGCCCAACACTGTGCGGCCCGCCACCCCTTCCCCAAAAGGAATTTTTCTCCCTCTACTGTCATGGGTGAATTGGCTATTTGCACAGAACAAAACTAATCTTGACCCTCTACCTTATAACATGTATAAAACTAATTTCCAGTTGGGTTGTAAATCTAAGTGTAAACGGTAAAACAACTTTTGAAATGAAACATATACTACTTTCACGATACCGGAATAGGCAAACATTTCTTAACACCTTTCGTACTGCTCACGAGTTTTCTTGTGTTTTCCGTGCTATCTGTTAAGGACCACTCACAAGTTTTCTCGCATTTTGCGTGCCGTTATGGACCTTAGATGCCAATACACTGTCTTGTCCATTAGGGAGAGTAGAGGTTTACTGCCAAATTTGAAAATGACAACATCAAGAATGAAGAAAGGTGACAATGTTTTCCAGAAAAGGTGATACTCTTCTCCTAGCATGGAAAGACAAGCGGGTTGTCCAAACGATATCAATGATCTACGACACTTCTGTCTCGACAACAGGAAAAAAAAATAGAAAAACAGGAGGGAATATTGTAAAACCTGTCTGCATCAAGGAATACAATGCCCAAATGAAAAGCACTGACCGTTAGGATCAATTCCTTTCATGTTGTTCCATTCTAAGGAAAACAATGAAATGGACAAAAAAAGTAGTGCTGTACCTTATAAACTGTGGACTTTTCAATTCATTTAGACTGTACAACATCCTCAATCCACAAGCAAAAATGAAGTATAAACAGTTTCTGCTATCGGTGGAGAGAGACTGGATAATGGATGACAATAATGAAGGCTCTCCAGAACCAGAGACAAATCTGTCCAGCCCTTCCCCTGGGGGTACAAGGAGAGCACCTCGTAAAGATCTTCCCCTGGGGGTACAAGGAGAGCACCTCGTAAAGATCCACCGGAAAGGTTGTCAGGTGATAAGAAGCAGCCTGAACCTACGTGTATTCCAGAGAGTGGGAAGAAAAAATTTCCTACAAGAGCCTGCAGAGTTTGTGCCGCCCATGGAAAAAGGAGCGAATCTAGCTACTTATGTAAATTTTGTTTGGTCCTCTTCATAGAGGAAAATGTTTTATGCAGTACCATATGTTAAAAAAGTACTAGGAACTTTAATTGTTTAATTAGTTGTTTAATTGTTTTTGTAAATAAAAATGTTATAATTATTGAAAAACAAAACCTAAAGTGTATTATGATCTGTAGTTATGATGATTTAAATAACATGCAGTTTGCCCAAAAATGTGCAGTCCCTGGCGTATGTCTTAGAGATTTCTATGTGGTACAAAATGTGTTAATCAAGTCACAAAGCACTAAGAATAATGAAAACAAGTCAGTAAATTGTACTTCATTAAAATTTAAGTTTTGTTATTTGAAAGACACCAATTAAGCATGTAAAGGCAAACCACAGATTGGGAGAAAATATTTGTAATATGTATTTCAGACACAGAGTCAATATGCAGAATATATAAAGAATTGCTACTAGTCAACAAGAAAAAGGTAGACAATCCTCAAGAAAAATGAATGCAAGTCCTAATGAGGCCTGACTTCAAGAAAGAAGATATCCAAAGGGTGATAAACATGAAAAGGAGCTCAGCTTCATTAGTCATCAAGGAAATTGAAACCACAATTCACCAAACTGGCTAAAATGAAAAAGAGAGTACTAATTGTTGGTGAGGATGTGGAACAACCCAAACCATTACACACTACTGCAAGTGTAAACTGGTGTAACTGTGGTAAAAAACTGGCGGCATCTCTTAAAGATGAATATATGCCTGCCCTAGAATGCAACACTCCCTTCCTTCCTAAGAATATACCCAACAGAAATAAATTCACCAAAAGACATATTCATAGCAGCACTATTAATTATGGCCCCAAAACTGCAAACTACCCAAATGTCTACTAACAGCATAATGAATAAGCACTGGTATATTCATACAATGGAATGCTGCACAGGAATACGAGCAAAGGACCCAAGACCAGTGGTCGCAACATGGATGAATCTCACAGCTAAAGAGTACATATTTATGATTCCATTTATATGAGTTCAAAACCAGACAAAATTAACCTATGCAATTAAAATTCTCCATGGTGGCCGGGTGCAGTGGCTCACGCCTGTAATGCCAGCACTCTGGGAGGCCGAGGTGGGCGGATTGCTCGAGATCAGGAGTTCGAAACCAGCCTGAGCAAGAGCGAGACCCCGTCTCTACTATAAATACCAAGAAATTAATTGGCCAACTAATACATATAGAAAAAATTAGCCAGGTATGGTGGCGCATGCCTGTAGTCCCAGCTACTCAGGAGGCTGAGGCAGTAGGATTGCTTGAGCCCAGGAAGTTTGGGGTTGCTGTGAGCTAGGCTGATGCCATGGCACTCACTCTAGCCTGGGCAACAAAGCGAGACTCTGTCTCAAAAAATAAATAAATAAATACAAAATAATAAATAAAATAAAATCCTCCATGGTAGCTGCCCTTCATGAGTTAGAGAATGAAAGGGATGCAAGGAGGCTTCTGGTGTACCGTTAGTTTTTGCCTCTCTATATTTGAGTGGTTATACAAGATGTATCAGTACAAAAATTCATTGAACACTGCACTCATACTTTTGTGTGTGTATATTATACTTCAATAAAAAGTTAAATCCTTATCTCTTAACTGTTAAAGCAGTCACATGAAATTTATTTTGTGGGAAACAAGACCTCCTGAGAGTAATTTCAATCATCTCATGCTAGGTGGGACTGAATGTATTAAACTTTGTTTTGGAATAGTTTTTCAGATAATTTAGTGGTGATACTATTTATGATCCTGCAAAATAAAAAAAAGGAACCATCTCAGATATTCAGTATCAGGCTACAACTATATTAAAATTAAATTAAAAGTCAGCAGTCCATTGATATCCGGGAGCTGATTCCACAGTTAAGGTTAATAAAATTGGAGTTCTTCACCTATGATACAGTATGTATTTTCCTGTATGTGTATTAATACTTCAGATATAAAAAAAAAAACCTTTAAATCAGCATATCAGTCCTAAACCTTACTTTGAACTACTTTGGCTAATCAAGTCCTTTTCTAAACCTCCAAGCTATTTTAACTGGTTATTGAAAAGTCTCATCTCAATGAGTTAACATGAAACTTTTTTCCTCCAGTCACTGCCCTCAGCCATACCACACATTTAATCTCCTCACTCACATAGAAGTTAAGGTGTCCCTTAGTGATGTCTTACCACTTTTCACACCTTTACAGACACTGTTAGTAAAAACTGTTCATAAATGCTCCAATCACATGTCCATCTGCAGCCCATTTCTCCATTCCCCCACAGAATGCAACAGAATTGCGGCTTAAAGGACTAGGAAATGTGGAAAGTGCCCTATAGGTGGCAGGCATCTCTCCCGTGAGGAGCGCTACGTCCCCACTACAGTTGTTTGGGTAGGAAACCCAGCTTGGGCCTGATCTTCCAAGCCGCCCCCTTCCCACCCGGTCACACAACAAGGACTTTTTCGGTGGGGTACAAGCCAACAACCTAAGGCCTTAGGCAAAACCCCCTTTTAAACCACAGGAAGTAAAACTTTGTGTGTCAACTGGGAGAATTCAGACACTAGCTACCCTCTTTCCCTGCCCCACCTCATCATCTCCCCTCAGTCAGGGGCAGATAGCAAGTCTGCTGTCTAAGGGCTCAACTTTGCCTTCTCTTCTTGGAAGCACCCTCAATCTATACAAACGATTCCCCTGGAAGACACTCCCCCTGCTATGCTGAAAGAGAAGCTGCACCCCACTCCACCCTCCTCCACTGAGGGGGAAGGAATCTCTTCAAGTGCCTCCCCCTCCCTATGTGGTCTTCTTATATAGACCAGGGAAGGGCTGAGATAATGCTTGTGATGGCAAAGAAAGCTCTGTGGCCTTTTGGTAAGTCCCACAGGAGGTATCTGGCCCCATCTCCTAAGGACTCTCATTACACCACAGGTCACTTTACACCTCTTTATTCTCAGCTATGGGTCCTAATGGCCAATTCTACGGCAACAGGAAAAAAAATCTATTCCAACATCCAGTTAACAATGAAATAATTTTAATTCTCTTTAAAGCCTATTTCAAATGCTGTTGCACCCAGCAGTGTTAACCTAGGTCCCTAACCAAAGTGACCTCTCCCTGACCCTATCACAACACTTTTCCAATAATGCCTAATCAACTAAGCATGTACTTCTCTATTCTCAATGCTTACCATGCAATGAAATTTATCATAGCTAACAGTACAACCTTACAAGTGACTTATACTGAAACATTTGTTCAAATGAAAAAAGTACATAACATTTGCAAAGTACATCTATGTGAAACAAGTGTGCAATTTTAATTCTAATGACAGATAACTGAGTAAATAAAATGTTAGCAAGACACCAGGAAAAGGATCTTTTCCTTATGTCAGAGCCCAGCACTAAAAATGAAATGTGATCTATGCAAAATGCAACTAGTGATGTGAAATTCTGCATTGGGATATACCATTTCGAAACATTTATTTTTATTACAAAATGTGTTATAAAAAAAAAAAAAACTAGTGAGGAAAAGCCTACAGAAAAAAATTATCCGTAACACCTTCATTGTCATATTTATAACATTCTAGTCTTTTTCTGTGCATATATACATACTTAAGGCCATACTGTTTCGTACTTTGCTTTCTTCATTTCAGATACTATGGTTATCTTTTTTTTATATTAAGCAGTCTTCTACAAACATATTTAATGATGAAGGACATTCCATGATATGTCTATGCTATGATTTACTTAATCTTCTGTTGTTGCCAAATTTTCCCTAGTTATAATGTCATAAACAATCTTGAGTTTCTACAATTCTGATTATTTTCTTAAGTAACAAAATTACTCTTGACGAGAAGCTACAGGTTCAGGTTATTTTTAAAGGTTTTTCATAGAAAATACATACCCTAGTTCACTTCCTCGTTAACCTCAAATGTGAGTATTTCTGCTGGTCTGTTCTATATGGGGTTCTTCCTAGGGAACACAAGGAAAATGCTCTCTGCTATATGCTTGACCATTCAAGAACAAGGGCCCACAGCCCTGAACAGATACCTCAGGTGGGAAGTAGAGAGGGCTAACCACACAGGGGAACTAGGTAGGTATATGTGAAGGGCTTAGAAGACCACCTACCTTGACAGGAACCTTTCCCACAATCCCTTGAGTTCCCTTAAATCTGAGAACTACCTTTACACCTGAGCCCCGTAAGAAACCTGAGAGGCTGGTCGGGCAGGTACCATTCCATCCTACACTTGGGAAAACTGACCTCTTTATCTCACTGCCCAAGATCAAGCTTAGAATACGGTTCCCCAATTTCTTCAAGGTACTTTTCCCACTGTACCTCTTAGAAGGGTCCTAAGAAGAGTCAGAAGAGGCTGAGAAGTCTATACCTTGTAAGCTTTGCCCAGCCACTGAGTTGGGCATAATGTAATGGTAACACCCTCACCAGAGCTGGGCATCTTAGCAGTAAGGCCACTGAGCTCCCTGGCCAACTGCAAATATACACTCCTGAAAGCTCCTCTCTCATCAAGCATGGGTCCTTTCCCCTTAGTTCAACAACATACTATACTTTCCCATAAACTAGAAAAGTTTCCACCATGTCTGATACAGCCCAGTGAAGTTTTGAGCCACTGTTGTCATTCTTACTGAAATATTATCCATGCAGTTTTCTCAAAGGAGAAAAACAGAATATGTATTAGAAAAAAGAAAGGACTCCCTGAACTTACTTACTTTCTTTCCGTCTTCCTCCTTCCTCCTCCCTCTCTCCCTCCCTCCCTCCCTCCCTCCTTCTTTCTTTGCACGAGAAGGTCTCACTCTGTTGCCCAGGCTGGTCTTGAACTCCTGGCCTCAAGCCATCCTCCCACTGTGGCTTCCCCAAAGTGCTAGGATTACAGGTGTGAGCCACCACACCCAGCCAGACTCCCTAAACTTTTAACTCAGCATAAGCTACAGAAGAACAGGGTTAAGAGACAAGAAACCCTTCCATATCCCCCAAATATGCCCTTTCATTTGCTTTCCTGTACAATTTAATAGAAATAAATTCTACAGAAGCTACAAATCAGTCTCCTTCTTAAGACTCTCCCTCAAATATTTAGCTATTTAAACATTCAAACATATACTCCTGAATCTTTGTGGAAATTATTTCCAAGACCAAGCTAAAAAAATAAAAATTTATAAGTAGTACAGTTTTCTCCTTTAGTATATGCAAGAATTGGTTCCAGGACTCCTTGGGCATACTCAAGTCCTACAGTGGGCCCTGCAGAAGCCATCTATACTTAAAGTGAGCCCTCCATATATTCCGGTTTCACATCCCACAAATACTGTATTTTTGATCTGCTAGGTTGAAAAAAATCCATGTGTAAAGGGGCCTGTGCAGTTAAAACCCATGTTGTTCCAGGGCCAACCGTAATTATCAGTCCTGGTTGTGAGAACCCCTGTTGTTACAAAGTTTTTTCAAGGTCCATTTAAAAAATTAAAAAGATATCCTTTCATCTAAAATAACTCACAAATATTATGTACCCATAATAATTAACAATAAAATAACTAAAAAAATATCCCATCAGTATTCTTAAAATGTGTTGCAATTCCTGGAGAGGATTATGAAACACTGTCAGGATTCACACCTCCTTGGGAAGAGTCAACTCCAGGACACACTGCCCTCTCCCTCCACTATTCTCTGAAGTATCTTATGTATCCTAAAAACTAAATGTTTGTTGACTTGCACTCATGTTTAAAAGCTATTAAAACATTCAAGAGCTGCACTGTCCAATGCAGTAACCATTAGTCCCATGTAGCTACTAAGCACCTGAAGTGTAACAAAGTCCATATTAAGATATTGTAGATATTAAATATACACAGGATTTTGAAGTCTTAGCACTAATAAAAAATATATCTCATTATAGTTTTTACATTAACTATCTGTTGACAAGTTATATGTTGGGTTACATTGCTAAATTAATTTCATTTGTTTCTACTTTTTAAATATGGCTACCATGAAATCTATAATAAAGTATGTGATTCACAATATATTTCTATACATAAATATGTCTATCACCTTTGGCCTATTCTTTAAAATCTTCCTGCATATCATAAAATATCATATATTTCTATATCCTAATCAAAATCAGTATTCACCTAGAGAGGGGATTCAATCCACAAAGTAAACCACAAAAGGAACAAGTATTGCCAGAGACTCAACCATCATTTTTCATGTGCTTCCAAAGGAAGACCACCTGCATGCACTGCCTAGAAGCTGTTGATACATGTATCCAAGCCTAGTGCAACCAAGTTTTCAAATCTAAATCACCTGGCAAATGATCATGAATTCCCCGGTTTATGGGTGTCGTGCAGACTCTGCTGAAATCCAGAGAGTTATCCAATATGGCATTTATCCTTCGAAAGATACTGGCATTGCTGCAAGTGGAGAGCGCAGGTGCTTCCTGGTTGTCCCAGCAATCTTTTATCCTTCCCGCCTCTTCTTCCTAGACACAGAGAAAAGATATTTAGGTTTTCTACCTACTTTCTGATAAAAAGACTTCACACACCCTCTTTCTCTCAACCCAATACCATGAATTAGACAAAGTAACAAGGACTTGGGTTTCTTGCTTATACACTAAAATACTTAACGAGTATTTACTAGGAGCAAGGTACTCTGAGAGAACTGTAAGAAGGGAAAAAAACACCAAAATATGAAGATACTTCCTCAAGAGCCTCCTAATCTAATGGGACACACATATAGGAATTAACATGATATGGTAGCAGCAGCATGAACTTCAGAATGTAAAACTATAATGAGACCTGGTTCAAATCTTGGGATATAGCCATATACTGGAGTATTTTCTGGCAATGTAAAGGAATCAAGTACTGATACATGCTACAACACAGATAAACCTCAAAAACATTATGCTTAGTGAGAGAAGCTAGTCACAAAACATTGCATATTATATGAGTCCAGTTACATGAAATGTTCAGAGTAACTAAATCTAAAGATTAGTTGCCTGGGCCTAGAGAAAGAAAGGAGACTAGGGGGTGGTAAATAGTGGGTATCTGGTTTCTCTTTGAAATGGAAAGATTCCACAGTTAGATTACAGTGATGGTTGCACAATTCTGTAAACATATAGGTGACCCTTGAACACAGGTTTTAACTGTGTGGGTCCACTTATACATGAATATTTTTCATTAAACACATTGGAAAATTTTTTAGAGATTCATGACAATTTAAGAAAACTCACAGACAAACCACATGGCCTAGAAATATCAAAACATTAAGACAAAGGTTATGTCACAAATGCATAAAATATATGTAGATGCTAGTCTTTTATTATCATAAAATATACACAAATCTATTATAAAAAGTTAAATTTATCAAAACTAATACACATAAACACAGACCATACATGGCACCATTCATAGTGGAGAAAAATATAAACAAATGTAAACATGATTATCAATACATTAATACATTATTAATATTGTAAAATAACTGCACAAAAATTAACTGTGGTACATACTGTACTACAGTAATAATTTTGTGGTCAGCTCCTGTGGTCAGCTCATCACTACTGTGATGAGCTCAAGTGTTGCAAACATCCACTTAGAACATTGTGTGAGGCTAATCTCCATGTGAGCTGTATGTCTCTCCACTAAATTGCTATCGCAGTAAAGTGATCTCTCATGATTCTCCTGTGTTATTCATCATATTTAATGCAACACCATAAACTTTGAAATGATGTCATGAGACCCATACAAGTGATGCTGGAAGTGCTTCCAAGAAGTAGAGAAAAGTCATGACATTACCAAAAAAAAAAGTTGAACTGGGCTGGGCGCGGTGGCTCACGCCTGTAATCCTAGCTCTCTGGGAGGCTGAGGCGGGCGGATTGCTCAAGGTCAGGAGTTCAAAACCAGCCTGAGCAAGAGTGAGACCCCGTCTCTACTATAAATACCAAGAAATTAATTGGCCAACTAATATATATACAAAAAATTAGCCAGGCATGGTGGCGCATGCCTGTAGTCCCAGCTACTTGGGAGGCTGAGGCAGCAGGATTGCTTGAGCCAGGAGTTTGAGGTTGCTGTGAGCTAGGCTGACGCCACGGCACTCACTCTAGCCTGGACAACAAAAGTGAGACTCTGTCTCAAAAAAAAAAAAAAAAAAAAAAAAAAAGTTGAACTGCTTGATCTGTACCATAAATTGAGGTCTGCAACTGTGGATGCCTACCATTTCAAGATAAATGAATCTAGCATAAGGACCACTGTAAAAAGAAAAAGGAGGCCGGGCGCTGTGGCTCACGCCTGTAATCCTAGCTCTTGGGAGGCCGAGGCGGGCGGATTGCTCAAGGTCAGGAGTTCAAAACCAGCCTGAGCAAGAGCGAGACCCCGTCTCTACTATAAACAGAAAGAAATTAATTGGCCAACTGATATATATATATAAAAAAAAAAAAATTAGCCGGGCATGGTGGCACATGCCTGTAGTCCCAGCTACTCGGGAGGCTGAGGCAGAAGGATCGCTTGAGCCCAGGAGTTTGAGGTTGCTGTGAGCTAGGCTGACGCCACGGCACTCACTCTAGCCTGGACAACAAAAGTGAGACTCTGTCTCAAAAAAAAAAAAAAAAAAAAAAGGAAGCAGAGAAAGAGAGAGAGAGAGAGAAGGGGAAGAGGAGGAATCAAGAGAGGAGGAGAGGGGGAGGAAAAAGAAAATTCATGAAGTAATTGCTGCAGCTATGGAGCAAGCATGAAAACTTTGCACTTTTTGTAAAATATCTTTTAAATCTCATGTTTACAGTGCAACTTTTACATGAGTGCAAGAATGCTGTAAGAAAGGCATACCTATAGACTGTAATGATTCGAGAAAAAGTGAAATTGTTATACGATAACTTAAAGCAGAAAGAATGTGAAAGATCTAAAGCTGGAGAATTTAATTCCAGCAAAGGATGGTTTAATAGTTTTAGTGGTTTGGCTTTAAGATATGTCAAGATAACAGAAAAGCAGCTTCTGCTGACCAAGGGGCAGATGAGTTTCCAGATGCCCAGAAGCCATTAAGAAAATCACTGAGGAAAAAGGATATCTGCCTGAACAGGTTTTTAACACAGATGAAAGTGCCTTATTCTGGGAAAAATGCCACAAAGGACATTAGTAAAGAAAAGAAGAGAGCACCAGCATTTAAGGCAGGAAAGGATAGGTTAACTCTGTTTTGTGCAAACAGTCAGGTTCATGACCAGGACTGCCCTTATCTATAAAGCTGTTAACCTCTGAGCTTTGAAGGGAAAAGAAACAACAGCTGCTAGTCTTTTGGTTGTATAACAAGAAGGCCTGGACATAGGGAACCTTTTTTCTGGACTGGTTCCACTAATGCTTTGTCCCTGAAGTCAGGAAGTACCCTGATAGTAAGAGACAGCCTTTTAAAGTTCTTTTGATTTTAGACAATGCCTCTGGCCATCCAGAGCACCATGAGTTCAACACCAAAGGCGAGGTGGTCCACATGTCCCCAAACATGACATCTCTAATTCACTTTCTAGATCAAGGTGTCACAAGGACATTTAAGGCTCATTACACACAGTATTCTATGGAAAGGATTGTCAATGCTATGGAAGAGAACTGATAGAGAAAATATCACGATAGTCTGGAAGGATTACACCACTGAAGACACCATCATTGTTATAGAAAAAGCAGTAAAAGCCATCAAGCCTGAAGTAATAAATTCCTGCTGGAGAAAACTGTCCAGATATCATGCATGACTTCACAGGATTCACTACAGACTCAATCAAGGAAATCATGAGAGAGACTGTGGATATTACAAAAAAGGGAACAGTGAAAGGTTTCAAGATGCAAATCTTGAAGAAATTCAACACCCGACAGACACCACACCAGAGAAATTAATAGAAGATGACTTGATGGAGATGAGTGCTTCTGAACCACTGCCAGACAATGAGGAATACGATGTAGAATAAGCAGTACCAGAAAACGAATTGCCATTAGACAATCTGGCAGAAGGTTTCCAATTATTCAAGACAAAAGTGCTTTTCGTCTCTTTTACAACATGGATCCTTCTATTACACAGGCACTGAAATTAAAGTAAACAGAGCAAGAAGAATTAGCACTATACAGAAACATTTTCGGAGAAATGAAAAAGCAAAAAGTCAAATAGAAATTATGATGTATTTCCATAAAGTTACACTAAAGTTACACCAAAGTGTGCCTGCCTCCCCTTGACCTCTGCCACCTCTTCTGCCTCTGCCACCCCTGAGATAACAAGACGAACACCTTCCCTTGCTCTGCCTGCCCAATATGAAGACAAGGACGGAAGACCCTTATGATGATCCACTTCCACTTAATGCACAGTAAATATATTTTCTCTTCCTTATGATTTTTGTAATGACATTTTCTTTTCTGTAGCTTAAGAATACTGCATATAATATATATAAATATATACATAACATACAAATGTGTTATATCAACTGTCTATATCATCAAATAAGGCTTCTGGTCAACAGTAGGCTATTAGTAGTTAAGGGTTTTTTGGGGGGGTTAAAAGTTATACACACATTTTTAACACAGATTTTCAAATCTATGGGGGAATGGCACCCTAACCCTTGCATTGTTTAAGGGTAAACTGTACTAAAAGCCAACGAATCATACATTGAAAGGTGAACAAATGGTATACAAATATGGTATACAAATTATATCTCAATATAGCCGTTTCAAAATTTTGGTTCTGCCATTTACTGGATGTGTGATGTCAGACAGTTACTTAACCTCTGTGCCTCATTCTCTCCATTTGTGAAATGGTAGGAACAGGGTACCTACCAACTTTTTGATGATATGTATAATTAAAGCAGTTAACATGGCATATAGTACCTATTTTTATATCTGAAGCATAATTAATTACAAGAGAAGATATAATTATTAAAAGTAATACAAAGACCACCCAAAGGTAACTGGCTAAGTTATACAATTCTATGTGGTCATTAAAGTACATACAACTCTATTCACTGGCATGAGATATATACATTATTGAATGAAAAAAGAACTCCTAGATATATAATCATGAACTAAACCCCTACACAAAAACTATTCTTTTGGTGATCTCTATCACAGTAAATAACAACCCCATCCACAAAATTCACTCCACCATTCTTCACTCTTCACTTTCCCTTACCTTCCCCATCCAATGCCCTACATACTAAGCAATGAAATATTGGCTGACAGACTAAGTCTTTTCAGGACAGTCTGCCTCACCAGTTCTACCATTTCCAATTATCTCTGGGAAAACAAAAAACAGACTAAGTAAGGAAAGTGGCACTTAATTTCTTGTAGCTGGTCAAATCAAAACAAGGAGAAAGACTGGCTGCGGTGACTCATGCCTGCAATCCCAGCACTTTGGGAGGCTAAACCAGTAGAACCGCTTGAGGCTGGGAGTTCAAGACCAGCTTGGTCAACAGTGAGACCCTGTCTCTACACAAAAAAATGTTTAATTATCCAGGCATGGTGACATGTGACCATAGTCCAGGGGACTGAGGCAGGACTGCTTGAGCCTTAGCAGTTGGAGGTTACAGTGAGCTGATCTTGCCACAGCACTCTAGCCTGGGTGACAGGCAAGACTGTCAGAAGTAAAGGGAAGACAGACTTAGGGAAAGATAGCAAACTAGAATCAGGTGTCCCTCCTCCTCTACAGAGAGAAACCAGAACAGTAGACACATTTCATGTAGATTGTCCAGGAGAGAACACTAGGATTCACCAGAGAAGTGACAGGAAGCACCAAAAGTAACTAAAGAAAGGGTTCACAGGAGCTTGCCTGGCCAGGGTCTGGCTGAGAGCCAGGAGAAGCTCCTAGATGAGGGGAAATGGGAGAGAAATCCCCAGGACTTCACACTCTGAAATTGTCTTTTATAATCTTGGCTATGGGAGGACCCCTCACTCACACAGGCCTCCTGCCTAACAAAGGGAGCTGCCTAGAGACTGCACAGAGACATTGCTCTAGAAAAGAAACCCACACAGAATCCCACAGGCATCATAGCCTAGAGCCCCTCCACCTGGGTGCCACTGTGAGCACCTAGATACCGGGGTCTACAGATGCAGCTGCTGCCACTGTGGTGCTGCAGATGGAGAGGGATTTCCCACGTAACCTAGGAAGGTCTCCACCATCCTGCTATGGGCTGCTATTGAGACTGCAACTTGAGCGGATCACACTCCCCACAGCTTCTTGCTTGGAAGGGGCCCCACCCTCTCTGGTCACAGGCCCAAGGTGTCATTTTGAGAGCTGAATGCTGGGCCAGGTTGCACTCTACCACCTGGCTGAGTTTGAGCCCTTGTAGTTGTAACCACCACCTGGCTGCAGAGGAAAAGGGAAACCAGGCTCTCGAACATACACACAAAATACCCACTGCCCTGCTATGAGCTGCTGTGAGACCTAGATGAAAGTGGACTGTACTTCCCACAGCTTCTTGCCCACGAGGAGCCCCACCCTCCCTGGTCACAGGCTCAAGGCATTATTTCTTTTTCTTTTTCTTTTTTTTTTTTTGAGACAGGTTCTCACTCTGTTGCCTGGGCTAGAGTACAGTAACATGATCATTGCTCACTACTACCTCAAACTCTTCAGCTCAAGTGACTTTCCTGCCTAAGCCTCCCAAGTAGCTAGAACTACAGGCACACACCACCACATCCAACTAATTTTTAAATTTTTTGTAGAGATGCGGTCTCGCCATGTTGCTCAGGCTGATCTTGAACTCCTGGCCTCAAGTAATCCTCCCACTAAGGCACCATTTTCAGAGTTTAATGCTGGGCTGAGCCCTACCCTCAGGCTGGGTTTGGGCTGATGCAACAGCAGCTACTGCTCCAGTTGAGGAGGGATACGGAAACCAGACTCTCCTACACATACCTAGGACAATATCCACTGTCCTACAATGGATGGCTGTGGGACTGGAGACTAGCCCACTCATCCAAATGCAGCTACCAACACCACCAACACAGACCCTTTGGGTCCTAGCAGGTTGCTCCATCACTGCTGCTACTGCCATCACCCACATCACATCAGCTGCCCAGGGGCCTGAGAACCAACTCACACACCAGCCCACTGCTCTATTAGCCTCAGAGCAAACCCATCTGGAGGCCTAAAGAATCGGCCCTACAGTATCCACTAACACCCTACAGTATCCACTAACACCCTACAGTATCCACTAACACTGGTGCCAGAGTAAGCTTCTTCTGAGGCCTTAAAACAGGCACTCAGCCCCCTGGTGCCACCACTGAGGCCTAAAGACTGGCTCAATTGGCATCATGTCCCCAGCAAAACTTCACCATAGCCTCAACTAATAACTATACCCTAAGGCACTGAAGAAATCACAGATACCACTGACCCTGTATACTGCTGAAGAAATCATATAAAGATCTCACTACCCATAGGCACCCATAATCTGGGTGCCAAATAACCAAATAATAATAATCAAAGCCAAAGTGTCCTACTCAACCAACAACATATATAGATCTTCAGGAAAAAATTCTCCCTGGCAGGGTGGGCACAATGGCTCATGCCTGTAATCCCAGGACTTCGGGATAGATAAATAAATAATAGATAGGGAAAAACCCAAGCCTGCTATCTCTGTTTAGCCTGTTAAAAATCTATCTATAAGATATAAGCATTAGAATGACCAGAAGCATTCATAGTTTTATAAACTCTGCAGCATGACCTTAAAGGAACAAACTTGAGCCCCACACCAGCCTTAAGCTCTTGAAAAGACTGGTTCCTTTGCAAACTGTGAGGATGACCAGAATACACAATGCTGAAAGGTTGTTTTCACAAGCTCTCTATAATGGCATCATCACGAACTGTTAAATCCAGTGACATCCAAGGCCCTCTTCACAAATGTAGATTGCTAAGATGATATTCAGCTTCACTAAGGCAACTCCACAAAGACTAAGTGTGTGTACAATCTGCAGATCTTTAAGGCCATACCCTTCATTCATTCACTGCCTAACACATTAACCAACTGCCTACTCTCTATAGTGAGCGCCCCAAGGGTCAGCAGCTTAGAGAGTCAACCAAAAGTTAGTTTTGAAGTCTAGAAAGGGAACTAAGATCTGATGTTATAAACCACCATAAAACAAGCTATATTGTGCTGTAAACATATACTGTCCTCTAAGTGACCTAAGGTGGCTCAGAGGAGAGAACATGTCTAGAAATGGAGGTAAAGAGGAAGGTATTGAGGAACACAATAGAGTAGAGACGCATTAACCAAAGTGGTAGGGCATTAAGTACAAAAAAGAGAAGCGTGGAAAGGCAGCCTCACCTGCCAGATTAAGGTGTCAGCACTGTCTTCTATATAAGAGGTTGCCAAACTTTAAAAAGCCCCTTTTAATACACAAAATTAATCTAATTTTATTTACTATAACAGAAGTACTATATATAAGGATTTCCAGATCCTGGCCACATCTAAAGGCAAGTAAATGGCAACTGTAATTAAATCTTAGAAGGAGACCACCAGTAACTACATGAAAGATAATAGGCAGGATGATAGGTGGGAAAAGTGTCACAGTAGTCTAGGGCTATAATCCCCAATCCCCAGGCCATAGCCCAGTACCAGTACATGGCCTGTTAGGAAATGGGCCATGCATCACCACCTGAGCTCCGGACCACACCCCCACATGACATCCCACCTCTGTCTGTGGAACTGTCTTCCATAAAACCAGTCCCTGTTGCCAAAAAGGTTGGAGATCACTGGTCTAGGAGGGCAGATGCAACCTTAGGAGGCCTTCTGGAAGAAACTTATTTCTCAGGAAGGGAAGGAAATCTTACCTTTTCAAGGAGCCTGAAAAAATCTAGTTTGGAAATATCTGGCCACCCTGGGTCCACTCCTAACCCAGTTAAGAACATATACCACAACCTCCAAACTCAAGGCAAATGGTATCTGACATGCTCCCCTCCCCTTCTCTCATGTATACCAAGTCAGATCTAGTTTGAGATGACTCTGTGTAATTAAAGTAAATGAGGTGCTCAATTTATAACCCAACTGCCTGACTTTATCAGTAAGCACCAATGTTTGCCTTGAATAACCAATTTGGAAGGAAAAAAATTCTAAGCCAGCATGCTCAGATGTGGAACAGATCTGCCATTCTCCTATGTACAATAGGGATAGAAATACTAGTATCTCATAGGGCTTTTGTGAATTAACATACATACTTACCACAGCGCCTAGCATATAATTCTGTGCTGAACCAATGAATGCTACCAGTAGCAGTAGCAGTACACCATGGGGTCAGAGGACACCACAGGGATCCCCGAGGAAAAGGATATATTTGCTCATTAAATGAGAAAAAATGTACTAAAAATCTAGGGAAACTATTCCTTTGAAGACCCCAAGCCCCTCTGTGCCTTGAACCCTGTAACTCTTCCTCCTCATCGTTTGACGTAAAAAGCTTAATTAAAAGACTAAAGATATGATACAAACAGAACTACCTAAAATCTGAATCTACTACAAATCAAGCATCCCTCATCTGAAATGCCTGGGACCAAGAAGTGTTTTGGACTTTAAGATTCTGTAATATACATGAACTATCTTGGGGATGGGACCAAAATCTAAACACAAAATTCATTTATGTTTCATATACACCTATTCACATAGCCTGAAGGTAATTCATACAATATTTTTAATAATTTAGTTCATGAAACAAAGTTTTGGCTGCATTATAAGTACAACCCATCCCATTAAGACAGGTGTGGAATTTCTACTTATGATGTCATATCAGTGTTCATAAAGTTTCAGATTTTGGAGCATTTCAGATTAAGAATGCTCAGCCTGTATAAAATTTACTGATCCTTTTAAACTCTTCATAGTTAAATGAATTCATAGTTTCTAATTTTCAAAATAGAAACCTATTATCCAACCTCCATACTGACAGACCCACTTATTTGTACAGTCTGTCTTAACATTGATCAGTGTATAGGTCTGAGTTCAGAACAATGTTTTACCATGAGGAAAAATGTGTTTTTTCTCTAGGTTATTCTATTGCCTGACAGCTTCTGTTACTTTGACATATTTTGCCATACAGTGAGAATATCTGCAGTTTTTGACCTTAAGTTGGTTTTTCACTGTGGACAGCAAAGTAGGCTTTAAGAGAGATCAGACTTAAAGAGTACAAACCTTAATACCGTAATACTACTGAAAATCAGGAGTCAACACAAAGAATTACTTGGTAATGCTAGAAAAGAAAAACAGTGATTCTTTTAAAGTTTAATGCTGATATAGTAGAAAAATGTTTTCAGATAAAACTAGTTCTACATACCTATTATCAGAAAGAATAGCTTGCTGGGCACAGTGGCTCACACCTGTAATCCTAGCACTCTGGGAGGCCGAGGTGGGCGGATCATTTGAGCTCAGGAGTTCGAGACCAGCCTGAGCAAGAGTGAGACCCCATCTCTACTCAAAATAGAAAGAAATTAACTGGCCGACTAAAAATATATATATATATATATAAAAATTAGCTGGGCATGGTGGCACATGCCTGTAGTCCCAGCTACTCGGAAGGCTGAGGCAGGAGGATCGCTTAAACCCAGGAGGTTGAGCTTGCCGTGAGCTAGGCTGACACCAAGGCACTCACTAGGCAACAGAGTGAGATCTGTCTCAAAAAAACAAACAAACAAACAAACAAAAAAACCCTAGGGTCCACGGATTGGAATTTAGTGAAACCCCTGCAAAAATATGTTCACATTAAAATTTTTTCTGAAAATAAGGTTTTTTTCCATTTAATCAAAAAAAGGGGAAGGGAGAAAAGAAAGAGAGAGAGAGAGAAAGAGAGAGAAAGAGAGAGAGAAAGAGAGAGAGAGAAAGAGAGAGAAAGAGAGAGAAAGAGAGAGAAAGAGAGAAAGAGAGAGAAAGAGAGAGAGAAAGAGAGAGAGAGAAAGAGAAGAGAGAGAGAAAGAGAAGAGAGAGAGAGAAAGAGGGGAGAGGGAGAAGGAGAGGGAGAAGGAGAGGGAGAAGGAGAAGGAGAGGGAGAGGGAGAGGGAGAGGGAGAGGGAGAGGGAGAGGGAGAGGGAGGAGGAGGAGAGGGAGGAGGAGAGGGAGGAGGAGAGGGAGGAGGAGAGGGAGGAGGAGAGGGAGGAGGAGAGGGAGGAGGAGAGGGAGGAGGAGAGGGAGGAGGAGAGGGAGGAGGAGAGGGAGGAGGAGAGGGAGGAGGAGAGGGAGGAGGAGAGGGAGGAGGAGAGGGAGGAGGAGAGGGAGGAGGAGAGGGAGGAGGAGAGGGAGGAGGAGAGGGAGGAGGAGAGGGAGGAGGAGAGGGAGGAGGAGAGGGAGGAGGAGAGGGAGGAGGAGAGGGAGGAGGAGAGGGAGGAGGAGAGGGAGGAGGAGAGGGAGGAGGAGAGGGAGGAGGAGAGGGAGAAGGAAAAGCTCATGAGGAACCTCTACTAATAAGAGTTATTTTAGATCAGGTCTCAATTTTCTCCTCTTGAATAGATAAATGGGAAGGAGAGGGAGAAGGAGAGGAGAGGGAAAAGCTCATGAGGAACCTCTACTAATAAGAGTTATTTTAGATCAGGTCTCAATTTTCTCCTCTTGAATAGATAAATGACACTCCCATCATGAAACAGAGGTTTCCTATAGCCATGATCCTTCTGGGACACAAAAAGGGAGGGGGGAGACACTCCAGAGAAAAAGCATTCCCCTTTTCCACACAAGAAGAATCCTCTTCCACAAAACTATACATCACTTTTTCAAAGGCAAAATGAACACAGGCTTTGGAGTACAAACACCAGGTCTACCAATTAAGTGCTCCTCTGAGCCTTGGCTCCCTGAGGTATAACAGGGTACCAATTTCTTTGCAGACTCTGTAGTAATCATAAATACATAAAGCACCTGAATATGCTCAATCAACAACTTACTAGTGGCATATGTTCAATTCTACATAGGTGATTAAACTGTTACTTGGAAATATGTTTTCAACTTACCCTAACCAAGTTCACCAAGAAGCTTATTCATTCATTTTAGCATATAACTGGGTTTCATTTTTTGCATCTATTTTAAAATTATCACAACTTTTCCTTTAAAAACCTGAACTCCACACCATGTGGATATGTTTGCTGGTTAAAGAATAAGATCCCCAAATTTTATTCCTATTTGTATGGTAGAACAAATCTACAATTGTCTAATTTGGAAACCCTGGCCTTGCCTTCAGATACCATACTCCTCAGGTTCAACATGGTGATGGGATAGTCATTTCCTTCAGGCAAAAATCCTGGTTTGGGGATATTCACCTGTCATAAATAAATGCCAACTCTACCACCTCTGGGTTGATTTTTACTCAGTTTGCCTTTAATCAACACCACAATACCAACACTGAAGATCCCTTTAAGACTATTACTATTAATCATCTACTATGGGCCGGGCGTGGTGGCTCACGCCTATAATCCTAGCACTCTGGGAGGCTGAGGCGGGCGGATTGCTCGAGGTCAGGAGTTCGAAACCAGCCTGAGCGAGACCCCGTCTCTACTAAAAATAGAAAGAAATTAATTGACCAACTAAAAGTATATATACAAAAAAATTAGCCAGGCATGGTGGTGCGTGCCTGTAGTCCCAGCTACTTGGGAGGCTGAGGCAGGAGGATCGCTTGAGCCCAGGAGTTTGAGGTTGCTGTGAGCTAGGCTGACGCCATGGCACTCACTCTAGCCTGGGCAACAAAAGTGAGACTCTGTCTCAAAAAAAAAAAAAAAAAAAAAATCATCTACTATGGATTCATCACAAGCTAGTTGAGAGATGATGGAAGATTTGTATGAAGGGCACACAGTTTGCTCCTCCAGACAGTTTTAAAACTAGAGTCCACGGATTAGAATTTAGTGAACCCCCTGTAAAAATATGTTTACATTAAAATTTTTTCTGAAAATAAGGTTTTTTTCCATTTAATCAGATATTTTAGTTAAATGCAATGGTCTTGAATGTTTAGACTTTTTGGGGGGCAGGGAGTGAGACAGTCTTGCTCTGTTATCTGGCTAGGGTACAGTAGCATTACCATAGTTCACTGCAACCTCAAACTCACTCCCGGGCTCAAGTGATCCTCCTGCCTGGTACTACAGGTGCATGCCACAGTGCAGGCTAATTTTTCTTTCTTTCCTTTTTTTTTTTTGTAGAGATAGGGTCTTTCTCTTGCTGAGGCTGGTCTCAAACTCTGTGGCTCAAACGATCCGATTCCCATGTGGGCCTTCCAGACTGTCAGGATTAACAGGTGTGAGCCACTGCACCCTAGACTTTTTAAAATTAAACCAGAGCAACAGAAATATAATTAAATGTCCCAAAGAACTGGTTCTACTGAGTTATACTTTGGTAATTTGCTATTAGTTTTATACTAAGTAATAATGAAGATAAACAAAACCTTTATAGCATTTTAACTCAGGATTTTGAGTATACTGTTTACTGTAATCTATTTTTTTTTAAAGAGACGGGTTCTCACTCTATTGCCCAGGCTGGAGTGCAGTGGCAATATCACAGCTCACTGCAGCCTCAAACTCCTGGGCTCAAGCAATCCTCCTGCCTCTGCCTCCCAAAGCACTGGGAATACAGATGTGAGCCACCACACCCAGCCTATTTACTACAATTTTGAAGAGCCCTTATATCAACACTCATTTAGAAAAATGTCATTCAGACAGGGCACAGTGGTTCAAACCTGTAATCCCAGCACTTTGAGAGGCTGCAGCAGAATTACTTGAGGCCAGGAGTTCGAGACTAACCTGGGTAACACAGCAAGATCTTGTCTCTACAAAACTTAAAAAAGTTAGCTGGGCGTGGTGGCACATGCCTATAATCCTAGATACTCTGGAGGCTGAGGCAGGAGGATCACTTGAGCCCGGGTGTTCAAGGCTGCAATGAGCTATGACTGCACCAGTGCACTCCTGCCTGGGTAACAAAGACCCTGTCTCAAAAAAACCCAAAAAACTAAAAAAAATTTATTAGATTGGTTGGTCCATATGAAATGTTTTTCAACCAACAAAATGTCGATTTCACATAGTTCAATAGGATATTATTTCATAAATACTGAAAACCTGCTAGGTTAGATGTTGAGATTAGAGATAAATAAAACATAATCCTTGCTCTCAAGAGACTTAAGTAGGAGAAAGAAAACTTAGGTAAGTAGAGATCAGGAAAGCACAAAATGCCACAGGAGAAGAGAGGAATGAATCAAGGTGTCCAGAATGGTTTCACAATTCAGACTTTCTAAGCTAGAAAATAAAAAGCAGAATTTCAATAAGCAGGCATGAGAAAGAGTACAATAGGCAGAGAACAAGCAATGAGAGGCTTCAGAAAACAGTGAATTCAAGGAAGGGAAGCAGTCCAACATGGCTGGACAAGGAGGTTTCACCAGGACTAAAGGAGAGATAAAGCTGCCAAAACATTACAAGATTTGGGGTTTTAAGTTTGGACAAGAGACAATTCCACATGAACAAAAAAACAAAGGCTCCAGAGTTGTCTCAGAGCTGTTTCCTGACCTGGGCTCCATCTTCTCTCCAGAGTTTCTCAAGCTGCTCTGATACAGAAGAAAGAGGGAGTTTAGAGTCTAGGATTTCAATTTGAGGCCCAGTGCTCCATTAACCGGCTGCTTTTGACCAGGATTTTCAATCTCTCTAAGCATGTCTTTCTCTCTGTCATGTGTGAATGACAGTCAAATTCTCATGAGCAACAAAAGCAACTAAAAGGCTCTGGACAATTGGTCATACATGTCCTACTCTTGCCCTCCCCTCCCTTTGACACAGCTTCTATTACCATCCTTTTTTTCCAGTTATTGAATGAGTGTCCTTCTTCCTATTCAAAGGACAGTCTTGGAGTCCATCTTTTCTCACACCCTCAAGACCTCTTTGTCAGGTATCCCTGTCACATCTCTCACCTCTATTTGTAACCATGATCAGCTCTCTCCCATGTGTAGACCTTTCCTTAACCTTATTATGCTCCCTTCAGTAGCCAGCCTGTCTTTCCTCAGCTTCCCCACCAGGCTTCTGTACAAAGTAACCGTCCTGTCCCTACTGCCTCACCCTCACTGCTCTCTAATCCTTGAAGGCAGGCATCAGATGCTTCTTCCCATTCCACATATGCAACTCTGAAAGACTTTTTAACCAAGCTCACTGTGCCCTATCGAGTCCTAGGGAAATTTCCTGAGCCTCTTAAGATGTTTTTATTTCTCCTTGGATGTTCCTATTAGAGCTTTGAAAAGCACAAACCTGATCACCTACTCCATCAGGCAGTGGTTCTCAAGCATGCTGGTATCAGGCCTCCTTTGATTCTCTTAACATTATTGAGGACCTTAATACTACTACTGAGAGCTTTCATGCAGGTGGATCATATCAATATTTACCCATTAGAAATTAAAACTAAAAAGTAAATGTATTTACTAATCACTTAAAAATAAACCCATTACATATTAACACAAATAATAATTTTCCAAAACAAAAAAATTTAAGAGGGTCTCACTCCATCACCCAGGCTGGAGTCCAGTGGTGCAATCATAGTTCACTGTAACCTCTAATTCCTGGGTTCAAGTGATCCTCCTGCATGGGCCTCCTAAATAGCTAAGACCACAGGTGCATGCCACCATGTCTGGCTAATTTTTTAGTATTTTGTATAGATGGGGTCTCACTATATTTCTCAGGCTGGTCTCAAACTCCTGGTCTCAAGCCATGCTCCCTCCTTGGCCTCCCAAAGTGCTAGGATTATAGCCTCGAATCACTATACATGCCCCCAAAACAAAACAAAAAAATTAAGTGGCATTCTTTGACATTGTTGCAAATCTCTTTAACATGTAGTTTAATAAAAGATAGCTGGATTTTCCCATCTGATTCTAATCTGTTTCCTTTCTGTCTGTAGTTAATCTGTTGCCATGTGTTGTTTTGGTTGAAGAAGAAAATCGAGTCTGAAAGTATATAAAGTCTATGAAAAATATGTAGATGGAAAAAGGAGGAAAATTTTATAAACCTTTTCAAAAATTGTGGCTATTCTTCTAATGCTACACCAAAACTCTCAACAAGTGGTAACAACTTGGTAGTTCGAGGTAGCAACTCGAACTATGAAACCAAATGGATATACTCCTGATATGCTATTATATTAAAACACCCAAGTCTTTCTCCATTTTCGAAAGACCTTTTATCTATGTCTGATTTTATAACATGAGTTAGTCATTTTACAAATACTGGTTCACTGAGTTATACAAATATTCCCATTGTGGACACACTGGGATAGCACCACCAATCTCATCAGGAGTCTGAGTACTGGGGAAGGTATCAAGCTCTGTGGTAGCAGATAAAGGTATTCCAAAATTCTTTCTTCTTCAGAGCTCAAATTGTATAATTAGCAACAAATATTATCAGTTATTTGTTATGAAGTGACTGGTTTGCTTTGTTCATTTTCAAGAAAATGTCTATCAAATGCCCAAAGTTGAATAACCTATTTGTCAGCTGTTCTATTAAAAAAAGAGTGTTTCACAAAAAAATATTCTTCTTGAAACTCAGTCATATACCTTTCCTTGAGGCAGTCACTGCACTGGATATGAAGCAAAAGTACTTTACACTGACATTTCATTTGTCACACAATATTAAAGACATATACTCAAGGGCTGAGATTTAATGAAATTAATTTTTACTGCTTCCTCAAGGACATTCATAAGTGAAACTGACTTTTTCTGGCAACATGCCGCATGAAGAATACGATGACTGCTACAACAGTTTAATGTCATTGCCCTGATTTAAGGTGCCAGTGGTTTTATCCACCCCTGCTGCTTTTGCACCATCAGTGCAAATGTCGACAAGGTGGTGGTAGGCAGAATCAACTGATGTTGTCTTAAAATTATGAAAATAGTCTAATTGTGAATCTCTTAAACAGCTCTGGGGATCACAAGGGGTCCACAGACCTAGCTTTGAAAACTGCTGCCACAAAATAAAGGCCAAGCTCTTATAGACAGCATATAAGGCCCTTCATAGTCTAGTGTAGTCTAGTGGCCACTGCATAGTCTAGTGGCCATATTAGACCTCTATTATTAGTCTACTACTTTAACTGAGGGATAACACAGTAAAAGGCACTAGTTACAAGTGTGTAACTTGATCAATATTCACTTATTTGTATATACTTGAGTCACCAGCACACACATCAAGATAAAGAACATCCCCTGCACACTATAATGTTCCCCTGTGCCCTTTCCCACTGTCTATGCCTCCCTCCCCACCACATAGTTCACTATTCAGACTCCTGGTGTTACCAATTAGTTTTACCTATTTTTGAACCTCTTATAAATGGAATCACGTGGGTATGTTTTTGAGTCTGGAATTTTTTCACTTAGAGATTTCTACATGTTGTAGTGTAGTACAGTAGTTTATTACTGTCTAGTACTACATTATGGATGTGGCTATATCACAGTGTATTTATTTATTCACATTCCTGCTTACCGGTGTACAAAAGAGTTAAAATAGCAGGTCTGACTGCTGTCTTTTGGCTGCCATCTAGGAACTTGGAGATTTGAGTTCCCACCATTCCCAGCACTGGTCAATGTGACTTACTATACCTAAACTGAACAAATAATACGGTTTATGCCAAGTACCTGCTCTCCTCCTGGAGTTTGGAGTTTTGGTACATTCCAGGCAGAGGCTGCCTATTTAACCAGCCCTTAAATACAAACAAAACACTCCAGGTGCCAAATTTCTAACAAACTTTGCTTGCTGGCAACATTTTATGTGTGTTGTCAGTTGTAGGGGAATTAAACTGTGTATAACTTGCCCTGGGAGAGGACCCATGGAAGCTTTTACTGAACTTTGCCCCAAACACCTTTTCCCTTTGATGTTTTTTCTCGAAATCCTTTAGTTGTAATCTTGAGCATGAGTATAACTATCTGCTGACTCTTGTGTATCCTCCCAGGGAATCATCTAATTTGGGTACCATCTTAAGGACTGCTGACAGAATGGGCACTAGGTTTTTTCTTCCGATTTTGAGTATGAGGAATAAAACTGCTGTGAATATTCTTGTGTATTCTCTAGTCATAGAGAAATGAGTCACGTACTCATTTCTCTTGCATACAGGAACGTAAGTACAATTGCTAGATCAAAGGACAGTGCCCCTTTTGAACTTAAAATCCTAATCATATTATACCTTCCAGTTATCTCAAAATAGTCCAGTGTTTCATACCTCGTGTCTTTGTACATGTTCCTTTTGCCTACAATAACCTCTGCATCCCCTATAATGCCTGTTTTGGCAAAGCCTTTTAATATTTTTTTTCTGGAGACAAAGTCTCACTGTTGCCCAAGCTAGAGTGCAGTGATCATAGTTCACAGCAACCTCAAACTCCTGGGCTCAAGTGATCCTCCCAAGTACCTGGGACTACAGGCATGCACCACGACGCCCAGCTAACTTTTCTATTTTTTGTAGGGACGAGGTCTTGCACTTGCTCAGGCTAGTCTCAAACTCCTGAGCTCAAGCGATCCTCCCTCCCTGGCCTCCCGGAGTGCTAGGATTACAGTCGCAGTCGTGGGAGTCACCATGCCTCAACTCTTTTAATCTTTTATCTGCCTACTACCCATGTTATCTATGCATATATTTTATTGATGGGCTTACAATACAGTATATAACTTATATATGTGCTTGTGTTCCTATCAGACTATTAACTCTTTGGGAGCTGGGACTTTACCCTCTTGTTTCTTACCTACCCAGAGTGGCCCCTGGCACATGACAACAACAAAAAAAGATAAATACAGTTGTCATCTTTGGATTTCCAAGGATCAGATAATATTATTCATGAGTTCTTTGGTTTTTGTTCATGTGAAAATTGTCTTTGGTCCAAACTTAAAACCCCAAATCCTGAAATGGCTTTGCATGGCTGAGAGCTTTGACACTGAGAAGAGGAAGAACTGGTGAGTGAATATTTATCTTGAACTCATTGGTGGGGTGCAGAGGGGAATAGGAAGGATCCAGGAAAAGGCTCTCTCACCGAAGTTCACCATCCAGCATAGGAGATACAATAATCCACCAAGATCCAATGACTAAGGATCAGGGGGATATGTCTGGGGAGCGATGAGAACACTAGTGAGGCAGAGTTCCACACGGTGAAGGATGTGAGAAGGCAAGAACAATTAATGATAGTGGAAAAGTGAATTGAAAATATTCACCCTAGGGAGACCTGATCTAGTGAACTATCAATGGGAATGGAAAAGGAAGGAAAGGATACAGGGGCCAAAGAAGACACAAACTTGGGATCACATCAAGGTTTTACAGTTACAGAAATTGGGGAAAGGTTTCCAAAGAAAAGCTCCAAGTATGTACTTACTGAGCATCCTTTTGTATTGGGGCCTCTAATGATAAAACAAACAACCTACCCACCTATAGTTCTTACCCCCAAGAGGATACCATTAAATTGGGTGGTAGGGGTAAAACTGGATTAGCCCCAGGAGATGAGGAAAGGAAAGGAAAGAAAATCAGTTCTGTTTTTAGACCTGTTGGGTTTAACATGCCTCAGTTAGATATATGCATACAGAAATACAGATCTTCAGAACCACCAAGGCTAAAGAGCTCACCCTGAAACTTGGACACATAGAGAACTGGTACTTCTATAGGAATACATGGGCCCCTAAATAAGGAGACAAGAATGATCCAACAGACTGAACTGTAAAAAATGTGCACTCAGGGGGAAAAAGAAGCCCGCAAGTACCAAGACAAGAAAGACTGGTCAGATAGGAAAAGAGAAATAAGAAGCCATAGTCTTATGAACCAAGTGGAAATTTTAAGTAATATAAGATAATCAGAGACCAAGATAGCAGAGGTCAAGGCGTATGAATTCTAGAAACAGCACTAGTCTAGAAATGAGAAAACCTGGATTCCAGTTCTGGCTCTATCATTCATTCACTGTAAAATCAGAATAATCACTTTTCATTCTAAGATTAATTCTCCCTGTCCATGAAAAAAGGGAGTCAGATTATAACCTGGGTTTAATATTAACTCCAAGTTATCCCTGGGAGACAGGTCTCTAACACCTTTTGAGCTTCAAAACAATTCCAAGATTACAGTTTTAAAAAAAGGTCTCAGGAGAAAGGGCTGACTCAGGAGACAGACAGATGGTATCAGAGCCAGAACCCAGGAGCACAAAGCCAGAAAGCACAGGTGTTAAGTAGTGAGAGATTAAGTGTTCTGTCAAAACACAAAAAAACCCCTAACCTGCCCTTCAAGGCAACTGCTCTCCTTCCAGCAGAGGACAGCTACTCCCCACACCTTTATCAAAGGGGACTGTAGGCAGTGGCACTGTATCAGTCAGGATGCTACTTATAGTAGCACATTACTTTGGCCAGGAAGAAAGAAGCCAGTAATACTAAGTCAAGTTACTCCCAGAATGAACAGCTACTTGCAACTGTGACCCAGTTTTAGCATATAAATCAACCTTTAGACCAGCCCTCTGGGGGATTCTCAAATTACCTCAAGGGAAACGCCTTAAAAAAAAAAAAAAAAAAGTTAAAACAAAGAGTGTTAACTCACTTCTATCTAAAAGGACTGCTCCACCACACAGAAATAATAATAATAAAAGGTAGAATTCAAACGTTATCCATGCCTAAATGTTCTCCTGAACTACTGAAAGCAAACCTTAACCCCATGGAGTCAGGAATCCCTCCCACACTCATGTTATTCAAAAACACATTACAAACTAAGACAGCAAAATAATCCCTAAAAGGAGTCTTTTTAAGGCTCAACAACAAAACTCACTGGAATTACAACTACAATGTGAATTTAAGACTCTGAAATTTGGATACTAACTTTTTATAGCAAGTTAGATAATATTCCTATGGAAAATATAAAATATTACATACAGCATATACCTTTTAGCTCAATTTTTTCAGCCGGTTTACTCTAATTGAGAAATATCCTGTTTGGGGATCCTATCTTCACAAAAACGTTCAGCATTTGGAATCCATGCTCCCAAGCAGATTTAATTTTAAAAAGGCTGCAACAATGGCAGGAAAAAACACAAGGGCATTTCTAGAGCTACAATGTGGAGGGCAAAAGACGCAGAGTTTGTAGTATCCAAAAAGCTTAAGAAACATTGAAAGGGAGCAATCAGTGCTTCTTGGTTTTAGTTCAAACAACAGAAACAAAATTCTTTACGTAACCTCTTTGACCTCAACCTCTAGGTCCAATCCCCTTCTTATCCCTATGTTCCAGGGGCTTTCTGGCAAATTCTCTCCAGAATCACTACAGTATATACACTGTCTAGGAAATGCAGATTTGCAGAACTGGATGAGATTACCACAGCTTTTCCATAGCAGAGAAAATAATTTGCTATTTGATTCCATGAGTTAGTTAACTCTTCAGAGTTAGTAGTAGAAGCAGCAAGAGTCTAAACATTAATATCCCAGTTTGGTATATACTCCAGTCCCAAACTTTAAATCCAGAAATCCAATCCCACTAATTAATTCACCCCTTAACCAAACATAATTTTAAGATTTGATCATTTAGTTCAGGGACCTAAAACCAATGAATGAGAAAGCTTGCACAGACGAAACCTAGCATATAAATACAAAAATATCAGCAGAGAGCTATTTAATCACCTCTATCCTTCCCCATTCCCCCCCCTAAACACACACACACACACACACACACACACACACCCGCAAAATCTGCAAACTGAACTCATAGCGGAGTGTTTGGTTGCTAAAGAAACTGTTAGGAACTAGTAACATTTTAAAGATTCCATCTCTCCAAAACCTTTACAGGACCCGGGTAAGAAAGCTATCAAGCTTGTATCTGAGTTTCATTCTCACAAGAAAACAAAAAACAAAACAAACCCTTCACAAAAGCTCTGAATAATGCTCTTTACTGCTTTAAATCACAAGAATAAGACAAGACAAGACAAGAAGACAAGAAGAATAAGTACATACTGCTTTACATCCGCTATTATGATTGTATATAATGCCAGGATTCCAAGTTTTACCCAGAACTGAAACCCTATCCCCTCATTCCTGGGCCAGGGCCATTTTATTATGCCCTAGAAGTTCACCCCAGATGATTCTACTACTTACTGATGAAAAGCTTTTATTAATTCTTCCTGGAAATCTCAGAGACATAACTGTGGGAATTCTAGTAAGCTCCATTTTACTTGTATAGGTCATAAACAATTATATAATTTCAAAATTGACTTGCCTGAGAAGGAAAAACTTATGGAAATTGTAACTGTTCTGAAAAAGGAGTCTTTTGCGCAGAGGGTTGGAAGAGTCATTCCCACAGTGGGAGGAGCCTGCTTTCTCCAAACCTCTGGCTCTCTCAGGATCAACTAACTGCTCTGACACGCATCATGGAATGATAGACACAGCACATTCCTCCTGATATCAAGCACTGCTGTAATAATCTTCAGAAGACCCACGCTAAGTTCTACAACAGAGGTTCCCACCAATGTAGTTAAGGTTCCTTGCCCGTAAATATGATCAGACTACTACCTTTTTTCTACAATGTATACCACCAATGACCCCTTGGATCCTCTGACATACCACAGTACACATAATGTAATAGGATGGGCTACAGCACCAGAAAGGCCTGGGTTCACACTCAATTCCATCACTTACTAGCCTTGTGACTTGATTTCTGAGACTGTTTCCTCACGTGAAAAATAGGGTGGAAATCCAACAGGGATGTCTTAAGACAGATCCTAAACTAGGCCTCACCTCAAATACAACATTAGACATGTTACATTTGGTCCATGCAAGGTTTAAAGTTTGTTACCTGCCACATTTAAAAGTCAGGGAATTCATCAAAATAGAGATTGCCTGCCTAACTAGAGAAAAAGTCAAAGATCCATCAACTCTGGGCCCACATTTTTGCTTGGCAACCATCATCTGGTAGCTGCTCCCTTTAGAAAAGCATATACTCCGTAGTTCAGTTCGGCAGGCGCCATTTCCCTTCCTTTTTCTTTAATCATTTGTGTTACCTCAAGCCCCTGCAGGGTTTGGGTTTGCAACTCATTTTAACGATTAACAACAAAATTAACAGCTTGTGCCCAGTGAAAATGCTGATTAAGGCAGCTATTACCATTAGGTCACTCCTTAACAAGTTTGGTGCTGAGCCTAGAGTCTTACTACTTTATCATCTTCCTCCATTTTCTGCCTCATGGACGCTGGTTTGTGTACCACAGTGAAAGAAATGCCCACAGAACTATTCCTGTATCAAATGCCTATGGCCTAAGTCAGACTGCAAGTATTTCCAGGATCATTCTCCACATGCATCAGCTCTCTAACCTTTTATTTGCTGCACAGGCTGGCACAGCTTGCCTCCCACACACGGGAGCCTAGGCAGGAAGCAGTTTATAAGACAACAGTTTGGAGAGGGGAAGGCAAGTATTTTTACACTACAAAGACTGACTTACATCCAGGGTAGTCAACTTCCACATCCTATTTCTATGAACTAGGCATCCACTGCCAGGCTACCCAAGTTTAAAGCACCGTGACCGGGAAAAAAAAAACAAACACCAACTCTACAGCACCGTGCGCTGGGATTATAGTTCACAATAAAAGACTGGTGGTGAGCCCTGAACATTAGGGTCCTTAGGGGCTCTTGACAGCCCAGAACCCCACTGAGCTCCAGAAGCAGAACTTCCTCTCCTTTTCTACCTATGGGGGAAACAAACCAGGAAAACAATCACCAGCTTGAGGTTTCCAAGGTTTTGTTCTGCCTGTTTCAATTCATTTTTAATTTTTTAACCCAGGGTGTGTCCCTAGATTCTAGAAAAACCTGAACCTAAGGGTACAAACTATCCCCAAGAAACACCCTTCCAGCTGGCACAAAAAAGACAGGTGGCACATCTGTGTCTTCCAGAGAACCAAATCCGACCCATTTGCCCCTTCCCACCAAAAGGAGAAATGACGCAGACCAGTCGTTTACACAGGTGCCAGGAGCGAACCGGGAGGGAGAGCGGTAGCCAGGGAGACCAAAGCAAGCAGTTGCCAGAGAAATGCAGCGTTATTAATCGGAGCCCAGCCCGGAGACCTAGGGGCGGAGGGAAACGGCCTCCCCCCACCCCCCCACCCCCGGCCCCGCAGCAGACAGCCGCGGCTTCTCAGAGCTGACTTGGCATCTTCTGTACTGCCGACTTTTCCCACCTCAGTGATCCCATCCGAGAGCACCGTGCAAAGGAGCAAGGCCCGCACGGAGCCGCCGAACCCTGAAGCACGCGACCGTACCAGAGGTTTGCTAGGTAGTTCTCACTCCCTGGGCGCGCGGGCCACTTACAGAGACTCTGGCCTTGCAGGGCCTCTAGGAAGGAAGCCACAGAGCCATGGTCGACTTGACCTCAGAGAAACCCACGAGGCGGAAAGGCCCGGGGAATGCTGCCAAGTGGGACCAGCGAAGGTGAGGACCCTCTTCTGAGTCCCCACCCTCCCTGGAGACTCCAGGCAGGCACAGCCTTCGTAACCAGCTGGCTCGTCAAGCGAAGAGACCAGCCCGCTCAGGCCACTGCTCCGCCAAACCCGAGGCCGAAGCTGAAGGCCACCGACCTCCCACCGGAGCTGGGCACCTGGCCTTGTCCCTGACTGAAAAGGATGACTGGAACGCTGAGGCCACACGCACACCTCTCGCGAGGCCACAGGGCGGAGAGGAGCACGGTCTGGGGCCATCTCCGAGGCCTGCCTGTGTCCCCTCCCCCGCCCACGTCCGCAGGACCCACCTCAAAGCATCCAGACCCGCGAGGCTCCCGGGCTCGAAGCCTTGCCGGCCACCCTCGCGCACCCTACCTGGCCAACCCGCCCCGGGGACGCCAGCGCCACTCAAAGGTGTGAAGCCACGTGATCTCCCGGGCTGGGGAAGCCCGTGGTAGCACGAGGGGCTCGATCCCTCCGCCTTAAAGGGGCCGCGCCCGCTGCCGTCGTGCGCTCTCCGCATCAGCGCGGGGGTCTACGCCGTCGGCAGCCCGGCTCCGCCCCGCCCCCGCGGGGCGCGAACGAGACTCGGCACCCGGCGTGAGCTAACCAGTGCGGGAGGCTTCGGATCTCACGTGCGACGGCCGTGACAGAAGGCCGTGTTGGGGCGCCGGGGCTCCCTTCCGTCCGTCCGGCTCCGGTCTGGACATACGCTAGAGGCCACCAGGAGTCCCTGTGTTGCGTGGAGGCCCCACCGGGCGCCCCCGCAGGGTTGCGGCGCCTTTAAGCCCAAAGGCCCTGAGTCACGGGGAGGCTCCCTGCCCCCCTCGCCATGCACCCCTCCACGCGGCCCCACGCCCGCGGGCACGTGACCCGCGCCCCGCCCGGGACTCGCGCGCACGGGGCGGGGGAGGGGACCGCAGGGCGGCCGAGACTGCGCGCGGACCGTTAGCTGCGCCGGGACGCGGCCCCGCCCAGCTCCGCCCAGGCTGGCGGGCGGCTCTTACCAGCGGGAACGCCATGGGCCCGGCGTGGCCCTGCAGCACTGAGGGACCGGGCGGCGGGCCGGCGCGGCCAGGACGCGCTCACGCGTGGGCGCTATTTTTGCAGCGAGCCGCACGCCGCGCCGCACCCCGGGCGGCTTATAAAGCTCCGCGGAGCCGCCCGCCGGCCGGATGCAAAGCACCTGTGTCGCCCCGCCCGGGCCCTCGCCCCCGCCCCGCCCCTCCCCCCGCAGGCCGGGCCGCGGGCGCCGCCGCCCACCCGGAGCCGAGCGCCAGCGGCAGCCGCGCGCGGGGCCCCAGACGGGGGCGGGCTCTGCAGCCGCGGGAGCCGCTGCTGGCCAAGGCCCCCCCACCCCGGGAGCCAAAGGCCCGAGCCCGAGCACGCCACTCACCTAGTGGCCCTGGCCAAGTCACGCTCCCACCGGCCTCAGTTTCCACCTTAGGAAAGAGGCGCGCCGTTCGCAAGCGCTCGCGACGCGCAGCGATGCGCTGTGCCGACCCTGTGCCCGCGCTGCTGCCCGCCCAGTTACCGCTCCAGTGTGGGCGCCAGCCCCGCGCCCCTGCGCTCGCACCTCAGCCCAGGCTGCAGGTGGCGTACTCACTGTAGACCGGATGCTCCGTGTGCAGGAGAGGGGGCCGCGGGCGCCTGAGGATTCCAGAAAGTTCCAAAGCTATCAGGACCCCACCCCCTGGGGAAAGTGCTTCTCACGTTTCTGTCAGACCGAGATAAGAAATTTCACAGAGAAGGGACAGGGCGGGACATGGGCGAGAGAGACCACCGTGTGCCGGGCTGTTGTCGGGAGAGGCTCTCGGGGCAGCTGGAACGGCAGCGGACCGGAAGCCCCGGCCGGCGCGGAGGCGGAGATGGCATTCCAGGCGGGGACACCCAGCGAAGGCGGAGAGGGAGGACCGAGCTGAGCGGCTGGATCTGGGGACCGGGGACGATGCGTGCTGGTACCGCAGGAGGGAAGCCTGGGCCCGGTTGTAAAGGACCTCTATTCAGCAAACAGTGGGGAAACTTCCAAAAGAATTGTAAAAGGAGCTGGTGGTTGTTGTCAGGTCTCTTTTTAGGTATTACTGGAGACTTGATAGAGGTTGTACAGAAAAAGGGAGAAAACCAGGGCCTGGAGTGGGGAGGAAAGGGACGAGAGTTTATAGAGCATTACTGAGTGTGTTGCACGTGTCACCTCATCATCATACCACTATTTATTAAGCACTTACTATGCTCAAGGCGTCCTGGCAATTGAGGCTGCCGCCTTCCTGGCGGGCTGGTGGGGCTGGCCTGATCTCGTGGCTAAGGGGAGGAGCAGGTAACTAGGTTTCTGCCTGAGGTGAGGCAAAAAGAGGAAGTCGAAGGTGTCACCTAGTGTGTCAGAAGGATTAGTGGGGGGAAGGTGGTGAGGGCGAGGACAGATGCCAGGGTAGAAGTCTCCCAGGGGGCTGAAGAACAGTGAGTGTTGGCCAGTCCCCATACACCCATAGGTCTACATACGGGAGCTCCTTTGGATGGTTGAAGTCTTGGGCCCACAGGGTGATGACTGCAGGGGCAAGGCAGGAGCAGCTTTACTGGGACCTTCCTGCAGAGCCCTCCCCATGCCTCGCCCTGGCCCACAAGCAGCCTAGGACGGCTGCTCTGAAGTGGTGCGTCTTGCTTGTCCTTCCAGGGGGGGCCACACCCAAATGCCTACAGCACAGGAGCCAAGTGAGGCTGGGTAAGAGCACTGAAGGCCCAAGGCACACCTAAAAGGGCGGTTAGCTGACCAGCACCATGTGGGAATGAGGTCCCAGCCCAGCCAGATCTTTCAAGAAAATCTGGAAATACAGTTTTAAAAAATAGTTAAATCTTTAATGTGAATTGTAAATTTGGTTATTAATTCAAATTGAAAGAGCTAAGCCCAGCATGTCCAGGGACCCCATGCAGCTCACTAGCAGCTGGTTTGTGATCCCTGACATCCTTTCTTTCTCTCTGACCCCAAAGTTGAGCAAGATAAGAATCTGAAACCTGGATTAGTGCCCAAGGAAACATGTCTAACAGCATTTTCATATTTCAAAGTTCCCAGCCACAAGAAAATTAAAGCATCTTTCAAGTGACTTAAACAGAAATTTCTGCTGCTTAAAATCCCTCTTCCTAAACTTCCTGTTGCAGGTAATAATAATAGCTCCTCTTCACCGAGGGACCTACTTTGTGGTTGGCACAGCTCTGAGTGTTTTGCCTGTGTTAACTCATTTTGCAGTTGAGGAAACTGAAGCTCAACGAAGTTAAGTAACTTGCCCAAGGATTCCCAGCTAGAAGTGGCAGAGCAAGGACTCAAACCAGAGTTCTGGTTTCAGAGCCTGAAGTCTTAACTAGATGAGAACAAAACTTCCAGCTTTCTTATGTGTACACTTCCCTGTGAATGACCCCAGAACTCACTGCAGATGGTGAGGGAAGAGGCGACTGAGTCCAAATAAGGAATGGGCTCAGGTGTGCGTGAGTCCTTGCTCCCTGCCCACACTTGCAGCTCATGCAGGAAAAACAGTCCCTCTAACTAGATGTCCACAGTCCATAGGGCAGGTGCAGAAAGCAGTAGAGGTAGAAATACTAAATGACTCAGTCAAGTCCCCATAGCTGGTCACTGGCAGAAGTAGCGAGGGCAAACAGGCCCCGCTACTGTTCTCATGCCAGGCACTGTCTCTGCAGTCAAGCCCCAGATTTACAAGACAGATTTTAAGTGTAACTATGATTGGATTGAGTTCTAAATACATGTACTAGGGGGACAGGAGGGACCTTGTAGTCTTTTATATGCTCAGGTGATCAGTGCTTCCACCACATGCTGAAAGAAGAGAGGAGATTGCTGAGAGAAAAGAATTTCCTGATTGCAAAAGAGCAGAAAGGGGATTCACTTTGGAACTCAAGACCACAAGGTAAAGTGGACACACAGCCTCTGCTCAAGTTTTGCCAAGCTCTGTACAGAACAGACCGTGTTGTTTTTTTCATGTCCTTTTAAATAGGATAAAAGAGAGTGGATCAGCCCTGCCTTTCATCATACCCACATGTAAATTTAAAGTGAGTTAAAGATATAAATGTGAAAAGCTTTACTTGAAATATTTTTAGAAGAAAATATAGACATATAGGAGAATATTTTTATTACTCAGCCTGTGGATGAATTTTGTAAATTAGAAACAAGCACAAGATATAAAAGAAGATGATAAATTCAACCTCATGAGAATAAAACCCTTGGTTTATCAAAAGATACTATTTAAAACTTGAAAGCTGGGCACAATGACAGATACCTGCATTCCCAGCTACTCAGGAGGCTGAGGTAGGAGGATCACCTGAGCCCAGGAGTTTAAATCCAGCCTGGGCAGCATAGTGAGACCTCTGTTCCTTAAAAAATAACTAAAAAATAAAAACTTGAAAAGACAAGCCATAAAGTAGAATAAGAAATTCACAATTTAACTTCTATCGATGAGGGGGAAAAAACCCAACTCCATAGAAAAATAGTCAAAAGATAGGAATAGTCAATTGATATGAGTGAAAATCCAGATGGCTAATAAATATATCAATAGATGCCCACCCTTACCAGTAACCATGGAAATGCTAGTGACACCACTATTGGATGCCATTTCGTACTCCTCAAATGGACGAAATGTAAAAGTCTCACTGTCCCAACAGCAGTATCACCGCTGATGAGGGTGTAAACTGGTTCAGCCACTTTGGTTTGTGCTTTTGTTTTTTACATGGAGGGATGACACACAGTGCATGAAGTGGACAAATCTGAAGTGTACAGCTCAATGATTTTTTTATCTACATACATACTCAGGTAACCACCACCCACATCAAGACATAAACTCTCTCCAGAACCCCCATAGAGTTCCATCATGTCCCTTCCCACTTTATACTACTCCATCCTCAAGATAACCATTATTCTTACTGCTTTCATCACAGATCCATTTTGCCTGTCCTAGAACTTTATATGAGTTTTGGCTTTTTTTATTCAACATGTCTGTAAGATCCATCCATGTGTTGCATGTAGCAGTAGTTCATTGTTTTGTATTGCTAGGTAGTATCTCGTTGCATGGATATACCATAATGTACTTCTGCAGTGTCCTGTTGATTGGAATTTGAATTGTTTCCAGTTTGGGGACTATTATGAAAAAAGCTGCTATAAACATTCTTGATATGAAGTACAGCCACTCTGGCGAGCAATTTGACGTTCTGTAGTTAAGCTGAAGAAGTATATACTCTATGACCCAGAAATTCCATTCCTAGGAAAGTATGTTAAGGGGCATGAGTAAAATGCCTATAGCTGTTTTGTTTGTAGTTGGAAAAACAAAACAAAATAACCTTAAATGCCCACAAACAGGAGAGAATGGATCAATAAATTATGGTATAGTCATACAATGGAATACTATATATAAGTAAATGAAATAAAGCTAGTCATGTCACTATGACTCGGAAACAATACAGTGAAAAGGGCAAGATGTAGGAGAATACGTACTCTAAGATGCCATTTATATAGAATTTTAAAACATGCAGTATGCTACTATCAAAAAGTACAATGCTATGTACCGTTCAGGAACAAATCTATGTAAAAAATACATGGCATTGATAAACAGAAAATTCAGAATGATGATTTATTTCTGGTGGGAAAGGAAGAACTCATGAAATGAGGGTGAACTGATAAGGGCTTTGATTCTTAAGTTGAATGATCAGTACACGGATATTTTATTCTTTAAACTTGAAATACATTGCAATTGCTTAAAGAGCCAGAGAAGGGTATAATCAAGGGCAGTGATGTGCTGGCAGATGTTTGACATTTGCCTGGGGGAGGGAAGGGATTTGTAGTACTCACCTCTTTGCATGGCATAAATACTCCTGCCAGGGTGATTTCAAACTATCAGTGTGACATCATGCGGCTCACAAAATTCCTGAAAGTGTTACTACCAGTCAGCCCTCATGTGCCAGTCCGAGCAACACAGTCGTGCCACTCAGACACTGAGTGTGTGAGCAAAGTGCTCTGAAGACCAGAGCTGGTGACCCAGGCAACCTCTGAGGACTTTTCCAGCACCCTAAGAGATGGAGCAAAGGCTGGATTGTATTAGTTTTTTATTGCTGTTCAGTTACCCCCAAAACTAAGCAGCTTAAAACAATAAGAATGTATTATCTCGGACATTCTCTGAGAGTCAGGATCTGTGAATGGCTTGGCTGGGTGGTTCTTGCTCAGGATTTCTCACGGCTGCAGCCCTTTGGAGCTTTGCCTCGGACTGGAGGATCTGCTTCCCAGCTCACTCACGTGGGTGCTTGCAAAAGCCTCATGTTGTCACCTCTCCATTGGGCTGCGCCAGACATGGCAGCTGGCCTCCAGAGCAAATATGAGGCAGGGAGCCCCAACTGAGGTGGAGGTACGAAGACTTTTATAACCTAATCCCAGAAATGGCATACTATCACTTACATCCTATTATCCACACACACACATCCATGATAAAAATGTGGGAGGGGGGATGATTCAAGGGTGCAAATCCTGGGAAGCAGGGACCACTGGGTGCTGATTTGGAGGCTGAAGATGGGTGCTGGCTGGTGGACGCCTAGAGAGGCCATCCCCTTTGTTCTGCTGGGGAAATTGAGACGTTTAGAGATGTACTTGAGAAGATGCAGCTCTTCTTGTCAGGAGGGTCTGGAGTCCAGGCTCTCAGTCTTGCGTTGGTCCCCAGGAGAAGCACCAACCCCACCTCTCCCTGACTTCCGTCTGGAGGTGCAGATGCTGGGGCCCCAGCACATCAAGGACTAGATAAGGTCACCTTGCCCAAGCTCTCAAGAATTCCTTCTTCCCTAGAGCTGTTCCCTTACATGCTGCCCTAGCCAAAAATAAGACGACAACCCTGATTATCTCCACACCCCACACCCCTGCTGTGGGGGTTATTGGCAACACATCTCTAGCAGCCCAGAGAGAAGCCTGTGCCAGTGTGTTGGCATGGTTAGACACAAGTCCATGCTGGCTTTGTGAGATCCCACTGCCATTTGGAGTCTGGTGTTGAACAACAGTTCAACAGGGCTCAATATTTCAGGGCTCTGTAATCTCTGAGCAAAATAAAACGCTGCCCTAAACTGGAGGGAGGCAAGAGGAAGGTGTGCTGTCACGCTGCTTCTTGATCTGATGTTGTTTACATGGGTTATTCATGCTACGAAATCTTAAGTTGTACACCTGTGATTTGTACAATTTTTAGTGGGAACATTATACTTAAACATTCAGACATTTATAAATTATGTAAATGTATACATTCATAAATTTATATTTTAATTAACCCAGAACTTAGCAAATAAATTCATAAATATAAATACTAAAACTTAAAGTTTTTTTAAAATGGTCCCAAAGACAGGGGCAGAATGTATTCAGGGCCTGGAAAGACGGGAAGCATTCTTTCTGAACTGTTGCCAACCTGTTCTCCAGTCTGCCCTGCAGTCCTGGGCTAGCTCCTTGGCTGCCCCATCAATACTGCTCCAGGGAGGCATTTCCCTGTCAGCTGAGATCCAGGCAGCCTGTGACCAGTCCGTGAAGGCCCTGAAGACATAGCGTCACCACAGTGACAAAGACCTGGGCCAGTAACAACATATAGGATGTCATATGGGCTGGGAAAACAATGCTGTGGGAGGAAGTAGGGACAGCTCAGCCTGTGCACGTCTGACTTACTTTTACCTGTGTGTGCTAGGCAGGCCCCTGTCTTATCCCTGGAGACTCACTCAGGGACACTGATGTGGCAGGGCCGTGGGGGGGGGTATGGCTTTAGACCTAGAGCCTTAGAAGAAATGGGCTGGGCTGGGCTGAGAACTGGGGCAGGTGCCAGGGGTGGAGAGCCTGCTGCCTTAAGGCACATATGGCCTTCTAGGTCCTTAAGTGTGGCATTTGACTAAATCCAAATTTTACAGAACAAATCCTTTCATTAAAAGGGGTGCAAGCAAGGAAAGATGAAGCTTTTCTTGCCACCCCTGCCTGGGTAGGAAATTGCTACCCGGCAATGCAGCCCTTCCACCTGGGTTCCTCCTGTCCAGCGCAGAGTCACCCCCCCCCCCAATCTTGCTCTCCTATTTCCTGCCTGTCCCCTGCAGCCAGCACCGGAACCGTTTCCTTATGAAGAGCTGTTATTGCTAATCCCAAAGCCTGGGACACGTGCCAGAGACATCAACACAGAGCTGCTGCCAAAGTCTCCGGCTCTCCGCACTCACTCCGGCCTGGAGATGCTGGTGCCCTTTCCAGGAGGTTCTGGGAACCTCGACTGTGAGCCACTTGAAGAATGTTAAGGGACCTGTCTTCTGCACTTCTGGTTCCTACCTACAGAATCCATGTGGGGGGCTTTGATGCAGAATAAAGGCAGGTAAAGAATTCTCTGATGGTCATTGTTCAAATTTCTTAGGAAATGGCCCCACCCTCTTTCTCAGTGCCGTGGGCAGTGCTGATTCAGAGGCAGAAGTGAGAACGAGTCCACTGTTCGAGTGGATCTTGACTAGCGGATCAGTGCCATCTCGGAACCTGCAGTGACAAACACTGATTCCAGGGAGACTTTGGGGATCAGCTCTCAGGGAAGCAGCAACTCCAGCTGCTCCCTGGTGCCACCGTGCCTAGTAAATCCCCAGAGCCAGAGGCAGGGCTGTCCCCTGCCACTGCCTTTGTTCTCCCTCCTTGAGGGAGAACACCTGCTTCCCTGTCTTGCTCATGAACAGACTTGCCCAGGGGTGCAGAAGTGGCAGGGCTGTGGGGACGTAAGGCCAAAGAACTAAAGTCCTGGTCACGGAGGATCAGAGGCTCAGGCACCACCTCTCAGACTATCACTGGATTGTGCTCCTTGCAACCCGGTCAATCAAGATGTTCTGTGGGAAACGCATTCTACATCAAGTTCTGTGGGAAACGCATTCTACATCATTCTACATCCCCAAGTTTGGGGATCTGCAAGCTCTAGCCCCTCAAAAGGGAGAGGTGGTCACAATGCACATTAGCATAGTCAATTCTCTGAGAAGCCTTGTGGGAAATGAACTGTTTCACTGACATTCAAGATTCCTAAATGTATTTGATCACAGACTTTTCTTTTTTTTTTTTTTTGGCAGAACACATCAAAATGCCTTTTATACCTTTTGGAACCGGTGACCACTCAGCCTCTCTTCTCACCAGGACAGGTGTCAGGGAAGGTCCTGACCCTCACTGCACCCACCAGGTTCATCCTAGGTGTGGAGACTCCTCACTGCTCAAGTGTGTACATGGAGCAGCAGCAGCTGCTGGTACCTTGTTAGAAATGCAGAATCCCAGCCCCACCCAGACCGACTGAGCAGAATCCACAGATGCCCAGGTGACTCGACACAAGGTGGTTTGAGAAGCACAGTTGCACATCTTCTCTTTTCTCCCTCTAAGACGGCCAGGTGGGTCATCCTACCAGCCAGGTTGGGGCCTCCACCACACCCTACATTCAGATGTAGTTAACATATTTTGAACTGAGCACCTTTTTGAGGAATTCCCCATATTAGGAGTCATTCCTTCCCAAGGGCCCACAAGGTGACCAGGCGGTCTGCCAGCCATTGAAGAGGACTTGCTTTTGCAGAGGCTTCCGAAAAGGACCAAGGGGTTCTTCCTATTTGGCCTCCCCATCCCTGCTCAGATGTCTCTTCCCTGGAGATGCCTAAAGCCTCCTAGGCACCCTGTCCTGGAGACAGTAACCTTGGGGATCCAGCCAGAGTTGCTCCTGAGTCAATCATAGCCCCGCAAGGTCACAGGGCCAAACACAGTCACCCTTAGCAGGCTCCCCCAACCCCCTTAGAAGGTGAGGTGAGCCAGCCTCTGGGGAGAAGGCATTTTATTGAGGCTTTGCTACGTAAATAGCTACAGAAACTGGGAGGTCTGAAGGGAGCAGCTGCCATCTCCCTCTGCACAGGTCACTAAGGAACTCATGGGGAGGGGACTGGAGGAGGGGCCTGGCAATGACTAGAGGCAGAGAGGACCCCTCGATGCTATCTGGCATGAGCAGGCTGATGAGAGATAGGGAAGGTGAGTGAGAGGGACTCATAGCCCAGATGTCATGGGGGAGGCTTGGGTGGAAGCCAAAGAGGTCACAGCACTTGGGAGTCACTGGGTCAGAGCCTGTGTCACATCCTTCACCAGCATGGTGCCAATCACCATTTTCTCACTGTTGACGGTCAGCTGAGCAGCTCCAGCTGGCCGGGCGTCCAGGGTCAGCAGGACCAGACTCCCGCTGGTCAGCGTCCTCCCTGCAAACCTGGGTGAGAACAGAAAAAAAGGTGGGGAGCTTCTAAGGCACTGGATTTGGAAGGGTGTGGGGCCCTTCCTTCAAAACACGTCCCCCCAAGAGCCCGTCTCTTCTCTACTGGTGGCCTAGTACCTGTACTCATTGGCTGTCCCACAAGGGACGCGGCCCAGGTTGGCAGTGGCAGTCACTTTCTGTACCACGACATGGTCACTCCGACAGCTGTCTGGAAGTGTGAGCTTCTCTGTGATCTCGTTCATGCCCATCAGCTTTCCTGGGGGCAGAGATCACGATGAGGGCACAGGCGTGGTGGGTGCAGAGGCCAGCAGCTGGGCTGCTTACAGACGTCCATCGAGCTCTCCCAGGCTGGGCAGGCCTCAAGGGCAGGTCAGAGTCTCCCTCATCAGTCTTGGGAGGGGATATTTCCCTCTTGGATGTGGCCCTCCCTCAGGGAGCCTTTGTCAGCCTCCCGACCCCCACGTCCCAGGGCTTCATCCACGTTGAGCAAAGACTGATTTAGCACTTGTGCCTGCCAGACATCTGGGCCACTGGACCTGGTGACCAGTCAGTTTTAAGAGGGCTCCCCTATCCTGGACCTCACACCCTTTGGTCTTTCCTGGGTGGCCCTCAAACCCCTGTTCAATTCCCTCCCAGCCCTGGAGGTTGAGCCCTCATGAAGGGATCACAGGTGGCTGCCAGACTCCTGGCCAGGGTCCAGCAGTCATGTGCAGCCTGCACAGACAGGCTCCCTACTGCGCCTCTGTGGCAGCAGCTCCAGACCAAGCCAGAGCTCCTGAAGTCCCCCACAGCATCCCCAGGGCCCCTCGCTCTCCAGGCTGACCACTCCTCTCCACGAGCAGCCTCTGGGCTATGAGAGCTCCTCCCTCTATCCCCTGCACGCCAGCAGCCTTCTCTTCAGCCTCTCTCCTCCCTCTGCTGCTTCCCCATTCTCCTCCTTTCGAGAACTGATGTCCCTTCTTCTGTGTCTCCCATCCCCTTCATTCCCAACTAACAACATTTTCTTGCCCTTGTCCTTTCAATCTGTTCATATTGAAGTCTCCCTGTTTCCAAAAAATCATTTCTGGAAGTGAGTCCTTCATCACGTCCATGGCCTGTCTCCCTCCCCCTTCATGGCCAAAGTCCTCCATGGAAGACTCCATTTCTCAAGCCTTGGTCTCCCTCACCCCACTGCAACTGGCCTCTGTCCCTCCTTTAGCAAGGACCCGCTCGCCCTAAGGTTGGCAGCCGCCCCTTGCACGCTGACTCTGAAGGTCTTTGGTCATCGTGGCCTGCAGACCTCCCTGAGGCACCTTCTGTCTTGTCACCTCTCCTGGTTCTCCTCGCACCTCTCCCTCTGCTAGTTCTCTTATCTCTCCACCCAGTTCTTGCGTAGAACACAGCTTTCCCCTGAGGTTCTGTCCCTATTAATCCCTGCCACCCTCCAGGGTCATCTCCCTCATACTCACAGCTTCCATCACCACCTCTACGCTCCTGATTCTGGCCTCAAAGTGTTTCCTGAGCACAGACCCACATTTTCAATCACATACTGTTAATAAATATCTCCTCATCAATTTCCCAAATGCATTTCGAAATCAGCTTATCCAAAACTAACTAAGGGAAGGGGGATCGTGTTTCTTCTAGAACTGGAATTTTACAAATTACAGCCTACAGGCCAAAGCCAGCCCACCCCCTCTATGGCCCATGATGTTTTTTTGTTTGTTTGTTTGTTTTTAAAGTGTTGGGAAAAAAATAAAAACAAGATTAATATTTCATGACACATGGAAATTAATATGAAATTGCAGTTTCAGTGTCTATGAATAAAACGTCATTGGAACACAGCCACACTAACTCATTTACATGTTGTCTATGGCTGATTTTGTGTTAAAACACAGCAGAGTTGAAGCAACTGCAACAGATACCACATGACCCTCAAAGTCTAAAACATTTATTTTTTGGCCCATTGCAGAAAAAGTTCACCAACCCCTGGGCTAGGTGAAGGGCACCACCATTCTCCTTACCATCTAAGCCAGAAATTCTAAAATCAGTTTGTTTGTTTTTTAATTCACTTTCAAGCACCTGTATGGAGTCAGCTTATATACCACCCTCTCCCCAGTCCCCGCTGCCCACTCCTGGGAGCGCTCACCCTGCTCCTTCTTGAACTCGTTCTCACTCATGAACACGGGGGCCATCAGCTCCCCCACCGGTGGCTGAATGGAGACGTAGAACTGTCGATTCTGGGTGCTGGGAGGGGTGGGAGGAAACAGAGGGAGAGGAAGTAAGGCCAGCCCCTCTCCCATCACCTCCTACCTTGTCGAGAGGCAGCAGGAGAGTGAGGTCGGACCTGAGGGCCTGGCTTCCAGACCCGCCCGATCCTGACATATCCCCACTGACGCCACCTGCAGCTCTGGCTCATTTGACCCAGCCTCTGTCCAGCCCACCCTCCCACCCACACCACAGGTTCAACACATACCACAGCTGGAAGTTGGCCGCCTGGGTTGAGTCACAGAAATTAATGCCCATCACAGCAGTGGCAGATTCTCCAGGTGCCAGGGACTCTGAGGCAGGGGAGTGGGGAGGAAGGGAACCATCACCTGACAGGTCTGGAACCAGCCTAGCCCCACTGTCCCCTCCACTATCAGAGCTGCCCAGCCTTCTATTGAATCCTGGCTTTCCGGGCCACTGGAAACTGTTCCTGGTTTTGTCCTAAATTCTAAGCCCCCTTATCCTTACCCACCCTCATCCCTATTTAAGTCATCCCTGAAACAGCCTCCCAAGAGCAAAAGTGCCCCTGCTTAAACAACCAAGGCCCAGCCTTCTGCCACAAACACCTCCTGCCCTGATACGGACTCATGTGTTTGCTAGTCTGTCTTATCCACCAGGCATGGACGTGAGATGCCATCTCTATGTCCCCATAGCCTGCCCCTGGCCTGGCACAGGAGGGTATCTCCCCCGGGACCTCCCCCTCCACTCTCATCCAAGGCCCTTCCGCACCGATTTCAGGAAATTCCTGGATGCTGATGCCAGCAGGCAGTTTAGGGGTGCCCACACGCAGGCCCTTGATGGGGTTATCGGAGTTGTTGGAGAAGTAGATGTGCACAGACACCATGTGGGGGTCCCCAGAGAAGGGCTGGCGGCTGAAGGCATAGTCCACAGCCAACCCCTCGCCTGCTACGCGGTGCAGCAGCTCCTGCCGCCCAACGCTCGACACTGGACTCAGCAGCTAGAGTTGGGCGGGACAGAAATGAGTGAGAAAGAGAGAGCCCGTCCCAGCCTTGTCCCCACCTACGGCCATCCAGCAATGGGGACACAAAGCTCTCCAAAGCTCTCCAAAGGACCTCCATCACACCCCCATGCACGACTGCATACCACAGGCTGCAGCACGGAGGTGTGTCCCTCCCCATCCTCCTCACCGAGGGCACCAGAGCGGAGTCTGTGAGCGTCAGGCCCTCCAGGTCAGCAGCCAGACTGCTGGACACAACCGTGGGGGGAGACACGGGCTGGACACTGGGAGCGGTGACTGGGGGTAGAAAGGAAGACTGATGAGGGAGAGGCAAAGTGCAGTTGGCTCAGGTTGAGCACAGAGCCCTGGGCTCAAGGAGCAAACAGTTCAGCACCACGGACAGCGAGGCATGCCGCTTGGAGAAATACCTGCTAGACCCAGCCCAGATGGGGAGGTGGCCTGCTGCCCTCTGAGGCCTGGAGCTGTGTTCTGTCTGCTCTTTGCACCCCGCCCCACGCCCTCAAGACCTAAAAGAACCTGATCCAGAGCCCTGTGGACCTTTCTAAGTCACAGCCCCCAGGCCTCCTTCCCCTGGAGACTTCTGCCACCCAAACTCACAGTCCTCTAGATCAAGCAGGGAGATCTCCTTGGCTGCGGGGGCACTTTTGCTGCTGGGAGGCTGCAAGAGAAAGATGGGACGTGGGTGCGAGGAAGGCAAGCACCCTGGCCTGTTCTGGGCTGGGTAGAGACACCATGGGGAGTGTTCTGGACGGTAGGAAGCTGGCAGCGAGGGCCCGGCAGGGAGCAGAGCCCGCTCTGCCCCCAGGCTCTCACTGTTTTCCTCCTGCGGGCGGCAGGCTCCACCTGCTCCTCCTCAGACTCCGATGTCACCTCGGACTCCGAGGAGCCACTGCTGGAATCACTGCCCTCATCTGAGGACGAGCCTTCTCCTTGTCCCTCTGGCACCTTCTTCCTTTTCTTCGTCTTCCTCTTTTCACCTTCCTCCTCACTCTGTTCGCTGGAGGAAAGTGGGCAAACAGGCCTCAGGCCTGGCCTGGGTACCCCTCCTCTCCTCGCAGAGGCAGGGGGAGCCCTGAAAAATGACGGGGTACAGGTGGGGCACCTGGGCTCCTATGGCCGGGCCCAGTGAGCGCCTTAAACCAGCTCATGCCCCTCAGGCTCCGAGTCAGCGGCTGCTTCTCCACGCCTCCCCCGCGAGGCTTCAGAGCTGCCTGAGCTGGCCAGAGGAGGAGGAGCTCGGGGGCTCTGAGGAGACTGGTGAGGGCTGAGCGTTGGCCCTTGTTTTCCACGGGAGACCTAGTGGCCCACCGGCCGTCTGGCTGGCTCCCCTCTTACCTCTCGCTGCCTCTCCCTTTCTCCTCATCCTCATCCTCATCTTCATTATCAGACTCGCTGCTGGACTCCTCAGAGCCGCTGTCGCTGCTGCTCTTACTGCCCGACTCACTCTCGGACTCGGGGTCTGTGGAAGGACCGCATCAGGCCCCCGCTTACGTGCACACCCCCCACGTGCACGCCCCCCCACCACATGCGCGCCTCCCTGGGTTCCGAGCAGGCGCCCTGGGGTCCCAGCTGCAGGCTCAGCACTGAAGCCCCAAAGCCCTCTGACCTCTCCCGGCCCCAGACGCTAACTGGAACTGACTGGGACGCAGACAGCTCCACGGACAGAGACCTGCACGAGCACGCACACACCTGGGACACGCGATCCCTCAGGTGCACAAACACTGGTACAGCACCTGACAGCAGGTGCACACCCCTCAGACACACCGCCGTGCACGCACGCACCCCTTAGACACACAACTGTGCACACAGGCACCCCTTAGACATAACCGTGCGCACACGCACCCCCTCAGAAACACAACCGTGCGCACACGCACCCTTCAGACACACAACCGTGCGCACATGCTCCCCCAGACACACAGCCGTGCGCACACACACCCCCTCAGACACACAACCGTGTGCACACACACCCCCAGACACACAACCGTGCATGCATGCACCCCTCAGACGCACAACCGTGCGCACATGCACCCCGAGACAGTCACACAGGAGCACACGCAGGCAGAGCGCAGAGGGCCACACGCCGCCCATCTCCTCACCGCTGTCTGCAGACTCCGTGGGGCCTGACTCCCCCTCAGAGTCCGAGTAGAAGGGTTTTTCCTTCTCCTTCCTCTTCTCCCGATTTGAGCACTTGGTCCACTCAGGTACCTGAGGACGGGGTGGCTCCGTGTCGTCATGGTTGGAGGTGGGGAAGGAAAGCACAGGCCTTTCTTACCCCTCGCTCCACCTCTTCTGGCCCTACCTGGTCCTGTGTCCAGAAGGGAATAATGGGGGAGGGGGAGAGGGGCCCTGCCCACAGAGCGGAGGGGACACTGCTCACAGAGGGGCACTGCCAAACCAAGGAGGGGACAGCAGAGGGGAGGCCCAGGCGCACAGCACACGGGGGAGGGGAGAGAGCACGGCACACGGAGGCGAGACCTCAGTGTATTCGCCCAACAGGCCCACGTGGGTCTCAATAAGGGACAGATCTTCTTCCTGTGTGTAGGGAGCGTGTCAGAGGGCTGGGCCAGCACTGCCAGGGCCCCCTGCCGTCTGTCCCCTGTTGCAGCACACACACAGTTCCACCCTCCCCCGCTGCTGACCTCCACGTTGCGCACGGATGGGTCTGGGGCTTCCTCTGGCCAGTCTGGGAGCTCCTGGTAGCCCGTGGCCTTGGCATTGAGCAGGTGGGACAGCGAGCCCAGCTGGAAGTGGTCCCGGTCTGGGGACAGTTTTAGAGGTCAGGCCAGTAGCAGCAGTGAGGAAATGCCCTGGGAATTGCTTCCTGGGAGGGGCTGGGTGGCGACTGGCGGAGACTCCCTAGCTGGGTAGGGGAGGGGACGGATGTGTCCCCTGATGGCTCTTCCACGCTGACCGCACCTGTGGGCCCACATGCTGGAAGAAAAGGCTGTCCCGCCAGGCCAGGGCAGGGACTAAGGGACAGGGAGGTGGCCTGCAGGGGTGGACAAGAGGAGGCTCTGGGCCCAGAGATGCTGCTGGCCTGTCTGCTGGGGTCCCCTATGGGGAGGCAGCAGTGTGAGTGCGGCTTCTCCTCCAGGGCAGGGGGGCTGTAGGTGACTGCACAGCCGGGCCTGGGAGGGAGGCCCGTGTGAACCAGGATGCAGGTGTGAGTCAGAGGCCCGCCAGGCTCCGTGGGGAGGTGAGCAGTCACGTGGGAGTGTGAACAGGGTCAGGGTCAGAGGCCAGGCCTGGGCAGTGAGGGAGAAAGGGACTGTTGCCCTTCTTCCTTCCAGATTTCCCAACCTGTCCCCACTCCTCAGAATCTCCCTGTTCCTGAGGCCCAGGGAAGAGAAGAGGAACAGAAAGACACCCAGGAGAACCGAGCTTCTAGGAGGAGGCTCCTCTCCTGTGTGGGTTCCTGGGGTCCACAGAGCCAGCTGGAGGGCCCTCTGGTCCCAGGCCCCTCTCAGAGACCTTGTCATGAGAGATGGGCCTGAGGGCCAAGCCCGTGACCCTGTGACTGGAGGCAAGGCTGGAGGCTGGGGTTCAGGCTGACCTCTAGTGACTCAGCTTGCAGAGTGCTCCAATGGCTTTCTCAGGGCCTTTATTATTATTATTTTCAAACAGAGTTTCACTTTGTTGCCTGGGCTAGAGTGCTGTGGCATCAGCCTAGCTCACAGCAACCTCAAACTCCTGGGCTCAAGCGATCCTCCTGCCTCGGCCTCCAAAGTAGCTGGGACTACAGGCATGTGCCACCATGCCCAACTGATTTTTCTATATATTTTTAGTTGTCCAATTAATTTCTTTCTATTTTTAGTAGAGACAGGGTCTCACTCTTGCTCAGGCTGGTTTCGAACTCCTGAACTTGGGCGATCCTTCCATCTTGGCCTCCCAGAGAACTAGGATTACAGGCATGAGCCATCGCGCCGCTGGGCCTCTCAGGGCCTTTATAAGCACACGCCCCTCCTTTGTGTGCGGTGTCATGTTCCAACTTCCTGCGCCCCTGGTATTTAAAATCTGGCTACAGACCCCCAAGCCTGTGCCTGCTCAGGGAGGGAGATGAAGGGGGAGCAGGCGGGAGGGCAGGAAGGCGGACGCTCAGGTGGGAGGTGGGCAGTGGTTGTGGGTGGGTGGAGGAGCAACTAAGCCTCGGTGCTGCAGGAGAGCGAAAGGGGTGAGCCAGCGGCAGGACTGGCATCCCCAGGGGTCCTGCCCACAGAGCCTGGTGCCTGGCTGAGGCTCAGCCTGGGGGAAGCTGGGGCTGGGTTCCAATTCCCGGCCTTCCCTGAAGGAGGTGACCCTTGGTTTCAGCTCCCACCTTTGAAGGAGGACTCCAAGACTGGGGCTGGTTTGGGTGCCAGGAAGAGCTTCTTGGCATGGCGGCTGAGGGACCCGCCCTGCTCCGAAGGGACAATGAGCTGCCGGGTGAAGCGCGCTCGGTCGCGGATATCGTAGTTCTGGTCGTACTTGGCCAGACTCAGCACGTACTGGGTCAGCAGCTTGGTCTGGGGGAACGAGAAGAGGGGTCAGCAACTGACAGAGATGGTGGGACCCAGGAGGCTCTGAACCAGCTGATCTGCAAGCCGACACCTCCAAGCAGAGCTCCTCCTCTAGCCCTCCTGACTAGCTGCCTCCCCCCGCCGGCGTTCCCTGTCTCCTCCCGACTCTCTGGCCCTGACTCCTGACCCCAGCTTTGACAGCTGCCCCTTTGGATTCTCCTCCCTCTTGGCTCTAGACTCCAACCTTCCTCAAGTTTGTGGTCCCACCACCCCAGGCCCAGCCAACCTCTTTACTCTGGGGTGGCTGGGTGAGTGGAGGTCTGGAACATTCTGCTAGACCTCACAGTTTCCAGGCTCCACCACCTGGGGGGGAAACTAGACAACAAAAACAGAGGGGGGAGGAACAGGAGTCCCTTTGGCAGGGATGGCCCTCATGCCCTAGTGACCCACAGAGTGGTTTCTGAGCAGCCCAGGGTTCTCAAAGCCCCCAGTCCTTCCCTAGAAGGTTCTAATGGGATCAGAGCAAACTGCAGCTGCCCGCGGGTTTGCCAAAGTCACATGAGGTTCACAGTCTGCAGTCGAGGCAGCTACATCCAAGGACCTAAAATCTCCATTTTCTCCCTTCATCCTCTGGGGGTGGGGAACCTGTGGCCCTGAGGCCACAGGTTCCCTACCAACACATTCACCAAGTGGCCTCATTTACTGCATGGCCTCTGTCACTAAGCACCTAGCTAGGTGCTCCGTGCCATCTCATTTAACCTCCCCAACCCTTCAGAGAGCCCGGCGTCACTGCTCCCACCTTACGGAGGAGAAGCAGAGTCATGAAGTGACTTCTCCCGGTGGAGGAGCCCATGGGCGCTGCACCCAGCCTGCACCCACTGCAACAGCAGCCCCCACCTGCTTCCCTCGCTGCCTTCCTGCCGACATAAGGAGGCTGCCCTGCCCCAGGCCTCCCTGTCTCCATCTCTTGCGACCAGGATCAAAACCACCAGCCAGAGTGCCCATGGGCAGCAGAATCAATAGGAGGGAGCCCAGAACCGACTCTGGTCTTCCTGAGGTTTATGGTGACATACTGTCATGCCCAGCCTTGACAGGGCTGACCCAGCCCTTCCGGCAGGGAAATCAGGCAGATGTCCAGGAGGGGCAGAGCCCCCCGATGCTGACCCGGAGTCAGAGCAGCTGCTGTGGCAGAACTGCCCCACACCACTCTGGAGAGCCACTGTGGCTCCACCCTCCGACCTACAACGTGGCCCACAGGGACTCTGGCGGCCTCACATTTGGCTCAGTCTCTTCCAGCATAGCGGCACCTGCAACGCTGCTCTAGTCACAGATAAGCACTCCCACCCATGCTCCCCTAATATAATGGGTTAGAAAATATGAAAATAAGATGACGCTATCACAGTGGACCTCATTACCAACCTGCCCTCCCTTGGCCAGACACCGTCTGACCAGCGAGGCTGCGGGATGCCCTTAGCAACGTGGTCCGTTATCAAGGTGCTGCTGATCCCCACTTTGACTGGGACAGTGTCCTCCACAGACTACCCCCTGCCCCTATAGTCCTTGCCTAGTTCTAGAAAGAATTACTCAGGATCTGGATCCATCTGTCCACAGCCTTGACTGTGTGTCAACAGCCAACAAAAGGCGGCACTGGCTCACCACCCCAACACTGCAGGATTTGCCTGTAACACTTCATCACCCTTCTCCACCCCAAGGACCCATTCCCCAGGGACAGGACCCCTGCCCACCTAGCCAGGACGTGCAGGAATGACAGGCTTCTCATGAGGGCCTATGAGACACGCTTCGGCACGCCAAGAACAGAACAAGGCTCCCACTGACCAACAGGCTCCAGCTGCCAGGGGAGCATTCTCAGTGGGGAACACTGACTCCTCCCTTTCCATAACCTATGCCAACACACCTGCTACCTTGCAACCACATATTAAACCATGCTTAGAAAACTGGCTATTCAGAAGAAATAAAATAATCCTCAGCTCACACACTACACACAAATAAGCTCTAGATGGATGTGGCAAACAGACCCTAAGGTCTTCCCTGCCAGTCCCTGCTTCCAGGTATTTATGCCTTTGAGCAATCTCCTCCCCTTGGCTAGGGGCATGACTGAGACTTGGTTCTAACCAACAGGATATGGCAAAGGTAATGGGGTGAAGCACAATCTTAATGTCTCATAGGATTACATTTCACTATGCAAGACTCCATCTTGCCAGCAGACTGGCTCTCGAGGCTTTCTTCCTTGCGGCTTTTAAGAAATACGTGGCCATGTCGGGAAGCCCACATGACAAGGAGCTAAAGGTGGCCTCTAGAAGCCGAGGGCAGTGCCCAGCTGACAGCCAGTAAGAAGCCAAGGCCTCAGTCCTACAACTGCAAGCAACTAGATCCTGCATCGTGTGGGCTGGCAGTGAACCCTTCCCTGGCAGAGCCTCCAGATGAAAATCCAGCCGTGGCCGACATCTCAGTCACAGCTTCACATAAGACCCAACTAATCCACACCTGGACTTCTGACCTATAGAAACTGTGAGAAAATAAACAAGTGCCATTTGAATCCACTAAGTTTATGGTGATTTATTACACATCAGTACAAAACTAACACGATGGATTTAAAAATGTGAAAATAGAAAAAAAAATCTGGAGGAAATTCTAAGTGAAAATTTTAATTGATATGTGAATGGGAAAAAACTTCCTAAATATGAAAGCATTGGAAGGAAACAAATGAAAAGATTAAAATATTGGACAACACACAACTTCTGAATAACTATATATAGGTACTAAAAAGTTCTTTTTAAAAAAGCTAAGGAAGTATAAGACTAATAGTGGTCTCTTCTAAGTGGCATATTTATGGATAGTTTAAACTTTTAATTAGTATTTTTCTGGATTTTCAAAATGTTCTCTGAGAAGCATGCATTACCTTTAGAATATATATAAAAAAAAAAGTTAAGTGTTTTTCTTTCTTAATTCTGCAGAATTGATCAGAATCTTCCATTCACTGTAGAGAAAGTCAAATGGGATGGCTATAGTTCCCACTGTGCCCCAAGAAGACCCTCCCACACACATCTCACCTGGCATATAACAGCAAACTCACCCACCAGAAGCATCCCAGGCCACTGCCCCAGGTGCTACATGTTCAAGTGACTGTAACCACCACCTTCACTACCACTACCCCCTCAAGCCCGCTGTCAGAGCATCTATTGAGCCTTTGTGGCCTCTGGTCTAGAATCTGATCATCTGCTGATCAACAGCAGGGCAGAGGCCTCATCTTGGTCATCTCCTTGGCCTCAGTGTGGGCCAGGATCTGGTGTGCAGTGGGGTAGGAAGTTGGGGCGAGTGACTGGGACTGCTGGGGCCTTTCAGTAGTCCCAGACTATCACCCACAGTACCAGGAGGTGTAAGGAGGGTCTGGTGTGCACTGGAACCACCTCCCTTCTAGTACAGCAAGGAATCCCCTCTCTCCACAAGTCCCAGGAGAGGCTGGGAAGAAAGAAGGGAGGACAAAAGTTCTCTTCATTAAATCAAACAACCATTTTAAGGGGCCTACGTCTGCAAAGACCCACCTTCAGGTGAAATGTTGGAGGCAAGGACCCCCAAAGACCCTCAACTCCCCTATGACTCGTCCTACGCACGGGCTTTGCCCTGGAAAATTCCTAGGACAAAAACAGCACCCCACCCTCCAGCTATAGCTCCGAGAAGAATGCGTTCCATGACGTGCTGACCATGGAATGCTCCAAGATGTGCTAACTGCAATTGTTCCCGACCACCTGCCAGGTTGGAGATGAGTAACCAGTCACAAACAGCTTCGATGCCGATAAGACGCTGATTGGGGCTGATTAACCCAGACCCAAGCCTCATCGTCACCCCACTCTATTTTTCTGTTTCTACTTCCTTGTTTCTGTATGCTTATAAAACCTACTAAGAATCCAAGTAAAGTAGACCTTGACAACCCTTTGCTTGGTCTTGTTCCTTTCTCTCGCCCATCTCTTTCAGGCACGGTCCCCCTTGACCCCACGAGTAACAGAAGGTCCCGTGGGTCGGGACAGTGAAAGGTGATCTGGAGGTCAGTGTCCCTGTGCCTGAGCAGCCTATTCTGGATGCCCTGCTGGGGACCGGGACCCCTTGTGCCCTGCCTTGGAGGAGGCTTCAGCTGTATATAGCTACACAGTTGTCTACACTAGACCTGGCTACAGCTTACTGCTCTGTGCTTAGAATGTTTATTTTTGTCCTGTTTCTTCTACTTGGCTGTGAGCATTTGGAGGCCAATGACATGGCCACATCCCCAGGACACAGTCCAGTGCCAGGTAAATAGCAGACACTCGGGGAACGTGTGCCGAATTAACGAGCAAATGCACATGCAGCTAACAGCAACAACCTGGGGAAACGCACACGGACGGGTGCAGGCTTATGAAAACGTGCCGACCTTGCCAGCCTCGGGGACTCAGAACCCTGGCTTGGTCCTGGGCATGTCAGGAGCCTACCTGGGTGGCACCCATCCATGCTGCTTCACCTTTCAAACATTTCTCCCACAGGCTCCTTCCTCCCATCCGAACAAAGGCAGCACACGATTATTTGTTCAAGGATTGAATGCCTCCCCACGGCGCTCCATTCTAACCTCCCTCTCTCTGGTCCGCTTCCCCACAACACTGAGACCACAGGCTCAGCACCTGGTTGCCTCCACGTGGGGCTGCTGTCCTTTCTGACTCCCGATAGGGGTTCCAGCACTTGGTGACCATGCCTGCCCCAGCATGAGGCTCTGGACCTCACTCTAGCCAGCATGGATCAAAGGAGTCACTGAGGAAGCACAGGTGCCACCATCCAGAGAGTCCCAGGGTTTGGCACAGAGGCCACCTTGAGGGCTGGCAAGGAGGCTACCCTCTCCAGCGTATAGGCCTGCTGCAGAGCCCAGCCACTCCCCCAGACGCTTTGCTTCAAGGGTTAGTAAACTCTTTCTATAAAGGCCCAGAGAATAACAATTTTAGGCTTTGCGGGCCATGCCGTCTGTTGCAATTAGTCATCTCTGCTGTTGTAGTACAAAAGCAGCCACAGATGACGTGTAAATGAATGAATGTGGCTGCGTTCTGATAAAACTTTAAACCGTATTTATAAAAACTGGCAGCAGGCTAGATGTGGCCTGTGGGCAGTAGTTTGACAATCCCTGTTCTACTTAACTTAGTGGACAATGAGTGTGAAAACTGTCATGGTGTTACTGTCCCCAACACCTCGCAAAGCTCTGTACACTGTACTTTATTCTCAGGAGAATCTCTTGGAACCACCTCAGGGGATGCAGACACCCGAGAGGTTCTTAACACCCTCATATTCCTGCTTAGATATACCTCATCCTTGGCTACGCCACCTCTGCTAACGTTTCACCTTCAGAATGACAATGGCCATTAGTACCACCCAAGCCCTGAGCAGAGACTGGCCCCCTTGTCGCTGGCACAGACTGGCCAAGCATCGCCAAGCTCTGAGAGGCGGTGCAGACCACGTGTCCTGGGCCTCGTGCTCTCCTGGCAGTGGCAGGCACTGCCTTAGCCCCAGCCAGATGTGCCTCCTCACAGCTCTAGTGTTCCAAGGGTGGCAGCTAGGGACACTGCTACTAGCAGATTGAAGGTCACAGCCTCACAAGAGAGCCATTTCAACAGTGACCACCAGCCTAACCAGACCCTTGTCCTTTAGTCCCCAGAATTGCTGTGGACACTGGGTACCATTGGTTACCAGGACAGACCAGACACCTGCCCTGATTTCCTTATTATGCAAGAGGAGCTGGTGGTAGGGCCTGCCTAGGGAGGGCCAAAAGAATGTTGTCTAGGCAGTTTCTGGGGACCAGGGTATTTTGGGGGAGGGCATCTCTCAATCTTTACCTGTTTTTTGTTTGTTTTTGAGACAGGGGCTTGCTCTGTTGCCCAGGCTGGGGTACAATGGCATCATCATAGCTCACTGCAACCTTGAACTCCTGGGTTCCAGTGATCCTCCTGCCTCAGCCTCCCAAACAGCTACGACAATAGGCACACGCCAATGTGTCTGGCTAATTTTTCTATTTTACTTTTATTTTTTTTGTAGAGACAGGGTCTTGCTATGGTGCTTATACTGGTCTTGAGCTCCTGGCCTCAAGTGATCCTCCCGCCTTGGCCTCCCAAAGTGCTGGGATTACAGGCATGAGCCACTATGCCTGGCCAATCTTTACCTGTTTGGAGTTGGTCAGGTAGAGCTTGGCTGCTAGGTTGATGATCTGTAGCTTGACGATATCCTCTTCTGCTGTGAATGACTTGGCCATTTTTCTCAGGACATCAGGTGCAATCCTGGGGACGTGCTCACAGTACTCCCCGATGAGCCACAGGATGCTGGCTCGGGCCATGGGCACCTGCCAGGGTGGGAGAGGAGTTAGGACTGGGGTAAATGTGGGGATGGGGGTAGGGACATGGACTGCGATGGAAATGGCACTCCTCCCACCTCTGATGGCCTGTTGTCTTACAGGTTCTCGGAAATGGGAGGGGGGGCAGTGGGAGAGAGGTTAAAACAGGGGTCCTCAAACTTTTTAAACAGGGGGCCAGTTCACTGTCCCTCAGACCGTTGGAGGGCCGGACTATAGTTTAAAAAAAACTATGAACAAATTCCTATGCACACTGCACATATCTTATTTTGAAGTAAAAAAAAAAAAAAACGGGCAAAAACACCCACAGGTGGCCTTGCAGGCCATAGTTTGAGGACGTCTGGGTTAAAAGATGGCCATTTCCTGGACAGCATCTCTCCCCTTCCCTAGAGCTCGTTAGCATGGGCAAAGCTTTCAAACCCCAAAGTCAGTCATGGTTTAAAAGACTGATTTTCTGGACTCATTGTACCCTCTCTACTTTATTGCCATGTTACTCTTCCTGAATCTTTAGGAACACCTTCTTTAGATGTTTCACTGGGCAGTGCAACAGAAAAACACAGGATTTGTCAGTCAGCTGTCCTTGGCTTCAGAGAGAAAACAAGAGTGGCGGTAAAGGTCACGGAGCTCAGCAAGGGGTCCTCCCAAAGGGAAGGCAAAGCTTGGGCAACAAGGTCAGGGTCACATGGTCCAGCATCTCTCCTCTTCCTATCTAAAGACATTTCAGAGCCAATGTGGAAGGCTTGGAAGTTGATTTTGATAAGGCTAGAGTATTTAGTAATAGGGTCTTGAAATCATGGGGAGGACACTGGGTGAGGAGAGAAACACGTGGCTACTCCCTCACCTGGATGTTGTCCGTGAGCTTTGCCAAGTGTTTGATGATCTCTCCATGTTGTGCCGGCTGCATCTGCAGCAACTTCTTAATGACAACCACTGACTCTGCGACCACAAGCTCTGTGGAATGAAAATGAGTGTGTGGACCCCAGGACAGTCAGATGGCCAAACCCAGGTGTTGGACACATCTGCTATGTCCCCAGGCCCTGGGATCTCCTCCTCAACCCCCTGCACTTCTCTAGCAGCCCTCGGAGGTGTAGAACACCTGGACACCAATCCAGGCAGACAGACCAATGGACACACATTGTGCCTAGACAGACAGGTGGACACCCACTGGCCAGTGGAATCAGACACACAGGCACCCCTGATCACCAAGGTCAGACACTTGGCCAGCCAAACACTGACCATCGCGGTTGGACAGCAGCTGCACCAGGCCATTGAGGCAGGTGTCACGGACTCGGCCGATGTTGGTTGCACAGCGTCCGATGGCCTGGATCGTGGCTGCCACAAAGTCCTTGTCCATGCTTCGAATGTAGGTCTGTGAGACACCAGCACAGAGTCACCCTTAGCAGGCAGTGACTCTTCGGTGACTCTGCAGGCTTGAGGATGACCTTTAGGAAGGCTGTGAGCCCTCATTTTATGACTCATCATGCCAGAGATTAAATCTTGGAAGAGGGAATGACACTTCCACGCCACACCCAGTGACTCCGCAGCCCAAAGCCAGCAGAAGGCATTGGAAGGGAAACTAAGATAACAGTTTTTCCAGCTTTGGGCTCTTATGAGGGGGTGTGACCCACCAGAGCAATTCTCACTGGGCACAGGGATCTAAAGGGCCCCTCTCCTGGACCCATCCAGCTGGGAGAAGCCTTCCCCCCCAGCTTGTACCTGGAATTCTCGTAGGACAGTAGGAATGTTGGTCTCATTGGCCAGGTTGGTCAGCACCTCCAGCTGCAGGGATGGGTGGAGAGGCACAAAACAGGTGGGGGGTGGTCAGTGGGCTTTCTATGCTTTCATTCCGAGTACACCTCACAGACCAGAAGACAATCCTCAGGACAGCCCTGCAGTACCCTTAGATTAATGACAGAACTGACAGGTCATGAAACTTGTCTGAAATTCAAGAGGACCGGTTTGCCTCTTAAATGAATGCCCCACAGAGTGTGCTTAGAGTATGATCATGTCGGCCCCATTGAAAACTTAAAGCTTCCTATTGATTTTACAACAGAGATCGACACCTTTACCACGGTAAGTTCTTGAATGTTCTGCTCCTGGTCTACCTCGGCTCTCCTACCACTTACCCTCTAGCCCGTTAGGCCCAGTCCCACACCCCTTCCTGTGTCCTGTGTGTGGAGTGTTCTCTTCTCCACCCCTGCATAATTCATGCATAATTCAGCTGAGTTCTCAGGCCTCAGCTCAAGCCTCAGATCATCAAGGCAAACTTCCCCAACACCAGACTAGATGAAGTCTCCCTACGTTATGCCCTTATAGTGCTCTACACGCCTTCTTACCATATTTTTATTTTTAAAATTTTGTTACAGACAGGGTCTCACTGTGTTGCCCAAGCTGGTCTCAAGCGATTCTCCCACCTCAGCCTTCCAAGTAGCTGGGATTAAAGTCACGAGCCACCATTCCAGCTTCTTTCTTACCATACTTTATATACAGATTTTTACATTTATCTTGTGATGAGCTGCTTAATGTCTCCTGCTCCCCCTAACCAGACTGTAAGCTCCACAAGAACAGGCCCCTGATTAGTTTGCTCCATCTCGTACCTATAGATCTGCAGTCCCCAACCCCCAGGCCGTGGCCTGGTACTGGTCCGTGGCCTGTTAGGAAACAGGCCTTGCATCACCAACTGAGCTCTGCAGGCCCGCACCCCACCCCTGGTCCATGGAAAAATCGTCTTCCGTGAAACCAAAAGGTTGGTTCCGTGCCAAAAAGGTTGGGCACCGCTGGCTTAGGTGCAGCAACATGGCTGATACACAGTGGATGTTCAGAAGGGTTGGGAGGATTAACTGTTGCTGAAGGAGTCACTCAACAAAGAGAGGGAGCAGCGCAGGAGTGGAGTGGAAGCATGGGCTCCCGCCACTCTTCCTGTCTGCGTGTGTTTGCACAAAAGCCGGAAGGGGCAGGTGTGAGGAGGCCGCAATGCCGTGGCTGGGAAAAAGAAAGCTGCAGTGGGAAAAGCATGAATCTTGGAGTTACCAAGGAGTTGTGTGACCTTAGGGTCGTCACCTCGCTTTCCTGACTTTGCATTTTCGTACAATGGAGATAATGTACGCTTCCTGGAGTTATCATGAAAGTCCAGCTGCTTCATATGTGGAAGAGTGGGAGGTGTACAGCAGGTACCAGGCAAAAGGCAGTTGCCTGCCCCCCACTCTCATTGGCCCGGCTCCCTGGACACACAGCTCCAGCTGAGGCAGCCATGGGCTCAGAAACAGGCACCAAGGGGACTATGGGAGTTGTTTGGGTGGGTGTGCGCGGTAGGGAGGTGGGCGCGCTGCATGCACTTCCGTCCATCACTCACCTTCAGGATCTTGATCTGCGTGGGGTCGGTAGACCTGATGTAGAAGCTCTTCAGGTAGGGCTCAAACATACCCTGCACGAGAGAGGCAGCGCCAGGCAGCTCCACCGCAGCCCAGGCCTGCCTGCCTCTCCTCCACAGCCACCCTCCTCTGCTGGCCCCAGGCCCAGGATCCTTCCACCCCTCACCTCTGTCCTCCGCTCCAGTCCTCCCTCCCCATGGCAGATCCGACAGCTCTTTATTTACTGGGCACCCCCTCAGCCGCCCTTCAGGATCCAGGCCCCGCTGCCTGCCTGTATTTGGGGTCTCCCCTTCCCATGCTCTGCACAGCCAGGGGTCTGCCATCTTGCCCATCTGTCCTCCGCCCGGGAACCGCCCCGACAGCGCCCCAGAGCCCGCTAGAGCCGCCCGGTCAGAGAGGGCGGGCGTGGCCGCCTGCTCACCCGGCGCTTGATGGACATGGTGGCCACGTTCTGCAGCACGACATACTGCACCTCACTGCGGAGAGACGGGTCAGAAGTCCCTGGACCCCTCGGTCGGGGCAGGGGCAGCGGGTGAGGGAGTGAGGGGACGAGGGGTGGGCCAAACAGCTGGGAGGAGAGGACGCGAGGGAGGCGGTAGGCTTACAGTGAGGAGGGCGGTGGGGCAGGGGGCGGGGCCAGGCCGGTGGGGCGGGGCCAGGGCGGGAGGGGCGTGGACAGGGGGCGGGGCCAGGGCGGCCCGGGGCGGGGCCAGGGCAGCCTGGGGCGGAGCCAGGGCGGTTGGGGGCGGGGCAGGGGTGGGGCAGGGCAGGGGGTGGGGCAGGGCAGGGGGTGGGCGCGTGCGGGGCGGGGCGGGGCCCACCTGTGGCTGCGCAGCAGGCGCACGAGCGCCTTGGCGATGACGCCCACCTCGGCCTTGGGCGCCAGGTGGAAGTAGAGCTGCGCCACCGCCATGACCACGGCGGCGCTGCGGCTCTGCAGCAGCGGCTTCGTGTTGCGCAGCAGCAGCCGGTGGTCGGGGTCCATGACGTAGGGCTTCCGGGCGGGCAGGGTCGAGGCCGCGGCCTCCTCCGACCCCGCACCCTTGGCCTCGTCCTCCTCCGAGCCGTAGAAGGCTTTCTCCGGGTTCTCCTCCAGCAGGGATTCCTGGAGGACACAGACGGGCGTGGGCGCCGCCCCTGGCGCCGCTCCTCCCCGGGACGGGACGCGGCCCGCGGGGCCCACTTACGTTCTGGGTGGGGCTCAGGAACTGCGTGCGGGCGTAGCGCGTGAGCATGCTGATGATGACCACCTGGCCCCACTCCTCCACGTCGATGAGCAGGTTGCACAGTTTCCGGTAGTTTTTGTGTATCAGGTCGATGCGCTCTGGGCAAACCTCCTCGAAGGCCATCACCACACTGCCCGCCACCAGCTGGGGAACGGACAAAGCCAAGAGAGGGTGACCGTGAAGGACAGAAGGGCCACTTCCGTCACCACGCATCCCGGTGTGCCCATATACACGCACCGTGGTCTTGTCCGCCAGAAGCTTCTCAATGACTTCTATCAGCTGATCCTTCTGGTCGGAGTCCAAACTGAGGGGGAATTGGGGAGGGGAAGTTGACCCACGCCAGCCTTCCGAGCGTCTGCCCAATCCATGCTCACCCAACCTTACTCATAAAGAGGTGTGAGCCCCACCTCCGTTGTCCTCCATCTGTCAGTTCCCCAAACTGTCTTAAACCCTCTGAGGAGCAGCCTGCAAGACTTGAGAGGCCAGGGGCGTGTTCGGGGCTTAGGACCCCCCCCCCCGGGGGGGGCTTGGGCATACCTGTAAAGTTTAGGGATGGCATGGGCAGCTGTTTTCCGCACATAAGGTGACATGTCCGAGGCGGCTTCCTTGATGGCTAGCATCATGATGGGCACGATGATGGGCACGCGGATGCTAGAGAGGACGCGGAGGGCGCTGGCACGAATCAGCTGGTTGGGGTCCTAGGAGCAGGGGTGGAGGCAGAGCCATGAGAGGGCACCAGGTGCCCTGATGGGGGAGGCCACAACTTTGGAAGTCACTCTCCCCAGCTACCACCAGCTCTTGCTTCCCTGCCTCCTGACCTGAGCCTGGATGATGTGCCAGTGCTGGCTACCTGGGGGAACATTGACTCTTGGCTCTGGCTGCAGAAATCTGGCACCTGAATAGGTGTTGCGATGGGCAGCTTCACTTTCACAAAGAGTGAAAAACATTCAGAACACCTAAAGGTCCTGAAACACCTGCAATACCTCCTGTTCCTTAGGAATGGGGGGGGAGGGTGTCTCTGTGTTTATGCCTGAGCTGACAGTCCACTAGATGCAAGATGTTCTCCATTCCAAAGAGTGCATCCTTGCATTCCTCTCTCCCAGCAATTGCTCAAAAGCTGCTCTTCTTCCACAGTGTTTAACAGTGTGTAGGCCCCTCCTCTTAACTCCTGTTACATCCCATACAGACCTTATAAACATTAGACATAATGTATTGTGATCATAAGGTTTAGGACTGTCTTCCCACTGGCAGCAGCAGCAACTATAAATTACAGGCATACTTTGGAGATATTGCAGGTTTGGTTCCAGACCACCACAATAAAGCAAGTATCGAACTAAGCAAGTCAAACAAACTTCTTGGTTTTCCAGTACACATAAAAGTTATCTTTACAGTATACTGTAGGCAATAGCATTATCTCTAAAAAACAATGAACATTCCTTAATTTAAGAATATTGCTAAAAAATGCTAACAATCATCTGAGCCTTCAGTGAATCACAATCTTTTTCCTGATGGAGGGTCTTGGCCTCTATGTTAACAGCTGCTGAGTGATCAGGGTGGTGGTTGCTGAAGGTTGGGGTGGCTACGGCACTTCCTTAAAATAAGACAGCAATGAAGTTGGCCACATCAGTTGACTCTTCCTTTCACAAAAGATTTCTCCTTAGCGTACAATACTCTTTGCCAGCATTTTACACACAATAGAACTTCTTTCAAAACTGGTGTCAATCCTCAAACCTTGCCACTGCTTTAACAACTAAATTTATGGGACATTCCAAATCCTTTGTTATTATTTCAATAATGTTCACAACATCTTCACCGGGAGTAGATTCCATCTCAAGAAACCACTTTCTTTGCTCATCCTTAAGAACCAACTCCTCATCTGTTCAAGTTTTATCAAGGGATGGCAGCAATTCAGTCACATCTTCAGGCTTCACTTCTAGTTCTCTTTCTGTCTCCACCACAGCTGTAGTTACTTCCTCCACCGAAGTCTTAAATCCTTCAAAGTCATCCTCGAAGGTTGAAATCAACTTCTTCCAAATTGCTGTTAATGCTGATATTTTGACCTCCTCCCATGAAGCACATTTTTTTTTTTTTTGAGACAGGGTCTCATTCTGTCACCCAGACTAGATTGTAGTGGTGTCATCATGGATCATTGCAACCTCAAACTCCTTGCTCAAGTAATCCTCCTGCCTCAGCCTCCCGAGTAGCTGGACTATAGGCAGGTACCACCACGCCTGGCTAATTTTCCTATTTTTGTAGGGACAGGGTCTCGCTCTTGCTCAGGCTGGTGTTGAACTCCTTCCCAGCCTCAAGCAATCCTTCCACCTTGGCCTCCTGACCTCAATCTACATTGCCCAAATCCATTAGAGGAATGAGATGAATCAACTCTCCATAACCTTATGAAATGTATTTCTTAAATAATAAGACTAGTAATTCTGGAGAATGATGGACAATAGGAGGGGAGCTAGAACACTAAAGAAGGACAGGTGTTACTCTTATTTTCTAAAACAGAGAAACAGAAGATTCACACAGTTACAGGTAAGATTGATGGGAATCCCTGGCAAAATTCTGGAATTGGTTTTTAAACATATGGGTTAGAAGCTCTTATTTAAAGAGGAGTCTAGGCCGGGCGCTGTGGCTCACGCCTGTAATCCTAGCTCTTGGGAGGCCGAGGCGGGCGGATTGCTCAAGGTCAGGAGTTCAAAACCAGCCTGAGCAAGAGTGAGACCCCGTCTCTACTATAAATAGAAAGAAATTAATTGGCCAACTGATATATATATATAAAAAAAATTAGCCGGGCATGGTGGCGCATGCCTGTAGTCCCAGCTACCCGGGAGGCTGAGGCAGAAGGATCACTCGAGCCCAGGAGTTTGAGGTTGCTGTGAGCTAGGCTGACGCCACGGCACTCACTCTAGCCTGGGCAACAAAGCGAGACTCTGTCTCAAAAAAAAAAAAAAAAAAAGAGGAGTCTATATTTCCTTAGAGACAAATCTTGTCACATCAACTGCTAAAACCTGTTTTCCCTTTTTTGTTGTTAATGTTTTATTTGGAAATGATTACAGATTCTCATGAGGTTACCAAAAAAAATCTGTTTTCCTTTTTGATAGGGTGACTAGGATGGTAAATATTAGTACTATGTATCTTGATTTCAGCAAGGTGTTTGTAGGAGTCTTATAGCATTTCCTGCATTGCCATTTTTGAGATAGGCCTTTTGTTTCACCTAATATGCATGCATTTTAAGAGCAGAATTCATGTCTATTTTTTTTTTTTTTTTTTTTGAGACAGAGTCTCGCTTTGTTGCCCAGGCTAGAGTGAGTGCCATGGCGTCAGCCTAGCTCACAGCAACCTCAAACTCCTGGGCTCAAGGGATCCTCCTGCCTCAGCCTCCCAAGTAGCTGGGACTACAGGCATGCGCCACCACGCCCGGCTAGTTTTTTTCTATATATATTAGTTGGCCAATTAATTTCTTTCTATTTATAGTAGAGACGGGGTCTTGCTCTTGCTCAGGCTGGTCTTGAACTCCTGACCTCGAGCAATCCACCCGCCTCGGCCTCCCAGAGTGCTAGGATTACAGGCGTGAGCCACCGCGCCCGGCCTCATGTCTATTTTATCTCCCTACCACTCACACAGCTCTTTGCACATGAAAGATGTTAAATTTTTTTTTTTTCTATTGAATAAGATCCTTCCTAACAAGATTGGAAAATGCCAGCTGACTGTACAGTTAGGTGGATCCACAACTTGGTAAAATGTTGCACTTGGAGAAGGCTTTTTAACACATCAGTGTCAACCTGGAAACATGCTATGCCTCAGGACTTGAAGTTTATTGCCTTGGTCTGAACAGTTTATCATTATCTTAGAAGAAGACATAAAGTCAGGGGGACCAAATTAAGTTTCAGAATCACTCTGGCTTAGACCCTATGTTAAACCAGTAACATGAAATATAGTAGGGTTTCATAGGGGATTCAAGGGATCAGCTGCACAAAGGCAGGCTATAAGGAGACCTAGATTATCTGCTTCAACCAGATTGACCCCATGAATTGTCTGATAACAAAGTAAACATGGCCTCACACTGGGCTGATAAAAAGAAGGGAGAAGGCTGGATTGAAATGATTGGTTCCAATGTGCAGAAGAGGACAAAAACCAGTAACAAAAAGAAAACAAGTTGTAGAGGAACACATATATGGTATGATTCCACTTACAAAACAATATTTTATAATGTTTAGGAATATGTAAATAAGTAGTAAAAGAATAAATATATACATATGAATGATAAACAGGAGAAGATACATAAGCTTTGTTCAATAAATGTTTCATTTCTTATGCTGGATATATAGATGTTCATTATAGTATTCCTTATGCCTTTTGTAAATCTGTAGTAAACTTTAAAAAAATTATAACTATGGAGTTTTGACACAATGTAATCGTTAAAAAAAAACAGATATTAATAGTTGTAGTTGTCTTAAGATGCAGCAAGTTGCCTTATGTGGGGGTGAAGTCGTTATCACTAGAGACAACCTGTCAGAGATGGTCTAGGGCAAAGGCTAGCACATTGCAGCCCTCAGGCCAAATCTGTGTGCTGCCTTATTTATTGTTTTACTTATTTATTTTTTAAGACAGGGTCTTGCTTTGTCACCCAGGCTGGAGTATAGTGAGCAGTCACAGGCCATAGACCTCAAACTCCTGGCCTCAAGCAATCCTTCTGGCTCAGCCTCTTGGGTAGCTATAACTACAGGTATGCACCATCACACCCAGCTAGTTTTTTTTTTTTTTTTCATTTTTTGTAGAAACAGGGTCTTGCTATGTTGCCCAGGTTTGTCTTGAAGTCCTGGCTTCAAGGAATACTCCCGCCTTGGCCTCCCAAAGTGCTAGGATTACAGGCATAAGCCACCACGCCCAGCCTGCTGCCTAATTTTTATAGCTTTACTGGAACACTGCCATGCCCACTTTGTTTATGGCTGCTTTTGCATCACAAGGGCAAAACTGAGTAGTTGCATAGTAGAGACTGTATGGCCTACAGAACCGAAAATATTATTTGGTACTTTAGAGAAAGTTTGCCGACCACTCTTCTGGAGAAATCACTGTCTTGACTTGGACTACGTGAGCTCTGGTTTTCTAAAAGGGGAAAAGGAGCAGACTGTAGAAACTATAGGTAAATGTAAATTCTGTGCAGCAATTCCAGAATAGCTTTTATAAAATGATTTAACCCTGATTCAAACCAAAGGTTAGTTGCCTGAGATGGATCCCATGGTTTTAACTTACACAAAGAACCTGGCAAAATGCGTGGCAAAGAGACACCCAGGTATATGCTAAATGAATGAACTGTACCTATGAACACAAGCGATCATGCTTTCTACCTTACCCCAAAGAAGCAGACTCTGTCAGACCCTCTTCCTGTCCATAACAGAATGAACAAGAGGTGAGCCCTGGATTTGGGCAGTCAATTCTCAGCCTGCCCTGCAACCTATAGAATTGCTGGATATGAAAAGATGAGCTGGACCTGTTAGAATCCCTCTCCCAGGAATTTGAACTAAAAGTATGGAAAGAATAGGGGAGTTAATAGTTGTAATCAGAGCTGAAAAATCTGTATGGAGAGCAAGTAGAATGGCATCGATATTGCTCTCTTTACCCTCAAGGTATATTAGACTCCCAGAAAAGCATGCACCTACCGCATGTGAATACAATTACAGGTCTTGGGCAAGACAAAAGGTGAGAATAACATGGGGGATTCAGGCCACTATGGGCCACAAGTCACACTGTACGCACACAAGGGTGAGCACTGAGGAGCTCTCCACTGTGAAAGACTCTCCACTGTCATGGCTCAGGTGGTTTCTACCTGAGGTGGTCATCACCACCAGCCCCTCAGAGCAGGAGCGGCATCTCTTATGCCCGTCTGAGCCTGGCTCCTCCTCTCTGAAGGTCTGGGTGGCCTCTCCTTGGACTCTGACCCCCAACTTTAGACAGGCAGGAAGGGGCCTGCAGGGCCTGCTCCCGTGCTCACGGCCTCTCCCCGTGCCCCCTCCTGCAATATGGCGCCAACGAGGCCCAGGCCCTGGGAGGCAAACTGAGACCTCTGACCTTTAGGCCACGCTGGAAGGTGGAGATGGACAGCAGGGCCAGGTCTTGCTGCTCCTCGGCGTAGCGCACCAGGTACACGTACACGAGCTTCTTCACCTGGGGGACAGGAAGTTCTCAGCAGAAGGTTTCTCGGCACAGGCTGGTGCCCCCACCTCCCAGGACCCCTGGGGACAAATCCTTCTAGTTGTGGGGAGAGCAGCCCCCAGTGTCTCCTGGGTCCTTTACCCTGATCCACATCCAATTCGGAGACATGTAAACAGTGTCTTCTCCTGGATCAGGGAGATTTCTGAGCAGACTGGGCCCCCATGGCCTGAATCATTTAGCATTTCCGTCCTCACCCCAACCCGGCTTGAGCTTAGCCCTGGCAGAGGTGGGGTGACAGCCCCCTCGCCGGGCAGTGCTCACCTCTATGTTCTTACAGGCCACGTTCTTCACCACGGCTGGAAACAGGTCTGACGCGTTCTTCCCCCGGGCGATCATCTGGGTAGGGGTCAAGGGAGGGGAAGGAGAAGGGAGGAGGCCTAGCACTAATCAGGGGCAGGTCCACGACAAGCCAAGGATGGCTGCCCCTGCACACCCAGGCCCCTCCCTGAGGGAGCCCCCCTGCCCCTCTCACCGCCACGATCCTCTTCATGGCCTCCAGCTTGAGGGAGTCCTTATTGGTGTCCAGCATCTCCTTCAGGTCGTCATGCCTGGCGGGCGACACCAGAGGTCAGCAGAGAGCATGAGGGTGGGGGTGGGGCGCCCATCAGGAAGGTCCCTGCAGAAAGAAGGGACATGGGGAGGGAAGGTGCAGGCAGGACCCAACCAGAGGGGTGGGACCAGAGCTGGTGGGAAGGGGATACAGTGCAGATCAGGGGACTCTGGGGTAGGAGAAACGTGTCGGCCAGCCAGTATTATGGGTTGTCCTTCAAAAAGATATGTTGAAGTCCTAATCCCTAGTACCTCAGAATGTGTGACCTTATTTGGAAACAGGGTTATTGCAGATGTAATTAAGTTCAAGGAGGTCACACCATAGTAGGGCGGGTCCCTCATCTCATACGTGTCTGATTTCTTATTAGAACACAGCCCTGTGACGAGACAGACATAGGGAGAAAGCCACTTGCAGACAGAGGCTCGGAGAGATGTATCTGTAAGCCAGGGAATGCCAAAGCCTGCTGCAAACCTCCGGAAGCCAGGGAGGGGCAAGGGAGGATCCCCTGCTGGTTTCAGAGGGAGCAGGGCCCTGCCAACGCCTTGATTTCAGACTTCTGGCTGCCTGAACTGTGGGATAATACATTTCTGTTGTTCTAAGCAACCCCGTTTGTGTACTTTGTTAAGGCAGCGCAGGAAACTAACAGGGGCAGGGGCAGAGGCCAGGAGACAAGAGGAAGGGTGAGGGGTGGGTACTCATGGACTCTGCTCAGAAAACACCCTCAGGCCGAGATGCATGAGAAGGGCAGTGGGAAGGTCGTGGGTGTCAAAACAAGAGCAGGACGCCCTTGCCCTGCACTGAGTGCGTTTCCAGGTCCTGACCTCACTGACTAAACTGATTCCAAGGACTGGACAGGTCCCAGACATGCCACATTGTCCTTGCATCAAAGACCCAACTGTCACTCACCATTCAACAGTCAATGAAGTTATAAAACCCTAGTAGGAGAAATAAAGATCTGAATAAATGATCTGCGCCTGGCTGAGGGGAATAAGGGTGGTGCCTAAGCCAAAGCCAATACACAGATCTCATGCAACCTCAGTCCACTGAAATTTCAAAAGGAGCATTTTGTCAAACTTTGTGAAATGGCAGAAATATTCATCCGAAAAAAAAAATCGATAGGTAAGAACTCCATAGAATATTTTTGGAAAAAAAAGAGAATGATGACAGACAACTCACCCTACTGGAGTTCAAAACATAAAACACATGACAATGACAACAGCTGTACACCAGGTTAAATATGGAAGATCAGAGGTCATGGGGGGAATTCCATAAGTCTAAGTTGATACATTAGGAACAAACAACTCACCAAAGTTCTAGTGAAAGAACCTTTCTTTCTTTAAATAAATGCTGTTGGGACAACTATTCTACAGCAAAAAATTATATTTGTGCATATATTTCACATCAAAATAAATCCCACATTTGCTTAATAGTTAAAAGTATTTTTAAACACAGAAGAAGGGAAATTTTTCTATTTTTAAAGTTATAAAATTAGTTATAATATTAGTATAATATTATTAGTAGCAGGATGGCTAGGTTTAATTTTTTAAATTTAGGCATATAAAAAAAACTAAATTTAAGAAAAAAAAATAAGGCAACTATATTAGTTTTTCGAGCCACCGTAACAAAGTACCACAGATGGTGGCTTGAGGTTGAGTCTGAGATTAAGGTGTGGGCAGGGTTGGTTTCTTCTGAAGCTGCCCTCCTCAGCTTGTAGATGGCCCTTGTGATAGTGTGGAAAAATACATATTTGGTCACTGCCTCTGGTTCCTGAGACAGAGTTCCTAAAGCCCTAAAATCCTTGGAGATAGGGGGACTAGGAGAACCTTTTGTTCTAATATCCTGACACACAGCTCCTAAATCCCTTGGATTCTGGGTGACAGGGGCACTTTTTCTTTTTAGAGTCAGGGTCTTACCATCACCCAGGTTGGAATACAGTGGTGTGATCATAGCTCACTGTAAGCTCAAATTCCTGGACTCAAGCACTCCTCCCACCTCAGCCTCCTGAATAGCGAGGACTACAGGTGTGTGCCACCATGCCTAGCTAATTTTTTTTATTTTTCGTAGAGATGAGGTCTTGCTATTGCCCAGTCTGGTCTCGAACTCCTGGTCTCAAGTGATCCTCCTTGCTTGGCCTCCCGAAGGGCTGGGATTACAGGCATGAGCCACCACACCCAGGCCAGAGCATCTTTTGTTGTTAGGGGGTTGGAATTTTTAGCCCTACCATCTGACCTCCAGGGATGGGGGAGTGTGGCTAAAAGTTGAGTTGATCAGCAATGGCCAAAGATGTCACCGATCATGCCTATGAAATGAAGCCCCCATAAAACCCAAAAGGAGCTTCCAGATTGCTGAGCCATGGAGCTTCCTGGAGAGTGGTGCACCCAGAGAGGGCACGGAAGCTCTGCACCC